>NC_092373.1:86084790-86745887 GCF_030028105.1 Mobula birostris
CCACAGTTGCATGATGTGGAAACAAAACTAGCGACTTCTTGATCATGATCATGATCAGCACTGGCATACAGGTTGCCATGCTGGTGCAGCTGATACGATGTATATGGAAGGTGGAGTTCTTGTGCCTTTCTTGCATAGCCACTCTGGAGCTCTCATAAATGCTGTTGTGAGTTTCTCAAGTTACATCAGAGCCCTACAAAGACATCTGCATACTTTTCTATGAGTGTTGCCTTTTGTCTGTGAAGCTACTATGAACACACTTTCCACCAGGTTGAGCTTCTCATCTGCAATCAGACCTATTATTGGCTGTACTCTCATTTCTACAATCAATAGCTATGCCTTTAGGTGCTGTCCCTTGTGCTTGAAGGTCACAATACAGCTCCCTTTAACTGGAATGTTCTCTCCAGTAAAACCTGTCACTTTCAACTTCACTGGGTAAATATTTCTCCCTACTTTGAGAGTCTTGTAATCATCTACAGGTAACAGATTTACCTGGGCTAGGGTTTCAAGCTTGAATGGAATTATGTCTCATTCACAGTCTGTTTTACCAGTTCCAGCAGTCTGCAGAGAATCTACAAAGCCTTCCTCCATTTTCTCAGCAACTGTGTGCACCTTTTTCTTGGCAGCTTTGCAGCACTTTGCAAAATGATTCCTTTTCCCACAATTACTGCAGGACTTTCCATGAGCAGGACACTTCTTTGAGATGTGCTCAAGTCTACGTCTGCTGCATTTACTATTTGATCCTATGTCTTTGCTATGCTGTTGTCATAAGGGAGGCACTGGTGGTGGACCCAAATGCAAGACACAGACACTGAAGTACTAGGAGCAGGACAAGGGGAGTCAGGAAGAAATGATGCTGGACATTGACACAGGCCCTGGACGAGACTAGGATTCAGGGCCTGGGCAAGGACTTAGACTAGGAAAGCGGAAACAGGACAAGGAATTTGGAACTAGGAGCCTGGGCAAGGACTCCGAGCCAGAGACTGGACAGTAACCTGGAACCTGGGTCTTGACTTGGGCTCGGATGCTGGATCTAGGCGAGGACAAGATATGACTACCAGACTGGACATGGAACCCCTGAACAGGACGAGGCACATGGACAGGACGAGAACACAAAATCTTGACTAGACAGGACAAGGTTCTAGGATGTGGCTAGGACAGGATGAGGGAATTCCAGCACAGGGCTGGGTGAGGCTCTTGAACAAGATTTGGCTCGGCTCTTGGACTTGGCTGGATTAGGCTCCTGTGCTCTGAGCCAAAACTCCTTCTTAGGGCTCGGAGCCGGGACTCCTTCTTGAACGCAGAGGCCAGGATGCTCTTCAGGATGCAGAGTTGGGCCCTTAGGATGCAGGGCCGGGATGACTGCCGAGGGTATGTGCCGAGGTAACTGCCCAGGTAACTGCTGAGGATACTTGCCGAGGTCACTTGCCGAGGTTACTTGACAAGGATTCTGATGGAGGTTGCAGGCGAGGCTTCAGGCGAGAGTTGCAGGCGAAGGTTATAGGCGAGGGTTTCAGGCAAAGGCTTCAGAAGGAAGGGAAGGGAACAGTTCAGCAACTGAAGCTGACCCCAGGAGCTGTTTATGTAGCCAGCCCAACATGAGAATCGTGTGCCTCAATTAAGGCACCCAATAGAACAAGGGAAAACTGGAAAACTTGGAATAATGATCGACGGACTGGTCCGTGAACTGGAATGCAGACATCATGGATCGACCATGACAGCTGTTGCTTTGGGAAATGCCTTCTTTTTCACATCCTGCATTGTTTTTCTGCTCTGTGCAGCTTCACAGCTGTGCTCGTGTGGTCGCCACTGCTCTACACATATCTACAGCCTTTTCTATCATCAAATCTTTTTCACGGAGCAAGCATTCTCTGAGAACATTATCTGGGATTCCACAAACTATATTGTCTTTAATGCGTGAGTCTCTCAACTCCCCAAATTCTCCAGACTTATTCACTGTGTAAAGCTCAGCTAACTATTAGTCCAAGCTGGCACCTTGTTTCTGTTCTCATTCAAATGTGATGTTTTTTCTAGGGACAAAATGCTCCTCAAATTTGTCATCAGACTGTTCAATGTAAAGGCTGCCCATCAATTTGAAAGCTGTCATAGATGTCCAAAGTACCTTCACTGATTATATGTCAAAAGATAGATGCCTTCCTGAATAATACTATTAAAAACATTTTTAAACCCACTATTGTCCATCAATGGATTATCCAAAACACTAAAATTAATGAAAATAATTGTTGCCCCCTGTCAATCTGTTTCAGCCTCATTGACAATTGATATGTTACTTACATCTTGGAGCTCTGACCAGCAACCATTTTGCATTTTGGGAACTCTGACCAGTGACCATTCTGGACATCAGAAGTTTGAGAGGAGGGGATGTCACTTAGATCCACTGACCGAGCAGAAAAATGCAGCAGTGGATCACAGCAGCTTATTTGAGCTCTGACCAGTGGCCAATCAGTGTTTGAGATTGATTAGTGAGAGCAAATTAAAAGAACACAGGAGCATGCACAGCAGCCATCTTTGGAGTGGACAGAATTAGAGTGGTGAGCCTTTAGCTCTTCAAGACTTCAGGGAAGAGAGGCTTTAGTCCCAAAAAGCAAAATGTTAAGCTCTAGGTAACCTTGTCCCGGAAGCGTTGTAGTACATTCATGTGGTCTACTGCGAATTAGGACATGTAGTGATTTTTTTTTTTTGAATTGTACTGGTTTCTACTGTGGTATCCTTCCAATGAACACCATTCTTGTTCACTGTTTTTCTTGTAGTGGAATCGTGACCAGAGACTTTAGCAAGTTCTAGAGATTTTTCCAAGTCTTGATGTTACCCTTGGGTACTTTTTCACCTCTTTCATCATTGCATATTGTCCTCTAGGTGTGATCTTTGCAGGACACCCACTCCTAGGGAGAGTAGCAACAGTACTGAGTTTCTTCCTTTTGTAAACAATTTCTTTTACTGTGGACTGGTGAACATTCGGGTCTTAAGGTCTTTAGAAATGCTTTTGTAGCCTCTTCCAGCTGCATGCATCTCTACAATTCTTCTAAGGTCCTCTGAAAGTTGCTTTGATCGAGGTATGGTGCACATTAGCAGATCTTTCTTAAGAGCAGGCTCTGTCAGTAGCCTGACTTTGTGTGTCTTTTTTATAGGGCAGGGCACCACTACAACACACACCTCCAATCACGTCTCATTGATTGGAATACCTGACCCCAGGCAGCTTTTGTAGAAGGTTCACATATTTTTTCCACCAAGTGCATGTAAAACTGGATCATTTTTCTCAATAAATAAATTAACAAGTGTAATGTTTTTGTGTTATTTATTTCATTGGTTTCTCTTTTTTCTAGTTTTAGGACTCACATGAAGATCTGATCACATTTTAGGTCATGCTTATGCAGAAATAGAGGAAATTCTACAAGGTTCACAAAGTTTCTCGCAAGAAGGATCGTAGGAAACAGTGAAACAGCACACCCTAACACTTTCACCATCGTTTTGGGAGATTTTAACCAGGTCACTCTGAAAAAATCACTGCAATTACCATCAACAGATCACTTGCAATACCAGAGGAAACAACACACTGGACCATTGTTAAAGCACCATCAAGAATGCCTACCGTGCTATTCCACAACCTCACTTTGGGAAGTCTGATCACCTGGCTGTACTTCTACACCCTGAGTATAGGCAGAAACTGAAGACAGCAGCACTAGTGGTGAGGACCAAGAAGATTTGGACAAGGGAAGCACAGGAGTGATTACAGGACTGCTTTGAATGGGTGGACTGGACTGTATTCAGGGATTCATATTCAAATTTGGATGAGTATGCTGCAGAGTTCATTAAAATCTGTGTAGATGAGTGTGTGCCTACAAAGACGTACTGGACATTCCCAAACCAAAAGCAATGGATGAACCAGGAGGTACGTTATCTGCTGAAGGCTAGATCTGTGGCATTCAAGCCTGGCAACGCAGGCCTGTAACAGAAAACCAGGTATGTTTTGCGGAGGGCTATTTTAAGGGCGAAGAGACAATTTTGAATGAGGTTGGAGGTGACATCAGATGATTGACAACTCTGGCAGGGACTGCAAGACATTACTACCTACAAAGCAAAACCCAATAGCATGAATGGCAGTGATGCTTCTCTGCCAGATGAACACAAAGCCTTCTATGCCCACTTTGAAAGGAAGAATAAAGCTACAGCTGTGAAGATCCCTGCTGCACCTGATGACCCTGTGATCTCTGTCTCAGAGGCTGATGTTAGACTGTCTTTAAAGAGAGTGAACCCTCACAAGGCAGAAGGTCCTGATGGAGTACCTGGTAAGGCTCTGAAAATCTGAGCCAACCAACAGGCAGGAGTATTCAAGGACATTTTCAAACTCTCACTGCTACGGGCAGAAGTTCCCACTTGCTTCAAAAAGGCAACAATTATACCAGTGCCTAAGAAGAATAATGTGAGCTGCCTTAATGACTATTGTCTAGTAGCATTCACATCTACAGTGATGAAATGCTTTGGTTGGTCATGACTAGACTTAATTCCTGCCGCAGCGAGGACCTGGACCCATTGCAGTTTGCCTATCGCCACAGTAGATCAATGGCAGATGAAATCTCAGTGGCTCTTCACACAGCTTTAGACCACCTGGACACCACAAGCACCTATGTCAGGCTGCTGTTTATCGACTATAGTGTCACGTACCTCGTGACGGGTTAAAGAGCCAGCAGAAATGGAAAACACTTTGGAGTCCAGCATTGCTATTAACGAATGATATTTATTAGGGTCACATAGCCCGTGATGTATTAAAGAACCAGCAGAGACTGAAAACACCTTGGAGTCCAGTATTGCTATTAACTAATGATATTTATTGGTAACTACGCAATACAGTAATATAAATGTAGATAAATCAAACAAATTAGCAATGATTATATATAAGTAAGTGTGGAACATATATATGAAAGCCAAGCTTCTTCAAGTCTTGGGGTAAAAAGATACAGTATTACGATGATGAGTAAAGTTCAGTTCAGTTTGTGGTGTTCAGTTGAGTAGTGATGGAGAGAGAGAGAGAGAGAGATTTGAATTTTCAAGTGAGCTGACGCTAACGATCTTCCCGTTGTCCTCCGAAATCCTTTAAAAGTCAGCGACTGTGACCACAACAAAGGGGACTGTTTTTTCTGTGGTGGAGCTATCAACCCAGGCAAAGGTTGGCCACATGGATAACTCCCCACTGGTCAATCCCTTTTCTCACCGCAAGAGCCACTGATTGATCCATCTGATCGATCCTCCAAAACCCCACTTTTTCTGTAGGCACAACAAAGCTCATACAGTGTCCAAAACATGTGTCTGAGGTCTGTATCATCTGACCTCCTATTTATCTCACCATACTGAGTACCAACTGCCATTAAAATAACTCCTCCTTCTTTTGACTGTGTAAGAAATGTACAGGCAGACAAATATCCTTGGAGAAAGAATAAACAACCTCCGAGAAACTATAACTGTCATATGGCAGTGACTAGGAACGGACCAAAGTGCAAGACACAGACACTGAAATACTTGGGACAGGACTAGGATACAGGGTGAGGGCAAGGACATGGACATGAAAACTGGAAACCTGGAACGGGACAGGACAAGAGAGCTAGGAGCCAGGGCTTGGACTCCGAGCCAGAGACTGGACAAGGACCCAGTACCTGGGTCTTGCCTCTGGCTCGGACCCCAGAACTAGGCAAGGACGAGGCTTGGCAGGCAGGCAGGACGAGGCTGGAGTCTTCAGGCTTGAGGCTACAGGCGAGGCTTGGCAGGAGGCAAGAGGCTGGAGTCTTCATGCTTGAGGTTAGGCAGGAGGCTGGAGTCTTTAGTCTTGAGGTTAGGCAGGAGGCTGGAGTCTTCAGGCTTGAGGCTAGAGGCAAGGCTTGGCAGGAGGCAGGAGGCTGGAGTCTTCAGGCTTGAGGCTGGAGGCTAGAGATGAGGCTTGGCAGGAGGCAGGAGGCTGGAGTCTTCAGGCTTGAGGCTAGGCAGGAGGCTGAAGTCTTCAGGTTTGATGCTAGGCAGGCTCCTCCTGGGCAGGGTGCGGTTCACTTGGGCAGGGCGCGGTACTCCTGGGCAGAGCACGGATCACCACTCGATGGATGCATGGGACAGGAAGGGAGAGAACCAACCGCAGGAAACGGCAAGACAGCCTGGCTTAGCCGTTGGAGGCAAGGGACAGAACCAACCGCAGGTAACGGCAAGACGACCTGGCTTACCCGACGGAGGCAAGGGACAGGTAGGGAGCTAGGTACAGGGTGGCTCCAGTACCAGACTGAAGGCGAGACAAAGCGAGAGTTACCAGCAAGACAAGGCAAGGCTTCAGCCAATGCAAGGCGAGATGAGAACTTCAGGTGAGGCGAGATTTACTGGCAAGACAAGGCAGGGCTTCAGGTGAGGAAACAGAAAGCAGTAGAAGGGATACAAGGAGTAAGGACAAGATCAATCTAGCAGCTACGCCCTGGTCTCTGGAGGTATTTATGCAGCCAGCCCCAACGAGCATCAGCTGCCTCAATTAGAACTCAACAAGAACAGAAACAGGGTAGACAGGAAAACCTGGAGCAAGGGTAGATGGACCGGACCGTGAACTGGAATACGGTCTTCACGGAACAGGCCATGACGGTACCCACCCGCCCCCGCCTACAGGAGTCTCCTGGCACCCAAAACAGGGTATCCAGACTATGGACGACCCAGGCGGGTGGGAGGGTATTTAACAGAAGGGAACCCCAGGTGGCAAGAGGAAAATAACAGTGTCTGTGTCACTAGGTCCATTGTTGGCTGGATTGTTCTGTCATACTGAGGTGGCTGGGAACGGACCCAAGTGCAAGACACAGACACTAAAGTATTAGGGACAGGACTAGGATACAGGGTGAGGGCAAGGACATGGACACGAAAACCGGGAACCCGGAACAGGACTGGACAAGAGAGCTAGGAGCCTGGGTTTGGACTCCAAGCCAGAGACTGGACAAGGACCCAGTACCTGGGTCTTGCCTCTAGCTTGGACCCCAGAACTAGGCAAGAACGAGGCTTGGCAGGAAGGCAGGACAAGGCTGGAGTCTTCAGGCCTGAGGCTAGAGGCGAGGCTTAGCAGGAGACAGGAGGCTGAAGTCTTCAGTCTTGAGGCTGGAGGCTAGAGACGAGGCTTGGCAGGAGGCAGGAGGCTGGAGTCTTCAGGCTTGAGGCTAGGCAGGAGGTTGCAATCTTCAGGCTTGGGGCCAGGCAGGCTCCTCCTGGGCAGGGCGCGGTTCAACTGGGCAGGGCGCGGATCACCACCTGATGGACGCATGGGACAGGAAGGGACAGAATCAACCACAGGTAACCGCAAGACGGCCTGGCTTACCCGATGGAGGCAAGGGACAGGAAGGAACAGAACCAACCGCAGGTAACCGCAAGATGGCCTGACTTACCTGGGCGGAGGCAAAGGGCAGGGAGGGAGCTAGGTCAGGGTGGCTCCAGGACCAGACTGAAGGCGAGATGAAGCAAGAGTTACCAGCAAGACAAGGCAAGGCTTCAGCTAATGCCAGACGAGACGAGAACTTCAGGTGAGGAGAGAGTTACCAGCAAGACAAGACAAGGCAAGGCTGCTGGCAAAGCAAGACGAGATGAGAACTTCAGGCGAGGCGAGAGTTACTGGCAAGACAAGGCAGGGCTTCAGGTGAGGAAACAGAAAGCAGAGGAAGGGATACAAGGAGTAAGGACAAGAACAATCCAGCAGCCATGCCCAAGTCTCTGGAGGTATTTATGCAGCCAGCTGCAACGAGCATCAGCTGCGTCAATTAGAGCTCAACAAGAATAGAAACAGGGTAGACAGGAAAACCTGGAGCAAGGGTCGATGGATCGGACCGTGAACCGGAATATGGACTTCATGGACCAGACTATGACAGTACTCCTCTCCCCTCACGGGAGTCTCCTGGTGACCAAACAGGGTATCCAGACTATGGACGACCTGGGTGGGTGGGAGGGTATTTAACAGAAGGGAACCCCAGGTGGCAAGATGAAAATGACAGTGTCTATGTCGCTAGGTCCATGGTTGGCTGGATTGTTCTGTCATGCTGCGGTGGCTCAGAACGGACCCAAGTGCAAGACACAGACACTGAAGTACTAGGGACAGGACTGGGATACAGGGTGAGGGCAAGGACATGGACACAAAAACCGGGAACACGGAACAGGACTGGATAAGAGAGCTGGGATCCCAGGTTTGGACTCCAAGTCAGAGACTGGACAAGGACCCAGTACCTGGGTTTTTTCTCTGGCTCGGACCCCAGAACAAGGCAAGGACGAGGCTTGGCAGGCAGGCAGGACGAGGCTGGAGTCTTCAGGCTTGAGGCTACAGTTGAGGCTTGGCAGGAGGCAGAAGGCTGGAGTCTTCAGGCCTGAGCTAGAGGCGAGGCTTGGCAGGAGGCAGGAGGCTGCAGTCATCAGGCTTGAGGCTGGAGGTTAGAGACAAGGCTTGACTGGAGACAGGAGGCTGCAGTCTTCAGGCTTGAGGCTGGAGGCTAGAGACGAGGCTTGGCAGGAGGCAGGAGGCTGGAATCTTCAGGCTTGAGGCTGGAGGCTAGAGACAAGGCTTGACTGGAGGAAGGAGGCTGGAGTCTTCAGGCTTGAGGCTAGGCAGAAGGCTGCAGTCTTCAGGCTTGAGGCTAGGCAGGCTCCTCCTGGACAGGGTGCGGTTCACCTGGGCAGGGCGCGGTACTCCTGGGCAGGGCGTGGATCACCACCCGATGCACGCATGGGACAAGAAGGGACAGAACCAACCGCAGGTAATGGCAAAACGGCCTGGCTTACCCGATGGAGGCAAGAGACAGGAAGGAACAAAACCAACCGCAGGTAACAGCAAAATGGTCTGGCTTATCCGACGGAGGCAAGGGACAAGAAGGGACAGAACCAACCACAGGTAACGGCAAGACGGCCTGGATTACCTGACGGAGGCAAGGGACAGGGAGGGACAGAATCAACCGCAGGTAATGGCAAGACGGCCTGGCTTACCTGGACGGAGGCAAGGGACAGGTAGGGAGCTAGGTACAGGGTGGCTCCAGGACCAGACTGAAGGCGAGACGAAGCGAGAGTTACCAGCAAGACAAGGCAAGGCTTCAGCCAATGCAAGGTGAGACGAGAACTTCAGGTGAGGAGAGAGTTACCAGCAAGACAAGGCAAGGCTGCTGGCAAAGCAAGGCGAGACGAGAACTTCAGGCGAGGCGAGAGTTACTGGCAAGACAAGGAAGGGCTTCAGGTGAGGAAACAGAAAGAAGAGGAAGGGATACAAGGAGTAAGGATACGAACAATCTAGCAGCCACGCCCTGGTCTCTGGAGGTATTTATGCAGCCAGCCCCAACGAGCTGCCTCAATTAGCACAACAAGAATAGAAACAGGGTAGACAGGAAAACCTGGAGCAAGGGTCGATGGACCGGACCGTGAACCGGAATATCGACATAACGGACCAGGCCATAACAGTATCCACCCGCCCGCCCTGCCTACGGGAGTCTCCTGGCGACCAAAACAGGGTATCCAGACTATGGACGACCCAGGCGGGTGGGAGGGTATTTCACAGAAGGGAACCCCAGGTGGCAAGAGGAAAATAACGGTGTCTGTGTCACTAGGTCCATGGTTGGCTGGATTGTTCTGTCATACTGAGGTGGCTGGGAACGGACCCAAGTGCAAGACACAGACACTGAAGTACTAGGGACAGGACTAGGATACAGGGTGAGGGCAACGACATGGACAGGAAAACCGGGAATCTGGAAGAGGATTGGACAAGAGGGCTAGGAGCCCGGGTTTGGACTCCAAGCCAGAGACTGGACAAGGACCCAGTACCTGGGTCTTGCCCCTGGCTCGGACCCCAGAACTAGGCAAGGACGAGGCTGGAGTCTTCAGGCTTGAGGCTAGATGTGAGGCTTAGCAGGAGGCAGGAGGCTGGAGTCTTCAGGCTTGAGGCTGGAGGCTAGAGACGAGGCTTGGCAGGAGGCAGGAGGCTGGAGTCTTCAGACTTGAGGCTAGGCAGGAGGCTGGAGTCTTCAGGCTTGAGGCTAGGCAGGCTCCTCCTGAGCAGGGCGCGGTTCAACTGGGCAGGGCGTGGGTCACCACCCGATGGATGCATGGGACAGGAAGGGAGAGAACCAACCGCAGGTAACGGCAAGACGGCCTGGCTTACCCGACGGAGGCAAGGGACAGGAAGGGACAGAACCAACCGCAGGTAACGGCAAGATGGCCTGGCTTACCTGGGCGGAGGCAAGGGACAGGAAGGGAGCTAGGTACAGGGTGGCTCCAGGACCAGACTGAAGGCAAGACGAAGCAAGAGTTACCAGCAAGACAAGGCAAGGCTTCAGCCAATGCAAGGCGAGACGAGAACTTCAGGTGAGGAGAGAGTTACCGGCAAGACAAGGCAAGGCTGCTGGCAAAGCAAGGCGAGATGAGAACTTCAGGCGAGGCGAGAGTTACTGGCAAGACAAGGCAGGGCTTCAGGTGAGGAAACAGAAGGCAGAGGAAGGGATACAAGGAGTAAGGACAAGAACAATCCAGCAGGCACGCCCTGGTCTCTGGAGGTATTTATGCAGCCAGCTGCAACGAGCATCAGCTGCCTCAATTAGAGCTCAACAAGAATAGAAACAGGGTAGACAGGAAAACCTGGAGCAAAGGTCGATGGACCGGACCATGAACCAGAATACGGACTTCACGGACCAGACCATGACAGTACCCCCCTCCCCCCACGGGAGTCTCCTGGCGACCAAACAGGGTATCCAGACTATGGACGACCTGGGTGGGTGGGAGGGTATATAACAGAAGGGAACCCCAGCTGGCAAGAGGAAAACGACAGTGTCTGTGTCACTAGGTCCATGGTTGGCTGGATTGTTCTGTCATACTGCGGTGGCTCAGAACGGACCCAAGTGCAAGACACAGACACTGAAGTACTAGGGACAGAACTAGGATACAGGGTGAGGGCAACGACATGGACACGAAAACCGGGAACCTGGAACAGGACTGGACAAGAGAGCTAAGAGCCCAGGTTTGGACTCTAAGCCAGAGACTGGACAAGGACCCAGTACCTGGGTCTTGCCTCTGGCTCAGACCCCAGAACTAGGCAAGGACGAGGCTTGGCAGGAAGGCAGGACGAGGCTGGAGGCTTCAGGATTGAGGCTAGAGGCACGGCTTGGCAGGAGGCAGGAGGCTGGAGGCTAGAGACAAGGCTTGGCAGGAGGCAGGAGGCTGGAGTCTTCAGGCTTGAGGCTAGGCAGGAGGCTGGAGTCTTCAGGCTTGATGCTAGACAGGCTCCTCCTGGGCAGGGTGCGGTTCACCTGGGCAGGGCGCGGTACTCCTGGGCAGGGTGCGGATCACCACCCAACGGAGGCATGGGACAGGAAAGGACAGAACCAACCGTAGGTAATGGCAAGACGGCCTGGCTTACCCGACGGAGGCAAGGGACAGGAAGGAACAAAACCAATCGCAGGGAACAGCAAGATGGCCTGGCTTACCCGAGGGAGGCAAGGGAGAGGAAGGGACAGAACCAACCGCAGGTAATGGCAAGACGGCCTGGCTTACCCAATGGAGGCAAGGGACAGGAAGGGACTGAACCAACCCGCAGGTAATGGCAAAATGGCCTGGCTTACCTGGGCGGAGGCAAGGGACAGGTAGGGAGCTTGGTACAGGGTGGCTCCAGGACAAGACTGCAGGGAAGTCGAGGCAAGAGTTACCAGCACAATAAGGCAAGGCTTCAGGCAATGCAAGGTGAGACGAGAACTTCAGGTGAGGCTAGAGTTACCGGCAAGACAAGGCAAGGCCTCAGGCGAGGAAACAGAAGGCAGAAGAAAGGATACAAGGAGTAAGGACAAGAACAATCCAGCAGCCACACCCTGGTCTCTGGAGGTATTTATGCAGCCAGCCCCAACGAGCATCAGCTGCCTCAATTAGAGCTCAACAAGAACAGAAACAGAGTAGACAGGAAAACCTGGAGCAAGGGTCGATGGACCGGACCGTGAACTAGAATACGAACTTCACGGACTGGACCATGACAATAACTTTGATTGTCCATCAATAACGCCGCCCTGGGTTACCATAGCGATTTACGAGCTGCTTGGTGCGCTCTCTCTCTCTCTCTCTCTCTCTCTCTCTCTCTCTCTCACTCAATAGAAATCCAGAAGTTACTCCCAGTACCTTGAAGTGACAGTCCAAAAGTTAGTCTTTGTCTCTCTCTCTCTTTCTTTCTCTCTCTCTTTTCAAAAGCTCAGTTCATAGAGGTAATTGAGCACAGTTCATAGGGTAGTTCAGGACCCCATCGTATTAGTAACTGCACAATACAGTAGTATAAAATCCGATATATAAAATAGGTTAGCAATAATTAGATATGTATAAGTGTGGAAATATATGAAAACCAAGCTTCTTCACATCTAGGGGTAAATAGAGAGTCTTATAATGATGAGTAAAGTTCAGTTCAGTTCGTGGTATTGAGTTGAGTAGTGATGGAGAGAGAGGGAGAGATTTGAGTCTTCATGTGAGTAGATGCCATTGATATTCCTGTTGTCCTCCGAAATCCTTTAGAAGTCTCCGACTGTGACCACAACAAAGGGGACCATTCTTCTATGGTAGAAGTATCAACCCAGATGAGGGTCGGACACACGAATAACTCCCCACCGGTCACACCCTTTTCACATTGTGAGAGCCACTGATCGATCCTCCTGATCAATCCTCCAAAACCCACCTTTTCTGTGGGCACAACAAAGCTCATTCAGTGTCCAAAACCATGTGTCTGTCTGTCTACCAGCTGACCTTCTATTTATCTCACTGTGCTGAATACCAACTGCCCATCAAGCAGCTCCTCCCTTCTCTCTCTGTAGGAACTTGGAAGCTGCTAGTGTCCTTGCAAAAATGTAAACATGCTGCCGAGAAACCATAACACCATCTCAAAGCAGTCTTCGTCTCTCTCTCTCTCTTTCTTTCGCTCTCTTTTAACAAGGTGTTTGTGTTGGACACCTCTCTCTCTCTCTCTCTTTTCAAAAGTACAGTTCATAGAGGTAATTCAGGACTCCATCACAATAGCTCAGCATTTGATACCATCATTCCCACAACCCTGATTGAGAAGTTGCAAAACCTGGGCCTCTGTATCTCCCTCTGCAATTGGATCCTCGACTTCCTAATTGGAAGACCACAATCTGTGTGTATTAGTGATAACATATCCTCCTCACTGATGATCAACACTGGCTCACCTCAGGAGTGTGTGCTTAGCCCACTGCTCTCTATATACCCATGACTGTGTGGCTAGGCATAGCTCAAATACCATCTATAAATTTGCTGATGATATATCCAGTGTTAGTAAAATCTCAGATGGTGATGATAGGGAGGAGGGAGATATGCCAACTAGTGGAGTGGTGTCAGAGTAACAACCTGCCACTCGACATCAGTAAGATGAAAGAGCTGATTGTGGACTTCAGAAAGGGTAAGATGAAGGAACACATCCCAATCTTCATAGAGGGATCAGAAGTGGATAGGGTGAGCAGTTTCAAGTTCCTGGGTGTCAAGATCTCTGAGGATCTAACCTGGTCCCAACATATTGATGCAGTCATAAAGAAGGCAAGACAGTGGCTATACTTTATTAGGAGTTTGAAGAGATTTGGCATGTCAACAAATACACTCAAAAACTTCTATAGATGTACCGTGGAGAGCATTCTGACAGGCTGCATCACTGTCTGGTATGGAGGGAGGGGCTACTGCACAGGACCTAAAGAAGCTGCAGAGGGTTCTAAATTTAGTTGGCTCCATCTTGGGTATTAGCCTACAAGGTTTCAGGACATCTTCAAGGAGCGGTGTCTCAGAAAGGCACTGTCCATTATTAAGGACTTCCAGCACCCAAGGAAGGTTCTTTTAGATCCATAGAGCCATAGAACACTACAGAACAGAAAACAGGCCATTCAGCCCTTCTGGTCTGTCCCAAAACATTATTCCGCTTGTCCCATTGACCTGTATCCAGTCCGTAACCCTCCAGATCTCTCCCATCCATGTACCTATCCAATTTATTCTTAAAACTTAAGAGTGAGCCCTCATTTACTATGTCAGATGGCCACTCGGTCCACACTCCCACCACTCTCAGAGTGAAGAAGTTCCCCCTAATGTTCCCTTAAACCTTTCCTCTTTCACCCTAAAGCCATGTCCTCTCGTATTTATCACTCCTAATCTAAGTGGAAAGAACCTATTCACATTTACCCTGTCTATAGCCCTCATAATTTTGTAAACCTCTATCAAACCTCCCCTCATTCTTCAATGCTCCAAGGAATAAAGTCCTAACCTGTTCAATCTTCCCCTGTAACTCAACTCCTGAAGAGTCAGCAACATCCTAGTAAATCTTCTCTGCAGTCTTTCAATCTTACTGATATCCTTCCTATAGTTAGGTGACCAGAACTGTAAACAATACTCCAAATTTGGCCTCACCAATGTCTTGTACAACCTCCCCATAACATCCCAACTCCTATATTCAAGACTTTGATTTATGAATGCCAGGATTCGAAAAGCCTTCTTTACAACCCTGTCTACCTGTGACGCCACTTTCAGGGAATTATGTAGCTGAACTCCCAGATCTCTTTGTTCCTCCACACTCCTCAGTGCCCTACCATTTACTGCTAATGTCCTACCTTGATTTGTCCTTCCAAAATGCAACATCTCACACTTGTCTGCATTAAATTCCATCTGCCATTTTCTGGCCCATTTCCCAGTTGGTCCAGATCCCTCTGCAAGCTTTGAACGCCTTCCTCGCTGTCCACAACGCATCCAAACTTAGTGTCATCAGCAAACTTGCTGATCCAATTTACCACATTATTATCTAGATCATTGATATAGACAACAAACAACAATGGTCCCAGCACAGATCCTTGAGGCACACCACTAGTCACAGGCCTCCAGTCTGATAAGCAATCATCCACTACCACTCTCTGTCTTCTCCCACACAGCCAATTTTGAATCCAGTTTACAACCTCTCCATGGATACCTAGCGTCTGTACCTTCTGAACTAACCTCCCATATAGGACCTTGTCAAAGGCCTTATTAAAGTCCATGTAGAAAACATCCACAGCCTTTCCTTCATCTCCTTTTTTGGTAACCTCCTCGAAAAACTCTACAAGATTCGTTAAACACGATCTACCACGCACAAAGCCATGCTGACGATCATTAATCAGCCCTTGGCTGTTCAAATACTTGTATATCCAATCTCTCAGAACATCTTCCAATAATTTACCTACTATTGATGTCAGGCTCACTGGCCTGTAATTACCTGGTTTACTTTTGGAGCCTTTTTTAAACAATGGAAAACATGAGCTACCCTCCAATCCTCCAACACCATACTGTGGCTAAGAACATTTTAAATATTTCTGCCAGGGCCCCTGCAATTTCTACACTAGTCTCTCTCAAGGTCCGAGGAAATATCATATTAGGCCCGGGGGATTTATCTACCTTTATTCACTGTAAGGCAGCAAGCACCTCTTTCTCTTTAATCTCTATATGTTCCATGACACTGCTGCTTGTTTCCCTTCCTTCCATATACGCTATGCCAGTTTTCTGAGTAAATACTGATGCAAAAAAATTGCTTAATAACTCCCCATATCCTGAGGCTCCACACATTGCCAGAAAACAACTTATCCCAATTCACCCTTCCTGGATCCTTTCTCATTTCCTCAGAATTGGCCCTTCTCCAACTTAGAACCTTACCTGAAGGACCATACTTATCTTATTTCATAATTAACTTGAAACTAATGACATTATGGTCACTGGACCCAAAATGTTTGCCTACACATGCTTCTGTCACCTAGTGTCTGATCCTTCTTTTGAACCATATGAACCATACTTTTCTCACTGTTACCATCAGGTAGGAGGTACAGAAGCCTGAAGACACACACTCAGCAATTCAGGAACAACTTCTTCTTCTCTGCCATCCGATTCCTAAATTGATATTGAACCCTTGGACACTACCTCACTTCTTTAATATATATTATTTCTGCTTTTTAGCACAATTTTTAATCCATTCAATATATGTAAAATGTTATTTATTTATTTATTATTTTATCTTGTTTTTTTCTTCTATATTATATATTGCATTGAACTGCTGCTGCTAAGTTAACAAATTTCATGACACATGCCAGTGATAATAAACCTGATTCTGATTTGGAAAGATGAGGGCACGGATAAGCACCTGGAATTATAATGTTGTAGCTGGGTGGGATTAAAGGAGAAGGGCTGACGTTACTAGTCAGCGAAAATGTTAGAGCTGCTTTCTGTCAGGACAGACTGGAGAACTCAACTAGTGAGGCTTTATAGGTGGAACTGAGGAAATAAAATGTATGACCACATTAATGGGACCATATTATAGACAATCCAACAGTCTGTGGGATTTCAAGGAACAAATATGTAGAGAGCGCAGGCTGTTTCAAGAAACATAGGGTTGTTATCGTCGGTGATTCTAACTTTCCACTTATTGACTGGGACTCCCATACTGTAAAAGGAGTAGTTTGTCAAACATGTTCAGGAAGTTCTCCTCGATTAAAATGTAGTAGTCCCAATGAGACAGTGTGCAATACTTGATCTGCTACAGAGTAGGTGACAGAAATTTGTGTAAGGAAACACTTTGAATCTTGTGATAATAATGCCATAAGTTCCAAAGTAAATATGGAACAGCCGCTAGGACTCCGAGCCATGCAGTTACAAGCCAGTTCTCCAGTGATACCCCATCCTTCTCATCTGTCCGTCAGTTGCTTGAAGTTCAACCTGTAGCTCTGATGAGGTTATGATCTGCTTCCTCAATTAATTTTAAACAATCATAATAATGTACTGAACTTCTTTTTCTCGATAAAATGCTTTTGATGGTTTTTTTGTTTTGTTTGGGCATCAACACACACAATTGATATTTCAGTATTGCTGATTGCCAAAATGTTTTTCTTTGCTAAACATTGTGAAAACAAATCAGATAATTGTTCAACTTTGAATCTATCCACAGTTTGCTCACTGGTTAATGGGATCAAAAGAGATCATTGATGAAAAATTAAAACACACTTTTCTCAAAATGAAAAGCAAATTCCAACATAATTACAAAGAAAACATTGAAATTGACTGGCACCTCCCTATCACATGGGATTCAGTCATACCTGCTTGTCTGTCTGAAGGGATGTTCCAGGATTTTATCTTGTCTGTACACCATTATTGTAATCTGTGGGTGACACGCCCAAGGTGCTCTGCCATTAATTTAGGTGTGCTGAACCCAGCTAAGGGTGGAAAATGAAAATCATAAATAAAGCAACTCACGCAAAATACTAGAGGAACTCAGCAGGTCAGGCAGCATCTATGGAAACGAACAAAACAGTTGGCATTTCAGGCCGAGGTCCTTCTTCCGGACTGGAAAGGAAAGGGGAAAATGCCGGAATAAAAAAGTGAGGGTGGGAGGAATGGGACTAACTGGAAGGTGATGGGTGAAGCCGGCTGGGTAGGAAAGATAAAGGGCTGGAGGGGATGGTATCTGATTGGATGGGAGATTAGACTATAGGAGAAATGGAAGGAGGAAGGGGGACCAGTTGGATGTCATAGGAGGAAAGAGACCAGACTAGAGAATAGAAGAAGAGGGGAGGCAGAGGGAAATTTTTTCACCAGAAGGAGAAGTTGATTTTCATGCTATCAGGCTGGAGACTTCCCAGATGTAATATAAGATGTTGCTATCAGTTCAGAGAATAACATTTCAGGTCAACAGAATTGAATGAAAATTAGGAATGCCAGAATAGTCAATGGAAAAACAGAAACAGGAATTGGGGATGTGAAAACAGCAAATGGCAATGTAAGACTGCTTATTCCTCTTCACAGATACCAGACATCACAAACACAAGAAAATCTGCTGATGCTGGAAATCCAAGAAACACACATAAAATACTGGAGGAATTTAGTAGGCCAGGTAGTAAACAGTTTATGTATTGGACCGAGACCCTTCATCAGGACTGGAAAAAATGACGGGAAGTCAGATTAAGAAGGTGGTAGGTGACAGGTGAAAGTTGAAACCGAGAGGGGGATAGGGGTGAAGTAAAGAGCTGGGGAGTTGATTGGTGAAAGAGATAAAGGGCTGGAGAAGGAGGAATCTGAGAGGAGATGATGGAAGTCCATGAAGAAAGGGAAGGTGGAAGAGAACTAGAAGGAGATGATGGTCAGATAAGGAGACAAGGTGAAAGAGGGAAATGGGAATGGGAAATGTTGAAGGAGGGGAGGGTGTGGCAATTACTGGAAGTTTTGAAAATCTTATGTTCATGCCATCAGGTTGGAGGCCACCCAAAAAGTACATAGGGTGTTGTTCCTCCAACCTAAGTTTGGCCTCATCGCGTCAGCAGACATGCGCAAAATAGAAATGCAGGTGAGAACAGCTTTGGTGAAGGAGGATATCTCATTAGTGAGCCTCTCGACTTTCCAAACATGGGACTTACTCAGTGTTTGAAGCTCAGCTAAGTATTAGTCAAAGCTGACACTTTGCTTCTGTTCACAGGAAAATAACTTATCTCATTCAAATGTGATGCTTTTACTTGGGACAAAATACTCCTTAAGTTTTGTCATCAGGGTGTCCAATGTAAAGGCTGTCTATCAATTTGAAAGATGTCGTAGATGTCCATAGCACCTTCACCGATCACATGTCAAAAGATAGATGCTTTCCCCAATGATATTATTAAAATCACTTTTATTCCCACCATTGTCCATCGATGGATTATCCAAAACACTAAAATCCACAAAAATATTTGTTGCCCCCTGTCATTCTGGTTCAGCCTCATCGACAATTGATAAGTTACCTGTATCTTGGAGCTCTGATTAGTGACCAATCAGTGTTTGGCATTGATCTGCAAGAGCAAATTAAAAGAACGCAGGAGCATGCACAGCAGTCATCCTTGGACTGGACACAGCTAGAGAAATCTTCCAGGCTTCAGTGAAGAGAGGCTTTAGTCAGAGAAGGCAAAAAAGATAAGCTCTCGGTAAAGTTATTTTTCCTTCTCTTCTTTACATCTGCTCAGTTAGGACAGTAGAGATGCGAGGCAGGATAGTTGAATGCTCATCTTGTGGGATGTGGGAAAGCAGGGAGATCTCCAGTGTCCCTAACTAAAACAACTGTGAGAAGTGCATCCAGCTGCAACTTCTAAAAATCCGTGTTATGGAGTTGGAGCTGGAACTGGGTGAACTACAGATTATTCGGGAGGCTGAAGGAGTGATAGATGGGACATACAGAGAGGTAGTTCTACCCAAAGTGCTTGACACAGTTAACTGGGTGACAATTAGGAAGGGGCAATGGGTTAAGGAGCCAGTGCAGGGTACCCCTGTGGCCATCCCCTCAACAAAAATTTATTACTTTGAATATAGTTAGGGGGGGAATGACCTAACAGAGGAAAATCATAGCTGTTCGATCTATGGTATTGAGTCCACCTCGAAAGGGAAAAGGGGAGAAGAGGCATGCTATGGTAATAGGGAATTCATTAATTAAGAGAACAGATAAGAGGCTTTGTTGGTAAGAACGAGATTCCAGGATGGTATGTTGCCTCTCGGGTGCCAGGGGCCGGAATATCTTGGGTGGAGTCCTCAGTATTCTAAAGTGGGTGGGTGAACACCCAGACAATGTGGTCCACATAGGTACCAATGATATGACTGGGATGATTGACAAGGTTCTGCGCAGAGAGTTCAGGGCATTAGGTGCTAGCTTAAAGGGCAGCACCTCCATGGTTGTGATCTCAGAATTGCTACCTGTGCCACGAGCTAGTGAGGCTAGAACTAGGAAGATTGTACAGTTTAACATGTGGCTAAGGACTTGATGTAGTAGAAAGGGCATAAAAGTTTTGGATCATTCGGCTCTCTTCCAGGGAAGGTGGAACCTGTAGAGAATGGACAATTTCCACCTGAACTGGAGGCAGACTAATATACTAGCAGGATGGTTTAAACTAGAGTTTCAGCGGGATGGGAACCAGAGTGTCAGAACAGATAGTGGAGAGGTTGTGGAGACAGATGTCAGGAATCAAAAGGTTGAGCATGGTGCAACTGGTGTCCTGAGCTGTGTGTATTTCAATCGTAGAACGGGTGGGTAAGCTCAGAGCATGGATCAACCTGGAATTATGACATTGCGGCCACTAGTGAGAATTGGTTGCAGGAAGGGCAGAACTGGCAGTATAATATTCCGGGGTTCCAGTTCTGTTGTTATAGACGTGACAGAACAAGTGGAATTAAAGGAGCCAGTGTGTTGTTACCAGTCAGGGAAAATGTCATGACAGTGCTCCGTCAGGACAGTCTGGAGAAGTCAAGTAGTGAAGCGTTATAGGGGGAACTGAGAAATAATAAAGGTATGCCACAGTAATGGGGCCATTTTATAGACAACCCAACAGTCCGTGAGATTGCCGACTGCTGCAAGAAACATAAGGTTGTTATACTAGGTGATTCTAACTTTCCATGTATTGACAGGGGCTCCCATTTTATAAAAGGAGTAGATGAGATAAAATTGTCACGTGTTCAGGAAATTCTCCTCAATTAAAGTGTAGAAGTCCAATGAGGGAGTGTACAATACTTGATCTGCTACAGAGTAGGTGACAGAAGTTTGTGCAGGGAAACACTTTGTATCTAGTGATCATAATGCCATTAGTTCCAAAGTAAATATGGCACAGCCACTAGGATCCTGAGACTTCAATGGATCCATCATTCCTGACAGACATGAGAAGTTTTATTTAGTTATTTTTAATCAATTGATAGAAATAGGCAGTGACTTTCATAATGTGTGACTTTTCCACGAACAGATTTGTAAAAATATTAGTGAGTGAGATTATCCCCAGGTGAGCTATGCTGGTGCAGATTGACAGTGAGAATGGAACACATTTCCCTGTAAGATAGTGAAAGAAACTTGTTAAATGTTGGGAGTCAGACAGGAGGACCAAATTCCCCATCAGCCACAGAGCTCAGGAACTGGAGAGAAAGAACCGTACGGTAAAGCAGGTGCTTTACAACTCCAAAGGAAAGAATACTGTACTGAGTTGAATGAGAAGATAGAACATAGAAGATACAGTACTGGAACAGGCCATTCTGCCTTAACCATTAGACACCTGAGCAAAAGGGAATAACTTCACTCACTTGCCCATCCATTGAGATGTTTCCCAATATCTGTTTCCCAGGGTGGAAATGTTCTATTACCAAACAGCATGCAACTGAAGGTGAGAGGGAGTAGGTTCAAAGGGAACCTGAATGTGAGGGGTAAATTTTTTAGTCGGAGAGTGGTGGATGCCTGGTATAGTGGTAGAGGCAAATACATTAGAGGCTTTTAAGAGATGTTTGGATAGGCAATGGGTGTAAGGAAAATGGAGGGATATGGATATTGTGTAGGTAAAGGGACTAGTGCTAAGGCGGTTTTAGAAAAAATAGGTGCAGGAGTAGGCCATTCGGCCCTTCGAGCCTGCACCGCCATTCATTATGATCATGGCTGATCATCCAACTCAGAACCCCGCCCCAGCCTTCCCTCCATACCCCCTGACCCCCGTAGCCTCAAGGGCCATATCTAACTCCCTCTTAAATATAGCCAATGAACTGGCCTCAACTGTTTCCTGTGGCAGAGAATTCCACAGATTCATCACTCTCTGTGTGAAGAAGTTTTTCCTAATCTCGGTCCTAAAAGGCTTCCCCTCTATCCTCAAACTGTGGCCCCTCGTTCTGGACTTCCCCAACATCGGGAATAATCTTCCTGCATCTAGCCTGTCCAATCCCTTTAGGATCTTATACGTTTCAATCAGATCCCCCCTCAATCTTCTAAATTCCAACGAGTACAAGCCCAGTTCATCCAGTCTTTCTTCATATGAAAGTCCTGCCATCCCAAGAATCAATCTGGTGAACCTTCTTTGTACTCCCTCTATGGCAAGGATGTCTTTCCTCAGATTAGGGGACCAAAACTGCACACAATACTCCAGGTGTGGTCTCACCAAGGCCTTGTACAACTGCAGTAGTACCTCCCTGCTCCTGTACTCAAATCCTCTCGCTATAAATGCCAGCATACCATTCGCCTTTTTCACCGCCTGCTGTACCTGCATGCCCACTTTCAATGACTGGTGTATAATGACACCCAGGTCTCGTTGCACCTCCCCTTTTCCTAATCGGCCACCATTCAGATAATAATCTGTTTTCCTATTTTTGCCACCAAAGTGGATAACTTCACATTTATCCACATTAAATTGCATCTGCCATGAACTTGCCCACTTACCCAACCTATCCAAGTCACCCTGCATCCTCCTCACAGCTAACACTGCCACCCAGCTTTGTGTCATCCGCAAACTTGGAGATGCTGCATTTAATTCCCTCATCCAAGTCATTAATATATATTGTAAACAACTGGGGTCCCAGCACTGAGCCTTGCGGTACCCCACTAGTCACCGCCTGCCATTCTGAAAAGGTCCCGTTTATTCCTACTCTTTGCTTCCTGTCTGCTAACCAATTCTCCACCCACACCAATACCTTACCCCCAATACCGTGTGCTTTAAGTTTGCACACTAATCTCCTGTGTGGGACCTTGTCAAAAGCCTTTTGAAAATCCAAATATATCACATCCACTGGTTCTCCCCTATCCACTCTACTAGTTACATCCTCAAAAAATTCTATGAGATTCGTCAGACATGATTTTCCTTTCACAAATCCATGCTGACTTTGTCCGATCATTTCACTGCTTTCCAAATGTGCTGTTATCACATTCTTGATAACTGACTCCAGCAGTTTCCCCACTACCGACGTTAGGCTAACCGGTCTATAATTCCCCGGTTTCTCTCTCCCTCCTTTTTTAAAAAGTGGAGTTACATTAGCCACCCTCCAATCCTCAGGAACTAGTCCAGAATCTAACGAGTTTTGAAAAATTATCACTAATGCATCCACTATTTCTTGGGCTACTTCCTTAAGCACTCTAGGATGCAGACCATCTGGCCCTGGGGATTTATCTGCCTTCAATCCCTTCAATTTACCTAACACCACTTCCCTACTAACATGTATTTCGCTCAGTTCCTCCATCACACTGGACCCTCTGTCCCCTACTATTTCTGGAAGATTATTTATGTCCTCCTTAGTGAAGACAGAACCAAAGTAATTATTCAATTGGTCTGCCATGTCCTTGCTCCCCATAATCAATTCACCCGTTTCTGTTTGCAGGGGACCTACATTTGTCTTTACCAGTCTTTTCCTTTTTACATATCTATAAAAGCTTTTACAGTCCGTTTTTATGTTCCCTGCCAGTTTTCTCTCGTAATCTTTTTTCCCTTTCCTAATTAAGCCCTTTGTCCTCCTCTGCTGAACTCTGAATTTCTCCCAGTCCTCAGGTGAGCCACTTTCTCTGGCTAATTTGTATGCTTCTTCCTTGGAATTGATACTATCCCTAATTTCTCTTGTCAGCCATGGGTGCACTACTTTCCTTGATTTATTCTTTTGCCAAACTGGGATGAACAATTGTTGTAGTTCATCCATGCAATCTTTAAATGCTTGCCATTGCATATCCACCGTCAATCCTTTAAGTGTCATTTGCCAGTCTATCTTAGCTAATTCACGTCTCATACCTTCAAAGTTACCTCTCTTTAAGTTCAGAACCTTTGTTTCTGAATTTGATTTGCTTTTATTGGTTTTGGTTCTTGAACCTGCTGGAGTTAAGAGAGTTGTTGAAATACGACAGAGAAGAACAGGTTACATACAGAGAACACCAATTTCTGTTTGAAAATATGCCACCGTTCCCTGTTTTGGCGACTGGGTAATGGGCCAGGGGATTGATCGGAAATGATTAGGTCTCGTTTGGAAATGACATATGAGGGTTTATTTACAGCTCTAACATGTTTGTTTAAAAGATGCAACTGGGGAGACATGGAGACCTTGATTGTAGATTAATGGGAATGATATGAAATAGTGATCGGCACCTCTCACTAACAGAATGTACCGCTCCAGAAATTAACAAATTAGACCTGGCCATGCTCCATTTTCTCCTGAGAATAAAGTTGCTAAGCTGAACAACACTCTGGGTTGCTATGCTATTGATCCTACAAATGATGGGAGAGGACAGAGGATATTTTCTTGTAAGAGTAGACAGAACACAGATCACACTTGTTGGACAAGGCTTGCAAGCTATGCGTGGAGGAAGCAAAATGGAATTAATCATGTATATAGTGTCACGTACCCCGTGACGGGGATAAAGAAACCAGTAGAAATAGAAAACACTTTGGAGTCCGTATTGCTATAAACTACTAATATTTATTAGTAACTACACAATACAGTAATATAAATGTAGATAAATCAAACAGGTTAGCAATGATTATATATAATAGTAAGTGTGGAATATATATGTATGAAAAAAACAGGCTTCTTTAAGTCTAGAGAGAGAGAAAGAGAGAGAGAGAGAGAGAGAGTGAGTTGAGTCTTCAGCTGAGCTGATGCCGTTGATCTTCTCGTCGTCCTCCGAAATCCTTTACAAGTCACCGACTGTGACTTTAACCAGGGGGACCAGTTTTCCTGTGGTGGAGCTATCACCCCGGCAAGGGTGGACACATAGACAACTCCCCACCAGTCAACCCCTTCTCCTACGTTGGAATAGCAATGTGGATCAATCCGCCTGATCGATCCTCCAAAACCCACTTTCTCTGCAGGCACAACAATGTTCATTCAGTGTCCAGATCATGCGTCCTGAGGTCTGTATCATCTGACCTCTGATTTATTTCACCAGGCTGAGCATCACCTGTCATTCAAAGAATCCCTCCCTCCTTTGTCTGTAAAGGAGTGCACAAGCAGGCAACAAGTCCTTGAAGAAATATCAACAATCTGCCTTTAGTCACCATAGCAACCTTCGAACTGCTCGGTGCTGTCTCCAACTCCCATCTCAGTAAAAATCCAAAGTTACTTCCAAGGCCTTAAAGTGACAGTCCAACTTTCAATCTTCGTCTCTGTCTCTGTCTCTTTTCCAAAAGCAACATATCGGTGGTAAATAACTCTGTCTCTCTCTCCTTTCCAAACAACCCATCAATGATAAATGTCTCCCTCCAAACAGTTAATAGGGGTACTGCTGGATCCCCTCACAATAGCATCTGTGTACGAGTACATAAGGCAGCTACTTGAGGCAGATTGATGTTTTGATCAATGGGCAATCACAGATTGGGATTAATTGTCAGGAAAAATGAAAATAAGGCAGGGGGAATAGGAGTGGCCATCACTGGACTGGACAGGGTTTGAGTGGGGTTTTGAGGCTTTAGCTCTCTGAGGGATCAACAAGGAGAGGCTTTAGTCAGAGAAAGTGAAAGGTTGCACGTAGTTTTTTCCCAAAGTTTATATATCGTTTTGCCTTCTTTACATTTGCTCAGTTAGTACACTTGAGATCCTAGGCAGGAGAGTTGAAAGCTACTCTTACAGGATGTGGGAAGGCAGGGTGACGTACAGTGTCCCTGAGAAACACATCTGCAAGAAATGCATCCAAATGTAGCTTCTAACACTTCAGTTAAAGGATTTGGAGTTTGAACTGAATGAACTCCAGATAATTCAAGATGCTGAAGGAGTGATATACGGGAGATATAGAGAGGTAGGCCACACTGAGGGTGCAGGCCACAGGAATCTGTGTTACAGTAAGGAAGGGGGAAGGGGTTTAAACAGCCAACGCAGAATACGCCTCTGGCCATCCCTCTCAACAACAGGTACACAAAAGGATGGGGGATGGCCTAGCATAGGAAAGTCACAGCAGCAGGTCTCTGGCACTGTCAGAAAAGGGAAGTAGGGAGAAAAGGTGAACAGTGGTGATGGGGATTCATTAGCTAGAGGAACAAAAGGATGCTCTGAGGATAAGAATGAGATTCCCAAATGGTATAACTTTACTGGGTGTTTTTTATAGACCACCCAACAGTAACAGGGACATCGAGGAGCAGATAGGGAGACAGATTTTGTAAAGGTGCAATAATAACAGAGATGTCATGGTGGGAGATTTTAATTTCCCAAATATCGATTGGCATGTCCCTAGAGCGAGGGGTTTAGATGGGTTGGAGTTTGTTAGGTGTGTTCAAGAAGATTTCTTGACACAATATGTAGATAAGCCTACAAGAGGAGAGACTGTACTTGATCTGGTATTGGGAAAGGAACCTGGTCAGGCGTCAGATCTCTCAGTGGGAGAGCATTTTAGAGATAGTGATCACAACTCCATCTCCTTTACAATAGCATTGGAGAGGGACAGGAACAGACAAGTTAAGAAAGCGTTCAATTGGAGTAAGGGGAAATATGAGGCTATCAGGCAGGAACTTGGAAGCATAGATTGGAAACCGATATACTCAGGGAAATGTACAGAACAAATGTGGCAAATGTTCAGGGAATATTTGTGTGGAGTTCGCATAGGTACGTTCCAATGAGACAGGGAAAGGATGGTAGGGTACAGGAAGCATGTTGTACAAAGGCGTGGTGTAAATCTAGTCAAAAAGAAAAGAGGAGCTTACAAAAGGTTCAAAAAGCTAGGTAATGATAAAGAGCTAGAACGTTATAAGGCTAGCTGGAAGGAGCTCTGGAGAGAAATTAGGAGAGTCAGAAGGGGCCATGAGAAGGGCTTGGAGGACAGGATTAAGGAAAACCCCAAGGCATTCTACAAGTATGTGAAGAGCAAGAGGATAAGATGTGAGAGAATAGGACCAATCAAGTGTGACAATGGAAAAGTGTGTATGGAATTGGAGGAGATAGCAGAGTTACTTAATGAGTACTTTGCTTCAGTATTCTCTATGGAAAAGGATCTTGGCGATTGTAGGAATGACTTACAGCAGACTGAAAAGCTTGAGCATGTAGATATTAAGAAAGCGGATGTGCAGGAGCTTTTGGAAAGCATCAAGTTGGATAAGTCACCGGGACTGGATAAGATGTAGCCCAGGCTACTGTGGGAGGCGAGGGAGAAGATTGCTGAGCCTCTGGTGATGATGTTTGCATCATCAACGGGGACGGGATAGGTTCTGGAGGATTGGAGGGTTGTGGATATTGTTCCATTATTCAAGAAAGGGAGTAGAGATATCTCAGGAAATTATAGACCAGAAAGTCTTAGTTCAGTGGTTGGTAAGTTGATGGAGAAGATCCTGAAAGGCAGGATTTATGAACATTTGGAGAGGGACAATTAAGAATAGTCAGCATGGCTTTGTGAAAGGCAAGTCATACCTTATGAGCCTGATTGAATTTTTTGAGTATGTTCCTAAACAGACTGATGATGAAAGAGCAGTGGATGTAGTGTACATGGATTTCAACAAGGCATTTGACAAGGTAGCCCATGCAAGGCTTATTGAGAAAGTAAGGAGGCATGGGATCCAAGGGGAAATTGCTTTGTGGATCCAGAACTGGCTTGCCCACAGCAGGCAAAGAGTGGTTGTAGATAGGTCATATTCTGCATGGAGGTCGGTCACCAGTGGTGTGCCTTAGGGATTTATTCTGGGACCCCCACTCTTCGTGATTTTTATAAATGACCTGGACGAAGAAGTGGAAGGATAGGTTAGTAAATCTGCTGATGACATAAATGTTGGAGGTGTTGTGGATAGTGTGGAGGACTGTCAGAGGTTACAGCGGGACATTAATAGGGTGCAAAAATGGGCTGAGAAGTAGCAGATGGAGTTGAACCCGGATAAGTGTGAGGTGGTTCATTTTGGTAGGTCAAATGTGATGACAGAATATAGTATTAATTGTAAGACTCTTGGCAGTGTGGAGGATCAGATGGATCTTGGGGTCCGAGTCCATAACACACACAAGGCTGTTGAACATGTTGATTCCATGGTTAAGAAAGAATACGGTGCATTGGCCTTCATCAATCATGAGATTGAGTTTAGGAGCCAAGAGGTAATGTTGCAGCTATATAGGATCCTAGTCAGACCCACTTGGAGTACTATGCTCAGTTTTGGTTGTCTCACTATAGGAAGGATGTGGAAACAATAGAAAGGGTGCAGTGGAGTTTTACAAGAATGTTGCCTGGATTGGGGAGAATGCCTTATGAGAATAGGTTGTGTGAACTGGTTCTTTTTTCCTTCGAGCAGTGGAGGATGAGAGGTGGCCTGATAGAGGTGTATAAGATAATGAGAGAGTCTCCTCTTGGTAGCTCATGGAGTAAGGCGCGTTTGTCGCAGCTCCATCTTTTACAACTTACTTTCCACTGTTAGATTCGTTTAAAGTTTGATGATTTATTACTTTTGCTGAAGGAGTTACGATTCAATTACGATGGTTGATCCTCGATCTGGAATTGAATTAAGAGGTGGCAAAATGCTTCCCGAAGCTGAACAAACAAAGAAATCAGAGGAAGTCTCTACTTCAGAAAGAATGCTGTCTTTAATGGAAGCCATAGATGCTAAGATCGGTACGGTAGACACCAAAATCGATAAGCTGACGTACGCTGATGAAAAGCTTGAAAAAACTATTTTTGCTGTTCAGGCATCTTTGAAGAATCTGGAAGATAAGTATCCGATGCTTAAACAGAGCACTCATAGAATTGAAAGAGAACAGGAATCAATGAGTCAAACTATCAAAGAACAAGAATTGAAGCTATCTTCCATGGAAAAGAAAATTAATGCGGTTACTTCGGAGTTATCAAGAATTAAGAAGAAAACGATAGATCTGGAAAGCAGAAGTCACAGGATGAATTTACGCATACCGGTTTTGCCTGAAAATATGGAAACCGGTGAGCCATTAAAGTTCTTTTCGAGCATGTTATATTCACCTTATAGTGAGTTTCTTGAAGTCTGTCCGCTACTGGACAGAGCGCACCGAATTCAACGTCCCAAGTCTTCATCCAAAATGAAACCCTGTCCTATTATAGTATGTCTGCAGTATTTTACAACTAAAGAAGCTATTCTTCAGGATGCAAGGAAAAGGGATAAACTAATTTATGATGGAGGAAAGATTCGTATAGTTGAAGATTTTACCACAGAGATTTATGCTGAAAGAATTAAATATCATGGCTGAACTCTATAAGATTAACTGTTGTCCCTCTCTGCGTTATCCGGCTTGTCTGATAATTACTCCACTTAATTCTCGTTCAAAACGGATTGGCTCCCCAGAAGATGGTTGGAAATTTATAAAGGAGTTTAAGTCCATTTCGTAAGCAATTTGAATAGTTAATCCTGAGCTGGGAGCTGTTTGTAGCGACTTTGATGAAAGTCCGTTCCATGTTTTATGAGTGCCCAGACATGGACTTGGCTGATTTACTCAGATCTGTTGTTGTTTGCTTTCATAGTTAATATAGTTTTACACTTAATATATATATGAATAGTTATTCTTTCTTTAATTTGTATGTCTTTAACATTAGTTGTAGTTTATTAGTTGGTTGGATTTATCTTTTTTGAATACATGGTTACGTATTTTAAATAAATCTAAGATGGCCGTCGTTAGTTCGGTGTTAACTATTGTTAGACATAATATGAAAATATTTGGAATTTGTTATTTATGTACCTTTCGTTATGTCTTTCTAGTGGTGGCAATGTATTACTTTGTAAGCAAGGGCTGCTAACTGCAGACAGGGGTCAAGGGACATTAGAGCAGCATGCCATTTGTCTATTGGGCGGTTTCCGGGCCTTTGGGGGAGGAAGGTGGGTCTATTAGATTAGTTTTTTTTTGACTGGGCAGTCCTGTGAGTTCTTTTTGTCAATTATCTCGTTTTTCTTTCTGATCGAGTCATGCTTTGTCCTTTCTTCAGATTTCGTTTGAGCCTACGTATTAGCTTACTTTATAAAAAATTTAAATTAAATTTTAAATATAGATTTTAATAAAATTAATATAATATCTTGGAATCTGAATGGTATGAGCCAACCTATTAAGTGCAGAAAGATTTTTAAGAAATTAAAAACACTTCATGCAGATATTATTTTTGTGCAGGAGACTCATATCAGTAGGCAGGATGAAAATCAATTTTTTTTTATTTTGGAAGGGACCCTTATTTCATTCTTTATCAGTAAGTAAAATAAGAGGGGTATCTATTTTTATTAATTCTAAAATCCCTTTTGTACATTTCAACATGGTTACTGATTTAATTGTTACTGGTCTGTTATGTGGACAAAATGTGGCTTTGGTGTGTGTTTATGAACCTAATATAGATAGCCCTGAATTTTTTAAGAAGCTATTTTGTGTTGCTGAATTTAAATGAATGTAAGTTGATTATGGGTAGTGACTGTTTGACAGATCATCCACAAATCTGTCGCTTCCTAATAAAGCTGTGGCTTGTATTAATCCTTTTTTTATTAGAATACGGTCTGGTCGACACTTGGAGATTTATGTACCCTAAGATAAGAATTTTTCTTTTTTTTCACATGTATACCATAAATACTCAAGAATTGATTATTTTTTGTTGGACACGCGTTTGGTGCACTCTGTTGCTGATCGTGCATATGATGTCATTGCATTGTCGGATCATGAAATTAACTTTGAAGTTTTCTGATAATATACTGAAAGTACCTCAGTGGAGATTTAATGCTACATTGCTACAAGATTCAATGTTTGCAAGTGTTATGAAAGAGAAAATTTCTCTATTTTTTGAATTAAATACAACTGAGGGAATGTCAACACACATCAAAGTTGCTGGTGAACGCAGCAGGCTAGGCAGCATCTCTTGGAAGAGGTGCAGTCGACGTTTCAGGCCGAGACCCTTCATCAGGACTAACTGAAGGAAGAGTGAGTAAGAGATTTGAAAGTTGGACGGGGAGGGGGAGATCCAAAATGATAGGAGAAGACAGGAGGGGGAGGGATGGAGCCAAGAGCTGGATAGGTAATTGGCAAAAGGGATACGAGAGGATCATGGGACAGGAGGTCCGGGAAGAAAGACAAGGGGGGGGACCCAGAGGATGGGCAAGAGGTATATTCAGAGGGACAGAGGGAGAAAAAGGAGAGTGAGAGAAAGAATGTGTGTATAAAAATAAATAACAGATGGGGTACGAGGGGGAGGTGGGGCATTAGCGGAAGTTAGAGAAGTCGATGTTCATGCCATCAGGTTGGAGGCTACCCAGACGGAATATAAGGTGTTGTTCCTCCAACCTGAGTGTGGCTTCATCTTTACAGTAGAGGAGGCCGTGGATAGACATGTCAGAATGGGAATGGGATGTGGAATTAAAATGTGTGGCCACTGGGAGATCCTGCTTTCTCTGGCGGACAGAGCATAGGTGTTCAGCAAAACGGTCTCCCAGTCTGCATCGGGTCTCGCCAATATATAAAAGGCCACATCGGGAGCACCGGACGCAGTATATCACCCCAACCGACTCACAGGTGAAGTGTCGCCTCACCTGGAAGGACTGTTTGGGGCCCTGAATGGTGGTAAGGGCGGAAGTGTAAGGGCATGTGTAGCACTTGTTCCGCTTACACGGCCTCCTCTACTCTAATCTATCCACGGCCTCCTCTACTCTAACGGCGCAGATTGGGAGACCGCTTTGTTGAACACCTACGCTCTGTCCGCCAGAGAAAGCAGGATCTCCCAGTGGCCACACATTTTAATTCCACATCCCATTCCCATTCTGACATGTCTATCTCCGGCCTCCTCTACTCTAAAGATGAAGCCACACTCAAGTTGGAGGAACAACACCTTATATTCTGTCTGGGTAGCCTCCAACCTGATGGCATGAACATCGACTTCTCTAACTTCCGCTAATGCCCCACCTCACCCTCGCACCCCATCTGTTACTTACTTTAATACACACATTCTTTCTCTCACTCTCCTTTTTCTCCCTCTGTCCCTCTGAATATACCCCTTGCCCATCCTCCGGGTTCCCCCCCCCCCACTTGTCTTTCTTCCCAGACCTCCTGTCCCATGATCCTCTCGTATCCCTTTTGCCAATCACCTGTCCAGCTCTTGGCTCCATCCCTCCCCCTCCTGTCTTCTCCTATCATTTTGGATCTCCCCCTCCCCCTCCAACTTTCAAATTTCTTACTCACTCTTCCTTCAGTTAGTCCTGACGAAGAGTCTCGGCCTGAAACCTCTTCCTAGAGATGCTGCCTGGCCTGCTGCGTTCACCAGCAACTTTGATGTGTGTTGCTTGAATTTCCAGCATCTGCAGAATTCCTGTTGTTTGGGGAAATGTCAAATTTAGTTATTTGGGACACGATGAAATCTTTTCTTAGGGGACAGATAATTTCATACTCAGTAGGTTTAAGAAGGAAAACTAATCACTTTTGGTGATTGCTAATAGGATTAAAGAAATAGACAAAGTTTATTCGGTAATGCCTAGTGAAGATCTCTATAAGGGAAGGGTGGAACTCCAAATACAGCATGATTTGCTTTTGACTTTTCCCATTGAGCAGCAACTTCTTAAATCTAAAAGCCAATTTTATATACATGGGAAGAGGTCAGACAAATTATTGGCTGGTCAATTAAAGGCAACTATGGCTAAAAGACAAATCCTGAAAATTTGAAGACCTGATAGAACTGAAATGGTAGATCTTTATGAAATTAATAAGGTATTTATGGATTTCTACTCTAACCTTTATAAATCTGAATTTTCAGAAAGTATTACTTTTATGAATAGATTTTTGCCAAAATTGAATAAACTTAAAATTTCTATCCAAGATATGAACACATTAGATGCACCTATTGAACAACAGGAAATAGTAAGGGCTATATCCTCTTCCCAAACAGTTAAGGTTCTGGGACCAGATGGATATACAATGGAATTTTATAAGACTTTCACTGAAATACTTACACCTTATGTATGTCAATTTTTCACTGATTCTATATCCTCTGAGAATCTCACAAAAACTTTTTATGAAGCATCAATCTCACTAATTCCTAAAAAAGAAAAAGATTTATCTGAATGCGCTTCCTATAGACCAATCTCTTCACTGAAAGTGGATTTTAAAATTCTTTCTAAGATTTTGGCTAATAGATTTGAGAGTATCTTACCTAGTGTGACAGGGTCCTAAATTACCCCTATGAACTGTGCTGAATACCCCTGTGAACTGTGCTTTTGAAAAGAGAGAGAGAGAAGTATTTAACACCAACATGTTGTTTTGAAAAGAGAGAGAGAAAGGAAGGACGAGAGAGAGAGAGAGAAAGAGAGACGAAGACTAACTTTTGGAATGTCACTTTAAGGCCCGAGAACAACTTTTGGATATCTGCTGAGTTGGAGAGCCGAGCAGCTCGTAAGTCACTATGGTAACCGAGGGTGGCGTTATTTGATGGTCAATAAGGTTATGATTTTTCAGCAACGTGTTTATACTTCCAAGGACATTTGCCTGCTCATACATTTCTTACACAGACAAAGGAAGGAGGAGTTATCTGAATGACAGTTGGTACTCAGTACGGTGAGATAAATAGGAGGTCAGATGATACAGACCTCAGACACATGTTTTGGACACTGAATGAGCTTTGTTGTGCCCGCAGAAAAAGTGGGTTTTTGGAGGTTTGATCAGGCAGATCGATCAGTGGCTCTTGCAGTGAGGAAAAGGGATTGACCGGTGGTGAGTTGTCTATGTGTCCAAACTTTGCCTGAGTTGATAGCTCCTCTACCATAGAAAAATGGTCCCCTTTGTTGTGGTCACAGTCGGTGGCTTTTAAAGGATATCGGAAGACAACGAGAAGATCGACGGTGTCAGCTCACCTGAAGACTCAAATCTCTCCATCTCTCTCGCTCTCCATCACTACACAATTCAAAACCATGAACTGAACTGAACTTTACACATCATCGTAAGACTGTATATTTTGACCCCTAGACTTGAAGAAGCTTGGTTTTCCATATATATTTCCACACTTACTGATTTACTTATTTATATATAATCATTGCTAACCTGTTTGATTTATCTACATTTATATTACTGTATTGCGTAGATACTGATAAATATTATTAGTTAATCGCAATACTGGACTCCAAAGTGTTTTCCATCTCTGCTGGTTCTTTAACCCATCACGGGGTACGTGACAAAATTGGGGCCTGTATCCAGGATATGAACAAATTGGTCTGGAGGCTTGTTTGAATTGATTGGGGAAAATCCCTTTTGATTTACTTGTGTGGATATACAGCAGAAATGGACGTTGGTGTTGAGAAGCTTCTGCTGGAACCAACTCCTGAAGTGTTGGATGGTGCTAAGAGGGTTGTGCTGTTGGGAATTTCTCAAAAGTTAAGACTAAAGGTGGCCACTAAGATGAGGAAAAAGCGAGTGGTGCTGCTAGAGCTGACAGTCCCATGGGAAGATAGCTTGGAAGAGGCCTTTGAAAGGAAGCTCTCCAAGTACACAGGACTGGTCAGCAACTGCCAGCAGGCTGGATGGAGAGCGAGGTGTCTCCCAGTGGAGGTTGGTTGTAGGGGATTTGTAGCCCATTCTTTAGTTAGAGCCTTCAGGATTTTGGGCATCGAGGGAGAGAGGAAGAGGAGAGCCATCCGCAGTACCACCGATGCGGCAGAGAGGGCCTCAAGATGGCTGTGGCTCAAAAGAGGGGAGCCATGGAGTCATAAGTAGCTAGCCACCTGGACACAAGCTGGGGTCTGATCAGCCCTGGCTGGGTCACCTGGAGGAGGTTGTATGATGTTGAAAGACCCGAAACACCCGATGATTCCAGGAACATCACTGAAGATGCGTCCAGAAGCATCAATAGATGTATGTATACAGCAGATGCAGATGATAATAGCCCAGCATTATATAGATAAGGGAACATTTGATAAGGAGGCGTTAGAGTTATTTGCTGAAGGTAAGGTACATACTGAGGCTGAGGTTCAGTGGAAATTGAAATTGAAATTAAAAGAGGTCGAGACTAAGGAAGCAGAAAGGCAGAGAATCCCTGAGGCTAGAGAAGCAGAAAGACAGGGACAGTTTATAAGGGAGATGTGGCATCTGAGAAGTTTAGTGTCAGACCCTGATGATTTTTACAGCTTGGAAGGGCTTGTTTTGTGTGATGAATTTAAAAGTTCTTTTTGATTTCAGAGAGTTAGGTCCTAAGTTAAAGGACAGGATCTCCAGGTTTGTGATTTCAGGACTGCCTCCTGTACCATGTGCTCGTGAGACTAGTAAAAGGAATATTGTACAATTTGACAGTTGGTGTTAGAGGGATGGCGTGAGATTTTTAGATCATTGGACTCTCTTCCAGGGAAGTTGGGTCCTCTAAGATGAGACAATTGGCATCTGAACTGGAGGGGGATTAATATCCAAGCGGGAATGTTTGCTAGTGCCGCATGGATGAATGAACTAGAGTGCCAGAATATATAGTTGAGAGCTTATGGAGACAGATGGTGTTAAGATATCAGGAAATGTCAGACATCAAAAAGTTGAGCATGGTGCAACTAATGTCCTGAGCTGCATGTATTTCAAAGGAAGACATTTTGTAGGAAAGGCAGAAGATCTCAGGGTGAGTATTGTGAGGGGATCCAGGAGTGCCCCTATTAATTCTTTGAAGAGAGACAGGGAGAAACATTCATCATTGATGATTTGTTTGGAAAGCAGACAGAGAGACGAAGATTAACAGTTGGACTGTCACTTTAAAGCATTGGAAGTAACTTTGGAGTTTTACTGAGTTTGGATTTGGAGACAGCACCGAGCAGCTTGAAAGTTGCTATGATGACCAAAGGCAGATTGTTGATGTTATTTTCAAGGACTTGTTGCCTGCTTGTGCATTTCTTCACAGACAAAGGAGGGAGGGACTCTTTGAATGACAGGTGATGCTCAGCCTGGTGAAATAAATAGGAGGTCAGATGATACAGACCTCAGACACATGATCTGGACACTGAATGAGCATTATTGTGCCTTCAGAGAAAGTGGGTTTTGGAGGATCGATCAGGTGGATCGAACCAAATTGCTATTCCAGGGGTGAAGAAGGGGTTGACTGGTGGGAAGTTGTCTATGTGTCCACCCTTGCCGGGGTGATAGCTCCACCACGGAAGACCGGTCCCCCTGGTTAAAGTCACAGTCGGTGACTTGTAAGGGATTTCGGAGGATGACGAGAAGATCGACGGCATCAGCTCACCTGAGGACTCAACTCTCTCTCTCTCTCTCTCTCTCTCCCCATCGCTATTCAACTAAATACCACGAACTGAACTTTACTCAACATCGTAAGACTGTATCTTTTAACCTCTAGACTTAAAGAAGCTTGGTTATCATACATATATATTCCACACTTACTTTTATATATAATCATTGCTAACCTGTTTGATTTATCTACATTTATATTACTGTATTGCATAGTTACTAATAAATATTAGTAGTTTATAGCAATACGAGACTCCAGAGTGGTTTCTATTTCTGCGGGTTTCTTAATCCCCGTCACGGGGTATGTGACAAAATTGGGGGCTCATCTGGGATATGAACAAATTGGTCAGGAGGCTGCTTTGAACTGATTGGGAAGAATTCCTTTGATTTGGTTGTGTGGAATATCAGCAGAAATGGATTTTGAAGTTAATAAGTTTTTGGCAGAACCAACCCCTGAGGCGTTGGAGAATACTAAGAGGGATTTGCTGTTGGGAATTGCTCAAAGGTTAAAACTAAGGATGACCACTAAAATGAGGGAAGTTCAGATACAGATGTTAATAGCCCAGCATTATGGCGCTAAGGGAATGTTTGATGAGGAGGCACTAGAGTTGTTCGTGGAAGGTGAACCTACTGAGGATGTGTTTCAGCTTCGGTTGGAAATATTAAAGAGGGAACATAAATTGAAATTAAAACAGCTCAAGAGATGAAGGGTCCAAGAGGCTAAAGAGGCAGAAAGACAGGGACAGCTCAAAAGGGAGAAATGGCAACGTGAAGATCACGTGGCAGAAAGGCAGAGACTGTTTAAATGGGAGAGGTTGCAGCAAAGAGGTTTAGTGTCGGACCCTGATGATTTTTACAGCTCGGAGGGGCTTGTTTTGTGTGATGAATTTAAAAGTTGTGTTCCTGATGAGGTAAGGACATACCCAGTGGCAGAGGATGCCCCTACCCTGCAGGGGTCTGTTAAGAAAGCAGGCGAAGAAGTTTTAACCCATGAGGTTGAGTTTACTCCAGAAAAGAGTTGGCCAGAGAATAGCTGGGAGGTTTGAGATGACCTTGAATTTGAACCTGGGACAAGCGATGACAGCCCAGAAGAGGCAGTTGTTCCGATTGAATGTGTTCAGGTTGTTGAAGTACCTGTGGGTTCACAGGATTCTGAACCTTATGTTGAGGCTCAGTTGAAGTCTGAGGTGCCCGACCTGGGTGAAAAGGAATGCAGTTTTAGTGTGTCAGATGATCTTGGTTCAGTGAGTAAGGGATTAACCTTGGTAACAGTGGAATATGAGGGTTCTCAGTCATTTGTAGTAGACTGTATTTTAAAAGCTGGTGAGGTCAATGTTGCTGGAAGTAATGGCAAAAGTGCTGTTCCTGGACTTTTGGATAACGTGATGGAAAAGGTTAGATTGGTTGCGTGACCTTTGACCCTGCTTGCAGGACAAAGGCCTGCTGAGAGTGGATATGCCGCTCTGTTGGATTTTGTTTGGATGTTTGGAAGTAAGCACCTGCAAGATCAAGCTGTTATTCAGAGTAATGTTGTGGAGAGGAAGAAGTGTTGTGGTTTTGGAGTGGAAGTTGCTATGGATACAAGTTGGTGTATAGGTCGTAATCAGCTGAGTAGTTTATTTGGTCTCTTTCATAATGTATACTTGATTCTGATCAACCTGATGATGGTACTGAGTTTGATAAACAATGGAGGCATGTTGACAGCTCTCCAAGATAAGAGTGTTTCAGCAATTCAGTTGATGAACAAAGTTGCTATTGAGACCTGTGATAGAAAAACCAAAGATTTAAATTATTATAGCAACACACATCAAAGTTACTGGTGAACACAGCAGGCCAAGCAGCATCTGTAGGAAGAGGTGCAGTCGACGTTTCAGGCCGAGACCCTTCGTCAGGACCCAATTTAAATTATTATGATGTGTCACAGGCTTTTCTACCTTCTAGATTTCAGCAGGACATAGAGGGAAATGCAATTGATAAGGGTAATGTGCATAAAAAAGTTTTGTCTTTGTTGAGAAAGAAATGTATTGAGGAACAGAAGCGAGATTCTGGAATAGTGACTTTAAGAGAGATGGCTCTCACAGGAGAGGAGGTTCAGAGAGAGTCAGTGGGATGTCACCTTAAAGATGGGATGTTGATGAGGAAGTGGAGACCAGCCACAGTGCCTGCGAGTCACTTGGTGGATCTGGAAGGTTACAAGGCTGAAATTTTAAACATGGCTTACAGTATGCCTTTAGGTGGGCGTCATTGTGTGAGAAATGAGGAAAACTGGAATGAGGGGGTTCCCCTCTTCTTGCTTAGTGGTGGAGTTTCGATTCAGAAGGCAGTGAAAGGTAATTTGTTGGAACCTGTGTTCAGTTACAAGCCAAAAGGACCTTTGACCCTACTCAGAGACCTCTGGAAGGGAATTAGTAAGCTTTGTGACTTTGCCAAGGAAAGTTTACAAAATGGTCGAGTCAAAATAAGACACTTGTTCACTAGAATTGCAGCTGGGAGAATTATTGTAGAACAAAATGGTGTCGTGAAACCTGATAATGGAATGGAAAGGCATGTTTGCCTACTGAATCTAGACTCACCAAAATGTCAGAATTCCATTGTTTTGGAAAATATTACTGATAAGGTCCACCAGTTGGACCTAAAACCGAAAAAACAAGTAAAAGGACTAACTGGTGTTTTGAAATGGTGCACAGGTGCAGTGCATCACGTCATTATGAATTTAGCCCAGCTTATGAAATGGCATCTTCACAGAGTGAACTTTGAGAAAAGTAAAATGGTTGAACAAGGAATTAGAAACAGCAAAAAACAAAGAAAGAGAATGGATGACTGTATAGATAGAGTGGGGAAGGCTAAATACCTTTTTAAGATGGACATGTTAAAAGGATACCGGGGTGTTCCTTTAACAGAGAGGGTTAAGAGATACCAGCATTTGTGACACCGTCTAGACTGTATGAATACAATGTTTTACACTTCGGGATGAAAAATGCTCTAGAAACATTTCAAAGAATAATCAATTCTGTGATTGGAGGGTTAGAAAGCACAGGGGTTTATATCAATGATCTAGTGGTCTGGAATGACACGTGGGAAGAGCATATTGCAGTTGCAGAAAAACGGTTTGACAGACTTTCCAAGGCCACTCTTACTGTGAACCTCACTAAAAGTGAGTTTGGCCATGCCACAGTTACATATCTGGGTTATGTGATGGGCCAAGGCCAACTGGCTCCTGGACAGGCCAAGCTTCAAGTGATTGCTGAAGTTCCTGTTCCAACTAGCAAGAAAGCTTTGAGAAGTTTTTTTAGGGATGGTGGGGTATTATAGAAAATTCTGTAAGAACTTTTCTGACATTGCTCTCCCCCTAACAGAGCTCTTAGGGAGACTGAAAGGTTTGCATGGAATGACCTTTGCCAGGAGGCATTTGAACGGTTGAAAACCATCCTGTGCTCAAAGCACCGGATTTCTCGAAGCCACAGATGCTAGTGATGAAGCTGCTGGGGCTGTACTATTACAGAAGGGTGCGGATGATATTGAACATCCAGTAGCTTATTTCTCAAAGGAATTTAATGTGCACCAGAAAAATTATTCCACAGTTGAAAAAGAGTTATTGGCACTTATTCTGGCCTTACAACACTTTGAGGTTTATATTTGTCCTGCTCAAAGACCTCTTGTGATTTGTACAGATCACAATCTGCTGGTATTTTTAAATAAAATGAAAAATAAATATAGAAGGTTGTTAAATTGGAGTCTAGTATTGCAGGAATTTCATTTGATAACCAAACATGTAAAAGGTACTGATAACATCATAGCTGATTGCTTATCCCGATGTTAAGTTGTAAACTGTAACCATTTTTGCTTTATTATCTGATGTTTTTTCCCTGTATTGTTTAAAACCCTGTGATGGACATTTTAAAAAAGTCATCTTCGACAATTTTTTTCCTGAGGAAGGGGAGTGCGAGGGGATCCAGGAGTGCCCCTATTAACTGTTTGAAGAGAGACAGAGAGAGACATTCATCATTGACGGTTTGTTTGGAAAGGAGAAAGAGAGAGAGAGACGAAGATTAACGGTTGGACTGTCACTTTAAGGCATTGGAAGTAACTTTGGATTTTTACTGAGTTTGGAGTTGGAGCCAGCACCAAGCAGCTCGAAAGTTGCTACGGTGACCAAAGGCGGATTGTTGATGTTACTTTCAAGGACTTCTTGCCTGCTTGTGCACTCCTTCACAGACAAAGGAGGGAGGGACTCTTTGAATGACAGGTGATGCTCAGCCTGGTGAAATAAATCAGATGATACAGACCTCAGACACATGATCTGGACACTGAATGAGCATTGTTGTGCCTTCAGAGAAAGTGGGTTTTGGAGGATCGATCAGGCGGATCGATCCAAATTGCTATTCCAGTTGGAAGGAGAAGGGGTTGACTGGTGGGGAGTTGTCTATGTGTCCACCCTTGCCGGGGTGATAGCTCCACCACAGAAGACCGGTCCCCCTGTTAAAGTCACAGTCGGTGACTTGTAAAGGATTTCGGAGGATGACGAGAAGGTCAACGGCATCAGCTCACCTGAAGACTCAACTCACTCTCTCTCTCTCTCTCTGTCTCTCTCTCTCTCTCTCTCTCTCCCCATCGCTATTCAACTAAATACCACGAACTGAACTGAACTGAACTTTACTCAACATCGTAAGACTGTATCTTTTTACCCCTGGACTTAAAGAAGCTTAGTTTTCATACATATATATTCCACACTTACTTTTATATATAATCATTGCCAACCTGTTTGATTTATCTTTGTTTATATTACTGTATTGCGTAGTTACTAATAAATAGTAGTAGTTTATAGCAATACGAGACTCCAAAGTGGTTTCTATTTCTGCTGGTTTCTTAATCCCCGTCATGGGGTACATGACAGGATCAACTCATGGAATTATGATATTGTAGCCATTGTGAGATCTGATTCTGGAGGGGCAAGATTGGCAGCTCAATATTCCAGGATTCTGTTGCTTTAGGTGTGATAGAGAGGGGTTGGATGGATTAAAGGATGAGTGGTGGTGTTAATAGTCAGCAAAATGTCACGACAGTACACAATCAGGTTAGATTCTATCTTGCCATGTATTGACTGAGTCCCTCATACTGTAAATGGACTAGATGGGATAGAGTGTGTCAAATGTGTTCAGGAAAGTTTCCTTAGTTAGTATGTAGAAAGTCCAGTGAGAGAGAGTGTGTGATACTTGATCCACTATTAAGGATGAGACAGAGCAGGTGACAGAAGTTTACATCTAGTGATCCTGACGGGAGGAGAGAGAGAGAGAGAGAGAGAGAGAGAGAGAGAGAGAGAGAGAGAGAGAGAGCAGCGTGCCGCGCGTGCGCAGCCCTCCGGTGAAAAATGATATCGTATCCATTAAATAGGGGCCGTGGACAATTCTGATTTGATGGAGGTGGACTTGAAAGCACAAAGGAATATCTGGACAAATTTCTGAAACGCTTGTCGCTGCTGTCATTACTGCGCGGTTGGGAATCTTCTGGAGGGAAGGCCTCAAAATCTCCGGCTTTGCCTGCTGTTGGCGACCAAGATTGAGCTCGAATCGTTCGGACAGATATGGTACTCAGTACTTGGTGTCGGAGAGCTGATTCGGAGGCTCGAAGTTTTCGGATGACTCAGGGGTGGATTGTGGTCGGGCATGGCAGGGAGAGTTCTTCTTCCTTCTCCTGTCTGTGTGAGATGTGGGACATTTGAGAGACTTCGAACTTTTTACTGTGCTCATGGACTTCTTCATCAAGTTATGGTGTTGTTGCACTGTGGTAACTATATGTTATAATTATGTTGTTTTGTCAGTTTTTTCTGTCTTGGTCTGTCCTGTGTTTTGTGATATAACACCGGAGGAAATAGTGTATCATTTCTTAATGCATGCATTACTAAATGACGATAAAAGAGGACTGCGTGTCTTCATAATCTAATTATAATGATCAAAGTAACAACGGAAAAAGATAGTTCTGATCAGTGGGTTGAAATGTCTAAATTGATGAAAAGCCAGCTTTGATGATATCCGAAAGGATCTTTAAGTGAGGATTAGGACAGACTGTTTTTTGGCAAATGTGTACTTGTTAAGTGAGAGGCCTTCAAAAGTGACATTTGAAAGTATAAAGTTTGTATGTGCCTCACAAGCCTGAATGAATTATTTGAGGATGTGACAAAACATTGATGAAGGCAGAGCAGTGGATGTGATGTATATAGATTTTAATAAGGACTTTGACAAGGTGTTCCATGGTAGGGTAATTCAGAAAATCAGAAGTAATGGCTTCAGAGAAAGCTGACTGTGTGGATTGAAAATTGGCTTGTGCAGAAAATGCGAAGGGCAGTGTTTGATGGAGCACAATCTGCCCCGTGTGTTCCACAGGGATCTTAGTGATTTTTATGAATGACTTGGGTAAGGATGTGAAAATGTGGGTTAGTGAATTTCCAGATGACATCATTAGCCCAGCAAGTCTGCACTTCCCTTCACCGTATTCCACCTGCCACTTCTTTGTCCATTCTCCTCAATCTTTCCAAGGCTTCTGCTTCCTCAACAGCTTCCTGACACAAACTTGGCAACAAACCCTTCATTTACATAATCCAGTTGATCAAAACATTAATTCAAAGCTAGCAGTTCCAAATCCAACTCTTACATACCACCACTCATCACTGGTAACTGTGTGAAGTCATTCATTTTGGGAGGACAAACTTGAAAAGCAGAACACAGGATTAATGGCAGTATTCCTGACAGTAAGGAAGAATAAAAGGAACTTGAGTTGTTAAGAAGGCGTATGGTGTGTTGGTCTTCATTATTTAGAGGTTGATTTCAAAAGCCAGGAGATAATGTTGCAGGTCTATTAAGGTCTGTTTTGCCAGCACTTGGAGTATTGTGTTCATTCCTGCTCGCCGCATTATCAGAAGGATATGAAAGCTTCAGGCAGGGTGGAGGGGACATTTACCACAATGATGCCAGGATTAGAAAAGATGTCTTATGAGGATAGGTTGAGTGAGTTAGAGCTCTTTTCTTTGAACAGATAGAGAATGAGAGGTGACTTGATAGAGTTGGACAAGAAAGTTAAGAGGCATAGATCAAGTAGACATCCAGAGACTTTTGCTCAGGGTCGATATGGCCAGTACAAGGGGGCATTTCTTTAATATATTGGGGGCAATTCAGAGGCAAGTTTTCTATATAGAAAGTGGCAGATGCATTGAACACACTGCAGGGTGTGATGGTAGAGGCAGATACATTAAGGACATTTAAGGGAATTTTAGATAGGCACGTGGAGGAAAGAAAAATGGACTATGTGAGAGGGAAGGGTTAGATTGTTCTTCAAGAAGGTTAAATGATTGAAACAACATTTGGGCCAAATGGCCTAAATTGTGTTCTATAGTTTTATTTCAATGTTCTATGTTCTAAATCAACAAGGTATGATATAATGTGACACCCTGATCCAACTAGGCCATGAGGAAACATGGAGGTGAACAAGGAAGACAGATATTACTGGAAGATCCACCAGAGGCTGTAGGAGATGATTAATGCTTGTATGGCAATTAAGTTGTACAATAATGTTACAAATTAAATTTAGAAGTTACATTAATCAAAAATTACAATCTATGGTAAAAATAAACAGATGTCCTACAGAAACTCACACTGGTTTTCAAATAGTTCAACAATATATAAGTAATCTTCATCAATGTCGCTGAGACTTTCACTGCAATCAGTACATCTGACCAGATGGTGTAGAGGACTTTGAATTACCCATTATTTTCACACACTGCATGCAAACTGCTATTCGAACAATCTGTCATGTTTGGAAAATCTGCTGTTAATTATGTCACTCATTGTGCAATATCAGGTCTTAAATCAGGATCTACTATTGCTGGATTGAATTAAGTTTTTGTATGTAGTTGGACAATGTAACTGGAAAAAATGTTCAAGTAATGATCCACTTCCAGCAACAACTTTGCTTTTCTTCTGTTTATTCATAAAGTTCCAGACATGCACACCATACGAATCTGAAAAGGCCCGTTCTATATGCTCTTTTTCCCAGTGAACATAATACCTCCCCCATGCTGGATATGGGATTGGATAGAAACGATTTGTGATCCATATAGAGATGCCATTGCACTCCTTGCCAATGAAGGTGGCTAGATTATTAATGTCACACCATCTCTTCAGCATACGGGTAATCAGTCGAGGACCCTGTTGACCCCAAAGATCTCCATTATAACGGGCCACAAAATCTTCCATGCAATTCCACAAAAAGGTATGGTGCTTATAACAGAAACCGAGTGCCGCATTATTGAGAGTTTCTGGGTTCTCCGGACATGTAAAGTTCGCAAACGGTATAGACCTCAGTGATATAATGTCAGTATCCAGGTAGATTCCTCCATATTTCCAGATCAACGCTAACCTGCAGCCATCAGCAAGTACGTGAGTCCAATACCTCTCCTTTTTTGGATTTACCTGTAGTATAAATGACAAGGAGAAGTTTCATGCATTAACCTAATTTCCTTTCCTGCTAAACATCATTTCTCTATCTCTACATCTATATGATCAGTGGGTCTTTGCATTAGTTCCAACTGAAATGTCTTGTGCTGTGCCCCTCCGTTTCCACATCTTGCAGTTTTTTTTCTGCACTGAGTAGCTCCTTACCTCGTGCTCATGGTCTCCACCGCCCTACACATACTCATGGCTTTTTCCAGCATCAAATCTTTGTCACGGAGCAAGCTTTCTCTGAGAACATCATCTGCCATTCCACAAACTATTTTGTCTCCAACTAGTGAGTCTCTCAACTCTCCAAACTCACGGGACTTACTCAGTGTGGGAAGCTCAGCTAAGTATTGGTCAAAGCTGACACCTTGCTTCTGTTCACAGAAAAATAACTTCTCATTCGAATGTGATGTTTTTACTTGGGACAAAATACTCCTTAAATTTTGTCATCAGAGTGTCCAATGTAAAGACTGTCCATCAATTTGAAAGATGTCGTAGATGTCCAAAGCACCTTCACCGATTACATGTCAAAAGATAGATGCTTTCCCCAATAACACTATTAAAATCATTTTTATTCTCACCACTGGCTATCGATGGATTATCCAAAACACTAAAATCAACAAAAATATTTGTTGCCTCTTGTCAATCTGGTTCAGCCTCATTGACAATTGATATGTTACCTCTATCTTGGAGCTCTGACCAGCGACCATTTAGCATTTGGGAATATTGACCAGTGACGATTCGTACATCAGAAGTTTGAGAGGAAGAGATTTCAACCAGGTCCACTGACCAAGTAGAAAAAGGCAGCAGTGGATCACCGCAGCTTATTTGAGCTCTGACCAGTGACCGATCAGTGTCTGGTATTGATTAGCAAGAGCAAATTAAAAGAATGCAGAAGCATGTGCAGCAGTCGTCTTTGGAGTGGATAGAGTTAGAGAAATCTTCAAGGCTTCAGTGAAGAGAGGCTTTAATCAGAGAAGGCAAAAATACAAAGCTCTAGGTAAAGTTTTTTTTTCCTTCCCTTCTTTACATCTGCTCAGTTAGAACAGTAGAGATACCAGGCAGGTTGTTGAATGCTTATCTTGCAGGATGTGAGAAAGCAGGGAGATCTCCAGTGTCCCTGACTACGACAACTGTGTGAAGTGTATCCAGCTGCAGCCTCTAAAAATCTGTGTTACCGAGTTCGAGCTGGAACTGGGTGAACGACAGATTTTTGGGAGGCTGAAGGCATGATAGATGGGACATATAGAGAGATAGTTATAACCAAAGTGCTTGGCACAGGAAACTGGGTAAGAGTTAGGAAGGGAAAATGAGTTAGGGAGCAGGGTACCCCTGTGGCCATCTAGCTCAACAACAGTTTATTAATTTGAATATTGTTCGGGGGGGGGGGGATGGCCTAACAGAGGAAAATCTCAGCAGTTTGGTCTATGGTATTGAGACTACATCAAAAGGGAAAAGGGAAGAAGAGGTGTGCTGTGGTAATAGGGGATTTATTAGTTAAGGGAATGGATAGGTGGCTCTGTTGGCGATAACAAGATTCCAGGATGGTACATTGCCTCCTGGGTGCCAGGGTCTGGAATATCTTGGGTTGAGTCCTCAGCATTCTTAAGTGGGAGGGTGAACACTCAGACAATGTGGTCCATGTAGGTACCAATGACATGGCTGGGACAAGTGATGAAGTTCTGCATAAAGAGTTCAGGACATTAGGTGGGAGCTTAAAGGGCAGGACCTCCATGGTTGTGACCTCAGAATTGTTACCTGTGCCATGTGCTAGTGAGGGAAGAACTAGGAAGGTTGTACAGTTGAACATGTGGCTGAGGAGTTGATGTAGTAGAGAGGACATAAAATATTTGGATCATTCGGCTCTCCTCCAGATAAGGGGGGACCTGTACAGAATGAACAGTTTGCACCTGAACTGGAGGGGCACTAATATCCTAGTATGAAGGTTTAAACTAGAGTTTCAGGGGGATGGGAATCAGAGTGTCAGAACAGTTAGTGGAGAGGTTGTGGAGACAGATGTTGGTAAGACCTCAGACAAAGTCAGGAATTAAAAGGTTGAGCATGATGCAACTGGCATCCTGAGATATGTATATTTCAGTTGTAGACAGGCAGGTAAGCTCAGAGCATGGATCAACCTGGAATTGTGACATTGCAGCCACTAGTGAGAATTGGCCTGCAGGAAGGGCAGAACTGGCAGTTCAATATTCTGGGGTTCCGGTTCCATTGACGGAGCAGGTGGGATTAAAGGAGGAGGGGTGTCATTAATAGTCAGGGAAAATGTCATGGCAGTGCTCTGTCAGGACAGACTGGAAAACTTGACTAGGGAGAACTAACCAACAAGAAAGGTCTGACCTCATTAATGGGGCCACTTTACAGACAACCCAACAGGCTGTAGGATTTCAGGGAAAAAATATGTAGAGATTGCGGACTGTTGCAAGAAGCATAAGGTGATTCCTAACTTTCCATGTATTGAGAGGGGCTTGCATATTGCAAAATGAGTAGATGAAATAAAATTTGTCACATGTGTTCAGGAAATTCTTCTCAATTAAAATGTAGAAGTCCAATGAGGGAGTGTGCAATACTTGATCTGCTACAGAGTAGGTGACAACAGTTTGTGCAGGGAAACACTTTGCATCTAGTGATTATAATGCCATTAGTTCCAAAGTAAATATGGAACAGCCACTAGGATCCTAAGACTTCAATGGACCCATCATTCCTGACAGACAAAAGAAATTTTATTCAGTTTTTGTTAATCAGTAGATAGAAAGTGGAGAGTGACTTTCATAATGTGTGACTTTTCCATGAACAGAGCTGCAAAAATATTAGTGAGTGAGATTATCCCCAGGTGGGCCATGCTGGTGCAGATTGACAGTGAGAATGGAACACATTTCCCTGTAAGATAATGAAAGGAACTTGTTAACTGTTGGGAGTCAGACAGGAGGACCAAATTCCCCATCAGCCCCAGAGCTCAGGAACTGGAGAGAAAGAACCGTACGGTAAAGCAGGTGCTTTACAACTCCAAAGGAAAGAATACTGTACTGAGTTAAATGTGAAGATAGAACATAGAAGGTACAGTACTGAAACAGGCCATTTGGCCTCAACCATCAGACACTTGAACAAAAGGGAATACCTACACTCACTTGCCCATCCATTGAGATTTTTCCCAACAATACACACAAAATGCTGGTGAACGCAGCAGGCCAGGTAGCATCTATAGGAAGAGGTACAGTCGATGTTTTGGGCCGAGACCCTTTGTCAGAACTAACTGAAAGAAGAGATAGTAAGAGATCTGAAAGTGGGAGGGGGAGTGGGAGATCGGAAATGATAGGAGAAGACAGGAGGGGGAAGGGATGGAGTTAAGAGCTGGAAAGTTGATTGGCAAAAGGGATACCAGGCTGGAGAAGGGAGAGGATCATGGGATGGGAGGCCTAGGGAGAAAGAAAGGGGGAGGGGAGCATCATAGGAAGATATAGTGAGAGGGACAGAGGGAGAAAAAAGAGAGCATTTTGTGTGTGTTGCTTGGATTTCCAGTATCTGCAGATTTCCTCATGTAGATGTTTCCCAATATCTGTTTCCCAGGGTAGAAATGTTCTCATACCAAATGGCATGCACTGAAGGTGAGAGGGGGTTGGTTCGAGGGGGATGTGACGGGTACAATTTTTATTCAGAGGGTGGTGGCTGCCTGGTATTTGTGAGGCAAATACATTGGAGGCTTTTAAGAGATGTTTGGATTGGCAATGGATGTGAGGAAGAAGGAAGGATATGGATATTGTGTCGATAGGGGTGTAGCCCCCTGGTAAGCCTCAGGCTCGCTCAGCTCAGTTTTGTCTAGGGGGAGCAGCCTTCGGCCCCGCCAAACTGGATAATCAAGTTTGTGTAGATTCTGTGTGATGTACCCCACCACACCAAATAACAGACAGTACACCAGATACGATTAAATGATTACACCTTATACATCTTACTGGAACTATGTAATTAATAGAGAGAAAATATAAAAGCAAAGCAAAAGGTGCCAAACTTATCAAAGTTTAACCTCTTCATGCACACAGTTGGAGCTCAGTTAATGGAGTCTTCTTTTCACCATTCGATCCCCTCCGACCTCCTCCACTCGCCGCCAGGGACCAACCACGGTGATCGACCAAACGCTCCACACGAGTATGTCTTTGTCTCCTCTCCTCGCCAAAGGCCCTGAGCCTCGGACTCCCACTCGGGGTCCGTCCCGCCACCCAGCTTACCTCATTGTGCCTCCTCTCTCTGTCCCCATCTCTGTCAGCCCCAAAGCCTGCGAAACAATAGCTTACAGACACACAAGAAAGAATAACATCTATCCTAATTGGTTAACAAATGAATACAATGCTCTTATCAGTAATATAACCCAAACAAGCCGCGAAAGAAAAGCACTTTCTCAGCAGTTAACAAAACAAAGAAGCCATTTTCATTAGCCTTAGCAGTAACATAAAAGAAGAAACCCCTTACAGGGGGACTAGTGTTTAGGTGGTTTTGATTTGCTTTTTAGTGAGTTCAGTTCTTGAACCTGCTGGAATTAAGAGAATTGTTGAAAAAAAGAGAGAGAACAACCAATTACAGACAGAGAACACCAATTTCTGAATGAAAATGTGCCACCATTCCCTGTTTTGGAGATCGGGTAATGGGCCAGGGGATTGATTGGAAATGATTGGGTCCCCTTTAGAAATGACATATGAAGGTTTATTTATAACTCTAACATGTTTGTTTAAAAGAAGCAACCGGAATGAGACTGAGACTTTGATTGTAGATTAAAGTGTATGATATGAAACACTAACCTGCACTTCTCGCTAACAGGATGTACCACTCCAAATATTAACAAATTAGTCCCGGCCATGCTCCATTTTCCCCGAGAACAAAGTTGATAAGCTGAACAACACTATAGGTTGCTATTCTTTCAATCCTACAAATGATGGGTGAAGGGCAGAGGATATTTTCTTGTAAACGTGGACAGAACACAGATCACACTTGTTGGGCAAGGCCTATAAGCTATGGATGGTCCAAGCAAAACTAAATTAACCATGTATATTGCATCTGTATACGAGTACATAAGGCAGCAACTTGCAGCAGATTGATGTTTTGAGCAATGGGCAGTCACTGATTGGGATTAATTGGCAGGAACAAATGAAAATAAAGCGGGGGAAGAGGAGTGGCCATCATTGGAATGGACAGTGTTTGAGTGGGGTTTTGAGGCTTTAGCTCTTTAAGGGCTCAACAAGGGGAGGTTTTAGTCAGAGAAAGTGAAAGGCTGCACATAGTTTTTTTAACCAAAGTTTATTTATTGTTTTGACTTCTTTATATTTGTTCAGTTAGTACAGTTGAGATCTCATTCAGGAGAGTTGAATGCTACTCTTATCGGATGTGGGTAGGCACTCGAGGGGGACTAATACCTGAGCGGGAAAGTTCGCTAGTGCTGCACGGGGGATGAGAACCAGAGCGCCAGAACAGAGGTAATGGAGACAGTTGGTGTTAAGACTTCAGAAAATGTCAAAAATCAAAAGGTTGAGCATGGTGCAACGAATGTCCTGAGCTGTGTATATTTCAATGGAAGACATTTTGTAGAAAAGGCAGAAGATCTCAAGGTGTGGATCAACACATGGAATTATGATATTGTAGCTATTGCGAAATTTGGATCAGGAGGGACAGGATTAGCGGCTCAATATTCCAGGGTTCCGTTGCTTTAGGTGTGACAGACAGTGGTCGGGTGGATTAAGGAAGAGGGGTGCTGTTAATAGTCAGAGAAAATGTCACACAATGCACAGTCAGGATAGATTCTATCTTTCCATTTATTGACTGGATGGGATAGAGTGTGTCAAATGAGTTCAGAAAGTTTCCTTAATTAATCCTAATGAGAGAGTATACGATACTTGATCCACTATTAAATATGAGAAAGGGCAGGTGACAGAGGTTTGTATAGGGAAACACTTCACATCTACTGATTATAATGATCAAAGAAAAAGATAGTTCTGATTCGTGGGTTGAAATTTCTAAATTGATGAAAACCCAGTTTTGATGATATCAGAAAGGATCTGGCAAGTGAGGATTGGGACAGGCTGTTTCCTAGCAAATGTGTACTTGTTAAGTGGGAGGCCTTCAAAAGTGACATTTGAGAGTATAAAGTTTGTATGTGCCTCACAAGCCTGAACAATTATTTGAGGATGTGTCAAACATTGATGAAGACAGAGCAGTGGATGTGATGTATATATATTTTAGTAAGGACCTTGACAAGGTGTTCCATGGTAGGCTCATTCAGAAAATCAGAAGTAATGGCTTCAGAGAAGCTGACTGTGTAGATTGAAAATTGGCTTGTGCACAGAATGCGAAGGGCAGTGGTTGATGGAGCACAATCTGCCCCGTGTGTTCCACAGGGATCTTGGTGATTTTTATGAATGACTTGGGTAAGGATGTGAAAATATGGGTTAGTGAATTTCCAGATGACATCATTAGCCCAGCAAGTCTGCACTTCCCTTCACCGTATTCCACCTGCCACTTCTTTGTCCATTCTCCTCAATCTTTCCAAGGCTTCTGCTTCCTCAACAGAACCTGTGCCACAAACTTGGCAACAAACCCTTCATTTACTTAATCCAGTTGATCAACACTTTAATTGAAAAGTAGCAGTTCCAAATCCCACTCTTACATACCACCACAACTCACTGACAGCCGTGTGAAGTGATTCAGTTTGGGAAGTCAAACTTGAAAAGGCAGAATACAGGATTAATGACAGGATTCCTAACAGTAAGGATGAACAAAAGGAGCTTGGGACCCAAGTCCATAGGTCCCTCAAAGTTGCATCACAGGTTGATCGTGTTGTCGAGAAGGCATATGGTGTATTGCCCTTCATTACTCATGGGTTAATTTCAAAAGCTCGGAGGTAATGTTGCAGGTCTGTAAAGGTCTGCTTTGCCAGCACTTGGAGTATTGTGTTCATTTCTGTTTGCCTCATTATTGGAAAGATATGAAAGCTTCAGGGAGTTTGGAGGTGAGATTCATCACAATGACGCCAGGATAGTTAAAAGATGTCTTATGGGAATAGCTTGAGTGAGTTAGGCCTTTTCTCTTTGGACAGAAGGAGAATGAGAATTGACTTGATAAGAGTCGTACAAGATGATAAGAGGCATCAATCAAATAGACAGCCAGGGACTTTTGCTCAGGGTGGACACGGCCAGTACAAGGGGACATAACTTTAACGTACTGGGCGGAAAGTATATGGTTGAAAGTTAGAGGCAGGTTCTCTATACAGAAAATGGCATATATATTGAACACACTGCTAGGTGTGGTGGTAGAGACAGATATATTAAGGATATTTAAGAGAATCTTAGTAGGCACATCAAGGAAAGAAAAATGAAGGACTATGTGGGAGGGAAGGGTTAAATTGTTCTTCAAGTAGGTTAAAGGATTACCATAGAACCATAGAACCATAGAAACTACAGCACAGAAACAGGCCCTTTGGCCCTTCTTGGCTGTGCCGAACTATTTTCTGCCTAGTCCCACTGACCTGCACACGGACCATATTCCTCCATACACCTCCCATCCATGTATCTGTCCAATTTATTCTTAAATGTTAAAAAAGAACCCGCATTTACCACCTCGTCTGGCAGCTCATTCCATACTCCCACCACTCTCTGTGTGAAGAAGCCCCCCCACTAATGTTCCCTTTAAACTTGTCCCCCCTCACCCTTAACCCGTGTCCTCTGGTTTTTTTCTCCCCTTGCCTCAGTGGAAAAAGCCTGCTTGCATTCACTCTATCTATACCCATCATAATTTTATATACCTCCATCAAATCTCCCCTCATTCTTCTACGCTCCAGGGAATAAAGTCCTAACCTATTCAACCTTTCTCTGTAACTGAGTTTCTGAAGTCCCGGCAACATCCTTGTAAACCTTCTCTGCACTCTTTCAACCTTATTTATATCCTTCCTGTAATTTGGTGACCAAAACTGAACACAATACTCCAGATTCGGCCTCACCAATGCTTTATACAACCTCATCATAACATTCCAGCTCTTATACTCAATACTTCGATTAATAAAGGCCAATGTACCAAAAGCTCTCTTTATGACCTTATCTACCTGTGACAACACTTTTAGAGAATTTTGTATCTGTATTCCCAGATCCCTCTGTTCCACTGCACTCCTCAGTGCCTTACCATTAACCCTGTATGTTCTACGTTGGTTTGTCCTTCAAACGTGCAATACCTCACACTTGTCAGTATTAAACTCCATCTGCCATTTTTCAGCCCATTTTTCCAGATGGTCCAAGTCCCTCTGCAGGCTCTGAAAACCTTCCTAACTGTCTACTACACCTCCAATCTTTGTATCATCAGCAAACTTGCTGATCCAATTTACCACATTATCATCCAGATCATTGATATAGATGACAAATAACAATCGACCCAGCACTGATCCCTGTGGCACACCACTAGTCATAGGCCTCCACTCAGAGAAGCAATTCTCTACCACCACTCTCTGGCTTCTTCCATTGAGCCAATGTCTAATCCAATTTACTACCTCTCCATGTATACCTAGCGACTGAATTTTCCTAACTAACCTCCCATGCGGACCTTGTCAAAGGCCTTACTGAAGTCCATGTAGACAATATCCACTGCCTTCCCTTCATCCACTTTCCTGGTAACCTCCTCGAAAAACTCGAACAGATTGGTCAAACATGACCTACCACTCACAAAGCCATGTTGACTCTCCCTAATAAGCCCCTGTCTCTCCAAATGCTTGTAGATTCTGTCTCTTAGTACTCCCTCCAATAACTTACCTACTACTGACGTTAAACTCACCGGCCTATAATTTCCCGGATTACTTTTCGATCCTTTTTTAAACAACGGAACAACATGAGCCACTCTCCAATCCTCCGGCACTTCACCTGTAGACAGTGACATTTTAAATATTTCTGCCAGAGCCCCCGCATTTTCAACACTAGTCTCCTTCAAGGTCCGAGGGAACACTCTGTCAGGTCCCGGGGATTTATCCACTTTAATTTTCCTCAAGGCAGCAAGCACCTCCTCCTTTTCAATCTGTACAGTTTCCATGGTCTCACTACTTGATTCCCTCAATTCTATAGATTTCATGCCAGCTTCCTTAGTAAATACAGACGCAAAAAACCTATTTAAGATCCCCCCCATTTCCTTTGGTTCCGCACAAAGCCGACCACTCTGATCTTCAAGAGGACCAATTTTATCCCTTACAATCCTTTTGTTCTTAATATACTTTTAAAAGTTCTTTGGATTATCCTTCACTTTGACTGCCAAGGCAACCTCATGTCTTCTTTTTGCCCTCCTGATTTCTTTCTTAAGTATTTTCTTGCACTTCTTATACTCCTCAAGCACCTGATTTACCCCCTGTTTCCTATACATTTCATACAACTCCCTCTTCTTCTTTATCAGAGTTGCAATATCCCTTGAGAACCAAGGTTCCTTATTCCTATTCAATTTGCCTTTAATCCTGACAGGAACATACAAACTCTACACTCTCAAAATTTCCCCTTTGAAGGCTTCCCACCTACCAATCACACCTTTGCCAGAGAACAACCTGTCCCAATCCATGCTTTTTAGATCCTTTCTCATTTCTTCAAATTTGGCCTTCTTCCAGTTCAGAACCTCAACCCTAGGACCAGATCTATCCTTGTCCATGATCAAGTTGAAACTAATGGTGTTATGATCACTGGAACCAAAGTGCTCCCCTACACAGACTTCTGTCACTTGTCCTAACTCGTTTCCTAACAGGAGATCCAATATTGCATCCCCTCTAGTTGGTCCCTCTATATATTGATTTAGAAAACTTTCCTGAACACATTTTACAAACTCTAAACCATCTAGACCCCTAACAGTATGGGAGTCCCAATCAATGTATGGAAAATTAAAATCCCCTACCACCACAACTTTATGTTTCCTGCAGTTGCCTGCTATCTCTCTGCAGATTTGCTCTTCCAAGTCTCGTTGACTATTGGGTGGTCTGTAATACAATCCCACTAATGTGGCCATACCTTTCCTGTTTCTCAGCTCCACCCATAAGGACTCAGTAGACAAGCCCTCTAATCTGTCCTGCCTGAGCACTGCTGTAATATTTTCCCTAACAAGCAATGCTACTCCCCCACATTTCATTCCTCTGCCTCGATCACATCTGAAACATCGGAACCCTGGAATATTAAGCTGCCAGTCCTGCCCCTCCTGTAGCCAAGTTTCACTAATTGCTACAACATCATAATTCCACGTGTCAATCCACGCCCTCAACTCATCCACCTTCCCCGTAATACTCCTAGCATTGAAATATATACACCTCAGAAGATTGGAACAACATTGGGGCCAAATGGCATATATTGTGCTGTATTGTTTTATTTCAATGTTCTATGTTCTAAATCGACAAGGTAAGATGCAATGTGATACCCTGATCCAATTAGGCCTTGAAGAAATGTGGAGGTGAACAAGGAAGACAGATATTACTGGAAGATCCACCAGAGCCCACGTGAGATGATCAATGATGATCATTCACGTGAGATGATCAATGCTTGTATGGCAACTAAATTCTACAATAATGTTAAAAATTAAAGTTAGAAATTACATTAATCAAAAGTTACAGCCTACATAAACATAAGATGGCCTACAAAAGCTCACACTGGCTTTCAAATTGGTCAACAAAATGTAAGGAATCTTTTTCAATGTCACTGAGACTTTCACTGCAATCAGTATCTCTGACCAGATGGTGTAGAGAACTTTGAATTTCTCATTATTTTCACACACTACATGCAAACTGCTCTTCGGACAATCTGTCAAGTTTGGAAAATCTGCCAAGTTAATTATGTCACTCATTGTGCAATATCAGGTCCTAAATCAGGATCTACTATTGCTGGATTGAATTAAGTTTTTGTATGTAGTTGGACAATGCAACTGGAAAAAATGTTCAAGTAATGATCCACTTCCAGCAACAACTTTGCTTTTCTTCTGTTTATTCATAAAGTTCCAGACGTGTACTCCATACGTATCTGAAAAGGCCCGTTCTGTATGCTCTTTTTTCCAGGGAGCAAAGTATCTCTGCCATGCTTGGTATGGGATTGGATAGAAACGATTTGTGATCTATATAGACATGCCATTGCATTCCTTGCCAATGAAGGCGGCTAGTTTATTAATATTGCACCATCTCTTCGGCACATGGGTAATCGGTTGAGGACCTTGGTGACCCCAAATAACTCCATTGTAATGGGCCACAAAATCTTCCATGCAATTCCACAAAAAGGTATGGTGTTTATAATGGAATCCGAGTGCTGCATTATTGAGAGTTTCTGTGCTCTGCGGACATGTAAAGTTAGCAAATCGTATAGATCTCAATGATATAATGTCAGTATCCAGGTAGATTCCTCCATATTTCCAGATCAACGCTAACCTGCAGCCATCAGCAAGTACGTGAGTCCAATACCTCTCCTTTTTTAGATTTACCTGTAGTATAAATGAGAAGGAAATGTCTCATGCAGTAACTTAATTTTCTTTCTTGCTAAACATCATCTCTCCATCTCTTTTTCTCTTCTTGATGCTAAAGACAGTTTTTTATCATAAGTGAAATACTACCATTGTCATACATAGTATGACCATGAGAGTACTGTTGGCCAGAAAGATCTACAAATCAATGAACAGAAATGAGGCAAGGATTATGGAAACAGACAGAGAAGATGTCTTTATTCTTGCCAAGTGGCTGCACAAAGAGACGCAGCCATTTTGTGAGATTGTCCTTGCAGCCACTATTTTGTGAACTGTTTTGTAAACTGGTTCTTTCTCATCAGAGCTTAAGCAGAGCAAATGAACGTGAACACAAGGAGTTTCTGCTAATGATCTGCAAAACCTGAGTTCATTCTCAGATAAAAGTCATTTATTATGTAAAGTGGCATGATTGCAGAAGGAAACTGTAAGCAGCCTTTGATTGGGTTGTCTGGATCCTAAGTTTGACTGATGTAGTTGGACACATTTGAACCAGTCTGAGTTGGAAAAAACAAAGTCACCTGAGGCACAAGGCTGAAGTGAGAGCAATAAAGCTAAACAGCTGTTGTCTTTGGTCACTCAAGGATGAGCTTCCAGCAATCAACATTTGGAGTTTAAATTCCGCCGCTGTCTGTAAGAAATTTGTATGCTCTCCCCCATGACCATTTACAGTTAGGGTCGGTGAGTTGTGGGCATGGTATGTTGGTCCCAGAAGCGTGGCAACCTTTGTAGGTGTTCCCCTACACAAATTTAATTAATTTGAATTGACACAATGATTTCACTGTATGTTTCAATTTGACAAATAAATCTAATCTTTATCTTTAAGTGCATCACTTGAATGTTTCAGGACTGAATTCCAGCTGCAGTCACTCTGCCAACTTTCCAACTGAGCTATAACTTGCTGTAGCCTCAGACAACCCTCCTCAGTATCACTGATATCCCTGACCACTCCAGTCTTATGTATCATACTGTTGATCTGATACTTACATCAAAGTCATTGCTGTTAATCAGCAGAAGTCCCAGAATCGATCCTTTTCACACACATCTTATCAGAGAAGCAACCCTCCACTTCTACCCTTTGCTTCCTAACACACAGCCAGTTGTAAATCCACTTTAGCACGAAGGACCTTCACCATCTGGGACATGCTTCCTTTTCCTCATTATTACCATCGGGGATAACAAGAGCATGAGGACCCAAAATCGATGTATTCAGAATATCTTCATTTCCTCTGCAATCAGATATCTTGCACTGTACTGCTGCCACAAAACAAATTTCACAACATACGTCAGTGATAATAAAGCTGATTCTCATTCTGACCTTCTCCCTGCTCCAATCTGAGGTTCCTACTTGCATTAAGACCACTACAGGAAAGTAAGGCCTTCCTTAAGAGGTAAGTAAAATGGGAACCACAAGAGTGCCGAGAGTCGACAGCACGTGGTGCTGTATAATACAGGCTGAACACCATTGACCGATCAGCTATAAAAAAGTATACAGAAGCCTAAAGTCCCACACTCAATGAGGCTTCTTCCCTGCATCATTAAATTTAATTGCGAATGATACTGGAATCGTTTTTTATTTGTGACATATACCATAAACAGAGAAAAGTAAACCTTGCATACTGTACATGAAGGTGAAAACATTATCAATGTACTGAGGTGTGTTCGTTGGCATCTGTCTGTCTCGAAGGACAACGGGTGATGATCCTCATCATCACAAGCCTGGACGAAGGTATGTAGATTCTGAGATGCCCAATCGTCAAAATCTCCCTCTCGGTCTCACCAGTGCAGACCAAAGGAAAGCTTATGAAGCAATATGATTGGCATCAGCTTGGCTGCAGGAGATTCCAGAAGGATGTTCAATGACAACCAGCTGCCTGAGGACCTCCACTCCAGCTTTTCTGTCTCGTTTACTCCTGTAGACTTTGTCTCTCCCAAGGTTGCCCACAAGACAGTGGGGCTTTTTACACATAGCTGGGGAAACTGAGACATATCAAGATAAAAGAATATCAATACAGAGTAAGGTGTAACAGCTACGGAGAAAGTGCAGTGCTGGGAAATTATAATGAGCAAGCTCATAACGAGGTAGTTTGTGAGGTCAAGACTCTAGCTTGTCATATGCAGGAAACTTTTAATAGTCTTATTGCAGTAGATAGAAGCTTGCACTGAGCCTGCTGGTTCAAGCTTTCATGGTTTATACCTTCTGCATGAGGAGAGAGGGTAGAATGGTGAATATTGGGCTGGCTGCTTTGATTATGCTAACTACTTTACTGAGACAGTGAGAAGTATAGCAATGTCCATGGAAGGGAAGCTGGTTTCCATAATGTGCTGAGCTGTGTCCACAACTCAGGCCAGTTTCCTGCGGTCATATCTACAGCTGTTTCCATGTGAAGCCTTTATGCATCTAGATAGAATGTTTTCTCTGGTGCATCAGTAGAAATTCATAATGGTTGATGGAGTATGCCAAATTTTAACAGCCTCTTCATATAGAGATTTCTGAGCTCTCTTGGTCATGGTGTCTACGTGGTTGGGTAGGACAGGCTATTGGAGATGTTCACTTGTAGGAACTTGAAGCTTTTAACACATCCAACCTCAGAAAAATGTTCCACAGATACATTAAACTCATTGTGGAAAGGACACGTTGCTGTTGGCAAAGTTTTTTTGTGAGATAAATTGGAATGACTGAGAAGATTTTCAGAAAAGATCACCTGAGATAAATGAAGAATTATGTGTAACTGTTAATGATCTGTCAAGAAAGGAGTTTGAAATGGTTGATGTTTCGGAGACTTAAATCAAATGGCTAAGGCAGCTGGACGTTACTTCCCGCCACTAATGGTGTCTTCGAGGGTTGACCCCTGAAGGCCAATGTTATTTTTTTAATTAATTATTCATCTTGTAATTGTTCTGCTTGCCTTGATCTTAAAAGCCTAGTTAAAAACTGAGTAAGAAAGGAAATTGAAAGATGGAAGGTAATCAAGATCAATTAACTTGCTTGGCCCTGCCCCTCTCTTTCCCCTCAGATCTACTCAGGTCCTCTCATACACACACACTAACTTCTTTCCAAATCATCTCCCATTCTCCATCTCTATATCACCCAGTTAATTTCTGCTCCCTCACCTCCTTCATCTGTCCATCACCTACACACTGGTTCCTTTACCCACCTCCATCCTACACATCGCCTCCCTTTCTTAACTATCTCTGTTACTATCCTCTAACATTTATTCCCACCAGTAATCTTTTTCCATCTCACAGCACCTTTACATAGAGGAAAAATTTCTGCTCTTTGGTCATGTGAGAAGGGAAATCATTATTTATAGAAGTTTCTTATCTATCTTCAATGTGCCCAATTACTCCTTCCAGGTCAAGCAACAAATTATCTGTATTTCTACCAATTTTAGTGCACTGCATCAGAATTCTTGTGCTTTCTACAATGGAGAATCTAAAGCCAGGTTAGGCAGGTGACTGTTACAGGTAAATCTGCCAGTCTGCAGTTGAGACCCAGAGTGTCCAGTTTAAATTTTTAGTCATTTATTTTTTCTCCTCTTCCTCTGTACAGCACAGCCTTGTCTCAAAATACACCCCCTTCCTTTCCCTTTGATGTCCATGAGCGTGTCTGCCCTCCCTCCAACATCTGGCCTGTAGTAATGTGCTCAGAAACAACACATTGGTACAAAAGTACACAATAGGTAAGCAATGCTTGTCGACGTGGCAATGCCTTTCACTGCATTCAGTATTTCTGATCTGGATATTGTATTTCCCAGCATTCCCACACACACACTACATTCATTTAAAAACACTTAATTTGTGTCAGACACTGAGTTTACCAAAATAAATCATATATTTCTGTTGATTACCTTTTGGTACCAGCCTTTCAATGGAGTGTCTTCAAACAGTTCAGCGCCATTCAAGGGTAGAATGGTGACATTCCTCACTGAGGAGAGCAAAGGGATTCCTTTGTACGCAGGCTGTGGATACTGGCTCAAGTTGCCACTGAATCCCTTCATGAAGTAATAGATTGGTTTGTCTGGGTTTCCTAGAGCTGCAGACTCCACTGAACACACCGCTAATGGTGTTGGCTCTACGTTGTCAGTCGACTCCACAAACACAATCCCAGGTTCTATGTTTGGGAATGGAGGATCCGAAACATTTATCCCAGAAGTGTTTTTCACTGGAGATATTCCAAAAATGTAACTTTGAATTAAATAGTAGCCATCCATATCCCAGCCCCTGTACAACGCACCTACAACTGCAAATAGTAAGACAAAAAAAATCCCTTCTGCCTGGACATCATGACGTGGAGCTGAGATGTTTTGCCAAGTGTCACTGCAAAACAAAGATGTATGTTCTGTTTTCAATATTGACCACATGAACTAAAATATATTTAGATGTATAAAAAAGGAACACAAATTAATCGCGTCATTAATGCCAGCAATTGTTCTTTAACAAAACACGTTAAAAAGAAACTGGAAAACAATGAATGTTCAGTATTTACTGTTCTGAAGTTATGGACCCAGTGACAAGGTTATCATGAAAGTTATCAGGAATAGGATTTGTAACATAAAAGTAGGCAATGCCAGAAACACCCAGCAGGTCACGCAACATCTGTGGAAACAGAGTTCAAGGTCCATGTTCAAAACTCTTTGTCAGAGATGCAGTGAGAAAAAAGAAATTAGTTTGAAGTTTCAGAAAGTGTAGGAGTGGGGTTCATGGATTGGAGAATGGAAACAACTTTCCTGAAAAAAATATGTGGGGCCAAGATATTGATCCTTCCTCTCTCACTCTGACCTACTCCTTCCAGAAACTGCAGCCTTCTTCTCACAAAGAATACCAATGAAATCATCCTTTTGCTGACAAGGTGCCTCAGTTCCAGTTCAGTGAACTGTTTGCTGATTTGCAGAAGCCAGGTGTCAGCTCTCAGACATTACACATCCATTGGATCATGACACAACCAAATCATCAATCCATTGTTCACAATCGCCAAGGACACTTCTCGCTTGCTCTCTCTCTATTTCTCGCTCTCCACTTTCTCCTCTCTCTCTCTCTCTTTCTCGTTCTTTGTGTGTGTGTGTGTGTGTGTGTGTGTGTGTGTGTTTGTGTGTGTGTGTCTGTGCATGTCCGTGTTTCTGTGTATGTGTGTGTGTGTGTGTGTGCGTGTGTGTGTGTGTGTATGCCTGTGTCAGTGTATGTTGTGTGTTTCTGTGTGTGTATGTGTGTGTGTGTGTATGCCCATGTTTCTGTACAAGTCCGTGTTTCTGTGTGTGTTGTAGCCGTGTCCATTATAAGATTGTAAATGTGATCTCTGATTCTGTCAGTGCATTAACTGTGATGAGTGCAATGACATTGTGGATTTTTCTTGAACTGCTCCCAGATGCAGGATGCATCACTGGCAGAGACTTCAACAGTCACTAATTGCCATCCTGTCTTGATCTCGAATCTGTTGATCGTGCTGACAGTCCACGTGCAGAGGAAATACCTTCTCATTTCAACTTTTCCAAGATGTCAGGAAAGTGTCTTAAAGACAACTCTTTTTCACAGTTAGCACTACACTGAAAATAACACACAAAATTCCAGCTGAGCCATGGCATAAGGGACAATTCTGCTGAAGATTTGCTGTCATGATGCCACAAATGGCTGGCATTGGGTCTCTATCCATCACCCCATGAGATTACCGAGGCGAAACATGATATTATGCTAGTGAGAACTCGAGTACCACTCCCTACCTGCACTGGCAAAAAATGACTTGTTAACTGTGAAGTGTGTGTTTGTTGCTTGAAAGGCAAAAGAGTGCAGATGATGAAAATCTGAAATAAATCATTGAACTCAGAGAAGATCAAAAATAGAGATGTTTCAAGTTGCAGAGCCGAGTGAGGGGTGGAGAGGACAAAGTGAGTGATAGTGATAGGGTGGAGACCAACAGAGACAGAGCTATATGAACCGTGGTAATGTGAGCCGAGAGGGTGTTGGTGGCTGGTTAATCACAGCTGATCTCAGTGAGGACGTGTAAGTAGAAGAAGAGGAGAGAGATGGGGAGAGAGGAAAGCGTGCAGGAACGAGGAGACACAGAACACAACAGTTACTGGAATCTGTCAGGAAAGACAATGTTGGAAATACCCTGTGTGTACGTCAGCAGTGAAGAGAGAGGATCTGAGTTAATGGACTGATGACCTTCCATCAGAAATGCCCAGCTCTGCCACAATTGGAAAACTGTTCAGTTGTAAATTTAATTCAGTGTTGCATCTTGCAGCCTATAATATGACTAATCAGAAGATTGTATGATGTTTCTGTTTTTTGAGCTAATTTTTCGGCTTCACTGCAAAATACAATGTGTTGAACTATGCACAGTTGGGGAGTCGTGACACTGTGGAGGAATGATCTCAAGAAATGAGATCAGTGACAATGGCCAAATGCTTAGTGGCGGGGTAATGGCCCAGAGGAGGTGTGTGGTGATGTCTCAGGGCTACCATTCAACTTCTGTAAATTCAAGGTTATCTTACCAAATAACAAATAGACCAGTAGAATTGATGATGATTTGGGGATTGGTCTTTTGCATCTTACTTTCATCCATCAAAGCTCACCGTCAGCTCAACCCTCATTCTCTGAGTAGAAATGTTACTCTGCTCAGTGGTTAACATTGAATTGAGAGAGGGTTTAGTCAGCAAGAGTAACTATTTCACATTGGTGGTCAGTATTAAATGGATCTATAAAGAATAAGAGGCCAGAAGGAATGAGATGAAGGTTCTGGAGGAAGGAAAAATTGTATGCAGAATATAGTAAACACTGGTGGCAAAGGAAATAGGTGTGGAGTGGGGTGCAGTGGGAGAAGAACTCAACACAAGTACGTCTTGGAGTTTATTGATATGAGGAACTTTGGGAAATGAAGCTGAAAACTCTGGTAAATTTTAAACATTAGAGAAAGTGAAAGATTAGAGGGTAGTGAAGTCGGAGCAAACAGGGAGACTGAGAGCAGTGACAGGGGTGGGCGAATGGGAGTCAGTGTTAACACAAGGTATCCAACTCCAGGAAGCTTATTTTGATTTGTAAACAGTTGTGAATTTTGGCATCTCAAATGAAGGAAGAAATGACTGACAGAGAATGGAATTGAGGACTTGCGCAACTCAGAGAGAGTGACAAAAAGTTTCAGAGAGAGGCCAAGGTCACAACATGGTCACGTTTGAGCCTTGGGACTCAACAGTGATTTTGGATGAGCAACTTTTCCCTCTGGTATCAGTTCTGGCCATTACAGGGTTGTAGATTTGTGCTTGTGGAAACATGGTCTTCAGCCCACCGAGTCCCCAGTCGGCTCATCATATTTACCCTCCTTCAGATAAATCAGCTGCAAATAACAAGCCCTCAACACTGGCACCATCTACATTGTTCACTCTCAGTCTCCAGCTGACCACATTCCTACACTCCTCCCCTTTCTATCCAATTTCAAACATTACTTACATACCCATGTGTTTGTTCTTCTAATGAAAATTACCTGTTGGAAAGATCAAATCTGTTGCATCTCCACAGCTGAATTGCAGCTAAAGCAAGCACCAGATTTCACTGATGTATCAATGCTGGCTTTATCTGTGATCTACAGCAGATATGACTGACGGTGGAGATCAAATTGATAACTCAAGGAATTTCTCACAGGCTCTATCATTGCCACAAACAGACAACAAAACAGTGAAATTGAAATATTGTACCCCAGAAGTTTCAGGCACAGTTTGGTATTAGTGAGTAAATAAGAGTTTTCATTTGTATTTCAAATCTTGACATGAAAGAGAATGTTGCAAATACACTGCGTGTATGGCAGCGGTGTAGATAGAGGATCTGAGTTAATATTATGCATGGATGATCTTTCATCAGAAATGCCCATCTCTGCCACAAAATGGAAAACTGTCTGACTGAAATCTTAATTCAATGTTGCATCAGTATTACTTCAATACTCCTGATCTTTCTAATTTCTTTAATACTTTTAATGAGAAACACAATGAAAGCAAAACCAAACAAGGAGACCGCTTTGCTGAACATCTACGCTCTGTCCGCCAGAGAAAGCAGGATCTCCCAGTGGCCACACATTTTAATTCCACATCCCATTCCCATTCTGACATGTCCATCCACGGCCTCCTCTACTGTAAAGATGAAGCCACACTCAGGTTGGAGGAACAACACCTTATATTCCGTCTGGGTAGCCTCCAACCTGATGGCATGAACATCGACTTCTCTAACTTCCGCTAAGGCCCCACCTCCCCCTCGTATCCCATCTGTTACCCATTTTTATGCACACATTCTTTCTCTCACTCTCCTTTTTCTCCCTCTGTCCCTCTGAATATACCTCTTGCCCATCCTCTGGGTCCACCCCGCCCCTGTCTTTCTTCCCGGACCTCCTGTCCCATGATCCTCTCGTATCCCCTTTTGCCTATCACCTGTCCAGCTCTTGGCTCCATCCCTCCCCCTCCTGTCTTCTCCTATCATTTTGGATTTCCCCCTCCCCCTCCAACTTTCAAATCCCTTACTCACTCTTCCTTCAGTTAGCCCTGACGAAGGGTCTCGGCCTGAAACGTCGACTGCACCTCTTCCAAGAGATGCTGCCTGGCCTGCTGCGTTCACCAGCAACTTTGATGTGTGTTGCTTTAATATACTAAACTTTTTTTTCTTAATGAAATGATTTTTTGTGCTTTTTGTTTTTGTGATGTCTGTGCATCAACACTCAAAATTGATATTTCACTGTTCCTGATTGCCAAAATGTTTTTGTTTGCCAAGTGTTGTGAAAACAGATCAGATAATCATTTAAATTTGAATCTATCCACAGATTTCTCACTAGTTGATGGTATCCAAAGAAATCATTGATGAGAAATGAAACACATTTTCCCAAAATTGAAACAAATCGCAACATAATTACAAAGAAAATACAGTAAAATTCATTGGCACCTACCTGTCTTAAATGGGATTCACTCACGCTGTTTTGTGCGAATGAAAGGGTGTTCTGCGAGTTGTTTGAATTTATACCTGAAGATTTGATCTTGTTTGTATACTTGACACACCCAGTGTGCTCTGCTTGGAACTCAAGTAAGGTGAAGCCAGCTAATGGTGGAAAGTGAAAATCATAAACAAAGCAACAGACACAAAATGCTGATATACTCAGCAGGTCAGTCTGTATCTATGGAAATGAATAAACAGTCGATGTTTCATCCTGAGACCCTTCTTCAGGACTGGAAAGGAAGGACGGAAGATACCAGAATAAAAAGGTGGGGGGAGGGGAATGAGACTAGCTAGAAGGTGATAGGCGAAACTAGGTAGGTAGGAATGACAAAGGGCTGGAAAGGAAGGAATCTGATATGATAGGAGAGAGGACCACAGGAGAAAAGGAAGGAGGATGTGACAGGCAGCTGAGAGAAGGAAAGAGGACGGAGTGGAGAATAGAAGAAGAGGAGAGGAGAGGAGGAGGGAATTTTTTTTTACCGGAAGAAGAAAATGATATTCATGCCATTGGGTTGGAGGCTATCCAGATGGAATATAAGGTGTTGCTAGCAGCTCAGACATTTCCAATCAACAGAATTTAATGAGAACTGGGAATGTGAAAATAGAAAACGGGAAAACAGAAACAGGATTTGGGAATGAGAAAGCAGAAAATGGCGATGCAAGACCAGTTACTCCTCTCCACAGATGCTGCCTGACACATTGGTTCCTGCAGTATTTAGTGTGTTTCCATAGTGATAAAAGGTCATTGATCAGAAACACTAACTCTGTTCCACTCTACACAAAAGCTGCCAAACCTGCTGAAGATTTCCAGCATTATCTCTTTTATTTCGGATTTCCTGCATTTCAAGTTTTTCAGGTTGATGATCACATATAGACTGTTTTTGAAAAATGCCAATCATTTGGGTAGATTGGAGCCGAGTGTTCGAGATGTTCATACCCCATCCCTTGAGTTTATTTATCTAGCCTTGTCTGGAACACGCAATCCAGGGTTTGATCCGAGCACCAAGATACTTTTCTATATGACCTGGACTATGATATTTCATCTCCATTAAAAATGACAGTATTAAATAGGGATGTTTTCACCTTGAATTCCATATAAAGTCCATCAGTCTTATTGAGATTAACCTCAAGGCCAGTCTTTGTACAGTTTTCCAAGACTGAGGATCCTGACCAAGCCCTTGTGAGAATCTCTTGGAGGTGCAACATCATCAGCAAAGGTTAGAGCTGTACATGACATATTGACAGCTAGATGGAACCAGACCCATCCCTATCTGATGAACATAAAAGAATGTCCAAAACTATGTTCAATAATATTGGGGAAAGTGGGTCTCCTTGATCTACTCACCTCAGAATAAGGATGGGTCAGTCCCAGCTTTGCCAATCTCAACAAGAAAACTGGAACCTGTATTTAGGTCTGTGATGAGGCCCACAAAATGGGACCAACCCCCATCTGGCCCAAAGCATTAATGATAAAGTTATGGCTGATGGAATCAAAAGCCTTCAAAAGGTCAATAAAAACTGCAGCTGGACTCTAATGGTTCCTCTTGGTCCGCTTCATTAAATTGCTTAAAGTAACAATATTTTCATTAAAGCTGGGTGTTGCTACAATGAATCCCTTCTGATGACAGTGAAGGACAACTGTGTCCGTCAAGCACTACATAGGTCAAAGGTACATTTATTGTCAGAGAAATGTATAGAATATACATCCTAAAATGCTTTTTCTTTGCAACCGTCCACGAAAAACAGAGGAATGCCCCAAAGGATATATGACAGTTAAATGTTAGAACCCCAAAGTACCCCCAGCTCCCCTCCCTCCACCGAAAGAAAAGCATCAGCACCCGTCACCGAACCCTCAAGCGTGAGCAAAGCAACAGCAAAGATGTCGACTTGCGGTCCTCCAAAGACTATTCATTCACCCGGTATTCGATGTACCACAGACTCTCTCTCTCCCTAATAAGGGAGAAAGAGATGTCTCCATTTCACAGCGAGAGGGGAGACATAATAAACAACTCACTGCTTTCCAACATTAAAAGTCCGTTGCGTTGCTTTTTCCGAGCTCTGTGCCCAAAGGTCTCGGGTCTCTGGGCACACAACCTTCGATCTTCTATCTTCCATGACACACTGATCTCCTGCTCAGACACTGACCTCTGATCCCCCCAACTCCAGAGCCACGAAATCTCGGAGGGCGAGTGGAGCTCTTACGCCGTACCCTTGGCGTGCCGAATAATGGCCAGTCGTGAAACCCCGAGAGCGGATCCCATTCCCACAAAGAACCATATGCAGCATGTAACTCCAGGTCTGGTCTTCAAAAGAACCCTGAAAGGGAAAAACAGAGATATTAAAAATGGACATAGAGCTGTTTCCGAAGATGCAAGCAAAGGAGTTGCCATTAGGCGCCATTGTCTCCCTCTAAGCTTGGCCAGAATCTTCAAGAATAATCTCAAAAGAATGGGACCACTTATTACTGGATGATGCCAGTTTTCAACAGATTTTAATTTTTCACTGAGTCGGACTTTGGAAGACGATCTTGCTCTATTTTATTCGGGTGGGTACACTCTCCATTTAAGTTCAAGAGGAAAACATCATAGATCATTGGTGCCCCCCTTCTGAACAACCCGAACAACCTGTATGGAAGTAATGGCATCTAACAGGTTAAAACCCAAAGCCTGATAAACACAAGGACTGAAGCCCCTCAAGTCTGCCTTATTGTTTGGTTTTGCAAAAATTGACATAAAATAACTTTCTAAATCTTCAGTCCCGATGGGACAGTCAATCTCTGTCAGAACTCTGATCAGTTCTCATGCCTTTCATTTCTCACATTTTTCTGGCACAAGTTCTCACATTTCTCTGGCACAATATTAAAAATAACCTTTCCCCTCAGCTTTTCATCTCTTAGAGTTTGAGTTCAGATTATTCTTCTTAATTATTTCTTTTTGTTCAGAACATTTGGGGCTTTTCCTCTGTCTTTAATTAAAATACCAGCAGCAAATTCTAAAATCTTAAAAATTCTGATCTTGGCGGCGACAAAACATGTGGATAGAAGGATTTGAACCTTGCCTAAAAGTTGTGAGTTTGAGATCCTTTCCCCACTAAAACTATTGAAATAATCATTATTATTACCATTGTCTATCGGCAGATTATCCAAAACACTAAAATCTACTAAAATATTTGTTGCCCCCTGTAAATGTGGTTCTGCCTCACTGACAGGTGATTTCTCATCGACATCTCACTGGCCTTCTGCTCACTGCGAAACTTTTCACTTAGTTGGATGTATTCCACATGTGAGAGGTTGAGAATGAGCACAATAACTAACCAGATTATGTTCTCAAGAAGTCAGAAGAATTGAAGATCATGTCTTTGATACAGATATTGTTCTCAAGTTGCTTAACAAGTCTGCTACATTATTGATGATTCCTCTGCAGGTCAAATTGAACCAAGGGTCAAAGTCAATAAATAATGATTTGGTCATTCAGGAGGGCAGGAAATTTCAATGGTTCAATGGTTCCATTTCATATCAGAGAATGTATACACTGTACAACCTGGAATTCTTACACTTCACAGACATCCATGAAATAGAAGGAAACCCCAAACAATGAATGAGAGAAGAATATAAGAACCCCAAAGTCTACCCCTCCCCATGCACAAGCAGAAGCAAAGCATAAACCCTCCTCACTACCCCTCCCCCCCACTTGTTCCAGCAGGCAGTCTCAGCCCCACCACCCACCATGCAGCCAATAGCAAAGTCCCCAGAAAGACCAGGATCAAGAGTCAATCAAAAACCACAGTTCATAACTCAGCACTTCGACATGCCACTGGCTTTCTCTCTCTTCCTAACAAGGGAGAGAAGGATATCACCCTTCCACAGTGAGAGGGGAGACCAGTAGCTCACTGTTTCAATGTTACTGTCCGCAGCATCATTTATTTGAGTTCACCAACTCAAGTGCCAGCAGAACTCCACCCCCTATCGCAAGAGAGAGACAACGGAAGATCGCTCAAGTGCAGAGGCCTCCGACAGCCACATCTGCTGTCTCAATGTTCTGATCTCCCATGACACTTCATTTCGCGTCTCCAGCATTGGATTGATTCGTCCACAGGGCCGTAGAACCGCACCCCACAGGCAAACATCTTCCAGGCAGCTCCTGGAGATATCAAAAATGCAGCAGCATGGTGAGCTCCAAGACCAGGAACATACCGCCATGAAGAACCACAGTTTGAACACATCAGTAGATTACAGACTCCAATAGAATCCCAGCCACCTTGACAAAGAAAGAAATGAAAATTGTTTAGCCGGATAATGGTAGATCTTTGGAATTACCTAACTTCTTAACTTCTACAGAAGCACAATTGAACCCATCCTGGCCAACTGTGCCACAGTGTGGTATGCCAGCTGCACAGCCGCTGAGCGACAAGACCTGCATCGCGTGGTGAAGGCGGCCCAGCGAATTGTCAGGATGGAGCTCCCAGGACTGGACACCATCTATTCCAGCAGACTCAGGAGGAAAGCAATCAGCATAACCAGAGACACCATGCACCCTGGCCACTCCCTGCTTGACCCACTGCCGTCCAGCAAAAGGCTCAGGACACTAAAAGCCAGAACAAATAGACTGAGGAACAGCTTCTATCCCAGAGCTGTGGCCTCCATCACACCACTCCCACAGAACAATGACTGAAGCTGTGAGCACACAGACGCACACACAAGGACTCAGATACTTGCACTAACGGCACTTTGTGCATCACTGTGATATTCTGGTGCGGCTGAAACTTATTTTCTGCCTCTTGTCTATTTAATATTGTTTTTCTATTACTGTCTTGTTTTTATCTACCACTTTATTTAATTGCCTGAGAGGAAGCCAAACAGAGTTTCATTGTACCTATGTATAATGACAATAAAGATCATTCAATTCAATTTAGTTCTTGTTCTGAACATCTTCAAGACATTTGTTAGATTGACACATCCTTAGCAAGCGGATTGTACAGGAGAGTAAGATTAGTTAAAGTCAGCCACGATCCCATTGAGAACAAGGGGCTGAATGTTGTATTCCTGCAATTTGTTATGATCATTTGTCTTTTTATTTACTCTCTTAAAGGATAGACGTTAAGTGAAGCCAGTAGAAATCTACCAGAAATCCAGATACAGTATATGGAAGGTAATCTTAAGAGTGAAAAAGAAATTCCAAGTTAAGTTAAACAGAATTGGATGCACATCAGCTCTAGTTGGGTTTGCAGGCCATTACCTCCTACAAGACAAAACATAACATCGTAAATGATGTGTTGCTTCACTCCCAGATGAAGCAGTGCCTTTTTAGCATGCTTAAAAAGCGAGAATAAAACTGCTCCTGTGAGAATCCCTGGAACATCTGGTGACCTTGTGATATCTATTTCAGAAGCCAACAGCAGAACATCTTTTTGTAAGGTGTCAGCCCATATGGTGTATCTGGTATGGCACTGAAAGCTTGTGCCAACCATCTGGCGGGAGCGTTCAAGGGCGTTCTCAACCTCTCTCTGCGACAGTTGGAGTTTCCTACCTGCTTCGAAAAGGTGCTAATCATGCCAGTGCCCAAGAAGAGCAGGGTGAGGTAACCCAGTGACTATCACCCACTTGAACTCACATCCAATGTGATGAAGTGACTTGAGAGGGTGATCATGGCTAGAATTAACTCCTGTCTAAGCAAGGACCTGGACCCACTGTAATTTGACTACTGCCACAATAGTTCTACAGCAGGTACAATCTCATTGGCTCTCTATTCAGCTTTGGAGTACCGAGACAACAGCAATACCTACATCAGGCTGCTGTTTATTGATTACCCCTCAGCTTTCAACAGCATCATCCCCTCAGCACTAACCAACAAACTTCAAAACCTGGGCCCGTTTACTTCTGTCTGCAGCTGAATCCTTGCCTCCTCATTGGGAGACCGTAGTTGGAGCAGATTGGAAGTAACATCTCTTCACTGTCGATCATCATCAGTGCACCTCAAAGATGTGTGTTTAGCCTGCTGCTCAACTCTGTCTACACCCATGACTGTGAGGCTAGGCACAGGTCAAACACTATCTATAAATTTTCCAATGATGATACAGCTGTTGATGGCAGAATCTCAGATGGTTTAATATCACCAGCATACATCATGAAATTTGTTAACTTAGCAGTAGTAGTATAATGCAATGCATGATAAAATAGAAAAATAAATAAGTCAATTACAGTAAGTATATATATGTATACTAAATAGTTAAATTAAAAATAGTACTAAAAACAGAAATAATTTTTAAAAAGTGAAGTAGTGCTCATGGCTTCAATGTCCATTTAGGAATTGGATAACAGAGGGGACAAAGCTGTTCCTGAATTGCTGAGTGTGCCTCTTTCCTGATGGTAACAATGAGAAGAGGGCATGCCCTGAGTGATGATGGCCCTTAATAATGGACACTGCCTTTCTGAGGTACCACTCCTTGAAGATGTCCTGGATAATACGGAGGCTGGCACTCGTGGTGGAGCTGACTAATTTTACAACTTTCTGTAGCTTCTTTCAATCTTGTGCACTGTCCACCCCCATCCCCCCCGTACCAGACAGTGATACAGCCTGTCAGCAAGCTCTCCACGTAGGAGTTTTTGAGTGTTTTCGGGGACAAACCAAATCTCCTCAAACTCCTAATGAAATACAGCCGCTGTCTTGCTTTCTTTATAGCTGCATCAGTACGTTGGAACCAGGTTAGATGCTCAGAGGTAATGACACCAGGAACTTGAAATTGTTCACTCTCTCCACTTCTGATCTCTCTATGAGAATTGGTTTATGTTCCCTTATCTTACCCACCTACTCAGGAAGCGAGCCGAATGAGTCATAAATGTAAAGTCTTTCTTCTTGCACCTTTACGACATATTTAATGGCTCTATGTATCTATTTATCACTTCACTAGCACATTGCATGGTAGGAACCCTGAGCTTACAACCCTGCTATTTATCTTTTTACCTAGCTCCCAAAAATCATTTTGCAGAACCCATCCATACTCCTGTCTATGTCATTAACACCTAAAGGGACCTCAGCTCCCAGGTGCTCTCCCTCTTTTCTCAGAATGTTCTCTAGCCGCTGTGTGACCTGACACCAGGGAGGCAACACACCATTCTGGCATCTCGACTGAAATCCCCTGATTGGCAATTATGCACAGGCTTCCGAGTTGTATACTGGATGTAGCGGACGTTATACCCCAGGAGACAGAAAAGGCATATAGGAAAGCAATGTCACAGTGATCTTGGGGAACTTCAATACACAGGTAGATCAGTAACAGAAATCCTGCAGCACAATACTGGCCCTTCGGCCCACAAAGCTGTGCTATCCGGTCTGGAGCAGAACACAGGAAAACAAACTTGTGGGATGGGATGGCTTTTCAGAGCAGCTTGTGGTAGAGCCCAGTAGGGAACAAACATTTCTGGATTTGGTGTTGTAAAATAAGACAGACACGAATAGGAAGATTCAGGTAAATGAAATGTCTCATCCTGTTTATCATCCATATCCTTCCATTCCTTTCATGTTCTCTACTTATCCAAAATCCTCTTCAACTCTATTGAATTGCTGGTTTCATTACTAACCCTGGCAACCCCTTCCAGACACCTCCCACTCTCTATGTAAACAACTTGCCCCCACATCCCCTTAAATTTCTCCCATTTGACCTTAAAAGTACGTCTTCTGGTGTTTGAAATTTCTACCACTCGGGAAGAGTTTGGACTTCTACTCTAGCTCTATATCTCTTAAGTTTAAAAACCTCATTCAGATTTCCACTTAGCCTTAATGTTTCCAGGAAAACAACACAAATTGTCCAATTTCTCCTTATACAGTATAATGCCATCCGATTCCCTCTCATCCAGGCAGCATCCTGTCAACCTCTTCGGAGCCATTTCCACAATCTCCACATCCTTCCTATAATGGAGTAACCAGATCTGTACACAATACTCCAAGTGGGGTATGACTACAATTTATAAAGCTGCAGCGTGACTTCTTTACTTTTATACGCAACACCCTGACAATGAAGATAAGCATGCCTTACTCTTCTTTACTGCTTTATCTGTTTTCTAGCCCAGGTTAACCTAATAATATCTTGAATTCAAAATCTGAAGTAAGTACAAAGTAAAATTTATTATCAGAGTACATACACATCACCACATAAAACCCTGAGATTCTTTTTCTGCAGGCATACTTAGCACAGTAACTGTAAACATGACGAACAGTGAACTGTAGACAAACTGTGCAAATGCAGATATAAATAAATGGCAATTAATAATAAGCAAGAAATAACAATATAACGGAGTGTCTAAATGAGTGTAGTTCAAGGGACTGGTGGTTGAGGGGTAGTAACTACTCTTGAACCTGGTGGTGCAAGTCCAGCAGCTTTTGTACCTTCTACCTGATTGCAGCAAGGAGAAAAGTGCATGGCCTGTGTGGTGAGGATCTTTGATGATGGATGCTGCTTTCCTACGGCAATGTTTCATGTTGATGTGCTCGGCAGCTGGGAGGGTTTTACCTGTGATGTACTGGGCTGAATCCATTACCTTTCGTAGGATTTTCCGCTCAAAGGCCATTGGCGTTCCCATACCAGACCGTAATGCAGCCAGTCAGCACACTTTCCAGCACACATATATAGGTTTTTCATGACATGCCAAACCTCCCAAGGAAGTAGAGGTGCTGTCGTGCTTTCTTTGCAAATTTATTTATATGATGGGTCCAGGACAAGTCCTCTGAAATAGAGACACCCAGGAATTTAAAATTACTGACCCTCTCCACCTCTGATCCTCTGATGATTCCTGGCTCATGGACCTCTGGTTTCTTCTGAGGTCTACGACAGTTATTGACATTGAGTGGGAGATTATTGTTATTACATCACTCAGACAAGTTTTCAATCTCCTTCCTGTATTTTGATTCATCACCCCCCTTGATACAACCCACAACAGTGGTGTTGACAGCAAACTTGTATATGGTGTTGACAGCAAACTTGTATATGGTGTTGGAACTGTACTTAGTCATAATGTCATAGGTGTAAAGTGAGTAGAGCAGGGGGTAAGTACACATCTCGATTCTGAAATGGTTCCACAAGATGGGAAAATTGCAAATGTCACTCCACTCTTCAAGAAGGGAGAGAGGCAGAAGAAAGTAACTATAGGCCAGTTAGTCTGACCTTGGTGGTTGGGAAGATGTTGGAGTCGATTACTAAGGATGAGATCTTAGGGTACTTAGAGGCACACAATAAAATAGGCTGAAGTCAGCGTGGTTTTCTCATCTGTTATAATTCTTTGAAGAAATTACAAGCAGGGTAGACAAAGAAGTATCAGTTGATGTTGTGTACATGAATTTTCAAAAGGCCATTGACATGGTGTCACACATGAGGCTTCTTAAAAAGCTGCGAGCCCATGGTATTACAGGAAAGATTCTGAGATGGATAAAGCAGTGGCTGATTGGCAGGAGGTAAAGAGTGGGGATAAAGGGAGCTTTTTCTGGGTTGGCTGCCAGTGATTAGTGGTGTTCCGCAGGGGTCTGTGTCGGGACCAATTCTTTTTACATTACATATCAATAATTTGGATGATATAATGGACGGCTTTGTTGCAAAGTTTGGAAATGATATGAACATAGATGAATGGGCATGTAGTTTTTGAGGAAGTAGAGAGGCTGCAGAAGAACTTAGAATGGGCAAAGAAATGGCAGATGGAATCCAGTTTAGGGAAATGTATGGTCATGCACTTAGGTAGAAGAAATAAAAGGGGTATTTTCTAAATGGAGAGAAAATACAAAAAACTGAGGCAGAATAGGACATGGGCGTCCTTGTCCAGGGTTCCCTTAAGATTAATGTGCAGGCTGAGTTTGTGGTGAGGAAGGCAAATGCAATATTGGCATTCATTTCATGAGGACTAGAATATAAAAGCAAAAATGTAATGTAGAGACTTTATGAAACATTAGTGAGGCCTCAATTGGAGTATTGTGAACGGCTTTGGTTCTTAGAAAGGATGTGCTGAAACTGGAGAGGGCTCAAAGGAAGTTCACAAAAATTATTGCAGGACTGGATGGCTTGTCATATGAAAAGCGTTTGACGGCTCTGGGCCTGTATTCACTAGAATTCAGAAGAATGAGGGGCGAGCTCATTGAAACCTATCAAATGATGAGCTGCCTGAATAGAGTGGATGTGGAGAGGATGTTTGCTATGGTAAGACATTTTAAGACTAGAGGACACAGCCTCAGAACAGAAGACTGTACATTTAGAATGGAGATGAGGAGTTTTGTAGATATCTATGTTCTATTAATGAGAACGTGGAAAGTTGGATAACTTCAGTATAATTCTCAACAGCATTCATGAGGAAGAATGCTCCCTCGTGTTTGTTCTGTAGGACACAGATGCTGACTAAACAAAAATATCAACAGTAATAATTTTTCACAGGTTGTTGTAGTCCATAAAGTCTTTTCAACCTCTGACACATCATGCAATAACTGTACTGGTTCATCATTATCATTTGGAAAGTATTGTCGGTCTGATTACACTGGGGTGCTGTGTGACCATAAAGATCTGCTGTTGCTGCCTCATCAATGGAGTCAGCTTGTCTGTTCCACCCTACCCATTAGTGCAGATAAATAGATTGATACTTCATAGATCCCAAAGGAAATTGCAGTGCTGCAGTGACATTACAAGTGCACAGATATACAAATATTAGAAGAGCAGTAAGAAAGAATAAAAAATAAGTTGCCTCAGTCTAACAGGAGGGGCTCAACACTTCCCCAGCTATAGGTTGACTCATTAAAGAGCTTAATGGCCGAGATTAAGAATGACCTCATGTCGCTCTTTGAATCAGTGCAGTTGTCTTAGCCTATTACGAAAAGTGCTCCTCTGTTCAGCCAAGGTAGCATGCTGAGGATGAGAATTGCCAGGATTGTCCAGAATTCCCAGGGTTTTCTGTTTGAGCTGCATTTTATAACAGCAATTGCAGTAAGAATTGAGAAGCATGAAAACGTTCATATTTAGTTCACTGAGTTTCATCAGAGCTCACAAGAGGTGAAAAAGCCATGTAGTTTTCTGAATTGTCCGTTATTATATGTTACTCCTATGGCAGAACAAGATTCAGTGCACTGGCTGCAGGGATGCTGGCTTTTGTTACGGCCAAGAGGTTCAGCTGCTTGAGCAGAACAAGAGAGAAGCTAGCTCTGCCACTTCAGCTGTTATATGATGTGCAGACACTGCATATCCACTGAAATTTTCCACTAATTTTTTTTCCAGTACCAGATAGGAAAGAAAAGCTGTCAAAGAAAAATTACATGTGGGCTTACATCAAGTGGCATTTTACAACAAGCAGAATTAAAATCATACAATTTCTTAAGTTTAGTTTGGGAATAGATTATTTAAACTCTGTAATCTATGGTGCTGGTGGTGGTGAAGGTGGATACTGTTATCAAAGTTGCTTTGACCCGAGGGCATCTTCGAGCCCAGTGGCCAGGCTGTCTGCAAACGATAATATGCCCTTCGTGGACATCCCCATGTTTACCCCTGCAGTGTTCACTGCCCATTTCTGTGTTTGTCAGGATGAAAGAACTGTATTTTGAATTTATTTCACATTTAGAATAATATTATCTGAACAACTATGTTGTTCAAAATAAAAGCTACTAGTCACAGGTGGGTCACATGACTGATATGTGTATAAAGCAGGTAATGTTAAAAGTTGAAGTTTACCATGAAATTTTAAGCAAAAGGTAATGATCAGCCAAATTGTGGTCACTGTAAATTTTGTTAAATATAAAACAAATATATAAACTAAAATAATATTCATATTGTATAGGAGAGCTGTCACAATACCATTAAAACAATGTACAATATTGCCCAGGGGCTATGTGGAGCAGTGTGGAAGTCTCACACAATTATTGTTCCCATTCCCCTTAATATCTTGATGTTGTAATTATTTTTGCAATATTGTAAAGCATTCTCAATTTCACTTAAATCTCATCTCACGCAAATAACAATATATTTAATCTAGGTTGTTTTACATTTATTAAGGCATGGTCCTAGCTTCTAGTTAATCCAGATACTTTTAAAAATATTTATGCCCTCTGCTACATATTCATTAACATCCTTGTCTTCTGTCTGACACACAATTTTTATGCCAATCTCTGATTTTTTACAAATCTCATCTTGCTGTTTTTACATTTCACCTCTACATTGAACAATCACAGGTCACCCTGCGGTCTTCGAACATTTTCCTTTCTCTAACAATATGTCTGCAGATATTCACCTTACCTATTCCACCATACACACAACACCTCCATTCTATTCGCCAAAAGTAGAAGCTCCTGGTAACCAAACAGTTTAATTCCGATGTGACATGTCAGTGAATGGCTTCCTCTTGTGTTACAATGATGCCACCTGCAGGATAGAGGAGCAACACCTGATATTCTGCCTGTGTAGCCTCTAACCTGATAGCATGAATATCAATTTATCCTTTTGGTAAAAACAAATTTCTCTCCTCCTCCCCTCTTCTTCTGTTCTGCTCCTCTGGCCTCTTATCTCTTCTCACCTGCATATCACTTTCCCCTGGCTCCACTTTCTTTCTTTCTTTTTCAATCTTTTTATTAATTTCAAAACAGAAACAAAACATAGCAATAACACAAATAGTAGGAGATATATTGTTACGCTTAAAAAAGTAATTGCAAAACGAAATAGTGTAAATTAACAAAGCTCCCAATCATATAGAACTAACAACGGATAATACAAAGAAAAAAAAATACTGGAAAAAAAACATGAAAAAGAAAAAAAAACAAAACAAAAAAAAACCCCATCCCCAAAGAAAAGCAGAATTAATCAACTAAACTAAAAGACTTGGGCAAAACTAACCACTTAAAAATGGGAAAGAAGAAAACCTTAGTGTCGACGACTCCATTCCTCTCAACCAACAGTACAGAAAGATAAAACAAGTTTGGAAATGATCAAATTACATCAAATGAAAATGCTGAATGAATGGCCTCCAAGTTTTTTCAAACTTAATGAAAGGGTCATAAACCGCACTTCTAATTTTCTCCAAATTCAAACATGCCATAGTTTGTGAAAACCAATGAAATACAGTAGGAGGGTTAATCTCTTTCCAATTCAACAAAATGGATCTTCTAGCCATTAAAGTAAGAAATGCAATCATCCTACGTGATGAAGAGGTTAAATTATTTAAATCCATCATTGGTAATCCAAAGATAGCAGTAATTGGATGAGGTTGTAAGTCTATATTCAAGACAGTTGAAATAATATCAAAAGTATATTTCCAATATTTTTCCAACAAAGGACATGACCAAAATATGTGGCTCCACTTTCTCCCATGGTTCACTCTCCTCTCCTATCAGATTCCTTCATTTCCACCCCTTTACCTTTCTATGCACCTGGCTCCACCTATTCTCTTCCTCCTCCCTTTTCTTTTTCCTTTCCAGTCCTGAGAAGTGTCTTGGCCTGAAATATCAACTGTTTATTCATTTCCATAGATGTTGCCTGACCTGCAGAGTTCCTCCTGCATTTTGTGTGTGTTGCTTTAGATTACCAGTATCTGCAGAATTTCTCCTGTATACAATATACTCTCAAAACATTTAATGCTTTCTGGTCCATCATGTACAAACAGCCGTGTTAGCAGAGTCCTTTCGAGGTCTGGGGCAGAGGACTTTCATGTTAACATTCAGACACACACATTCAGGGTACGCGCGTGCATGCATGCGCTCACACCCACACACACACACACACACACACACACACACACACACACACACACACGCACAGACACACACACCTTGGAATTCCTTTACTTTAATAACACACCTACCAAATTTTCCTATGCTTCATATGGGATTCCAACCCTGCTACCAGCAACACCATATACAGGAATCCTACCTGGGCCTACGGCAGTACCACGCCTGGGATTTCCACCCGACGCCCAGGAACACCTCATGCAAGACTCCAAACTAGCACTCAGATACCTCATCTCTTTTTTAATGCTGCAGATTTCCTCTGTCGGTGACTAAGGTGGTGTAACTTGACGTCTCCTCACAGGGGTAAATTTGTGTACCACCAGCAGACTCAGTCCCTTGCTCAAATATATAAGCAGTCTAGGATTTCGGGCAATCAGTTATGGGGCTGAATTCCTTTCTCCCAATTAGCAAAGCCAAAGGTTAGCCATCTCTGTAGAACCTCCAACTGTCAAAGTAACTGCTGCTGCTGATAGTAAGATAAAATAATTGAGCGCAGAGCACACGGAGTCTTGTGACTCCAGTAGACTTTTTATTTACTTGTGTACAAGGAGAACAGCATGACCCCTGTCACCCACACTGTTCTGAAGACTGAACAGAAGTCTGCTATTTTTATACAGAATTGGCTTATCAGTTACAGATGCTGATCATTGTAAATTATATATGTTTGAATTTCTTACTCGCAAGATCAATTTCCTTTCACAATAGAGATGTTAAAGTGAATTGAAATAGTGGGATAGAAGCTGAACTTGAACCTGTGGTTTTGGTCTCCAGCTATTGTATCTCCTGCCCAAGGGGAGAAGAGAGAATGACTGGGTTGGGAGGAGTCCTTTGTAACGCTCAATACTTTCCTGTGGTAGTAGGAAGTTTGGACAGACTCAGTGGAGGGGAAGCTGGTTTTCATGATCGTCTGGGCTAACTCGCTGCAATTTCTTGCGGTCATGGGCAGAGTTGTTTCCATACCAAGCTGTCGTACAACCGGAATGAATGCTTTCCATGGAGCATCGATTAAAAACTCTGAGAGTCACGGGGATATGCTAAAATTCTTAGCCTTGTGAGGAAGTAGAGGTGCAGGTGTGCTTTTGTGAACATGGTATCCATCTAACTGGGCCAGGACAAGTTTTTGCTGATATTTTGAGATGGTATTGGGGTTGCTGATGGTGAAGTTCTAAACTCAAATGAACATAAGCTCTATCAAATATAAATAGTGATATGTACCCTCACTAAAAGATTTGGGAAGCATGTGTCTACTTTCTGTCTGTCTGTAATGCATTTTATGTTACACAATTATTATAGGTAATCTATCACATGGTTTGAGTGCGATAGAAGGAAATGAGAACAATGACATATTCATGCTTTGTCTTTAGTTCTATTTGGTCCAGTTGAGAGTTAGTGCAGTCAGGATAATATTTTTATGTTGATCGCTATCAGTAGTTCAGCTATCTTCTCTATTACACTATTAAAAATGCTAGATTGGGACCACATCGTTATTAGACCACCTCTTTCTCTTTTTAGTTTTGTTGTACTTTTATCGCTACAAGTTTATTCATTTTTGCTGGCTTCCAAATAAAGGATTGAATCTACTCTTTTGAATTTTGGAACTTTGTTATTGTGGATAGAGCATCTACAGTGTCAACCCCTGAGTTTCGTGTCTGAGCAGTTTTGCATCATTTCAAGTAGCCGCTACATTTTCTCAACAGAATAAATAGCTATGCCAAATGAACACCAGTCTGCAGCCTCAGACCTGATGGTGAAATTGTAATCGTGACTCTGGGAAGCCAGAGCAGCTTGTGGCGAGTAAACGAGCTTTTGTTGACTCGTGCTGTGTGTTTGTGACTTGAACACTTCTTTGAATGGTTAGTGCCACTGGGCCATTGGGAACCGTTTGCCTGAGGGCTCATCACTTTGTTTTATCGAAGTGCTGAAATATTCCAGTTACCAATGTTTGAATTTGAAGGCTGTTTGCTCAGTCTCTGGCTTAAGTGCTGTGGATACATGGACAATTTATTTATTGACTACGCTTATTAAGTCAAATATCACTGGTACATTCTGCAAATGTGCTGCAGGTGAACAAACAGTTAATTGCAAGTTGTGCAATAAGGATAAAATAGCATGAGTGAATTAAAGCATGAAGTAGACCCTTATATCAAGGGCAAGAAAAGAGGGATTAAACTTACTTTGAAAACTTTAGCAGGTAGAATTGAAAATCTTCAAAAGGAAAATAAGACAAATATGAGCAAAATTAAAACTTTAATACCACAATTTAAGGATCTCATGGGGATGAGAGACTTTTCCTTTCAAGAACAATCTTATTTGGAAGATTTGACTAGCCTCTGTTAAGCTGATGCTCAGCAACATCACATGTTGTTGTCACTACTTCCCAAGTTTGAGCAGGAAAAACCGATCCAGTGTTTTTCAAATATAAGACGCCTTTAGGGTGCATTCATAGGGGATGTTAAACAATGGTTAGCTCAGACAAGTTATATTGAAGGTCATGTTGCTGTAACAAATGAAAATGTTTCTCAAACTGCAAGGCATGTTTTGACAACTCATACAGCAGCAGAGGATTAAAAGGATGATGTGAAACCAAATGACATTTTGTCAAATGTTAGTGCTCCAAGTCCTGCTGCAGGTAGAGCATCTTCTGTAGTCATCTGCACACATTAAAACCGAGGTTGATTTAGCTGAATTAGTCACAAGTCAGCAATTATTGAAGGACAAGTATGTGCTCGAAGAGCTATATATCAAGGAACAGCTACAGCAAAGGAAAGAGCAGTTTGAGTTGCAGGAAGAGATTGACGCATAGATGGCCAAAGTTAATGTGATACGGATTTCAAGTGTGGCGAGATCTAAAAGTGCTCCAACAAGACAGTCCTATGGTATGAGTTCCAGTATTGATAAGGCACAGAGAAAAACAAAAACATTCAATCTCAGTGTTAATTCATTTGTTCCTCAGATGTCTATGAAACATGAGTAATACCCCCAGGAGATAGCTCAGGGTGTTCACTCTCATGCAGGATGCTCTCTGAACCTATTTCGTGTCCAGCAGCTCAAAGTGCTCACTGTGGCATTAGCTTGCAACATGGAAACACTCTTGTTTTATACAGTACAGATCAAAATAATACTATTGATATCATGAGGATGCAAAATGAACTAATAAGCTTATTGAACAGGTGAGAAGACAGCTGAAACGTTTCAACTCAAGCAAGGCTGCAGGACCGGATGGTGTCAGTACCAGGGTGCTCAAAGTTTGTGCTCCTCAGCTATGTGGAGTACTTCGCCATTTATTCAACCTGAGCCTGAGGCTCCGGAGTGTTCCTGTACTGTGGAAGACGTCCTGCCTCATCCCTATGCTGAAGACGCCACGCCCCAGTGGCCTCAATGACTACAGACTGGTGGCATTGACCTCCCACATCATGAAGACCTTGGAGGGACTTGTTCTGGAGCTGCTCCAGCCTGTGGTCAGGCCACATTTAGATCCCCTCCAGTTCGCCTACCAGCCCCGACTAGGAGTTGAGGATGCCATCGTCTACCTGCCGAACCGTGTCTACGCCCACCTGGACAAGCCAGCGAGCACTGTGAGGGTCATGTTTTTTGACTTCTCCGGTGCGTTCAACACCATCTGCCCTGCTCTGCTGGGGGAGAAGCTGACAGCGATGCAGGTGGATGCTTCCCTGGTATCATGGATTCTTGATTATCTGACAGGCAGACCACAGTACGTGTGCTTGCAACACTGTTTGTCCGACAGAGTGATCAGCAGCACTGGGGCTCCACAGGGGACTGTCTTGTCTCCCTTTCTCTTCACCATTTACACCTCAGACTTCAACTACTGCACGGAGTCTTGTCATCTTCAGAAGTTTTCCGATGACTCTGCCATAGTTGGATGCATCAGCAAGGGAGATGAGGTTGAGTACAGGGTATGGTAGGAAACTTTGTCACATGGTGTGAGAAGAATTATCTGCAGCTTAATGTGAAAAAGACTAAGGAGCTGGTGGTAGACCTGAGGAGAGCTAAGGTACCTGCTTCCATCCAGGGGGTCAGTGTGGACATGGTGGAGGATTACAAATACCTGGGGTCATGAATTGGCAATAAACTGGATTGGTCTAAGAACACTGAGGCTGTCTACAAGAAGGGTCAGAACCGCCTCTATTTCCTGAGGAGACTGAGGTCCTGTAACATCTGTCGGACGATGCTGAGGATGCTCTACGAGTCTGTGGTGGCCAGTGCTATCATGTTTGTTGTTGTGTGCTGGGGCAGCAGGCTGAGGGTAGCAGACACCAACAGAATCAACAAACTCATTTGTAAGGCCAGTGATGCTGTAGGGATGGAACTGGACTCTCTCATGGTCGTGTCTGAAAAGAAGATGCTGTCTAAGTTGCATGTCATCTTGGTCAATGTCTCCCATCCACTACATAATGTACTGGGCGGGCTGGCAGAAAGTACTCCTGAGACTCATTCCTCCGAGATGCGGCACAGAGCGTCATAGGAAGTCATTCCTGCCTGTGGCCATCAAACTTTACAACTCCTCCCTTGGAGGGTCAGACACCCTGAGCCGATAGGCTGGTCCTGGACTTATTTCATAATTTACTGGCATAATTTACATATTACTATTTAACTATTTATTACTATTTCTATTACTATTCTATTACTATTTACTAATAGTAATATTACTATTACTATTTCTATTACTATTTATTATTTATGGTGCAACTGTAACGAAAACCAATTTCCCCCAGGATCAATAAAGTATGACTATGACTATGACTCTGACTATGAATATGATACAACAATGCAATAAGCCAAAGTGTGAACAAAACACAACTCTAAGCTGAAAGAAGCATCTTTGACACCACTGTGACTACTGTGAGAAGTAAAGTTAAAATTTAACCTGGAATTGATGGAAGAGAAATAGTCTCATCAGCCAAAGGGTTTCCTCTGTTCTGTGAGGGTGAACACACATTGGATTTGTGCCTTCAGTTGGACAAAAGAGCTCATAGAGAGAAGATTGTCTTCCTAAAGAGAAATAGTATCTGTCCTGATGAAGGGTCTTGGCCTGAAACGTCGACTGTACCTCTTCCTAGAGATGCTGCCTGGCCTGCTGCGTTCACCAGCAACTTTGATGTGTGTTGCTTGAATTTCCAGCATCTGCAGAATTCCTGTTGTTTTAGTATCTGCATTGAGTGTTTGTGCACAGGACACAAAAGCAAGTACTGCAGGAAGCGTCTTTATGCACTTTTTCCACTTCGCGGCAGAAATGGTTAATCCTCAAATGGTGAAAGTCCTCAATTATTCAGTGCAATCTCAGTTTTACTCATCACTCCAATGCTGGCTGGTGTTTTGAATTTTCTAACTGTTGTTTTTCACATCGGCTGTATCTCACAGATCTTCCAATTATTTTCTCCTCTCCTCGGTCCTTATCGAACTTTATTTCAGCAATCATTAATTGGCATTTACATTCTCGCTCAGCAGGCAACATCTCCTTTTATGTCACGCAGTCTCACTTGGTCTCCATTCTGTTGTAGAAGTGAGTAGTAGACTTAGAGCAGGGAGTAATGTATTCTTGGCTCACAGCACTACAGAGATGTGGGGGATGTGCATGTAATAGAGAGATAAATTGGGTCAGGTGAGGTGGTGTGGACACACATTTGGTACAAGGCAGTGAAAATCTGTCACAGGCTCAATGGGCCTGAGCCACAAACTGCAGGCTGAAGTGAACGATAGTGAACTCATACCTTGCTACTAGGCTAGAAACAGCTTCATAAAACTCCAGGAAAGAAGCTTGCCATTGTACATATAAGGTAAAGGCAGAACTGCACACAGATCACAAGGCACGTATGTACACTGCACAAAGCTTACTTCATCCTACGTAAACACGGTGCATAGGGATAGTTGGGATGCGGGGGGGAGGATGTAATAAAAAGTTTGGATTAGGGATCATTTATTCCAGGATGTGTTATCCCTGTTGATGCCAGCTTGTAATAAAGAGGAAATTTGTCTAAAACACACAAAGTGATGGAGGAACTTAGAAGGTCAGGCAGCAGCTAGGGAGAGGAATAGTTGATTTTTTGGGCTCAGAATCTTCATCGGGATTAGAAAGGACAGGGGAAGAAGTGAGATGGGGATAAGAAGGAATTCAAGCTGAAAGTTATTAGGAGAGACCAGTTGTGAATAGGGGGTTGGTAAATGAAGTATTAAGCTGGAGGTGATCGGTGGAAGAGGTAAAGGGCTGAAGAAGGAATTTACTAGGAGTGAACAGGGAACCATGAAGAAAGCAAAGGAGGAAGGGCACCAGTGGGTGATGGGCAGTGCAGGAGAAGGGGTGAGAAAGGTGAAAGGGAGAGGAGAGAGAAATTTCTGGAAGTTGGAGAAATCAATGTTCATGTCACCAGGTTGGAGGCTACCAAGATGAAATTTGAACTGTAACACCTCGAAGCTGAGAGTGACCTCAATATGACTACAGAAAATGTCACAGCCTGACATGGCGGAATGGGAATGCAAAGTTAAATTGAAATGGGTGTCACAGGGAAATCCCTCTTTTTGCAGCTTATCGGAATCTGAAACAGAATCAGGTTTATTATTGCCGGCATGTGTTGTGAACTTTGTTAACTTAGTGGCAGCAGTACAATGCAATACATAATAATACAGAAAAAATAAACCGATTATGGTAAGTATATATATGTATATTAAATAGTTAAATTAAAAATAGTGCAAAAACAGAAATGATATAAAAATAGTGAGTTAGTGTTCGTGGGTTCAATGTCCATTTAGAAATCAGATGGCAGAGGGGAAGAAGCTGTTCCTGAATCACTGAGTGTGTTCCTTCAGGCTTCTGTACCTCCTTCCTGACGGTAACAATGAGAAGCGGGCACGTCCTGGGTGATGGGGTTCCTTAATAATAGATGCAGCCTTTCTGAGGCACCGCTCCTTGAAGATGTCTTGGATACCACTATGGACTTGTAGTGAAAGTGCCCAGTCTCTGTCATGTCTCACTAATGTAGAGGAGACTGCACTGGGAATTCTGGATACAGTGGATGACCTCAACAGATTTGCAGGTGAAGTGTCACTTCACCTGAAAGGACTGTTTGGGCCCTAGAATGATGTTGATGGCAGATGTGTATGGGCAGGTGTAGCACCTGTCCCACTTACAGGTACAAGTGCCAGGGTGGAGGTCAATGGGGAGGGATGAGTGAACAAGGGACTCATGTAGACTGCGATCCCTGTGGAAATTGGAGTATGTGGGAGTGGGAAGGTGGTGAGAAAAGATATGCGTAGAGGTAGGATACCATGTGGAGAATGATGTGTTGAGTACAGAGTCTAATGGGGCGATAGGTACATACAAAGGGATCCTCTCCCTTTTATGGCAGCATTAAAATAGGGGGAGGGCAGATGTGCAAGAAATAGAGGAGTTGCAGGTGAGGACGGCCGTGATGATGGTGAAAGAGAAAGCCCATTCTTTGAAGAGGACATCTCAGATGTTGTAGAGTGGAAAGCTTCATCCTGGGCACAGATACGACTATACCTTCATCAATGTGTTTAGTCACGTCCTCAGAAAATTCAATCAGGCTCTTAAGGCATGACCTGCCTTTGACAAAACCCTGCTGACTATTCCTAATCATATTATGCCTCTCCAAATGTTCATAAATCCTGCCTCTCAGGATCTTCTTCACCAACTTACCAACCACTGAAGTAAGGCTCCCTGGTCTATAATTTCCTGAGCTATCTCTCCTCCCTTTATTGTATAATGGAACAACATTCGCAACCCTCCAATCCTCCGGAACCTCTCCCGTCCCCATTGGATGCAAAGATCATCACCAGAGGCTCAGCAAACTCCTCCCTCGCCTCCCACAGTAGCCTGGGGTACAACTCGTCCAGTCCTGGTGACTTATCCAAATTGATATTTTCCAAAAGCTCCAGCACAACCTCTTTCTTAATACCTATATGCTCAAACTTTTCAATCCGATGTAAGTCATCCCTACAATCACCAAGATCCTTTTTCATAGTTCTTATGTTCCTAAGTTTTTATTGAATACTGAAACAACGAATCTCCTCCAGATCCATACACACTTTTCCACTGTCATAATTGATTGGTCCTATTTTCTCACATCTTATCCTCTTGCTCTTCACTTACTTGTAGAATGCCTTATGGTTTTCCTTAATCCTGTCTGCCATGGTCTTCTCATGGCCCCTTCTGGTTCACCTAATTTCTTTCTCAAGCCCCTTCCTGCTAGCCTTATAAGCTTCTGGATCTCTATCATTATCTAGTTTTTTGAACCTTTCATAAACTCTTCTTTTCTTCTTGACTAGATTTACAACAGCCTTTGTGCACCACGGTTAATGTACCTTACCATCCTTTCCCTGTCTCATTGAAATGTACCTATGCAGAATTCCATGCATATATCGCCTGAACATTTGCCACCTTTCTTCTGTACATTTCCCTGAGAACATCTGTTCCCATTTTATGCATCCAAGTTCTTGCCTGATAGCCTCATATTTCTCCTTACTCCAATTAAACACTTTCCTAACTTATCTGTTCCAATCCCTCTCCAATGTTATGGTAAAGGAGATTGAATTGCGATCGTTATCTCCAAAATGCTCTCCCGTTGAGAGATCTGACACCTGACCAGGTTCATTTCCCAATACCAGATCAAGTACAGCTTCACCTCTTGTAGGCTTATCTAAGCATTGTGTCAAGAAACCTTCTTGAACACACCTAACAAACCCTACCCCATCGAAACCCTTTTCTCAAGCGACATGCAGAAATTAAAATCTCCCACCACAACAACCCTGTTATTATTACACTTTTCCAGAATCTGTCTCCCTATGTGCTCCTCGATGTCCCTATTACTATTGGGTGGTCTATAAAAAAAAAACAGCAGAGTTATTGACCCCTTCCTGTTCCTAACTTCCACCCACAGAGACTCCGTAGACAATCCCTCCTTTTCTGCAGCTGTGACACTATTTCTGATCAATAGTGCCACACCCCCACATCTATTGCCTCCCTCCCTGTCCTTTCTGAAACATCTAAAGCCTGGCACTCAGAGTAACCATTCCTGCCCCAGAGACATCCAGGTTTCTGTAATGGGCACAACATCATAGCTGCAAGTACTGATCCACGCTCTAAGCTCATCCGTTTTGTTCATAATACTCCTTGCATTAAAAAAGACAATCTCAAACCATCGGTCTGAACACATCCCTTCTCTATCACCTGCCTATCCTCCCTCTTGCACTGTCTCCAAGCTGTTTCTGTTCGTGAGCCAACCGCCTCTTCCTCTGCCTTTTCAGTTTGGTTCCCACCCCCAGCAATCCTAGTTTACACTCTCCCCAGTAGTCTTTGCAAACCTTCCCACCAGGATATTGGTCCCCCTTGGATTCAAGTGCAACCCATCCTTTTTGTACAAGTCACTCCTGCCCCAAAATAGGTCCCTATGATCCAGAAATCTGAATCCCTGCCTCCTGCTCCAATCCCTCAGCCACACATTTATCCTCCACCTCATTCTATGCCTATACTCACTGTCATGTGGTACAGGTAGTAATCCCGAGATGACTACCTTTGAGGACCTGCTTCTCAACTTCCTTCCTAACTCCCTGTAGTCTGCTTTCAGGACCTCCTCCCTTTTCCCATCTATTTTGTTGGTACCAATATGTACCACGACATCTGGCTGTTCTCCTTCCCACTTCAGGATATCGTGGACATGATCAGAAACATCTTGGACCTTGGCACCTGGGTGGCAAACTACCATCCGTGCTTCTTTCTTGCATCCACAGAATCGCCTGTCTGACGCCCTAACTATAGAGTCCCCTATCACAGCTGCCATCCTCTTCCTTTCCGTACCCTTCTGAGCCGCAGGGCCAGATTCTGTGCCAGAGGTGTGGCCACTGTTGCTTCCCCCAATTAGGTCATTCCTCCACCAACAGTACTCAAACAGGAGTACTTATTGCTAAGGGGGACAGCCACGCAAGACTCTCTAGTATCCCGCTAGCCAGGCGTCAGAGAACATTTCAGGAGTGCAGTGTTATGTGTCTTACTGGGGCTGCACGAGGACATACCCGATCAAAACTTTTCCATGGACGGCTTCCAGACCGTTCAGGCTGACCGGAAGTGCACTGAGAGCGGTAAGTGTAAATGAGTTGGGGGCTTACTGTTCTGGTTAACAATGGATGGTGCAATCCTGGTCATACTACGATCGAGGAACGTGTTTGTAGACTGGATATTGAACTTTTTGCTGTTGGTCTCCGGCCATATTCCACCGAGATACAACACTGGGCGCCACAGGAGGTTGTTCCTGCCTGTGGCCATCAAACTTTGCAGCTCCTCCCATGGAGTGTCAGACACCCTGAGCCAATAGGCTGGTCCTGGACTTATTTCCATCTGGCATAGTTTGCATATTGTTGTTTGATTGTTTGTGGTTTTTGTATTGCTATATTTATGCTCTATTCTTGGTTGGTGCAGCTGTAACAAAACCCAATTTCCCTCGGGATCAATAAAGTATATCTATCTATCTATCTATCTAGTACCCTTCCATCTCCTGACTGTTACTCACTTATCTGTCTCCTGAGGCCCCAGTATGACTACTTGGCTCTAGCTCCTCTCTATCAGCTCCTCACTTTCCCTGATTGACAAAGGTCATTGAGCTGCAGCTCCAGTTCCCTAATCCGGTCCCTAAGGAGCTATAGTTCAACACAACTGGCGCAGATGTGGTTGTCCAGGAGGCTGGGAGTCTCCCGGACTTCCCACATCTGACACTCAGTACAGAACACTGGCCTCACATGCACACATGAAGTTCTTTGAGAGGGTGGTCATGGCTAGAATCAATTCCTGCCTTAGCAAGGACCTGGACCCATTGCATTTGGCCTGTCACCACAAAAGGTCTACAGTGGATGGGATTGCATTGGCTTGAATCACCTGGATGATACTAATACTTTCATCAGGCTGCTGTTTATTGAGTACAGCTCACCATTTAACACAATCATTCCTACAGTTCTGATCAAAAAACTCCAAAACCTGGGCCTGGATCCTGGATTTCCTCTCCAGAAGGTCACAGTCTGTGTGGATCAGAAATAACATCTCCACCTCACTGATAATTATCATAGTGTACCTCAAGGGTGTGTGCTTAGTCCACTGCTCCAGAACGAAGGAGATGTCCTCCTTCCTACAACGTCAATGCTGTCATCAACAGCATCTCTTCCATTTCATGCACATCTTCTGTTACCCCATCCTCCCGCCACACTACCAGGGATACGGTTCCTCTTGTCATCAGCTGCCACCCCACCAGCCTCCGCATCCAGCACATAATTCTCCGGAACTTCTGCCACCTCCAATGGCACCCCACCACCAAGCACATCTTTCTCTCCCCTCACTTTCTGCTTTCTGCAGGGACCAATCCCTATGCTACTTCCTTGTCCATTCGTCCCTCCCCACTGAATATTGATTTCTTGAACTACCAACAGTGCCCCCTCCCCCCACTTCCCTTTATCATTCCCTATCCCCTTTATCACCTTATCTCCTTGCCTGCCCATTGCCTCACTCTGGTGCTTCTCCCCCACTTTCTTTCTTCCATGGCCTTCTGTTCTCTCCTATTGGATTTCCCCTTCTCCAGCCCTGTATCTCTTTGAATAATCAATTTCCCAGCTCTTTACTTCATCTCTCACCTATCACCTTGTGTTTCTCTCTCCCCTCCCCCCAGCTTTTAAATCTACTGCTCAATTTTTTCTTCCTCTTGGCCTGAAACATCAACTGTACTTTTTTCCACAGATGCTGCCTGGCCTTCTGAGTTCCTCCAGCAAATTTTGTGTGTAAAACAGATACTGCACAAATAGTCCAGGTCAGTCAGTACCTGTAGACGGAGTAATAGGGAGCTGAGGGTCCAAGTCGAAAGGTATTTGTAAGAATTGGCGAAGAGAGAAAAGAAATTAGTTTTCCTTTCAAAGAAAATATCAAAATGGCTAATATCTTGGCTCCACCTAATCAGAGATTGATTGAAACCTTCTGAATGTTGAAAAGCATAATGTGAACATACGGATAATATTTCCACTGGTGGGAGAGTCTAGGACCGGAGGACACAACATCAGGATAGAAAAGGCCCTTTGAAACAGAGATGAAGAGGAATATCTTAGCCAGAAACAGGATGGTGAATCCGTGGAATTCATTGCTACAGGTGGCTGTGGAGGTTAAGTCATTATCTATATCTGAAACTGTGGTTGATAGGTTTTTGATTAGTCAGGGTGTTAGAGGTTAGGAGGAGAAGTGTAGGGGTGAGAGGGAAAATAAATCAACCATGATCTAATGGCAGAACAGAGTTGATGGGTTGAATACTCTAATCCTGCCCGACCTGGACTGTTTGTGGAGTGTTTATAGTGGTGTGGACTTTGGTTGTATGGCATCAACTCACAGCTTTCACTGGACATTTTAAAATAGCATACAATTTATGCTTAAATTATTTTTTCCTGTCAATATTGTGTCTGATGCTACAGTATATGCCTATACTGCTGCAAACAAATATTTCACTGCAATCTGTTCAGAAATATGTACGTGTGCACATGACAATAAACTTGATTTTGAGGGAAGAGCGGAAACGTGGAGTGCAGGGTAGACGGGGTAGGTTTGGTGGTGTTGGTGAAGGAACTGTAAGCAGGGAGAGGTCAAGAACATTGCTGATCACATTTTCTCATAAGGCACATCTCAGCTTTGCTACTCAACAGTGAATTCAACAATTTTAGGTGCTCAGTCATTCATAGTGTTTCAGAGATGTTAATTCTGATACAAGACTATAAAATTAATTCGTTGTTTCAATTTCCGCAGCAATGTGTGCTTTGTACCTCACAGCTTCAGTTTTGTGTTTTCCCCTTACACTCCTCTCCCTCGATTTACTCCTCCTCCAGACAGATTCATTATGATAAACAAGCCCTGACTCCTGGATTAATGTATGTTGTTCAGTCTCTCTGTCTCCACTGAATTGCAAACATTCCATTAATTCTTTCCACCCTCCTAATTCACAGCAATTTCAACATTTCCAGGTTCAGAAGTGTTGCTTCCAAGTCAAACAGAATGGCAAAGTTTCGTGTGAAATCTGCGCTGAGATCAGCAATGATCCTGTTTTAACTAAGGGCAGAAATGAACTGGAGAACTTGCAGAATTCAGCAAAGGGAATATCATTGGAACAATCTAGGCAACAAAAGAGTGAAAACCCAAAATATTTTTCAGCAGCAGTTTTACATTCAGTTTGTTGTCAGTGAAGAAATCAGACCTCTCTGTCTTTCGCAATCATTGGTGCTGAATCAAGTGTCAGCCTTAGCTCAGTCTTTCGTGCTCTCAACTCTTGAGTTAGAGGACAAAGTTTGCTCCTGGCACTTTAAAGTTTCCATGCCACCGCAAGGGACCATACTCAGAGCAGTCCTCTGCTTGCTATCACTTGGGACATTGTAAAATCATGGAAAAGACAATTTTCTTTCCTCCTCACTTCTTGCTTTTGATGGTGTCTGTCAGTGAAAGGCATCAAAGGCAGTTGGTACTTGCTTTTTATCCTTGATTCATGCCTAATAGTTTTCTCCTGATCTGCCTCTCCTCAACTGATTGATATTCACTTGGCAGATCAGATGGGGGAAAGAATTATCTCTGAGATTAAAAGACCTCACAGTGTTTTACTCCCATTCAGCTATATGAAATTGAATGAGTTACATTTTTAACAGTTGTTTATATGTAATATTATTTCAGTATTTCTGATCCTGTTGATTTACTTTTAGTGATAAACATACTTGGAGAGAAAAAAACAAAGCTATTTCCATTTTATGTACACCCTCTAGCTGACAGCATCAAAACAAATCAAGGTCTGACAAATAAAACATATTTTTCCAAATAATATGAAAACCACAACATAATTACAAAGGGTTGTGTTAAAAAATCAATGCTACTCACCTGAAGTATTTGGCTGAATCTGTGATGCAATTCTGTGAGTCTATTCTAGGGTGTGGTTGTATGTTCAAGATGGGGTAACAAATTTACACATTAAACTTACATTTACACATTAAACTGTGAATTTATTCTCCATACATACTAAACAGTGAATTTATTCTCCAAGCACCAGGGTGCAATGCTACCAGGAAGGACTGTATAACAATAAGCAGTCACATAAGGCGACAATCATAAAAGGTTAATAGTGAAACGAAGCTGGTGAGGAAGGAATAAAATAAGCTGATGGAAGAGCAGTAACCTCCAACACTAACTCTATTTCCCTCTCTGTGGCAGTTGTCTGACTTGCTGAGGATTTCTAGCACTTTTAATTTTAAATTGGGATTTCTGGTGTCTGCATTTCTTAATGCATTTCAAAAAATGGAGATATCACAAGTTCAAAAAGGCCAAAGACAGGAATAAGCAAAAGGATGTGATCCCCTGGAACCAAGAGTGATTCAAAGTTAGAAGAGAGGATCATTGAGAAAGGAATTAGTAATCATTTGTGAAGTACAAAAAATGAAAATCAAAATATGCAGATGCTGTAAGACTGAAACCGAATAGTTAGACTCCATCTGTTGAAAGAGAAACACTCAACACCACTTGTGATTCAGACAACATAGAATATCGATCATTACAGCGCAATGTTGGGCTGACATTGGTGCTTTTCACAAATTGGTTAACGTATTGAAGCTGAGCTTAACTACATAGTTTTGAGAAGTAAAAGACTGACTGAGGCCTGCTGATAAATGTGGTGAACATCGAGCTGTAGTCAATGAACAGCAGACTGATGTACTTTCATCCGGATGTTCCAGAACAGAGTAGAGTAACAGTAAAATTGTGTCTGATATTAACCTGTTGTGGTGATAGGCAATTGAAGTGAATCAAGTCTGGAGCTGATTAGTGCTATAACCAACCTCTTAAAGCCCTTGATTACAGTAGATGTGCTGTACCGTGCAAAAGCCTTAAGCACATGGATATAGCTAGGGTGCCTGAATGTTTTGCAAGTACTATATTTGTTAATATGGAGCAGGGATCGAGTTTGTAAATCTGGAGCAAACAATGAGACATGGATAGGATGGTACGGTACAGGAACCGTGGTGTACGAAGGCTGTTGAAAATCTTGTCAAGAAGAAAAGCAAAGCTTACGAAAGGTTCAAAAAACTAGGTAATGATAGAGATCTAGAAAATTATAAGGCTAGCAGGAAGGAGCTTAAGAATGAAATCAGGAGAGCCAGAATGGGCCATGAGAAGGCCTTGGCGAGCAGGATTAAGGAAAACCCCAACGCATTCTAGAAGTATATGAAGAGCAAGAGGATAAGACATGAGAGAATAGGACCAATCAAGTGTGACAGTGGGGAAGTGTGTATGGAACTGGAGGAGACAGCAGAGGTACTTAATGAGTACTTTGCTTCAGTATTCACTACAGAAAAGGATCTTGGCAATTGTAGGGATGACTTACAGCTGACTGAAAAACTTAAGCATGTACATATTAAAGAAGAGGATGTGATGGAGCTTTTGGAAAGCATCCAGTTGAATAAGTCACCGGGACCGGATGAGATGTACCCCAGGCTACTGTAGGAGGAAAGGAAGGAGATTGCTGAAACTCTGGCGATGATCTTTGCATCATCAATAGGGACGGGAGAGGTACTGGAGGATTGGAGGTTTACGGATGGTGTTCGCTTATTCAAGAGAAGGAGTAGAGATAGCCCAGGAAGGTTATAGACCAGTAAGTCTTACTTCAGTGGTAGGTAAGTTGATGGAAAAGATCCTGAGAGGCAGGATTTGTGAACATTTGGAGAGGCATAAAATGATTAGGAATAGTCAGCATGGCTTTGTCAAGGGCAGGTCATGCCTTACAAGACTGACTGAATTTTTTGAGGATGTGACTAAACACGTTGATGAAGGTAGAGCAGTAGATGTAGTGTATATAGATTTCAGCAAGGCATTTGATAAGGTACCCCATGCAAGGCTTATTGAGAAAATAAGGAGGCATGGGATCCAAGGGAACATTGCTTTGTGGATCCAGAATTGGCTTTCCCACAGAAGGCAAAGAGTGGTTGTAGATGGGTCATATTCAACACAGAGGTCAGTGACTAGTAGTGTGCCTCAGGAATCTGTTCTGGGACCCTTTTTCTTTGTGAATTTTGTAAATGATCTTGATGAGGAAGTGGAGGGATGGGTTAGTAAATTTGCTGGTGACACAAAATTGGGGGTGATTTGGATAGTATGGACGGCTGTCAGACGTTACAGTGGGACATTGATAGGCTGCAAAGCTGGGCTGAGAAGTGGCAATACACATAAAAGTTGCTGGTGAACGTAGCAGGCCAGGCAACATCTCTAGGAAGAGGTACAGTCGACGTTTCGGGCCGAGATCTTTCGTCAGGACTAACTGAGAGAACAGCTAGTAAGAGATTTGAAAATGGGAGAGAGAGGGGGAGATCTGAAATGATAGGAGAAGACAGGAGGGGGAGTGATGGAGCCAAGAGCTGGACAGTTGATTGGCAAAAGGGATATGAGAGGATCATGGGACAGGAGGCCTAGGAAGAAAGAAAAGGGGGAGGGGATTCCAGCCCGAAATGTCGACTGTACCTCTTCCTAGAGATGCTGCCTGGCCTGCTGCGTTCACCAGCAACTTTTATGTGTATTGCTTGAATCTCCAGCATCTGCAGATTTCCACGTGTCTGAGAAGTGGCGGATGGAGTTCAACCCAGATAAGTGTCCGGGGGTTCATTTTGGTAGGACAAATATGATAGAAGTATATAGTATTAATGGCAAGACTCTTGAGTATGTGGAGGATCAGAGGGATCTTGGGGTCGTCATCCAAAGGGCACTCAAAGTGTCTACGCAGGTTGACTCTGTAGTTAAGAAGGCATACGGTGCATTGGCCTTCATCAATCATTAATTGAGGAGGCGACAGGTAATGTTGCAGCTATATAGGATCCTGGTCAGACCCCACTTGGAGAACTGTGCTCAGTTCTGGTCACCTCACTACAGGAAAAATGTGGAAACCGTAGAAAGTGTGCAGAGGAGATTTACAAGGATGTTGCCTGGATTGGGTAACAGGCCTTACGAGAATAGGTTGAGTGAATGAATACTTATGGTGAATACTGAAGCAAAGTATTCATGAAGTATTCATCCTTCTTGGAATGACGGAAGATGAGAGGTTACCTGATAGAGGCATATAAGATGATGAAAGACATTTATCGTGTGGATAGTCAGAGAGTTTTTCCCAGGGCTGAGATGGCTAACACAAGAGGGCACAGTATTAAGGTGCTTGGAAGTAGGTACAGAGGAGATGTCAGGGGTAAGTTTTTTTACACAGAGAGTGGTGAGTGCATGGAATGGGCTGTCGGTGATGGTGGTGGAGGTGGATATGATAGGGTCTTTTAAGAGACACCTGGATAGGTACATTGAGCTTAGTAAAATAAAGGGCTATGTAACCTTAGAAAATTTCTAAATAAATACATGCTCAGCACAGCACTGTGAGCCGAAGGGCCTGTATTGTGCTGTAGGTTTTCTATGTTTCTATGTTTGAAAGGAATCAATGAAAGACCGCACCAACTTGGGTGTCTAATTCATGTGCAAGAGACAACAAGTGGGGCAAATAAAAAAAGAAAGGAATAATAAGAATAAATAAATAAGCAATAGATATCGAGAATGTGGAATGAAGAGTACTTGAAAATGAGCTGATAGGTCATGGGAAATTACATTGATGGAACAAGTGAAGTTGAGTGAAATATTTCCGTTTGGTTGAAGGGCCTGATGGATGAGGGGTAATAACTTTCCTGACCTGGTGGTGTAAATTCTGAGGCTCCTGGACCTTTGTCCTGATGACAGCAACAAGAAGATAGCATAACCTAGCTGGTGGGAATCTGTGATGATGGAGGCTGCTTTCCTGCAAAAACACTTTGTGTAGATATGCTCAATGGAGGGGTGATCTTTCCCCATGATGGACTGGGCCATAGCCACTGCTTTTTTAGTAGGATTTTCCATTCAAGGGCATTGGTGTTTCCATACCAGGCTGTGATACAACCAGTGAATATGCTCTCCACTACATGTTTATAGAAATTTGTCAAAGTTTTAGATGTCATGTGAAGCTTCACAAGCTCCTAAGGAAGTAAAGATACTGCCATTCTTTCCTCATAATTATAATTATGTGCTTGGTCCAGGACAGGTCCTTTGAAAGAATAACACAGAGGAATTTAAAGTTGCTGACCGTCACCATCTCTGATGAGGACTGGCTCGTGGACCTCTGGTTTCCTCCTACTGAAGTCAATAATCAGCTGCTAAGACTTGCTGACATCAAGAAAGAGATTGTTGTTTTGGCACGATTCACCCAGGTTTTACATTCGTCTCCTCTATGGTGATTCCTGACCACCTTCGATTCAGCTTACAGCAGTGGTGACATCAGCAAAGTTAACTATGGCATTGGGGCTCTCTCTCTCACTCTCACGTTCTCTCTCTCTCTCTCTCTCTCATGCTCTCTCTCTCGTGGTCGCTCTCACTCTCTCGCGCCCTCTCGCTCTCAAAAAAATTGGTTTCCAGGACATTGTATATAATTTTCGGGCATCAGGGAGCCACTATTAATATGCGGGAGACTCCTGGAACTTCCAGGAGAGGTGGGATGTCTATATATATTAATGATCTGGATGACGGGGTGGTAAATTGGATTAGTAAGTAATAGTGAGAGTTCGGCATGGACTAGAAGGGCTGAGATGGCCTGTTTCCGTGCTGTAATTGTAATATGGTTAAATAGTTATAAGGATGCATTGAGGACATGGTCTTGAAGCTAATTGATTATCTTTGAGTGGATAACAGTATTGAATGCTGAGCTGTTGACCATAAGGAGCATTCTGATTCAAAGGATTCAAAGGTTCATTTATTATCAAAGTATACAACTCTGAGATTCTTCTGCAGAAATCAAGAAAGAAAATGACATCACAATCATCAACCCCCAAAGCCCCTCCACATGAAACAGAAAAAGGTCATTAACCCCCAATCCACCCCTGCACAAAAAAAACTAAAAGGGCAAAAAACACAAAATATAAAAAACTATAAGACTGAAAAGAAGTCCACAGACCATAGCCCAAATCGATATCCATATGCAAAACACAGAAGACCTTGGTAACATTCTCCAGGGACAATGACAGGCCACACATGCTCCCCTGTCCAGCAGCAGAGTGATCCCACCAGCAATCAGAAGGCAGGCAGCAGGTGCTCACCTTCCACATTCACCTCGATGTCTCAATCTCCCTCGTTGCTTTAATTGGCAAACAGTGGAAGCTTTCATTGACAAAATAGAGTTGAACATTGGAGCTGAAGTATCCTGGCCTCAAGGGCTGTGCTCTCTGCCTTACAGAATCCTCTTAGAGTCAGCAAATTGCTGGATCACCTAACTGGTCTCCAAACAGCAAATCACAGGCTCCAACAGTTCCAGGAACATATTCAGGATGAAAAGTCAATGTAAAAAACACAAAAGAAGTGAAACAGATAGTATTGTGGTCTATCCAGAAGATGTCGACCATGGGAGCGTTGTCAACAGGTGCCATCTTGACAGAATGTATGCATTGTGGCTGCCCAGATGTTCCAGTGTTGAGTGACGAGCCAATGAGGTGGCATCTGTTGTGGGCCTATTGTGCAGGTAGGCAAATTAGAGAGTAACCTGCAGGAGCTGATGTGTTTCATTACCATGGAAATAAGTGCTACTGGACGATAGTCATTGAGGCAGGTTACCACATTCGCTAGCACTGGTGTAATTGAAGCCCGCTTGACTCAAGCGAGTACCTCAGACTGCCAAAGCGAGAGGTTAAAGATCTCAGTAAACAATCAAACCAGTTGTTCAGCACAGCTCTTTAGTATTTGATAAGGTGCCTCATTTGGGCCGTGTTCTTTTCTTGGGTTCATTGTCCTGAAGGCTGCTCACCTGTCAGCCTTAGAGACAGAAATCACAGAAGTCACAGATCATCAGGGGCTGTGGCAGTTTGTGATGGTTCCTCCATGTTTTGATGGTCAAAGTGATCCTAGAAGGCGTTGAGCTCATCTGGAAGTGAAGTCCTTGAATAACTCTGACCTGGCCCTCAGCAGATTGCAGATCTCTTAGTTTATCCAGGGCTTCTGGTTGGAAAGACTCTGAATGATTTTATCGGGACAAACTTATTTACAACTGTTTTAATAACATCCATAACAATCATGAACTAGATAGGGTGGATGTGGAGAGGATGGTTCCTATGGTAGGGGTATCCAGAACTAGAGGTCACAGCCTTAAAAATGAGGGTGCCCCTTTACAATAGACGTAAAGAGCCAGAAAGTAGTAAATCTGCAGGAAGCTCTGCCATAGACTGTGGTAGAGGCCAAGTACATACATATATTTAAGGAAGAAGTTGATCGTTTTCCAATCGGTCAGGGTATCTAAGGATATGGCGAGAAGGCTGGTGTATGGGATTGAGTGGGATCCGGGATCAGCCATGATGCAATAGTGGAGCGGACTTGATGGGCTGAATGGCCTAATTCTTCTCCTATGTCTTATGATCTAATCGTCTTATGGTGCCTTCAGGCAGATCCACAGATGAGTCCTTGAACATGGCCCATTCTGACAACTTGAAGCAATCCAGTAGCTGCTCTTCTGCCACCCACAGCCACTCCTTTGTTGTCCTAATCTCCGAAGGTTTGCTATTTAGCCTCAGCCTGTATGTAAGTAGGAGAAGAACAGTCAAGGGATCAGATTTACCAAATTGCAGTCTGGGTATGAAACAGAGCTATTCCTACTTTTGACAAAACCATCATATCCGAGCACCACTGAGAGTTTATCATGAAACACACACCCCCAGCTTTTGGCTTTTCCAAATCAGCAGCTTGGTCCATCCTGTGAATCAATATGCTTTGGGACTGATTGCTGTATCTGGTGTGCTGGGAGGAATTTATGTCTCATTCAAACACAGAACACAATGATCTCTCATTTCGCTGCAATACCGCGATCTTTTGTTAGGTACTCAATTTTGTTCTTAAGCAACTGCAAATCTGCTAACAAGATGCTGGGTAGAGGGTATCTCATTTCTCTGTGTTTCAGTCTGGCTAGGAGTTCCCATCCCCCACCCACTGCCTTGCTTCCGGAAATGGTGATGAACTTTCACCTGCTTAAAGGTGCCATACTTGGTTCCTTGAAAGTTAAGTCTGCCAAGTCCTTCATGAGATCATGAAATCTGTAAGTCATCAAGTAGATTTAGAAGCACATTGCTTAATGGGAAATTTCATGCTGCAGGTTGCAGTGAGAGTAATTCAAAAGAGGTATATTTAGAAGTACTATACGTAGTCCGCAGAATGTCTTCAAGGTTCATGCGCACCGTCTTTCCAGATAGAGTTTTATATTTGATATAAATACAATTTAAATTATTCTAACATTAAGCTAAAATACACAAATAGAGGATGAATATTTAAGATCAGAAATAAATTTTGTCCTTCAGGGACCAAAGCTTGAAGACATTTCATTGGTGGTGAGTAGTAAGACAAGTCTCTTCCTGAGCTGTTCGTTATAATTTTACCTATTATTAACCCTTTTAACCTCTTTACTTCATAGATCCTTGGCAATATCACTCAAATCTTTAATTACAACTTGAGAAGTTTTCAAAGATGCATGATGAGAGGGTTATGGAGACCTATGGTCCGGGTGCAGGTAGATGGGTCGAGGCAGAAAATAGGTCATCACAGACTAGATGGGCTGAAAGGCCTGCTATGCTGCTGTTCCCTAAGACTCCATGACTCAAAAAAAAACAATGTTCCAGATTTCCAGTTGTTCTAATCTATTTCCCAAAAGTATCTCTTTCAATTTAAGTACACAATCGGCATCATTTTTCTCCAAACTGTGAACAGATAATTGGCAATTTGTTTATTAATGTCACTCATGATATCATGAACAGTTTTGTTTTCAGGCCCTCCATACAAATCATTCTATATGTACTATATTCAGGTAGTCAAAAGGAAAGCAGCAACACTATATAGTGTTACAGTTACAGTGAACGTACAAAGCAGGTTGACAGATGAAGTGAAGGCCATTATAAGATAGACTGAGTGATCAAGTGCTCATCTTTTTGTATAATAAGTCTTTTGAAGAGTTTTATACCAACAGAATGGAAGCTGTCCTTGAGCCTGGTGGATGCATGTTTAACAGTTTTTGAGTCTTCTACCCAATTGAAGGTGGAAGAAGAGAGGTTGACCAGGATGGGATGGGTCCTTGGTTATGTAGACTGCTTTCCCCAAGCCTGTGTGGAATGTGGGCCCATCTGTCTCTTTGTCTGTCTCTATCTCTCTCTCTATTGCTTTGCTCAAAAATTCAGAACAAGATTTATCTACTCTTATTATTGGCAACTAGTAATTGGTTCCTTGTTGTCACCTGTACTGAAAGACAGTGAAAAACTTTGTTTTGAATACAATCCATACAGATAATTTCAAGCCATAAATACATTGTGTATTACAAAGGGAGATGCAAGAACAGCTTGTTGGAAGTTCTGTTTCGGTTTCAGTTTCAGAAAGGATGCAGGAAGGTAGACAGTAACGTGCAAAGACAAAACGAAGTACACTGTGAGGTCAAGCTTACATCTTTATTGAACAAAAAGCCTATTTATGAATCCTATAATAGCAGGATAGAGGCTGTCCTTAAGCCTGTTGGTGTGTGGTTTCAAACTTTTGTATCTTCTGCTCAATCAAAAGGGAGAAGAGAAATTGACTCCGGTGGGAGGTGTCTTTGATTATATTGGTGTTTTCCTTGAGGCTGAGAAAAGTGTAGGTAGAGTCATAGAGTTATAGAGAACTAAAGCACAGAAACAGGCCTCTTCGGCCCATCAAGTCCATGCTGACCCATTATTCTGCCGAAACCCATCAACCTACACCTGGACCATCGCCATCCACAACCTTCCCATCATTGTACTAATGAAAACTTCCCTTAAATATTGATGTTGAGCCCTGATCTACCACTAGTACTGGCAGCTATTTCCACACTGTCATCAATCTCATGTCCCCATTAAACATTTTACCTTTCAACCTCAACCTATAACTTACAGTTTGTAGACTCACTCAACTTTTGTGGAAAAAGTTCACTTGTATTTGTCGTATCTATACCCCTCATAATCTTGTATACCTCTATGAAATCTCCATTCATTCTCCTATGCATCAGGCAATAAAGTCCCAACCCATTCAACCTTTCCCAATAGTTCAGGTTATCAACTCCCAGCTACATCACTGTAAATTTTATCTGTACTCTTTCAATCTGATTTGCATCTTTCCTGTAGGTGGGTGATCAAAACTACACACAATACTCCAGATTATGCCTCATCAACATCTTATACAACATTAACATTTCATCCGTCTCCTCTACTCAGTACTTATATTTATTGAGGCCAAGGTACCAATAGCTCTCTTCATGACCCAGTAGACCACTTTTACTTTCACTTATGGATCTGTACTCTCATGTCCCTCAGTTCTACTGTACTCTTCAATCTCCTACATTCACAATGCAAATCTAAGCCTGGTTTGTCCTCCAAAAGTGCAACACCACACACTTGTCTGCATTTAATTCCATCTGCCATTTTTATCAATTCATTTTCCAACTGGTCTGGATCCCACTGCAAGCTTTGACAGTCGTCCTCACTGTCCAGATCACACACCCAGTCTTGGTGTTATATGCATATTTGTTGGTCTGGTGTACCACATAATCATTCAGATCATTGCTATAGATGACAAACACCCACAGATGCAGTACTGATCTCTAGTCACAGGCCTCCAGTCAGAGAGGCAACCATCTACTACCATTCTCTGGCTTTTGAGAAGCCAATGTTAAATCCAGTTTACTACCTCACCTTGAACTCTGAGTGACTGAGCCTTATTGACTAATCTCCCATGGAGGATTTTGACAAATGCCTTACTAATATCCATGTAGTCAACACCTGCTGCTTTCTTTCATCAGCTTTCCTGGTAACGTCATGAAAAATTCTATCAAATTGGTTAGGCATGATCTACAATACATCACACAAAGCCATATTGACGATCTCTTATCAGTCCTTTTCTAAACAAAGTCTTATATATTAAGTCCTTTAGGATACCTTCCAACAACATACTCACTTCTGACGTCAGGCTTAACAGCCTTTAATTTCCTGACTTTTTCTTAGAGCCATTCTTGATCAACAGAACTACTTTAGTTATCCTCCAATCCTCCAGCACCCCAGCTATCACAAAGGAAGTTTTAAATACCTGTGACAGGGCCTCTGCAAATTCCACACCAGCCTTCTACAAATTCAGAGGAAGCCCCTTGGCAGGCCTTGGGAATTTATCCATGCTCGGTTGCCTCAAGACAGCAGGAAACTCCTCCTCTGTAATCAGTATAGGATCCAAGACCTTGCTGCTGCTTTGCCTCATTTCTCCATTTCATGTCTGTCTCCAGAGTAAATACGGATGCAAAATATCCATCTAACATGTCTCCTATCTCATTTGTCTTCATGCATAGATGACCAAGCTGATCTACAAGAGGATCAATTTTGTGATTTGATATCATTTTGCTTTTAACCTAACTGTAGAAGGCTTTAGGATACTCTTTCACAGTGTTTGCTAGAGCCCTCCTGATTTCCTGCTTAATTACTCTCTTGGATTCCTTATATTCTTTCTTGGATTCCTTATATTCTTCAAGTACCTCACTTATACATTGCTGTTTATCCCTGCAATACACCTCCTTGAAATTCAAGTTTAACCACACCTGAATACCCATGAGTACAACCAAACAAAACAATGTTTCCCTGGGGCCAAGGTGCAAAACACAGTATCAACAATCACACAGGAAGCACAGATAAAATAGAGAGCACCGATGAGATATCAGTAAAATACAGTTACACACAAAAAAAGCCCATGTCCCTGAGTCCACGAATGTTGCAGCAGTCTGCAGTTGAACAGAACACATCTTGTCCACTGCCAGGTGAATGCTAGGGGTGGGGGAGCAACATGACTCCAGCTTGGATACTGTGCCACATTGTTCCCGGCACTCTGATTGAGTGCACCAACTCCAATGCCTCTCTCCTGGACAGCTGTAAACAGTTGACAACGAGGCTTGACACCTAGTCATTGCTATGACCAAGACCAAACACCTCTCTTGTGGTCTGCCCCTGTAATCTGTCAATAAATCACTGAATTGATTTTGCAGCATTCCCCATTAACGATGTCCAACAGGATCTTGCAATCACAAGAAAAGTGACAGAGATGTTCACTTGCTGTTAGACTGCACACCACCTTCATACTTCAACTTCTCCAGAAGTCTCTTGACCCAGGCAGCAGCACAATCCACACCCTCAGTTTCTCTGACAATGAGCAACTTGCTGATGGGGTGGATCTGCAGTACTTTACATTCCTAATGTCTAGCAAGGTCTTGAGATTGTAAAAAATGTTTACAGAAGATAATATTATTTTTGATTGGGTGAGTAGAAGCCACTGCGTCCAAATGCGCCGGAGTCTTACTCAAAGGGAAATTAACCAGGCCTTCCATATCTCTTGAAAACTAAGATTCCCTAAATCTGTTAGCCTTGCCTTTAACCTGAGAAAAAATCCTTGGATAGAAGTCAGTTTCTGTAATGGATTGAACAGTGTTCACAACCCTGCATTTTATTATGGTCTTTAGCAATGCAGTTGCCATACCAGGGTGATGTATCTGGGTAGGATGCTTCATGTGATGCATCTGTTAAAAGTTGTGAAGGTCAATGAGGATGTGATGAATTTCCATAGCCTTCTGTAGATTATAGGTGTTGTTACACTTTCTAGGGCCAGAGCATTTACAGGATTGTACCAGGACAAGCTATTTGTGATTTTACATTGAGGAACTTGAAGCTCTGGACCATGTCCAGCTCAGCCCCATTAATACTTACAGGGACATGCATTCCACCTCAAGTCAATAATCAGTTTTTTTGTTTTGCTGACAATGAGGGAAATACTTTGAAATGACACCATGCAATGAGACTTTATTTTACTCATTAGACGTCTGTGGAAGGGATTGCTTCTGTGACTATTGACAATTAAAGACTTAGATGTGAATATCGGAGGTGTGGTTCATATGTTTGCAACTGATATGAGAATGGGTGGTGTGAGTGATGTGGAGAGGGGCTGTCTAAGGCTACAGCAACTGGTAGATCAGTTGGAAAGTTGGACAGAGCTATTGTAGATGGAATTTATTGCTGACAAGTGTGAGCTGATGCATTTCTGGGAGGTTAATCAGGACTGGGCATGTACAGTTAATGGTAGGGCACTTGAAAGGGTTGATGAACACAGGTACCTTTGGGTAGTGTCCTCAGCTCCTAACAGCTGCAGAACAGAGTGATGGAGAACATAAGGTGAAAGTAAATAGATGAAGAACTGATATTCTCAGTGTCCTATGGAGCACATATCTGGAAGACTGCATGCAATCTAGCCACCACATGACCAGGAAATATGTGATGGTGCTGGTGAGAAGATAGAGGGGATCCATCTGTTTGGATTAGAGTATTTTTGTGATCATCAGAGATTAAAAAGGCTGTTTTACTTTCCCTGAAATTGATTATGTGAATAGGAATCTCATGGATTTATACAAAATCGCAGAGTTGGACTGCACTCTATTAGTGACTGGGATTCATGAGAAAGAGCAAATGAAAATAAGGAAGAGGCAAGTGGAGTGGCCTTTGTGTGAGTGGGCCAATGTTTGAGTGGCTTTGGCTCATCAGGCTTGGCCAAAGTAAGTTTCTTCTTCTTGTTTATTCTCCATTCCTCATTTGTTGGGGCACAGTAAGTGCAGTGACATTTCTCCGGGAACTGTGTTATCTTCTTTCTGTGCAATGTGTGGGATTTCTGGAATACCTCCAGGCTCCCGGATAACCACATCTACATCAGCTGCACTGAGCTGCAGTTCCTCAGAGAACATGTTAAAGAACTGGAGCTGTATCTCAATGATAATTAGCTTATATGGGAGACTGAGGAAGTGATAAATAGGAGCTACAGGGAGATTGTCACCCCCAGATTGCAGGAGGCAGTTAACTATTTGACTGTCAGAAGAAAGAAGGGAAATGGACAGTTGTGCAGAATACCACTGTGGCCGCTCCACTCAATAATAAATGCAATGTTTTGGACATTGTTATGGGTGAACAACCTGCTGGGAGAGCCACAGTGAACGGGTCTCTGGCACTGAGTCTGGTGCTGTAGCTCTGAAAAGAAAACCAATGAAGAGGACTGCAGTAGTGAGAGGAGATTCCATAATTAGAGGAACAGGGATGAGATTCTATGGACACGATGGAGACAACAAGACGATAAAACCATGAGACATGGGAGCAGAATTAGGCTATTCAGCCCAATGCTCTGCCACTCCACCATGGCTGATCGTGGATCCCACTCAACCCCATACACCTGCCTTCTCGCCATATCCTTTGGTGCCCTGACCGATCTGGAAAATATCAACTTCTGCTTTAAATATACCCATGGACATCCTCCACTGCAGTCTGTGGCAGAGCATTCCACAGATTCATGACTCTCTGGTCAGAAAAATTCCTCCTTACCTCTGTTCTAAAAGGTCACCCCTCAGTTTTGAAGCTGTGCCCTTGAGTTCTGGATGCCTCCACCATCGTAAACATCCTCTCCACATCCACCATATCCAGTCCTTTCAACTTTCCATTGGATTCTTGAGATCTCCCTCGCAATCTCCTAAATTCCAGTAAGTAGAGGCTCACAGTTGCCAAACGCTCCTCATATGTTAACCCCTTCATTCCCAGAATAATTTTCATGAACCTCCTCTGGACTCTCTCCAAGGACAACACACCCTTTCTGAGATATGGGGCTCAGAACTGTTGACAACACTTCAACTGTGGTCTGACTAGAGTCTTATAAAGCCTCAGCATTATATCCTACCTTTATATTCTGTTCCCATTGAAACAAATGCCAACAGCGTATTTGCCTTCTTTACCACAGATTCAACCTGTAAAAGAATCCTTCTGAGAGTCTTGCACAAGGACTGTCAAGTCCCTCTGCACCTCTGACGTTTGAATCTTCTCCCCATTTAGGTCACAGTTTGCACTATTTTTCCTTTTACCAAAATGCATTATCATACATTTCCCAACACTCTATTCCATCTGCCAATATTTTGCCCATTCTTCCAATTCAACTAAGTCCTGCTGCAATCATATTGCTTCCTCAGCACTACCTACACCTCCACCTATTGCTGTATCATCCTCAGACTTTGCCACAAATCCATCAATTCCACTATCCAAATCATTGACAAACTGTAAAAAGTGGTGGTCCCAATACTGACTCCCGGGGAACACCAGTAGTCACTGGCAGCCAACCAGAAAAGGCCCCTTTATTCCCACTCGCCATAACACCATAGCTTCCCTGTAACACCATAGGATTTTATCTTGTTAAGCAGCCTCATGTGTGGCAACTCATCAAATGCCTTCTGAAAATCAAAGTAAATGACATTCATTGCCTTTCTTTTGTCCTCCTGCTTGTTGCTTCCTTGAAGAACACTAAGAGATATATCAGGCAAGATTTCCCTTGACAGAAACCATGCTGTCTTTGACTAATTTTATCATTGGTCTCCAAGTACCTTGAAATCTTCTCCTTATAATAGACTCCAACACTTTCTCAACCACTAAGGATAGGCTAATTAGCCTATAATTTCTTTTCTTTTGTCTTCCTCCCTTATTAAAGAGTGGAGTGATGTTTGCAATATTCTACTCTTCCAGGACCATGCCAGAATCAAGAGATTCTTGAAAGATCATAACCAACGCATCCGTTATCTCTTCAGCAACCCCACTCAGGACCCTGGGATGTTGTCCATCTGGTCCAGATGACTTACCCACCCTAAGACCTCTGAGTTTGCCTAGCACTTTTCCTTTGTAATAGCAATGGCACTCACGCCTGCTCTCCGATACTTACGGACCTCTGCCATACTGCTGGTGTCTTCCACAGTGAAGTCTGTTGAAAAGTACTTATTAAGTTCATCTGCCATTTCGTTATCCCCCATTACTACCTCACTAGCATCATTTTCTAGTGGTCCAATGTCAACTCTCACTTCCCTTTTACTCTTTATATAACTGAAAAAAAATTTAGCATCCTGCTTTATATTATTGGCTAGTTTGCCCTGAATGTTTCATCTTTTCCCCTCTTGTCACTTTTTAGTTGCCTTTTGTTGGATTTTGAAAGCTTCCCAATCATCCAACTTCCCGTTCACTTTTGCTACCTTATATGCCATTTCCTTGGCTTTTATGTAGTCCTTAACTTCCCTTGTCTGCCATGGTTGCCTACCCCTACCATTTGAGAACATTTCTGTGGGACTTATCTATCCTGTGGCTTTTGAACTATTCCCAAAAACTTCAGCCATCTCTGCTCTGCCATCATCCTACCAGTATCCTCCAATCCACCTGGGCAAGCCCCTCTCTCATACCTCTGTAATTCCCTTTATTGCATTGTGATACTGATACATGTGAGTTATGCTTCTCCCTCTCAAACTGCAGTATGAATTCAAACATAATATGATCACTGCCTCTTAAGGGTTCCTTTATATAAAGCTCCCTAATAAGATCTGGGTTATTTCACAACTCCCAATTTAAGATAACCATTCCTTGAGTCGGCTCAAGCACAGGCTGATGTAAAAATCCATCTTGTAGGCATTCAAAAAAGCCCTTCTTATGATTCAACACCAACCTGATTACAATTGTGTCATTCCCCTTATTACCTGCCTTTTTCGGCTCCCTTTTCAATCTCAACCCCCCATCGTGGCTACTATTTGGAGGCCTATATATGATTCCCATAATGCTTTTTCACTCTTGCAGTTTTTTAACTCTACCCACAAAAGATTCAACATTTTTGGATTCTACGTCACCTTTTTCTTACCAACAGAGACACACCGCTACATTTGCCTTCTTGCCTGTCCTTTCAATACAAAGTGTTACATCCCTTACCAACAGAGCCACACCACTGCCTGTGCCTTCCTTCCTGTCCTTTCAATATAAAGATCAAGCTGCCAGCTGTGGCCTTCTTTCAGTCACGACTCAGTGATGCTCACAACTTCATACTGACCAATCTGTAATTGCACCATGAGTTCATCCACCTTATTCCACTTATTTCAGTAACACGAGTCAAAAAGGGTCCCTACCTGAAGCATTGAGGCTTTATTCTTTTCCGTAGATGATGCCTGACCTGCTAAGTTCCTCCAGCATTTTATGTTTGTTACATTTATTTAATGTGATAACCGATTTCAATCCATGCTGACACACTTCATCCAGTACTTTGAACTCTAAATTTATGGACCAGTCTTCATGTGACAGGTCACCCTGCCAAATTTAAATACACTGCATCTGCAGAATCATGTGGATTAGCCTTCAATATGAATGACCTACTGAGTTCCTCCAGCATTTTGTGTGTGCTACCTCCTGTAGTTCCATATTGTCTTCAGTTTTAAAATAAATAAGTCATTTTGGCTGATTTCTAAAATCTGTAGCACCAATATGAAAGTACAAAGACAGGATCAAGAGTAGGACATCTGGAGCTGGGAGAACATGAAAGTGTCATGTTCTGTGGATGTATCAGTGATGTAGCTAGAAGGAAGGATGAGGTCCTGCAGGTCAAGTACAAGGAGCTATGTAAGAGATTAAAATGCAGAATCTCACCTATGTAATAATTCTGGGCTACAACCACAGAAACTGTCAATGGATGTCTAGCTGAAGAGATGCTGTAGATCAGCCATCCCCAACCACCGGGCTGTGGACCGGTACCGGGTCGCAAAACATGTGCTACCGAGCCGCGAGGAAACCTTTCCTCATTCCCCGTCAAGCCCACTGTTGAGCCATTACGCATGCGAGGTCATTACCCGTGCGTCATCCATGTCAGCGCGGGAAGGAGATCAATTCCTTGAGCTTTCAAATGACGGCAGGCTGAAAAGTATGTTTGACGTAACATCTCTGCCAGCATTCTGGATCAAAGTCAAGGCTAAATATCCTGAGATAGGCACGAAAGCACCGAAAACGTTGCTTCCATTTCCAACATCATATTGCTGTGAAGCGGGGTTTTCTGCAATGAATGCAACAAAAACTAAATTGCGGAATAGACTGGATATAAGGAACCCTCTGCGAGTATCGCTGTCTCCCATCACCCCTCGATAGGACCGTCTCGTTGCAGGGAAACAAGCCCATGGCTCCCACTGATTCAGCGATATTGGTGTGTTGCAATAATTTTATATGTTCATACAAGGAAAATATGCTCTGTATGTTTAATATCCAAACGTTACTTAAAATGTTATGACGTTATTGACTTATAAGTGACGTATATAACCATATAACAATTACAGCATGGAAACAGGCGATCTCCGCTCTTCTAGTCCGTGCCGAACGCTACTCTCACCTAGTCCCACCGACCTGCACTCAGCCCATAACCCTCTATTCCTTTCCTGTCCATTACCTATCCAATTTTTCTTTAAATGATAATATCGAATCTGCTTCTGCCACTTCTACTGGAAGTTTGTTCAACGCTTACTTCAAGCTCCCCTGTCCTCCCCTGATAATTGACTTATCACTATATTCATGCGAGGAAAATATGCGCTGTGTGTTTAATATTAAATTCGTTAGATAAACCCTTTTAGAAATGAAATTGAGTGTATTAGCCACTTATCACCAATATTCCGGTCGTGATTAACACCACCCCCGCCCCCCCCCGAACAGAATCGCCAAAAATGATTTACAGAAAAAAAGCGGCAGGTAGACGCATGCGCACTGCTGCCCGTGCACAGCTTCATGGTCATTGTAGTCTTTCTCGGGGTAAACATAACGTATTTGACTGCTACTTTTGTCCGTTGGCAATCAACCTCCCCCTCCACCAACCTAGTCGGCCGGACCGCAAGAATATTGTCAATATTAAACCGGTCCGCAGTGCAAAAAAGGTTGGGGACCCCTGCTGTAGATGAAAGGGCTTTAGACTATTGGGTCATTGGGATTTGTTCAATTGGTGATGTAATCTGTGGAAAATTGTTTTCCTTGTGGAGAAGTTGCTAGTGCTTTTGAGGAGATTTAAATTGGTGGGCTCATGTGAAAAGATCAGCAGTTTGAGATAGCACTTGCTAGTGAATCTAGAAGGCAGAGAGATAGGTTTGTAAACCAAAGCAAGCAAAGCTCTTACCTCAAAGTAAAGAGTGTTTAATAGTTCATTTGTTAACCCAGTGAGTGCAGGCTGTACAGGTGCTGAATTAAGATGCAGGTGAGCTCTCTATCTGGGACTTGAACTATCATGAAGTGGAACGGTGGCTCATTGTCCCCAACTTCAGCATTTGCAAATGAGGTAGACAAGAGATTGCTGAAAAGATGAACAAATGAAGCTCTGTGGATTGAACTGATAAACAAGAAAAGAAGGGTCTTTGTATTGCATGATGATCAAATCAAAGGGAAAATCTGTACCTCCTACCTCATGGTAACAGTGAGAAAAGGGCATGTCCTGGGTGGTGGAAGTCCTTAACAATAGACAACATAGAAACATAGAAACATAGAAAATAGGTGCAGGAGTAGGCCATTTGGCCCTTCGAGCCTGCACCGCCATTTATTATGATCATCGCATATCATCCAACTCAGACCCCTGCACCAGCCTTCTCTCCATACCCCCTGATCCCCGTAGCCACAAGGGCCATATCTAACTCCCTCTTAAATATAGCCAACGAACTGGCCTCAACCGTTTCCTGTGGCAGAGAATTCCACAGATTCACCACTCTCTGTGTGAAGAAGTTTTTCCTAATCTCGGTCCTAAAAGGCTTCCCCTTTATCCTCAAACTGTGACCCCTCGTTCTGGACTTCCCCAACATCGGGAACAATCTTCCTTCATCTAGCCTGTCCAATCCCTTTAGGATTTTACACGTTTCAATCCGATCCCCCCTCAATCTTCTAAATTCCAACGAGTACAAGCCCAGTTCATCCAGTCTTTCTTCATATGAAAGTCCTGCCATCCCAGGAATCAATCTGGTGAACCTTCTTTGTACTCCCTCTATGGCAAGGATGTCTTTCCTCAGATTAGGGGACCAAAACTGCATACAATACTCCAGGTGTGGTCTCACCAAGGCCTTGTACAACTGCAGTAGTACCTCCCTGCTCCTGTACTCGAATCCTCTCGCTATAAATGCCAGCATACCATTCGCCTTTTTCACCGCCTGCTGTACCTGCATGCCCACTTTCAATGACTGGTGTATAATGACACCCAGGTCTCGTTGCACCTCCCCTTTTCCTAATCGGCCACCATTCAGATAATAATCTGTTTTCCTATTTTTGCCACCAAAGTGGATAACTTCACATTTATCCACATTAAATTGTGTCTGCCATGAATTTGCTCACTCACCCAACCTATCCAAGTCACCCTGCATCCTCTTAGCATCCTCCTCACAGCTAACACTGCAACCCAGCTTCGTGTCATCCGCAAACTTGGAGATGCTGCATTTAATTCCCTCATCCAAGTCATTAATTTATATTGTAAACAACTGGGGTCCCAGCACTGAGCCTTGCGGTACCCCACTAGTCACCGCCTGCCATTCTGAAAAGGTCCAGTTTATTCCCATTCTTTGCTTCCTGTCTGCTAACCAATTCTCTATCCACATCAATACCTTACCCCCAATACCGTGTGCTTTAAGTTTGCACACTAATCTCCTGTGTGGGACCTTATCAAAAGCCTTTTGAAAATCCAAATATACCACATCCACTGGTTCTCCCCTATCCACTCTACTAGTTACATCCTCAAAAAATTCTATGAGATTCGTCAGACATGATTTTCCTTTCACAAATCCATGCTGACGTTGTCCGATGATTTCACCGCTTTCCAAATGTGCTGTTATCACATCTTTGATAACTGACTCCAGCAGTTTCCCCACCACCGACGTTAGGCTAACTGGTCTATAATTCCCCGGTTTCTCTCTCCCTCCTTTTTTAAAAAGTGGGGTTACATTAACCACCCTCCAATCCTCAGGAACTAGTCCAGAATCTAACGAGTTTTGAAAAATTATCACTAATGCATTCACTATTTCTTGGGCCACTTCCTTAAGCACTCTGGGATGCAGACCATCTGGCCCTGGGGATTTATCTGCCTTTAATTCCTTCAATTTACCCAACACCACTTCCCTACTAACATGTATTTCGCTCAGTTCCTCCATCTCACTGGACCCTCTGTCCCCTACTATTTCTGGAAGATTATTTATGTCCTCCTTAGTGAAGACAGAACCAAAGTAATTATTCAATTGGTCTGCCATGTCCTTGCTCCCCATAATCAATCCACCTGTTTCTGTCTGTAGGGGACCTACATTTGTCTTTACCAGTCTTTTCCTTTTACATATCTATAAAAGCTTTTACAGTCAGTTTTTATGTTCCCTGCCAGTTTTCTCTCATAATTTTTTTTCCCCTTCCTAATTAAGTCCTTTGTCCTCCTCTGCTGAACTCTGAATTTCTCCCAGTCCTCAGGTGAGCCACTTTTTCTGGCTAATTTGTATGCTTCTTCTTTGGAATTGATACTATCCCTAATTTCTCTTGTCAGCCACGGGTGCACTACCTTCCTTGATTTATTCTTTTGCCAAACTGGGATGAACAATTGTTGTAGTTCATCCATGCGATCCTTAAATGCTTGCCATTGCATATCCACCGTCAATCCTTTAAGTGTCATTTGCCAGTCTATCTTAGCTAATTCATGTCTCATACCTTCAAAGTTACCTCTCTTTAAGTTCAGAATCTTTGTTTCTGAATTAACTATGTCACTCTCCATCTTAATGAAGAATTCCACCATATTATGGTCGCTCTTACCCAAGGGGCCTCTCACGACAAGATTGCTAATTAACCCTTCCTCATTGCTCAATACCCAGTCTAGAATAACCTGCTCTCTAGTTGGTTCCTCGACATGTTGGTTCAAAAAACCATCCCGTATACATTCCAAGAAATCCTCTTCCTCAGCACCTTTACCAATTTGGTTCACCCAATCTACATGTAGATTGAAGTCACCCATTATAACTGCTGTTCCTTTATTGCACACATTTCTAATTTCCTGTTTAATACCATCTCCGACCTCACGACTACTGTTAGGTGGCCTGTACACAACTCCCACCAGCGTCTTCTGCCCCTTAGTGTTACGCAGCTCTACCCATATCGATTCCACATCTTCCCGTCTTATGTCCTTCCTTTCTATTGCGTTAATCTTATCTTTAACCCCACCCCACGCCACCCCACCTCCTTTTCTTTCATGTCTATCCCTCCTGAATATTGAATATCCCTGAACGTTGAGCTCCCATCCTTGGTCACCCTGGAGCCATGTCTCTGTGATCCCAACTATATCATAATCATTAATAACAATCTGCACTTTCAATTCATCCACCTTGTTACAAATGCTCCTTGCATTGACACACAAAGCCTTCAGGTGCTCTTTTACAACTCTCATAGCCCTTATACAATTATGCTGAAAAGTGGCCCTTTTTGATGCTTGCCCTGGATTTGTCGGCCTGCCACTTTTACTTTTCTCCTTACTACTTTTTGCTTCTACCCTCACTTTACACCCCTCTGTCTCTCTGCACTGGTTCCCATCCCCCTGTTGTGAACTAACCTCCTCTCGCCTAGCCTCTTTAATTTGACTCCCACCCCCCAACCATTCTAGTTTAAAGTCACCTCAGTAGCCCTCGCTAATCTCCCTGCCAGGATATTAGTCCCCCCAGGATTCAAGTGTAACCCGTCCTTTTTGTACAGGTCACGCCTGCACCAAAAGAGGTCCCAATGATCCAAAAACTTGAATCCCTGCCTCCTGCTCCAATCCCTCAGCCACGCATTTATCCTCCACCTCATCGCATTCCTACTCTCACTGTCGTGTGGCACAGGCAGTAATCCCGAGATTACTACCTTTGCAGTCCTTTTTCTCAACTCCCTTCTTAGCTCCCTATATCCTCCTTTCAGGACCTCTTCCCTTTTCCTACCTATGTCATTGGTACCTATATGTACCACGACCTCTGGCTCCTCACCCTCCCACTTCAGGATATCTTGAACACGATCAGAAATATCCCGGACCCTGGCACCAGGGAGGCAAACTACCATCCGGGTCTCTGAACTGCATCCACAGAATCGCCTATCTGACTCCCTTACTATCGAGTCCCCTATCACAACTGCCCTCCTCTTCCTTGCCCTACCCTTCTGAGCTACAGGGCCAGACTCAGTGCCGGAGGCACGGCCACTGTCGCTTCCCCCGGGTAAGCTGTCCCCCCCCAACAGTACTCAAACAGGAGTACCTATTGTTAAGGGGCACAGCCACCGGGGTGCTCTCTATTACCTGACCTTTCCCCTTCCCCCTCCTAACCGTGACCCACTTGTCTGCCTCCCGTGGCCCCGGCGAGACCACCTGCCTGCAACTCCTCTCTATCACCTCCTCACTCTCCCTGACCAGACGAAGGTCATCGAGCTGCAGCTCCAGTTCCGTAACGCGGTCCCTTAGGAGCTGCATCTCGATGCACTTGGCGCAGATGTAGACATCCGGGAGGCTTGGAGACTCCAGGGCCTCCCACATCCCACACCGAGAACAGCAAACTGCCCTCACACTCATACTGCCCCTCTCCTCAAATAACAACAGAAAATGAATACCAAACCCTCTTCGACTCGCCCGTTTCCGCCTAAGCCCGTTGAGCCGAAGCCCTTAAGCCTTCACTCTGCTCCCGGCTCACTCCGCAGCCCGCAAACTCCGCTGCCCGCTGTATGAGGCTCTGTTCCTTTTAAATCTGCCGCGCTGCACTGCCGGACGTCACACGCCTGCGCAGTCCCGCCTCTCTGAACGCCGTTGGAGAAAAAAAAACGAAAATTTCAAAAATATCTTTCTCCGCACTCCCGCTCCAACTCTCAGACTTCCTTCTTCGGATCAAACCCGAAGCAGGATTTCTGCCCTTTTAAATCTGCCGCGCTGCACTGCGAAAAATACTCTGCAGTTGCTGGTGTCAAAGCAACATGCACAACTGTTCATTTCCACGGATGCTGCCCGACCTGCTGAGTTCCTCCAGCGTGTTGTGCGTGTTGCCTTAATAATGGACGCTGCCTTTCCGAGACACCGCTCCTTGAAGATGTCCTGGGTACTTTGTAGGCTAGTACCCAAGATGGAGCTGACTAAATTTACAACCCTCTGCAGTTTCTTTCGTTGCTGTGCAGTAGCCCCCCCCCCGCCCCCCATACCAGAGAGTGATGCAGCCTGTCAGAATGCTCTCCATGTTACATTTATAGAAGTGTTTGAGGGTATTTGTTGACATACCAAATCTCTTCAAACTCCTAATAAAGTATAGCTGCTGTCTTGCCTTCTTTATATCTACATTGATATGTTGGGACCAGGTTAGATCCTCAGAGATCTTGACATCCAGGAATTTGAAACTTCTCACCCTCTCCACTTCTGATCTCTCTATGAGGATTGGTATGTGTTCCTTCGTCTTACCCTTCCTGAGGTCCATAATCAGCTCTTACTGACGTTGACTGCCAGGTTGTTGCAGCATCACCACTAGCAGTATGCCAGAAGTTTGAAGGCTGCAGAAGTTAGGAATTTCTTTCTTCCTGGCTGTAGGGGCAGAGTCATTGGGCATATTTAAGGCAGGGGTTGATTGGTTCTTGAATAGTCAGGGCATGAAGGGGTATGGGGAGAAGGCAGCAGATTGGGGCTGAGAGGGAAATGGAACAGTCATGATAAAATCGTGGAGCAGACTTGATGAGTCAAATGGCCCAGTTCTGCTCTATATCTTACAGTCTTATGCTCTAAAATTATGACAGAGATGGGTATGGCAGATCACAAATATTCCTTTCCTATCATGGTATCATCAAGTTTACATAGAGTACATACTTTAAGGTCAGAGTCTGGCTGCAATATGGAATGAGAAAATATTGTAGGCAGGTACTCTCATGTCAAGAGAAACACTTGATTTGCCAAAGGATAGAATACTAAGGACCTAATGCAGATAACATGAATAGGAAAGGTTTAGGTGAGATTGGCATGTTGGTTAGCATGGACAGATGATTCTGAAGGAACTCTTCCTGTGCTGTCTTTGACTCAATTGGGAAGATTAGAAATGAGTGCAGTATTCGGTGGATGTGACAGGCTGAAGGGCTTGTTCCTCTCTGTGCAACCTAAACTCCATCTAGATGTGTGGAGTGACATTTCACGTGCTCCTCAAAGTATCTGTTATAGTGTCCTTGTGTAATGGCTGTAGACACTGCAGACTGGGCTCCCCATCAAAAAGTTTTTAACACCAAGAAATGGTGCAAAGATGAAAGACAGAAGAAGAGATGCTTTGAAAGAATAGAAATTAAGGTAATTGATAAAACTTTTCCTTGTTCTATATATGACATATACTTGGTAATGGATGTAGGTGAGCATTGTTCTGGAAATATGGGTGCATCTTCCAGGATACTAACATTATATCACTAGGGGCTATGTCTTTTGATAATTTGACTTGTTTACAGAGCATAACAACAGTCATTAATGAGGTAATGGGTTTCCATCACAAGAACCGTTCTGTTTGTGTAGAATTGTATAGAACATTTTGTAGCCCATTTACATTGGACATGTTGAGATTTAACAAGGTCCTCAACTGATTGAGTGTTTACCGAAGAGATGAGGCAACACTAATGAGTGTGCTCATTGACAAGGAATGCAATGGCATCTCTTTGTGGATTAGAGTTTGGCTCCATCTCGCCCCACATTCAGCTGAGGAAAGGCACTTTGCTCTCTGCAGAAAGGAAGATATAGAACTGGTCTTCTCAGATCCATATAGAGCACCTGTCTGGAACTTTAAGAATTCTGGTGAGAAACGTGAGTTATGGCAGGAAGTGGATCACTAATTGAACATTATTTCCAGTTGTACACCACAGACCAGGATTCAGCAGATTATGAATTTTGTACATGTGACAATAAAAACTAATACCAATTTTCCTGTCATATGTCAAATGATTTTTTTCATTCACAACCCATTGCTGCTGCTTATTATCAGGAATGATTTGGAATAACACACAAAGTCTCAGCACAGCTGAAATGTGTTCTTCTTCTCAGGGCTGTTTCTCAAACTGTCTAGTACAAAATGTTTCCAATGGATGTCCAGTAAGATCAGGTGCTATTTGTACTATTTAATGAAGAGCAACTTTTGAGGCTCAAGCAATTCTCAAGAAAAAGAAGTAAGTTGCTCAATGCTGAGGTCAGAACAGAGAACATGGAAAATTACAGCATAGGAACAGGCCCTTCGGCCCACAGTGTCTATGCTAACTATGAAATCCCATCAGTGTACACATGGTCTATATCCCTCTGTTCTCTCTGTTTATTGACTACCTAAATGCTTTTGAATCATTGGTATCGTATCAGCATCTATCACTTCCACAGGCAGTGCTTTCCTAGCACCTACCACTCTCTGTGTAAAGACCTTGTCTTGTTCGTCTCTTTTCTGATTTCACCCCTCAACTTAAAGATATTCCCACTTGTATTTGACACTTTCAATCTGGGTAAAAAGCCTCTGAACACCTCCCCTACCTATGACCCTCAGAACTCATGCGTGTGATTTCAATCGGACTGATAGGCTAATTTATGTCCCCAGGTTAGTGGGAAAATCTCAGTGAAGCCTCCATACATTTGTACCTCAATCCATTAATTACAAATTGTCCTGGACAAACTAATGCAGTTGGCATTTACTTTCATCATCATTCTTCATGTGTCTGATGTATTTCAACACATGATCAATGATCTATATTGATGAAGATTGCGCGCTGTCTATAGAATCAATAAACTTTCTTCTCTGCTTGGCCTGCTGAGTTCCTCCAGAATTTAGAGTGTGAAATTTTATTCTTTGTTACTGAAGCTAAATTCAAGAGAGGAATGGAGTAGATGATGGAGGCTTTGCCTTAAGTGGCTGAAAACACAGCCGGGCTGTGAGGTGGATTGGTGAGCTGCCTCAGTCATCAGAAGCTTCCAGCTCAGAGAATGCTGAGTGCTGAAGATCTGTACAGACAAATGGCTGGTGTTTTCAAGGGCATCGTACACCTCGCATCTGTGGTCTGAACTCCCCACATGCTTCAAAGTGGCTCCAATTGTAATGTGCTCAAGAAGGGTATGGTGACCTGCCTGAGAAACGGCCATCTGTCAGCACTTACATCCACCATAACAAGTTCTTCAAGAAGTTGGTTATTGTGCTGGATCCTCTTCATTTGCCGATCAGCATAACAGGTCAACACCAGATGTTGTTTCACTGGTTCTCCACTGTACGTCTAGGTAACAGAACGTCAGGCTGCTAATCATCGACAACACTCAGAATCCACCACATTCATCAGAAGATCTCCATCAGTACAGATCATTGACAATATTTCCTCCTCACTGATCATCAACACAAGTGCACTTCATGCTTAGACCCTGCTCTTCTCTTTACACACACTACACGTTCAACAATATTTACAAATTTGCCAACAACACCAGTGTTGTCTGAATCACAAGACTTTTGAGTGTTTCCCTTTTAACCAATGGTCCCTCACTTGTTGAGTTGTTCCAGAATTTTCTGCATTTATTTCAGTTTAACAGCATCTGCAGGTTTTGATTTTCATTTTTTTTCTTCACTTATAATTACTAATTCCTTTCACTCTGATCCCTGCCTTTTGCCATTGAATCACTCCTGGTTCCATAGGATCACATCATTTTGTGTCTTACTGTCCCTAATCTTTGCTCCCCACCTCTGGGTCCATTTTAAAATTGTGATATCTCCACCTATCGAATAACAGATGTCAGAAATTTCAAATTTAAAACTGAAAGTACTAAAAATCCTCACTGATCAGATAACTTCCTCAGAGAGAAAACTAGAGCTAGTGTTGGAAGTCATTAATCTTCACCAGTATATTTTGTTTTCATATTACGAGCATTTTTGTGTTTTTATTGTCTGGAAGTATTACTTCCTGATCTGATAATTATTTCCAATGCTGAGTTTTCGTTTAACCATTAACTTTTTTTTGATTATCACTTTATGTGACTGCAAATTGTTACATAGTGTTTCGTGGTGGTATTACACTGAGGTGCTTTGTAATATGTTCAAAATTCAGAACACTAAATGAATAACCCTCCTTTAGAACATACAACCAGACTCAAAGAATGGACTCACAGACAACATTACAGATTCAGTCACGTTACTACAGGTGGGTAGCAATAGTTTTTAAAATCTATCCCCAGTCATCATGAAGTGGTTTTCATATTATCTTGGGTAAATGTATTTTATTTATCATAATATTTTGATGCCATCAACTAGAGAGTGAATACAAAATGGACATAGCTTTAGATTTGTTTCTTCAAGTGCGTTTATAATTAAAAATGTGAAGGAAATCAACAGGATCAGAAACACCAAAACAATATTACATGTTAAACGGCAATTTATAACACTCATGTAACTTTTCATAGCTGAATAGGTTTAGAACATTGTGAGTCAATTTTATTTTGGAGATAATTTACTCCATGTCTGATCTAAAGGTTTTATATTACTCAGTTGAGTGGAGCAGATCAGGACTGGGTGCTGGTGTAACAAATGTCAGCCACCAGTCAGGGATAAGAAACAGGTACCATCTGAATTTCACAAATTTCACGATATATGGTGGTGATATTAAACCTGATTCTGATTCTGACGTCTCTCACAGAGACACCATCAAAGGTGAGGAGTGAGAAGAAAAGCTTTTTTTATTGTACCTTCCTAATCTCATGGCGTCCCAGGTGACTGCAGGCAGTAGACGTCTTTGAGGTCTGTCCGTGGCAGTGGCATGGAAGCAAAGTAAAGTCCAACAAATAAACTTTGTCCTTCCAACTCATGTGTTGAGAGTATAAAGGACTGACCAGAGCCCAGAACTTGATTCAGCACCAACAATTGTCAAAGACCGAGAGATCTGATTTTCTCACTGGCAATAAACTGAATGTGAAATGGTTGCCAGGAAACATTTCCTTTTTCTCTGTTTTGTTGTCTAGATTGATCCAGGAATATTCCCTTTGCTGAATTCAGGCAGCATCTGTGAAAAGAGGAACAAGGAATTAACGTTATAGCCTTGTACCAGAATTAGTCCACCCTGATACAAAATCAAAGACAAAATCAAAGGTCCTGAAATTGTTGAGTAGCAAAGGCTGAAATGTCCCTTTTGAAAAAAATGAGGCCTGGCATGCTCTTGACCTCTTTCTGCTTCATCAACAACTGCACCAAACCTGCCCTGTCTACCCTGCACTCCACCTATCTCCTCTTCCTTCAAAGCCAAGTTTATAGGACTGTATGACTGTTTAATTGCTCTTGGTCTCAATTAAGAGATTATAACACAAATCAGGATCATTGTGTTTGTTTTGAACATCAGAAAAAGATTCTTGCTTATGTAAGTCAATTCAATTGCTCCAACCAGTCTTGTCATATCAAGTACAAGTTGTTTCAATGTCTATGCAAATGCTCCCATGTCAGTTCTTGGGAATAACCTGCCAGCCTTCTTGTTGCCGGCAGTGAACATTTTAAATACTATGGGCAATGATTTAAAAAAAACTTGTATCTCTTATTCACAGGACTCTTTGAAAGAACATCTCAACCCCACACCATGATCTCTATGCAGAAGGGGTGTCTCCTTGTCTTAATATTTGCAGTTGTATGTGTACTGTACAGATACTGGGAATTGGACAAATATTATTTCATTCAAAGCTACTTCTTCAGAATAGCCCATATGAAAAACAATTTTGGTACAAAAGTTTCTGATCCTGCATCCCCAGACAACAAACCCGGAATTATAACTGACAATGTAGAGCCGACACCATTAGTGGTGTGTTCAGTGGAATCTGCTGCTCTAAGAAACCCAGACAAACCAATCTATTACTTCATGAAGGGATTCAGTGGCAACTTGAGCCAGTGTCCACAGCCTGAGTACAAAGGCATCCCTTTGCTCTCCTCAGTGAGGAATGTCACCATTCTACCCTTGAATGTCACTGAAGTGTTTGAAGAGTCTCCTTTGAAAGGCTGGTATCAAAAGGTAAGCAATGACAAGATATCATTTCATTTCATTAATTAAGTTGTTCTACTCATTATTTTTTCACAATAGCACCATTCACAGTAGCACCACTGCCGGCCCACCAACTAGACAGTGTCGTGGTTAAGGGTCGAAACACTCTGTGAAGGTTGGGAACCACCTGATGACATCTGCTCCTGGCTGAAGGCTACGGTTACCTTGTAAGGTATCTGGAGAATGCACCCTAATAGGTGTATGTAACAAGTAATCTCTGGTTTGTACCAGTGGCTTCCAGAAAAGACTGGCTGGCAACCGAGGAAGGTCGGTTACGCTGGAGAGAAAGCTGACCTCCAGGAAAGACTGGCACGGGCACACAAGGCTAGCACCCTTGTGGGCAGCACTCAAGCTACGATTGAACAGGAAGAGCAATACCTCCAGAGTCTCCTGAGAGTGGGGGAGGATGAGAGACTCAATGGGATGGTCATACCGGCAATGGCCAGGACAGGAAACATGACGACAGGAAGCTAAAGCAAACAACACTGACTGGAGAGGAATTCACGGTAAGATGTCATTGCAGGAAAATCTTCAAAAACATCAGAGGGCTCAAGATACACCAGAGCAGGTCTAGATGTGGATCAATGGTGACCCAAGTGCAGCGCACAGACTTAGTGTCCGGTGAGACGAAGGAGAATTCCAGCCAGGAAGCACCCCACAGAACTGAAGATCTCTCCGCACTTGAGTTACCTCAGTACCGAACAACAGACCAAGTGAGTTCCTGTTTGGCTACCCTAATCCATTTGTCAAGGAAAGACAGGATCAAATGACCTAGATCGACAGACAACGTCGCCTGGATGCAGTTCGATGATGATCTAGACGGCATCCTGGAAGTTGACTTAGCAGGTCCAGTACACAGAAAGATCGATTTACTCACAGCCATAGCATACAATCTAGCTAAAGAATGATTTGGCATAACAGAGCGGAGAAGCCAGCCCTAGTTACTGCAGCAACTAAATAGGAGGGAAAGGGAGGTTCGTTGCTTGAGAGGCAAATTAAAGGCACTCAACAGGAGGTTTAAAACCAGCTCAGTGGCTCAAATAGAAGGTATCAATGACTTAACCAGAATGCTGCGGGAAAAGCTGTGCAAACTCCGGAGGGCGGAACATCTGCGACAGCAAAGAAGGAAGAAAGAGAAAAGGCGAGTGCGGTTTGTGAGAGATCCATTCAGCTTCACCAGGACTCTTCTCGGCCAACAAAGATCTGGTATACTATCCAGCTCGAAGCCAGAGGTAGAGGAGTTCCTGCGGGAGCACACAGTGACCCACGGAGGGGTCAGGGACTAGGAACCAATCGGGCTGTGCGTAGACCGGAAAAACCATCAATTGAGCTGAATGTGAAGGAGCCTACATGGCAGGAAATCCAGGACATCATTGGGAAAGCTAAAGCATCAGCTGCCCCAGGCCCAAGCGGCATACCTTATAAGGTGTATAAGAAATGCCCAAAGTTTCTTCGGAGGCTGTGGAAGGTCATGAGAAAGATCTGGACCAAAGGTACTATTCCAACAAGTTGGAAATTGGCAGAGGGATGCTTTATTCCAAAGGAAGAGGATTCTTCCACAATTGCCCAGTTTAGAACAAATTCTCTCCTGGATGTGGAATGTAAGGTTTTCTTTTCTGTGCTCGCAAGAAGGCTGACTTCTTACACGACGCAGAACCGCTATATCAACACATCCATCCAGAAAGGCGGTATTCCAGGCTTTTCAGTGTGTCTGGAACACACCTCAATGATTAGCCATTTGATTCGTAAGGCCAAGCAGAAAGAAGGCTACCTAACAGTTGTCTGGTTAGATCTTGCAAATGCCTACGGGTCTATTCCACATGACCTCATCCTAGAAGGATTCGACCACTACTACATCCCCGTGGCTATTCGAGACATGATCATCAGCTACCTAGGAGGATTCAAACTCAGATTTACATCAGCCCATTTCACAGCTAGTTGGCAGGACCTCCTGAAGGGGATTCCAACAGGGTGCACCATCTCCCCCATCCTATTTATTATGGGAATGAACCTCCTAATATCGGCAACAGAAGATGTAACCCGTGGCTTGACGCTGGAGTCAGGCATTGTTCAGCCGGCTCTACGAGGATTCATGGACGACATCACTATAACAACTGTGTCACATGCCCAAGCAAGATGGGTATTGGAAACCCTGGACAATGTAGCCACTTGGGCGAGGATGTCCGTCAAGGCCGAGAACTCCGGGTGTATGGTGATCAGAAAGGGCAAAGTTACTAACAAGTTTAGCCTCAAAGCTCAGGGTGAGGTCATCCCTTCCTTCGAAGATAACCCGATAAAATGCTTGGGGAAGTGGTTTAATGTGTCACTGACAGATGGGGCCAATGTCACCAATACTGTGAAGCAGACAGACGAATGGCTGAAGAAGATTGACAAATCCGAACTTCCTGGTAAATTCAAGACCTGGCTGTACCAATACGGCCTTCTGCCCAGGCTTCTCTGGCTCTTCACACTTTATGGAGACTGGAGCCCTTCTGTATTTCCTTCCTCTTGTGATCCGTGTATGACACTCTTCCTTCCCCATTACATCTGTACACATGGGGGATGAGAGAGGACCCAAACTGTAAACTCTGTGGTCAAAAGGGGACACTGGTTCATATACTGTCTGGGTGTAAAACAGCTCTAACTCAAAGACGGTATAGGTGGCACCATGATAAGGTGCTTCTGGTTCTTGCTGACACACTAGAGCGGGAGAGATGCAAGAAGAGGACGGCTGGCACAGATTTGAGGAAGGCCATCACCTTCATCAAAGAGGGAGCTAGGCCTTTCGTAACCAAACAACCAAAGCCCAATCTGCTGCTAACGGCCAGGTCCTGGGAGATGAGGGTCAATGTGGGAAAGAGGCTGCAGTTCCCGGATGTGGTGCACGCAACCCTACACCCAGACATTGTACTGTGGTCAACTGAAGATCTGAAAATAATTCTGGTTGAGTTGACTGTGCCGTGAGAGGAGGGATGGGAAGAGGTCCCCAAGAAAAAGGCCTTGAAGTACCAGCCCTTAGTGCAGGAATGTAAAGACAAAGGATGGCAGGCATGGTTGTTCCCTGTGGAGATCGGCTGCAGAATCCAGCCAAATCAGCATGGCGGTTGTTGTCAGCTCTGGGCCTGGATGAAAGGAGCAAAAAACAAGCAGCTTGTAGGATGGGGGAAGAGGCAGATGGGTATTGGAAACCCTGGACAATGTAGCCACATGTTGGATTTGAAGTAGGCAAGAGGAGGAAAGCTGGAAGCCAGGAGCAGATGGGCAGTGATTTGGCCACCACTGTCGGCCCACCAACTGGAGAGTGTCGTGGTTAAGGGTCGAAACGCTCTGTGAGGGTTGGGAACCACCTGATGACATCTGCTCCTGACTGAAGGCTACGGTTAACTTGTAAAGTATCTGGAGAATGCACCCTAACAGGTGTATGTAACAAGTATCTGTGGAAATTATGAGAAATGCAATGTTCTCGACATCACCTGGTCAGAAATACAGAGGCCTGGAAGTCTCAGGTACATCGATAAAGAACACATATCTTTTTGTTGACTATTTTGAAAACTGTTGTTAGTTTACTTCAGGCTTTATGTTTACCAAAGAACTTAATAATTAAATTAAAATTCAATCGGTATAGATATATATATATATATGTATGTATATTAAGAATTATTCATCTCCAGTGATCTCTGGTGGATCCTTCAGGAATGTCTGCCTTCCTCGTTCTCTTCCACCTTTCCTGAAGGCTTGGTTAGATTGGGAGGTTTGAACGTATTTAGTTTGTTAATTTAATTGGCCAGTCACATTCTGGTCATGCAATGGCACCTCTACGCTTTCTTTATTTTTGGTATTTTCATTCTATACCTCAGTGCATCTCAGTTCCCTTTCACACCTGGTGATTTAGCACTGCTTCCTTCAGCAAGGCGGGTCGAATGGGAGATGGATTAAATCTGGTAGCTGCCGTTTGGCCCTGAAGGAAACACTGCCAATAGTGGAAAACTGAACATACAACAGGAGTGGAGGGGTGGGAATGAGGGGAATGTTTGTAATTGAGAGGAGACAGAGAGACTGAACAACGTACATGGTGCTAGCAGTGAGGGCTTGTTAATCATAATGAATCTGTCTGGAGGAGGAGTAAACAGAGCCAGATGAGTGAAGATGGGAAGAGATGAGAACACAACAGTGAAACCGTGAGACAGTCTAATCAGCAGCAGGAGCAGCCACGGCGACGAGGTTTCTCACAGGTTGGCAATGCTTGTTTAAATGTACAGAAGGGACAATTAGGGCAGCATTTGTTAGGGTGGTGATTGTTGGGAATTGGCCAGTGGTAAGAGTAGATGTGTCAGGCTTTGGCTCAAAGGATGTTTTGGCTTGAAAAAGGCATTGGCTCTGGTTACGCTCCTGTGACGGTTCCTTTTTTTTCTCTCCTACTCTACCTAATGTGGTAAATGGCTGCTGTGTGTTCCTTGTGCCGGAGGTTGGAGTTCTGGGAGACCCAAGGTCTGTAGAGACCCGAAGTGCATTCGGCTGCAACTCCTTAAAGATGTGTTAGGGATCTGGAGCAGCAGCTGGATGACCTTCAGCTTGTATGGGAGGGTGAGGATAGTGGATAAGAGTTACAGGGAAGTAGTCACCCCAAAGTTGCAGGCGATGAGTAGCTGGGTGACTGTCTGGAGAAATGGAAACGTGAATAGGAGAACTCCTGTGGCCATTCCTCTCAATAATAAGAATACCGTTTCGGACACTGTTGTGGGGGATGACCTTCAAGGGGAGTGTCATGGAGGCTGGATTACTGGCACTGAGCATAGGTTCTTGGTGCAGAAGGGCAAGAGGGAGAAGAGGGGAGCGGTAGTGATAGTCAGGGGAACAGATAGGGGATTCTGTGGATGTGAATGGGATATCCGGGTGGTATGTTGCCTCCCAGGTGCCAGGGTCAGGGACGCCTAGGATCGCATCCACAACATTTTGGAGAGAGAGGGAGAGCAGCCAGATGTCTTGGTACAAATTGGTACCAAAAACATAGGAAGGAATTGCAGAGGTCTTGAAAAGAGAATTTAGGGAGCTAGGTAGAAAACTGAGAAGCAGGACCTCCCGGGTAGTAATTTCTGGATTGCTGCTTGTGCCACAAGCCATTGAGGGTAGAAACAGGATGATTCGGCAAAAGAATGCGTGGCTGAGAATCTGGTGCAGGGGACAGGGCTTCAGGTGCTCGGATCATTGGGATCTCTTCTGGGGGAGGTATGACCTGTACAAAAGGGATGGGTTGCACCTGAACTCAAGGGGGACCAATGTTCTGTTGGCAGGTTTGTTAGAGCTGTTGGGGAAGGTTTCAACTTACTTGGCAGTGGGATGAGAACTGGAGTGAAGGGACTTGGGATAGGACGGAAGGTATAAAAAGCAAAGATAGCATACAGACAGACTGTCAGGAAGGACAGGCAGGCAGAACATAATTGCAGCCAGCAGGGTAAGTATCAGTGCATTAGGGATACAGAATCAAAAAGGGTAGTCAATGCAGCACACAAAGTGTTATATCTCAATGCACAGTGTATAAGAAATAAGGTGAATGAACTTGTAGCACTATTACAGATTGTCAGATTTGCCCATCACTGAATCGTGGCTGAAGGATGGTTGTATTAGGGAGCTGAATATCCAAGGTTACACATTGTATCAGAGGGATAGGAAGGTAGACAGAGGGGGTGGTGTGGCTCTGCTTGTAAGGAATGGCATCAAAGCAGTAGAAAGATGGTACAGAGGATTGGAAGATGTTGAATCCTTGTGGGTTGAGTTAAGAAACTGCAAGGGAAAAAGGACCCTGATGGCAGTTATATCACAGATTACATTGGGAAGTAGAAAAGGCACGTGAAAGGGCAATGTTATGCTAGACATAGGAGATTTTAAAGTGCAGGTTGATTGGCAAAAGTAGGTTGGAAATGGATCCCAAGTAAGTGAGTTTGTTGAATGCCTATGAGACGGCTTTTTCAAGCAGTTTGTTGTTGAGGCTACTAGGGGATTAGCTATACTGTATTGGGTGTTATATATTGAGCCGGAGGTGATTAGGGAGATAGAGGTAAAGAAACCCTTAGGAGGCAGTGATCACAATTTGACTGAGCTCAACTTGAAGTTTGATAGGGAGAAAGTAAACTCTGATTAAGGTATTTCAGTGGAGTAAGGGAAATTACAGTGGAATGAGAGAGGAGTTGGCCAAAGTAAATTGGAAGGAGATGCTGGCAGGGATGACAGCAGAGCAGCAATGCTATGAGTTTCTAAGAAAAAATGAGGAAGGTGCAGGATTGATGTATGAAGTGCCTACAATAATTCCAAAGGACTGAAGTAGGGTAAATACTGAGAGGCTTTTATTTGCAGTAAAACGTGACTTCCATGCTGAGTGTTTGCCCCTGGTCTGAGGGGTAGGAGCAGGGTGAAATCGCCTTTATTCAGAGCTCTGTGGGAGGAGCCACAGGAGCAGTCAGCAGAGGGGCTTGGGCATGTCCAGACAGTTAACCCAGTTACAACATGTATGTATGATTTACCACAATGTATTCCAAAAACAAAGAAATATTCAAATGGCAAAATAGTACAACTGTAGCTGACAAGGGAAGTCAAAGCTAGTGTAAAAGCAAAAGAGAGGGCATACAGCAAAGCAAAAATTAATGGAAAGGGAAACTTTTAAACCCTATGGAGATCAACTGAAAGAATCATTAGGAGGGAAAAGATGAAATATGGAAGCTAGCTAGCAAATAATATCGAAGTGGATTGGACGTTCGATGATGGATTGTAAAAGCTTTTCCAAGTTTGTAAAAAATAAAAGAGAGATGAGAATGGATATAGGACCACTAGAAAATGAGGCCTCTCCAAAATGTGTAACCTTGGATACTCAGTTCCCACTCAGTGCAAATGACAATCCACTCTTTAAGAAAGGAGGAAGGCAGCAGAAAGGAAATTATAGACCAATTAATCTGACCGCAGTGGTTGGAAAGATGTTGAAGTCAATTGTTAAAAATGAGGTTATGGAGTACTTGGTGACACAGGACAAGAAAGGAGAAAGTCAGTATGGCTTCCTTAAGGGAAAGTCTTGCCTGACAAACCTGTTAGAATTCTTTGAGGAGATTACACATGGAATTGATAACGGAGATGCAGTGGATGTTGTACATTTGGACTTTAGGAAGGTGTTGACAAGGTGCCACACATGAGACTGCTTACCAAGTTAAGAGCCTGTGGTATTACAGGAAAGTTAATATCATGGTTAGAGCATTGGCTGATTGGTAGGAGGCAGCGAGTGGGAATAGAAAGTATACTTTTCTGGTTGGCTGCTGGTGACCAGTGGTGTTCTGCTGGGGTCAGTGATGGAATTGTTTCTTTTTATGCTGTATATCAATGATTTAAATGATGAAATAGATGGCTTTTTTGCCAAGTTTGCAAATGACATGAAGATTGGTGGAGGGGCAGATAGTATTGAGGAAACAGGTAAGCTACAGAAGGACTTAGACAGATTAGGAGAATGAGCAAGGAAATAGCAAATAAAATACAATGTTGGAAAATGCATGATCATGTACTTTGGTGGTAGAAATAAATGTGGGACTATTTTCTAAATGGAGAGAAAAATCAAAAATCTGAGATGCAAAGTGACTTGGGAGTCCTTGTGCAGAACACTCGAAAGGTTAACTTGCAGGTAGGGTCGGTAGTGAGGAAGGCAAATGTAGCGTCAGGATTCATTTCAAGAGGTCTAGAACACAAGAGCAGAGATGTGATGCTGAGGCTTTATAAGGCACTGGTGAGGCCTCACCTTGAGTATTGTGAACAGTTTTGGGCTCTTCCTCTAAGAAAAGATGTGCTGGCATTGAAGAGGGTTCAGAGGAAGTTCACATGGATAATTCCAGGAATGAAAGGGTTATCATATGAGTAACATTTGATGGCTCTGGGTCTGTACTCACTGGAATTTAGATGGATGGGAGGGTCAGATTGAAACCTTACTCATATGATAACCCTTTCATTCCTGGAACCATGGCTGGTCTATTTCCCTCTCAATCCCTTTCTTCTGCCCTCTTTGTGTAACATTTGATGCCTTCACTAATCAAGAACCTTTACTGATTAATCACCGGTTTAAATGTACCCAATTACTTGGCCTGCACAGCCAGCTGTGGCAATAAATTGCACAGATTCACCTCCCCTTGGTTTTTAATTGCTTTTCATCTCTGTTCTAAAGGGTCTCCTTCTATTCTGGCATTGTGCCCTCAGGCCCTAGACTTTGCCCTGTTGGAAGCTGCTTCCCACATACACTCTATCTCTGCCTTTTAATATTCAAATTCAATGTCAATGTAAATTTATTATCAAAGTATGTATATGTCACCATATATTACCAGGAGATTGTTTTTATTGCAGGCATTTACAGGAAAATAATTCCATGGGACTGACTTTGAGCCAAAGTAGACTTTACTCTGTTGCATTTTCTTTCATAGCTGATGGCTGCCACATAATTGGCCTCTTTCTCTATCTCAACATATGATTGTACCTACTTTTCTGACACTATTCCATCTAATTTGGTCCTCCAAACCTCTCACGTCTCTTCTGGTCATGAGTTTATTGGGATGTAACCTGTTGATGAAGCCACTGTATTCCTTGTTATCATCAGTACATAAGGCAAAACCACCTGCCCTGTTGTTCCATGTTGTTGCATCATTTTGGCCATATTTTTTAATGTTCATTTTGTCCTTTCCACAATTCCACTAGACTGTGGTTTATAGGGTACAGCAATTTGAATACCACAAACTTCCCTTCATGATGTACTACTCCATCCTTACCATGTACATCTTTGTGTTCCTTATACGTTTCTCACCCTGCTCCTTCTATTACTCTTTTAATTTTTTTATCTTCTGCTCCTCAGTTAAATCCATGACCTTAAACTGTTGTTCCTTCTGTCTTCCCATCTCTGCAGCTTCCATTCCTGCCCATTGGACTCATTGGAATTCAAAAAGATAAGGAGAGATTTCATTGAAACCTTTCAAATGTTGACAGGCCAAGACAGAGAAGATGTGGAAAGGATGTTTTCTCTGGTGGGAGAGTCTTGGACAAGAGGGCACAGTTTCAGGATAGAGGGGCACCCTTTCAAAATAGAGATGTGGCAAAATTTCTTTAGCCAAAAGGTGGTGAATTTGTGGAATTTGTTGCCATATGCAGCTGAGGAGGCCAGGTCTTTAGGTGTATTTAAGGCAGAGATTGATAAGTTCTTGATTGGGATTGGAGATGGCATCAAAAGATATGGGGAGAGTGCCAGGATTTGGGGTTGAGGAGGATAGAAAAAAAGGGACAGGCCAGGATTGAATTGTGGAGCAGACTCGATGGGCCAGGTGACCTAGTTCTGCTCCTATATCTTATGGTCCAAAATCCATGACCTTCAACTGTTGTTCCTTCTGTCTTCCCATCTCTGCAGCTTCCATCCTTGCCCGTTAAAAGCTTTGCTTTGCTAACTCATCAGCATTCCTATTCCCTGCAGGGAACAATTTTGAGTGGGCTTTCATCTTTATGACTTCCTATTCTTCCTCCTTTTTGTTGTCATATTCTGACACCCATGTGGTCCTCCAGTACAATAAAGATTATTTGCAAGGAAGGTAGAAATTTTAATACCCTTTACAGCTACATCTCAACCCTGCAGGCCAAGGCTGACTAACCAAAAATCCAGCAGTAGCTGGATAAATACTGAAATGCTGTTTGGACCAGCTGCATGTTTAAATTGAACTTTCATACACACTTTACAAAACAAACACTGTTTATTTCAAAACCATTTTTACAAGAGATCACAATTTCAAAAGTCTTGAGCAACATTTTTTAATGTTCTGTAAATTGGTGCAGTTTTGTTAAGAACAGCAACTTTTAGAACTGCTCCCCAAATATTCCAATCTTCCTAAAATGTAAAATTCAAACTTCACATTTAACTGTCCACCAATGAGCAATGTACCTGAATGCCCATTTCCCTTTGAAATGTGATAATCTCATATTTGAAATAGAAATGCACACATTTCCAACTGAACCCAGATTACATATGTCCAGTGTGGAATCCAGGTTCCCCTAAAATCAATTCCATGGAAAACAAATAACGAAACACCAATCAAAACCAATACAAGACAAAACACAAAAATCCATGCATGCACTGTTCTTCCTTCAGAAACTTCTGTAAAACAGTTAATTCTCACTATGAAAAACTTTTACACATTTTCCAAGGAACCAAGGAGAAGAAAAAAAAACTGGCTGGTGGGGGCCCCCAACACATTAACACATTGATGCAATCTCTTAACAACCTAATCTTTCTCTTTCTCTCTCTTCCCCCCTGTCTCCCTCTGCCTCTGCCTTTCCCTCTCCCCTCTCTCTCTCTTTCTCCCTCTTTACCCCCTCTCCCTCTCCTCCTCCTTCTCTCTCTGTCTCTCTCTCTCTCACACACATAGTCATCCTTTCAAGTTCACTCTCATGTGCCCATATTTTACAAAATTAAAATGTACAAACCATTCCAGAAAATCTCTTTTCCGAAGATTTAAACCCTTGCCAAAATATTGAGGAAGTGCATTACTTTAAGACTTTAAAACAAAGAAATGTTGGAAGTTATTCATCATGCACAAGTAAACAGCACTTAACAAGTTTAAAGCATGAAATTCCCACATTAACCAAAATTCCAACAAATTCTGACCCTACTGTAATCCAAATCTCTGATTTTTGTTTGGATTTAAATTAGATGAACTGTCCACTGTACATTTCTGCGCATAATGACCCATATGATCACATATGAAACAGCAGATTTGAGTGTTGTACTGCCCCTGACAACAGCTTCCCTGTTTGGGCGAAAGTGCATTCCAGCTCTGAGTTACTTCCCATTTACGATCTCTCTGCTGGCTTCTGTACTGACCCACAATTGCCCACACTATATCCCGTGTATCTTGTCGAGGGGAAAACATTTTAGCTGCCTCTGGATTATGCTGCAAGTTAAAATCTTACTTCGGCTTCCTACTCTAGTTTTGCAGATTACCTGAGACATCATTGTGTCAATTTTAAAACATAGAAAGTCAAACAACTTGAGCTCACAAAATGGAGGATGCAAAACAGTTCCACAAAATGGCAGCCTCCATCTCCAAACACATGGCAAGAACAAAGGCATTTGGACCATTTGTTTCCACTGTCCTTGATCCGTTCGAATTCACTATTTTGCAGGCTATAGCTCTTTCTGCCCAACACAACCAATGTGCACAGGAGGGTAAATTATGCAAATAAAAATAGTGAGAACATGATTTGTAGACTCCTTGAAAGTGAGTTTGTAGGTTGTGGAATCAGTTAAGCAATAAGGTGAATGAAGTGATCCACACTGTTTCAGGAGCTAGGGTAATAACTGTTCCTGGACATGGTAGTGTGGGACCTAAGGCTACTGCATAGGCTGCCCGATGGTAACACTGAGAAAAGTGCATGACCTGGATGGTGGACATTCTTGATGATGGATGCTGCTTTCTTGTGTCAGCACTGTTTGTAAGTTTACTGGGTGATGAGGGGAGCTTTGTCTGTGATCTATTAGGCTGTATCCAACACTTACTGTAGACTTTTCTATTCTTGAGAATTGGTGTTTCCATAGCTGACTGTGGCGTAACCAGTCAGGACTCTCTCCAATATGCGGGTAGGGAGGTTTGTCAAGGGTTTAGATGATGTGTTGAATCTGTCAAACTTCCAAAAGAGTAGAGGCGCTCTTGTGAGAGCTGGTTAGTGATAACTGGAAGCAGGTGAGAAGGGGTTGATTGGTTGATGGTGGTGAGTACAGATGGGAAGTGTGAACACAGAATCAGAATCAGTTAACAGCTTATGACGATAGGTTCTTGGCTCTCCAGCAAGCATCTAAAGTTCTGTGTAGCTCACACGGTGGGAACCTCCAGATGTCTGAATTACCCTTCTTACAGTGCAATTAACATTGTGGTGGACTGTGAATTGGCAACAATCTTTCTGAGGCAGAAAAATGTGACCAGATTCAGCAATCCAAATCAGCATTCACAGGGGATATTGTCAGTCTGTGTGTATACTCATGTCCAAATCTAGTGTGAATGGTGCGTACTGTAGACAGTTGAAGTTCTGAGGCTGAAATTTGACATGACGAAGATATCCAAAATAATAAGGGAGATAGAGAGGGCAGATAGTAAAAAAAATACATAAAATAAACTGGTATTATCTGTAGGAAATGTGTAAGTTTAAGTTTAGAGTGTGGTTGCAATCCGGAATAAGGAAGTAATGGAGGTTAATATCTCATAATATTTAAGAAGTGTCTAGACAAACTCTTGAATTGTCAAGATGGAGAAAGCTACAGAGCAAATGCAAATAACTTGGACAGGAAAAACAGGGAGGATCCCTGGAGGAGTCCATGACATAAAAAAAAGTTGGGAACCCCTGGCAGAGGGATATGGGCTAAATGCAGGCAAATGGGATGAGGTCAGTTCAGCAGATATGGGATAAAGCACCTGTTTATGTGTAGTAAAACTGTTTAATTCTAGACTGTATGACTCCAAATGGGATTAGTATAGATTGAGTGCAGTGAGCTGGTGGATGAGATGTGCTGAATGACTTGTTTCTATCTTTACAATTCTAGAACTTTCTTTTTCAGTGATTAATGAGGGTGACAGGTTATATTTCTTTCCTGAGGAGTGGAACCACCAAATTAATCTGGATTGAGGGACAGGTCTGGAGGATTTTTACATGGGTCTCTGGATAGAACATTCCTTTTCTGCAGTGTGGGATTGTGTGGAGCAAACATTTCACATACCCCCTCAGAGTACTGGTTGTAGTGTTTTTGTGTGATGCTGGCAGCCACTGCACACTGGGCTCTCTGACTGAACTGTTTTTAGCTTCATTAAGACACAGGGAGTCTGGACAAGAGATGTTTTAAAAGAATAAAAATTAACATTACAAATCAAAATTTTCTTTTTTCATTATACCACAGGTAAAACCAGAAAAGGAGAAGTATTGGACACATGTGCTTGCTGATGGCTGTAGATTGGCACTGCTCTGGAAATATGGGGGAATCTACCTGGATACTGACATTATATCACTGAGGTCTATGCCGTTTGCTAACTTTACATGTCCGCAGAGCACAGGAACTGTCAATAATGTGGCACTCGGTTTCCATCACTTTGTGGAATTGCATGGAAGATTTTGTAACCCATCACAATGGAAGTGTTTGGGGTCAACAGGGTCCTCAACTGATTACGCGTGTGCTGAAGAGATGGTGCAATACTAGTAAACTAGCCACCTTCATTGGTAAGGAATGCAATGGCATCTCTCTATGGATCACAAATGGTTTCTATCCAATCCCATATCCAGAATGGGAGAGGTGCTATGTTCACTGGGAAAAAGAGCATATAGAACGGGGCTTCTCAGCTACATATGGAGCACATGTCTGGAGTTATATGAATTCCAGAAAGAAAAAAAAAAGTATTGTTGCTGGAAGTGGACCATTAATAGAATATTTTTTCCAACTGCATTGTCCAATTATATACAAAAATTTAATTAAATCCAGAAATAGTACAATGTCATTTAGGACCTGATATTGTACAATAATTGACAAATGAAGTAGACACATTTCCCAAAATTTCACTTTATAACTTATAAGAAAATCCTTTGAGCATAACTATAATCCATGATACAATTATTGTCATACATAGTCTTCAAAGAACAGCTCATCCAAACTAGATAGCATGCAGTTCAGTTGTCGAATATCAATCAGACAGAAATGCCAATATCCCAGTGCAGGTCTGTGTAATGCAATCTTAAATTGGGGCAGATGGCAGTGACCATGCTGGAGGTGTCCCATATTTAACTCAACACAGAGCAGAAAGCAGCAGTATTTGACAAGACATTCATGTGAATTAGTTGAAAGATAAAAACTTTGAGAAAATCAGGCACTGTGTTTTACTGCATTTAGATTCGTCATAATGTTAATTAGATTAGATTAGATTAGATTATGAGGACACGCAGTCCTCTTTTATTGTCATTTAGTAATGCATGCATTAAGAAATGATACAATGTTTTTCCAGAATGATAACACGGAAACACATGACAAACTGACTTAAAAACTTACAATGACCACATAATTATAACATATAGTTACAACAGTGCAAAACAATACCGTAATTTGATAAGAACAGACCATGGCATGGTAAAAGTCTCAAAGCCTCTCGAAAGTCCCATCATCTTGCGCAGACGGTAAACCTCTAGCTTGCCAATGCAGCATACTGGAAGCCTCCGACCACAGCCCGAAAACTCCGAGCCTCCGACCAGCTCTCTGACACCGAGCACCGAGCACCATCTCTGCCGAGTGCTTCGACCCCGGCCCCGGCAACAGGCAATAGGCAAAGCTGAGGATTTGGGGTCTTCATCTCCAGAGATTCTCAATCGCACAGTAGCAGCGACAGTGAAGCAGGCATTTCAGAAGTTACTCCAGGTGTTCCTCCGTGCTTCTCACGGCTGCCTCCATCAAATCTGGATTGTACACAGCCCCGTAGTTGACATATAATCGATATAATTCGGAACGGTCGCGCGCGCTGCGTCGCGTTACTATCTTCTCCTCCTTCATTTTTTTTGTATTTGGAAGAAAAATAATTCTGATTGTGTGCTGACAGATCTGAGAGTGGCCAAGCACATAGAAAGATGCACATGAAGAGCATTCCAATATTACAATGGTTGAATGTTTCAATTTACTATCGGAGAATGTACATTATACAGCATACAACCTGAAATCCTCCCCTCAGCAAAAGCATCAGCCCCCCCCCACTCACACCACCCACCATGCATTGGCAAGCTCCCAGATACCATGATCTAGAGCCCATCAAAAACTAGTGTCCACTCCAACTCTTTGACATCTCAACAGGCCATCTCTCTCACTAACGAGGGAGAGGGAGAGATATCACTCCTACCACAGTGACAGGGGAGGCCAACTCAATGTTACGATCTGCAGCGTTGCTTATTTCAGTTCCCCCAACTCAAGAATCATCAAACTCTCTCTCAAGCCAGAACTTACTAATAGGGACAAATTATAAAATAAGATTCTCTACATTGGAAATAAATATTTTTGTGGAGGAAAAAGATGATTAAAAAAGTGATCATTTTTAACTTTGCGATGTGGGGACATAATTTGAGAAGACAAAGAACACCAAGTCACTGGCTTCCAGTTCACTTCAAATTGCTTGGCAATCTCCAGATCTGAATGCCTATTGGTGAGTCATACAGAATTTCAACATTAACAGGATAAAGTGACTTTAATTTTTGTCTATTTTGTCCATTACTGCTCAGTTTATGTTTGATACTTAAACCAGAGTTAAGATCACCAATCACATTTGGTAAGGCGACTCGTACAGGAAGTGTAACAGTTCATGTCATTGCTGTAAATCTGGAACTTTTGCAGTTTCGATACATTTAGAAGAGTTAATATGCATGTGGAAACCTGCAATGGAAAATTGTAAAATCAAAATCAACTGGCAAGTAATATCTAATAACAACAATACTAATATAGAGACTTTGAAGTATTTTGGTGTTCACTCCAACAAACAATGGAGTCGACATCTCCTTCCACTAGTCAAGGTGTGGAAACAGGCCAGTCACAGCTGTGTTTTCACCCAGTTAGCGATTGGTCATTGAGTGCAGCTCCAGTTCCCTAACACGGTGTGTAAGGAGCTGCAGCTGTGTGTATTTCAAGCAGACATACAGCAGCTATTAGGGTGACTGGAAATCTCCCAGATCTTGCACATCTGGCATTGAGAACACACCACGAACCCTGGGTTCATTGTCACAACTCTAGCTCAGCACTAATAGACAAAGACAGAAATAAACTTTGCATAAGCTTAGCGTAGCCTACAGCTCTTCTTGCCAAAGCCTCAAGTACTCCATCTAATTTGATACACTCACACAGTGGCTGTTCCATCCAAACTCAGTGAATAGTTTTGAAAGGCCTCCTGCATGCTCACTCCCCACAAACAAGCAGCAGTTCGAGATATCTCAAGCCTACAGTAAAGTTCTGAAAGGTCCCGCTCCACAAACATGCAAATGCTCACTATATCTCACACCCACTGAAAAGTTCCAAAATGGCCCACTGGCTTTTCATATTCTTTGCTCACTCTCAAACAAGTGAGTGCCAAAAATCACCATGGATCCCCACCATCCAGTCCATGCTCCCTTTTCACTCTTACAGAGCATGAAGTCCCACTTCACCTGATTTAGGAGCATCCACATTTCTATACCTTTCATTTCTTGAACCAAGCAGACAACCCGAATCCTGCCTCAGTGATGGGGAGTACAGATCACTTCTTGCACTCCATAGACCTGTTTTTAGTTGAACATTTTTACCAATTTATGTAAATTTGAGAGCGTAGGAGAGGAGAAGGTGGCGGTGCAATGCAGCGCACGCGGCCACTCTGGTGAATGATATCTGTAATCTGTCAAGTAGGGTACCATGCACAATTCTGATTTGATGGAGACAGATGTGAGAGTACGAAGGAACATCTGGAGAAACTTCTGAAATGCCGGCTTCGCTGCTGCTGTTACTGTGTGGTCTGGAATCTCCAGAGGAGAAGGCCCCAAATCCTCGGCTTTGCTTGTTTTGGTGGCCCGGGCGAGGTTGAAGTTGCTCGGCAGAGGATGGCGCTCGGGAGGCTGTATCAGAGGGGCTGGTCAGAGGACCGAAGTTTTTGGATGGACGGACTCAGTGTTGGCTGTGGTCGGGTGCTTCCAATGCATCGGCAGTTGTTGGTGCCTGGAGGTTAATGGCAGGAAGTTTCTCCCTTTTGCTGCCTGCTATCGGGGTCTATCGGGAGTCGATGGGGACTTTGAAACTTTTTTTTTACCATGCCCATGATCTGCTCTTCATCAAATTATGGTATAGCTTTTCACTGCTGTAACCATATGTTATAATTATGTGTTCTGTCAGTGTCTGGTTTGTCCTGTTTTTCTGTGATATCACTCTGGAGGAACAACGTACCATTTCTTAATGCATGTATGCATTTCTAAATGACAATAAACGAGGACTGAGTGTTCTCATAATCTAAAAAAAAATATGCTTTAACTGCTATCAAAATCTATGCTTCTGTGAGCAAGTTTTTCATTACATCTGCATTTCAATGTACCTGTACAGTGAAGTGCATTTTAAGCACTGCTTGATTTGACTTGACTTTAGTGTCTTCAACCGTTCAGTGGGATTTAATGATAGAATAGTGACATTCCTGGATGAGGAGAGCAAAGAAATGTCTCTGTACTCAGGCTGTGGATACTGGCTCAGGTTGCCACTAAATCCCTTCATGAAGTAATAGATTGGTTTGTCTGGGTTTTGGAGAGTAGCAGACTCCACTGAACAATGTTGTCATCTCTATGTTACTTCACTCCACAAACATGATATTGAATGTTTTTGAAACCTTTGTACCAGTTGTTAATATTACCTGGGGCAGTTTCTAGATATTGCTGTTATTGGGTTGATAGTGTTTGTAGTATATGTCCTGACTGTCAATGTGAGATGACCAAATCACACCCTGCTTCCTGCACCCATGCAGAACACGTCAACCTCATCAACTTTGCCTCCAACTTCCATCCTGCCTTCAAATTTACCTGGTCCATTTCTGACACCTCCCTTTCCCTTCCCAATCTTTCCGTCTCTGGAAACAGCTTATCTTCTGATGTCTGTTATAAACCTACTGACTCTCACAGCTACCTGGACTATATCTCTTCCCACCTTGGTACTTGTAGAAATGCCATCCTCAATGCCTCCGTCTCTGCTGCATCTGCTCTCAGGATGAAGCATTCCTTTGCAGAACAAAGGAGATGTCTTCCTTCTTTAGGGAAGGGGTCTTCCATTCATCCACCATCGATGCTGCCATCAACCACATCTCTCCCATTCAGTGCATGACTACCTTCACTCCATCCTCCCACCACCCCATAAGGGATAAGGTTCCTCATGTCCTCATCTACGACCCCACAAGCTTCCATGTCCAGTGCATAATTCTTCCCAATGTCCGCCATCTTCAATGGGATCTGTCACGTACCCCGTGACGGGAATAAAGAACCAGCAGAGATGGAAAACACTTTGGAGTCCAATATTGCTATAAACTAATAATATTTATTAGTAACTATGCCATACAGTAATATAAATGTAGATAAGTCAAACAGGTTAGCAATGATTATATATAAAGGTAAGTGTGGAATATATATGTATGAAAACTAAGCTTCTTTAAGTCTAGGGGTAAAAAGATACAGTCTTACGATGTTGAGTAAAGTTCAGTTCAGTTCAGTTCGTGGTATTTAGTTGAGTAGTGATGGAGAGAGAGAGAGAGAGAGAGAGAGAGAGAGAGAGAGAGTTGAGTCTTCAGGTGAGCTGATGCCGTTGATCTTCTCGTCATCCTCCGAAATCCTTTACAAGTCACCGACTATGACTTTAACCGGGGGACCGGTTTCCCTGTGGTGGAGCTATCACCCCGGCAAGGGTGGACACATAGTCAACTCCCCACCAGTCAACCCCTTCTCCTTCCAACTGGAATAGCAATTTGGTTCGATCCACCTGATCGATCCTCCAAAACCCACTTTCTCTGAAGGCACAACAATGCTCATTCAGTGTCCAGATCATGTGTCTGAGGTCTGTATCATCTGACCTCCCATTTATTTCACCAGGCTGAGCATCACCTGTCATTCAAAGAGTCCCTCCCTCCTTTGTCTGTGAAGAAATGCACAAGCAGGCAAGAAGTCCTTGAAGAAATATCAACAACCTGCTAAAAATCATAACATCAAGTGTCCATTAAATAACACCGCCTTCGGTCACCGTAGCAACTTACGAGCTGCTCGGTGCTGTCTCCAACTCCAAACTCAGTAAAAATCCAAAGTTACTTCCAATGCCTTAAGGTGACAGTCCACCCGTTAATCTTTGTCTCTCTCTCTCTCTCCCTCTTTACAAAAGCAATTTATCGGTGGTAAATAACTCTCTCTCTGTCTCTCTCCAAACAGTTAATAGGGGCACTTCGGGATCCCCTCGCACTCCCCTTCCTCAGGGAAAAAAAATTGTCGAAGACGATTTTTTTTAAATGTCCATCACAGGGTTTTAAACAATACAGGGAAAAACATCAGATGACAAAGCAAAAATGGTTACAGTTTTCAACTTAATACCTGGATAACTAATCAGCTATAACATTGTCAATACCTTTCACATGTTTGATTTTTAACTCACCTTCCTGCAATATCGGACTCCAATTTAACAGCCTTCTATTCTTATCCTTCATCTTAGTTAGAAACGTCAACGGATTATAACCCATGTAAACCACAAGTGGTCTCTGAGCAACAGAAAGGTTTTGAGGTCTCTGATCATAGGCCTCAAAATGCTGTAAAGCCAGAATAAGGGCTAGTAATTCCTTTTCAACAGTTGAATAATTTTTCTGGTGTACATTAAACTTCTTTGAGAAATAAGCTACTGGATGTTCAATGTCATCCACTCCCTTCTGTAACAGTACTGCCCCAGCAGCTTCATCACTGATACCGGTTGTTATAGAAAATGGCTTTGAAAAGCCAGGTGCTTCGAGCACAGGATGATAACACAGGATGGTTTCCAGATGTTCAAATGCCCCCTGGCAAAGGTCACTCCACTCAAATCTTTCACTCTTCCCCAGGAGTTTTGTTAGGGGGAGAGCAATGTCAGCAAAGTTCGTACAGAATTTTCTATAATACCCAACCATCCCTAAAAACCTTCTCAAAGCTTTCTTGTTGGTCAGAACAGGAACTTCAGTAATAGCTTGAACTTTGGCCTGTCCAGGAGCCAGTTGGCCTTGGCCCACCACATAACCCAGATATGTAACTGTGGCATGGCCAAACTCACTTTTAGTGAGGTTCACAGTAAGAGTGGCCTTGGAAGGTCTGTCAAATAGTTTTTCTACAACCGCCATATGCTCTTCCCATGTGTCATTCCAGACCAGTAAATCATTGATATGAGCTCCTGTGCTTCCTAACCCTCTAATCACCAAATTGATTATTCTTTGAAATGTTTCTAGAGGATTTTTCATCCCGAAGTGTAAAACATTGTATTCATACAGTCTAGACGGTGTCACAAATGCTGGTATCTCTTAACCCTCTCTGTTAAAGGAACACCCCGGTATCCTTTTAACAAGTCCATCTTAAAAAGGTATTTAGCTTTCCCCACTCTATCTATACAGTCATCCATTCTCTTTCTTTGTTCTTTCTTGTTTCTAATTTCTTCTTAAACCATTTTACTTTCCTCAAAGCTCACTTTGTGAAGATACCATTTCATAAGCTGGGTTAAATTCATAATGACATCATGCACTGCACCTGTGCACCATGGTCCAAATGGTGGACCTTATCAGTAATATTTTTCAAAACAATGGAATTCTGACATTTTGGTGAGTCTAGATTCAGTGGGCAAACATGCCTTTCCGTTCTATTATCAGATTTCACGACTCCATTTTGTAATACAACCATTCTCCCAGTTGCAATTCTAGTAAACAAGTGTCTTATTTTGACTCGACCATTTTGTAAACTTCCCTTGGCAAAGTCACAAAGCCTATTACATCCCTTCCAGAGTTCTCTGAGTAGGGTCAAAGGTCCTTTTGGCCTGTAACTGAACACAGGTTCCAACAAATTACCCTTCACTGCCTTCTGAATCGAATCTCCACCACTAAATAAGAAGAGGGGAACCCCTCGTTCCAATTTTCCTCATTTCTCACACAAAGATATCCACCTAAAGGCATACTGTAAGCCAAGTTTAAAATTTCAGCCTTGTAACCTTCCAGAACCACCACGTGACTTGCAGGCACTGTGGCTGGTCTCCACCTCCTCATCAACCCCCCATCTTTAAGGTGACATCCCACTGACTCTCTCTGAACCTCCTCTCCTGTGAGAGCTATCTCCCTTAAAGTCACCATTCCAGAATCTCGCTTCTGTTCCTCTGTAAAATCCTTCCTCGATAAAGACAAACCTTTCTTATACACTTTACTCTGATCAGCTATACTACCCTCTAATTCCTGCTGAAATCTGGAAGGTAGAAAAGTCTGTAACACATCATAATTTAAACCTTTGGTCTTGCTATAGGCCTCCGCAGCAGCTTTGCTCATTTGCTGAATTGCTGAAACACTTTTATCTTGGAGAGCTGTCAACATGCCTCCATTGTTTATTAAACTCAGTACCATCATCAGGCTGATCAGAATCATGTATACATTATGAAAGAGACCAAATAAACTATCCATCTGATTACCACCTATACTTCGACTTGTACCCATAGCAACTCCCACTCCAAAACCACAACATGTATCTCTCCTTCATAACATCATTCTGAGGAACAGCACGATCTTGCAGGTGCTTACTTCCAAATGTCCAAACAAAATCCAACAAACTAGTGCATCCTGTCTCAGCAGGCCTTTGTCCTGCAAGCAGGGTCAAAGGTCGTGCAACCAATCCAACCTTTTCCAGCACTTTATCCAAAAGTTCAGGAACAGCACTTTTCCCAATACTTCCAGCAACATTAACCTCACCAGCTTTTAAAACACGGTCTACTACAAATGACTGAGAACCTTCACATTCCACTGGTACCAAGGTTAACCCCTTACTCACTGAAGCACCTTCAATTACTCCAAAAGACTGAGGTTTGGTAAAATACTGAAAGGCTTTTATTCGCTGTACAATACGACCTCCACAGTGAGTGTCTGCCCCCGGACTGAGGGGGAGGGGCAAGGCGAACACCTTTATACAGGACTCTGTGGGAGGAGCCACAGGGGCAGTTAGCAGAAGGTAGTGTCCAGACAGGTAACCCAGTTACAACATATATACTTGGTTTACCACATTCACCCTCCTTTTTTTTAAAAAGAGTCCCGCGGGGTGAAGTGACTGACAATATTTACAAGAAGTATATTTACAGGTCAAGTCTATCAGGCGGTCGAGTCCGTCGCTGTGATCTACGTAGCACCGGCGGTGATTGCACCGGCGATGGTCGTTGTGCTGGCTCCGGCCTGACTTGAGGTGTCAGCACGTTAGGCGTCAGTAATCCCTCGTGCGTGTGTATCGCGCCCGGTATGGGAGTATCGTGTGGTGTCTGTGTAGGGTTTGGGGTGCACGCTGTCTCGTAGGTACATACATTGGTGGGTACGGGGTCAATAGGCACCACGGAGTGTTCAAGGTAGGGGCCCGGAGCCCCTGCGGGTGTCAGGTCGCGGATGGAGACCGTGTCCTCCCGCCCATCAGGTAAAACCACGTAGGCATACTGGGGGTTCGCATGAAGTAAGTGAACTCTCTCGACTATCGGGGAGTATTTATTGCTCCTCGCATGTTTCCGGAGCAGCACTGGCCCCGGGGACGTCAGCCAAGATGGTAGGGTGGTTCCAGTGGTCGATTTTCTGGGAAAAGAAAAGAGCCGCTCATGAGGGGTGGCATTGGTGGACGTGCATAACAGGGAGTCGATGGAGTGGAGTGCCTCGGGAAGGACCTCCTGCCAGCGGGAGACCGGCATTCCCTTTGACCTGAGGGCTAAGAGTGTGGCTTTCCACACCGTGCCATTCTCCTTCTCTACCTGTCCATTCCCCCGGGGATTATAGCTCGTGGTCCTACTAGTTGCAATTCCCCTAGCCAGTAGATATTGGCGCAGCTCGTCGCTCATAAACGAAGACCTTCTGTCACTGTGGTGGATATAGCATGGGTATCTGAACAGAGTGAAGAGCTTGCGCAGGGCTTTTATAACTGACGTGGTAGTGGTGTCGGGGCAGGGGATGGCGAAGGGGAACCGCGAGTACTTGTCAATTACGTTAAGAAAGTACACATTGCGGTCAGTGGAGGGAAGGGGGCCCTTAAAGTCAACACTCAGTCGCTCAAAGGGGCGGGTGGCCTTGATGAGTGGTGTCTTTTCGGGTCGGTAGAAGTGCGGTTTGCACTCTGCACAGACTTGGCAGTCCCTGGTCATCATCCTGATCTCCTCAAGGGAGTAAGGCAGGTTCCGGGCTTTCACGAAGTGAAAAAGCCGGGTGACTCCCGGGTGGCAAAGGTCTACATGTAGGGCGTATAGCCGGTCGATCTGCGCACTGGCACATGTTCCCCGGGATAGGGCATCGGAGGGCTCATTGAGCTTCCCAGGCCTGTACATGATGTCATAGTTGTAGGTGGAGAGTTCGATTCTCCACCTCGGAATTTTATCATTTTTGATCTTGCTCCGCTGCTGATTATTAAACATGAATGCGACTGAGCGCTGGTCAGTTAGCAGGGTGAACCTTTTGCCGGCAAGATAGTGCCTCCAGTGCCTTATAGCTTCCACTATGGCCTGGGCCTCTTTCTCTACCGCAGAGTGCCAAATTTCAGGGCCTTGAAGGGTATGGGAGAAGAACGCCACTGGTCTTCCTGCCTGGTTGAGGGTAGCAGCCAGCGCAAAGTCGGAGGCGTCACTCTCTATTTGGAAGGGAATGACCTCATCCACCGCATGCATTGCTGCTTTGGCAATATCCCCTTTTATGCGGTTGAAGGCCGTGTGGGCCTGGGCAGAGAGGGGGAAGGTGGTGGACTTGACCGGGGGCGGGCCTTGTCTGCATAGTTAGAGACCCATTGGGCGTAATATGAAAAGAAGCCCAGGCACCTTTTGAGGGCTCTGAGGGTATTGGGAAGAGGGAGTTCCAACAAGGGGCGCATACGGTCGGGGTCAGGGCCGATGACTCCATTCTCCACGACACACCCAAGGATAGCAAGTCTGGTGCTCCCAAATACACACTTGTCCTTGTTATAGGTGAGGTTGAAAGATTTGGTCGCTTGGAGAAATTTTTGGAGGTTATTGTCGTGATCCTGCTGGTCGTGACCGCAGATGGTGACGTTATCCAGATGTGGGAACGTGGCCTTCAGTTGGCACTGGTCCACCATCCGGTCCATTGCCCTCTGGAAGACAGATACACCATTCGTGACACTGAAGGGGACGTGCAGGAAGTGATAAAGCCTGCCATCCACCTCGAATGTAGTGTAAGGGCGGTCCTCCCATCGGATGGGGAGCTGATGGTAAGCGGATTTTAGGTCTATGGTCGAGTACACCTTGTACTGTGCTATCTGATTGACCATATCCGCGATGCAGGGTAGAGGGTACGCGTCGAGCTGCGTGAACCTATTGATGGTCTGGCTATAGTCCACGACCATCCTATTCTTCTCCCCGTTCCGAACAACAACCACCTGCACCCTCCAAAGACTTGTGCTTGCCTCAATGAACCCCTCCCTGAGCAGCCGCTGCACCTCCGACTTAATGAAAGGTCTGTCCCCCGCGCTGTACCTCCTGCTTTTAGTTGCCACGGGTTTACAGTCGGGGGTCAAGTTGGCGAACAGCGGTGGGGGAGGGATCCTGAGGGTGGAGAGTCCGCAAGTGGTGTCGGTAGTGTGGCAGTTGGCATGGTGTTGGGTGGGATGTGTGGGTCGGTGTGTGTGTGTGGTCAGTAGCAGGGTATGTGACATATCTCTACAAGACAGGGGATTTATGACAGTAATTGGTGGGAGGGGCCCATCATACTTCATGGTCACGCTTTTCAGGTGGCTCTGGAAGTCCAACCCCAACAGCACAGGGGCACACAGTTGAGGCAAGACCAGTAACTTAAAGTCCCGATATTCTGTGCCCTGCACTACTAGTGTTGCTACACAACCCCCCCGGATGTCTGTTGTATGCGACCCGGAGGCCATGGTGACCCTCCGACTTACCGGCCGTATCATGAGTCCACAATGCTGCATCGTGGCTGGGTGGATAAAACTCTCCGTGCTGCCTGTGTCAAACAGGCAGCTTGTCCTGTGCCCCTCCACCACGATGTCCATCATTGACGTTGCGAGCTGGTGGGGAGCGCTTTGGTTGAGGGTCACAGAAGCCAGGGTGGGGTCGCTGTCTTGGTCCGGCGTGGTGGGGTGCCCTGTGAGCACCCATTGGTCGTAGGCGGTGGGAAGTGGCGCTGACCAAGATGGCTGCCCCCATGTCTCGCACGTGGTGGTGACGTGCAGGGAAGATGGCGGTAGGCAAGATGGCGACCCCACATCTCGCACGTAGTGGCAGTGTGCAGGGAAGATGGCGGCAGGGAAGATGGCGGCAGGGAAGATGGCGGCCCCTATGTCTCACACATGGTGGCAGTGTGCAGGGAAGATGGCGACCCCCACATCTCACCCGCGGCGCTGCCCGATCCCGCTCGCGGTTTTGACTTACAGACCTTGGCGAAGTGGTCCTTCTTTCCGCAGCTGGAACAGGTAGCTTGTCGGGCCGGGCAGCGTTTCCGGGGGTGCTTCTCCAGTCCGCAGAAGTAGCACTTCGTGGACTCACGACTGGCGGCAGCCGAGGTCGATTCGCCGGCAGGTTGCAGGGTCTGCGGCACCCACGAGGCCATCGGGGGAACGCGTGCCTGGAGAGCCTCAGAGTTATGCAGAGCGGCCTCCAACGTATCAGCCAGCTCCATCACCGAATTTAGGGTAAGATCGGCTTTTTCCAGCAGCCGCTGGCGCATGTAAACTGACCTGGTCCCCGTGACAAAGGCGTCTCTCACTAGGAGTTCTGCATGCTGCGTCGCCATCAGCTCCTGGCAATTGCAGGCTCGCACGAGTGTCTGTAGGGCCTGGACGAACTCAGCACTCGATTCCCCGGGGCGTTGTTGCCGTGTCGCTAAATGGTGCCGAGCATAGACGCTGTTTATCGGCCGCAGGTATTGTCTTTTGAGTGTGTTCATTGCACCGTCATAGTTCGGCTGGTCTCTGATCAGCGAATAGACCCGCGGACTGACCCTGGAGAGTAGAACTCTGCGCTTCGCTACGGGGTCGGTCGCTTTAATCTCCTCTAGATACGCTTCGAAGCAGGCCAGCCAGAGTTCGAAAGCGTTTCCAGCTTCAGGTGTTTGCGGATTGAGGTCTAATTTTTCTGGTCTCAGGGCCTGTTCCATGTTTTAAAATGTACTGCGAATAAAATTGAAGCACCTTCAATTACTCCAAAAGACTGAGGTTTGGTAAAATACTGAAAGGCTTTTATTCGCTGTACAATACTACCTCCACAGTGAGTGTCTGCCCCCGGACTGAGGGGGAGGGGCAAGGCAAACATCTATATACAGGAATCTGGGAGGAGCCACAGGGGCAGTCAGCAGAGGGGTGTGTCCAGACAGGTAACCCAGTTACAACATATATACATGGTTTACCACACTCACTGAACCAAATCCATCTGACTCAAAAAAATTGCATTGCTTTTCAACCAAGTCAGACACCTCAGATCTTAACTGAGTTTCAACATAAGGTTCAGAATCCTGTGAACCCACAGGTACTTCAACAACCTGAACACAGGCAATCGGAACAACTGCCTCTTCTGGGCTGTCATCACTGGTCCCAGGTTCAAATTCAAGGTCACCTCGAACCTCCCAGCTACTCTCTGGCAAACTCTCTTCTGGAGTAAACTCAACCTCGTGGGTTAAAACTTCTTCGTCTGCTTTCTTATCAAACCCCTTCAGGGTAGGGGCATCCTCTGCCACTGGGTATGCCCTTACCTCATCAGGAACACAACTTTTAAATTCATCACACAAAACTAGCCCTTCCAACCTGTAAAAATCATCAGGGTCCGACTCTAAACCTCCTTGCTGCAACCTCTCCCATTTAAACAGTCTCTGCCTTTCTGCCACATGATCTCCACACTGCCATTTCTCCCTCTCAAGCTGTCTCTGTCTTTCTGCCTCTTCTCTCTGTTTAGCTGCCTTTTAGTTAGTTAGTTAGTTAGTCATACTTTATTGATCCCGGGGGAAATTGGTTTTCGTTACAGTTGCACCATAAATAATAAATAGTAATAGAACCATGAATAGTTAAATAGTAATATGTAAATTATGCCAGTAAATTATGAAATAAGTCCAGGACCAGCCTATTGGCTCAGGGTGTCTGACCCTCCAAGGGAGGAGTTGTAAAGTTTGATGGCCACAGGCAGGAATGACTTCCTATGACACTTTGTGTTGCATCTCGGTGGAATAAGTCTCTGGCTGAATGTACTCCTGTGCCCACCCAGTACATTATGTAGTGGATGGGAGACATTGATCAAGATGGCATGCAACTTAGACAACATCCTCTTTTCAGACACCACCGTGAGAGGGTCCAGTTCCATCCCCACAACATCACTGGCCTTACGAATGAGTTTGTTGACTCTGTTGGTGTCTGCTACCCTCAGCCTGCTGCCCCAGCACACAACAGCAAACATGATAGCACTGGCCACCACAGACTCATAGAACATCCTCAGCATCGTCCAGCAGATGTTAAAGGACCTCAGACTCCTCTGTAAATAGAGACGGCTCTGACCCTTCTTGTAGACAGCCTCAGTGTTCTTTGACCAGTCCAGTTTATTGTCAATTCGTATCCCCAGGTATTTGTAATCCTCCACCATGTCCACACTGACCCCCTGGATGGAAACAGGGGTCACCGGTACCTTAGCTCTCCTCAGGTCTACCACCAGCTCCTTAGTCTTTTTCACATTAAGCTGAAGATAATTCTGCTCACACCATGTGACAAAGTTTCCTACCGTTGCCCTGTACTCAGCCTCATCTCCCTTGCTGATGCATCCAACTATGGATTCTCTCTGTCTTGCTGCTTCTTCTCTCCGTTTCTCTGCCTCTCTGGCCTCTCTCTCGAGCTGTTTTAATTTCAATTCATGCTCCCTCCTTAACATTTCCAACTGAAGCAGAAACACATCCTCAGTAGATTCACCTTCCATGAACAACTCTAACGCCTCCTCATCAAATGTTCCCTTATCTATATAATATTCAACTATTTTCCTTTGAATTTCTACTTTCATCATACCTCTCTTTACCTCAATTTACAATTCTTTAGCAATGTCCCACAACTCATACTTTTTAGCTAACTGCAAAGTCACCAGGTCTGGTGATTTCAAAAAGTCTCTAACATTCATTTCTGCTATTTTTCCACACAACCAAATCAAAAGGGATTCTCCCCAATCAAATCAAACCAGCGTCCCGACCAAATTGTTCATATCGCAGACGCAGGCCCCAATTATTGTCACGTACCCTGTGACGGGAATAAAGAACCAGCAGAGATGGAAAACACTTTGGAGTCCAGTATTGCTATAAACTAATAATATTTATCAGTAACTATGCCATACAGTAATATAAATGTAGATAAGTCAAACAGGTTAGCAATGATTATATATAAAGGTAAGTGTGGAATATATATGTATGAAAACTAAGCTTCTTTAAGTCTAGGGGTAAAAAGATACAGTCTTACGATGTTGAGTAAAGTTCAGTTCAGTTCACTTCGTGGTATTAAGTTGAGTAGTGATGGAGAGAGAGAGAGAGAGAGACAGAGAGAGACAGAGAGAGAGAGAGAGTGAGTTGAGTCTTCAGGTGAGCTGATGCCGTCGATCTTCTCGTCGTCCTCCGAAATCCTTTACAAGTCACCGACTGTGACTTTAACCGGGGGACCGGTTTTCCTGTGGTGGAGCTATCACCCCGGCAAGGGTGGACACATAGACAACTCCCCACCAGTCAATCCCTGCTTTACCGTTGGAATAACAATTTGGATTGATCCGCCTGATCGATCCTCCAAAACCCACTTTCTCTGAAGGCACAACAATGCTCATTCAGTGTCCAGATCATGTGTCTGAGGTCTGTATCATCTGACCTCCCATTTATTTCACCAGGCTGAGCATCACCTGTCATTCAAAGAGTCCCTCCCTCCTTTGTCTGTAAAGGAGTGCACAAGCAGGCAAGAAGTCCTTGAAGAAATATCAACAACCCGCTAAAAATCATAACGTCGAGTGTCCGTTAAATAACACCGCCTTCAGTCACCATAGCAACTTACGAGCTACTCGATGCTGTCTCCAACTCCAAACTCAGTAAAAATCCAAAGTTACTTCCAATGCCTTAAGGTTGCAGTCCAACCGTTAATCTTTCTCTCTCTCTCTCTCTTTTCAAAAGCAACATATCGGTGGTAAGTAACTCTCTCTCTGTCTCTCTTCAAACAGTTAATAGGGGCACTCCGGGATCCCCTCACAGATCCCACAACCAAGCACATCTTTCCCACCCCTCCCGAACTTTCTACATTCTGCAGAGATCACTGCCTACCCGATTCCCTTCTCCATTTGTTTCTCCCCACTGGTCTTCCTGACACTTATCCCTTGCAAGCAGAACAAGTGCTACACTTGCCCCTACACCTCCTCCCTCACTGCCATTCAGGGCCACAAACAGTCCTTCCAGGTGAGGCAATACTTCACCCGTGAGTCTCTTTGGGGTCACCTACCGTATCCAGTGCTTGCAGTGAGGCCTCCAGAGAGACCCGGCATAGATTGGGAGACCGTTTCACCGAGTCCACCAGAAAAGGTGGGATCTCCCAGTGGCCACCCATTTTAATTCCACTTCCCATTCCCATTCCATCAGGTTGGAGGCTACCCAGATGGTATATAAGCTGTTGCTCCTTCAACCTTAGTGTGGCCTCATCGCGACAGTAGAAGAGGCCGGAGACCGACATATAAATATTAAATTAAATAAGAAGTGCAAAAAGAGAGTTTTAAATACTGAGGTAGTGTTCATGGGTTCATTGTCCGTTAAGAAATCTGATGATGGATGGGAGGAAGTTGTTCCTGAAACATTGAGTGTGTGTCTTCAGACACCTGTACCTCCTCTTTGATGGTAGCAATGAGAAGAGGACATGTCGTGGTGATGAAGGGTTAGTACAGATGGTCAAACAAATTGACGTGGATGTAGATCTTGTTCTTGTGCTGTATATTTCCATAAGTATATAGTAAACATAATACTAGAAGAAATAGTCCTGTCTGACTCAACAACATACTGTATGTCCTTGGTTTTTAAGTGTGAACAGCCATCCCTCCATTGCCTTAAAGAGAACGTAGAAACTAGATTTTTGAGAGAGAGCACATAAAGACATCTGAGTGTCAAAACTAAGAACATTGGTCACAGTCATATCTTGATACTTGGCAGAGTATGCCAGATCGCTTTAGGAGGTTGAGGAAAATGTGCCTATGCGGTACTGTGTTTCAGATTCTTTGGAATTGGAACTGGAATTGGAATTGGTTTATTATTGTCACATATACTGAGGTACAATGGAACACTTGTCTTGAACACTGTTAGATCATAAGATATAGGAGCAGAAGTAGGCCATTCGGCCCAGCAAGTCTGTTCAGCCATTCAATCATGGGCTGATCCAATTCTTCCAGTCATCCCCACTACCCTGCCTTCACCCCATACCCTTTGATGCCCTGGCTAATAGAGAACCTATCTATCTCTGTCTTAAATACACCCAATGACTTGCCCTCTACAGCCACCTGTGGCAGCAAATTCCACAGATCTATCACCTTCTGTCTAAAATAATTTCTCCGCATCTCAGTTCTAAATGGACGCCCTTCAATCCTGAAGTTGTGCCCTCTTGTCCTAGAATCTCCTACCATGGGAAATGACTTTGCCATTTCTAATCTGTTCAGGCCTTTTAACATTCGGAATGCTTCTGTGAGATCCCCCTTCATTCACCTGAAATCCAGGGAATACAGCCCAAGAGCTGTGAGACATTCTTCACATGGTAACCCTCTCTGTTAGTTAATATTTTAAAGGACAAATAATTGTTGCATCAAAACTAGTTCTGCAAGTAATTTCTATCCTATTTTGTCTTCCCAAAGTGCAACACTTCACACTTGGCTGCATTAAATTTCATCTACCATTTTACAGTCTATTTTCCCAGCTGGTCTGTATTCCACTGCAAGCTTTGATAGCCTTCCTCGCTGTAAACTATGATCACTTCCCCACCCCCCCACCCCAAATGTTGGTGGCATCCACAAATTTGCTGATTCAGTTTACCACATCATCATCCTGATTATTGTTATCTCCCTTGGAGAGATGGAGAGATTGGGAGAATGGGCAAAGAAGTGACAAATGAAATACAATGTTGGAAAGTGTATGGTTATGCACTTTGGTAAAAGAAATAAATGGGCAGACTATTATTTAAATGGGGAGAGAATTCAAAGTTTTGAGATGCAATGGGACTTGGGAATCCTGGTGCAGGATACCCTTAAGTTTAATCTTCAGGTTGAGTCGGTGGTGAAGAAGGCAAATGCAAGGTTGGCATTCATTTCTAGAGGAATAGAGTATAGGAGCAAGGATGTGAATTTGAGGCTCTATAAGGCACTGGTAAGACCTCACTTGGAATACTGTGTGCAGTTTTGGGCTCCATATTTAAGAAAGGTTGTGCTGACGTTGGAGAGGGTTCAGAGAAGATTCACTAGAATGATTCCAGGAATGAGAGGGTTAATATATGAGGAACGTTTGACCACTCTTGGACTGTACTCCTTAGAGTTTAGAAAAATGAGGGGGGACCTCATAGAAACATTTTGAATGTTGAAAGGCACGGACAGAGTGGATGTGGCAAAGTTGTTTCCCATGATGGGGGAGTCTAGTACAAGAGGGCATGACTTAAGGATTGAAGGGTGCCCATTCAGAACAGAGATGCGAAGAAATTTTTTTAGCCAGAGGTTGGTGAATCTGTGGAATTTGTTGCCACGGGCAGCAGTGGAGGTCAAGTCATTGGGTGTATTTCAGGCAGAGATTGATAGGTACCTGAGTAGCCAGGGCATCAAAGGTTATGGTGAGAAGGTGGTGGAGAGGGAGTAAATGGGAGAATAGCTAAGCTCATGATAAAATGGCGGAGCAGACTCGATGGGCCGAATGGCCGACCTCTGCTCCTTTGTCTTGTGGTCTTATAGTCTTATGATATAGATGATAAAGAACAATGGACCTAACACCGATCCCTGTGGCACACACTGCTCACAGTTCCTAATTCCATCTGCTGACCCATGCTCTAACAGCCTTTCCTACAATACAACCTGCATTGATGTGAACAGAACTGAGAACATTATTCCTGCCGTGCTTAGTCTTTCTTTTCCTGTCTTGGTATGTAGACTTAACAACTTTTTCTCTGGCTCCCTGGATTCCAACCCCCTGCAACTTTAGTTTAATCAGCAGCACTAAAGGCCCCCACCCCAATGCAGCAGTCACAAACCTTCCCACAGGGATATTTCTCTAACCAATTCAACCTTTTTTGCTGAGTGTTTCTGGCATTCTGTGTGCATTTATTTATCAACTCTATTTTGTCTCCTTGTACTCAGTTCAAATTTTTCATGACATTTTTATCATGGGCTCTTTAATTACAGATCCTGATAACTTCAGTGCACTAAACGTTAGACATCCATAATTTTTCAATTTCTCTTTCTCAACCTTGATTATTTGCTGCCATCAATGATTGATTATCTTGTGGTCCTTTATTTTATAAAACTAGATATATTCTAATTCATAGAGCATCGTGGAAATATAGAAACCTATAGCACAAAAACAGGCTATTTGGCTCAGCTAGTGCCTCATTTCAACTGCCTCATCGCTTCATACCCGAGCAAACGTGGAACTCTCCAAACATCTCGAAAATGTCGAAGCCAAAATTGCACCTAGCAATTGCACTGGCAGCTCATTCCACACTCTCAGCCCTCTGTGAGTGTAGAAGCTTCCCCTCATGTTCCCCTTAAATATTTCTCCTTTCATCCTTATCCTGTGACCTCTTGTTGTAGTCTTAGCCAACCTCACAAGAAAAGCCTATATTTACTCTATCTATACCCCTCATAATTTTGTATATCTGTTTCAGATCTCACCACAATCTTCTGTGTTGTTGGGAATAAAGTTCTAACCTATTCAATCTTTCCTTGTAACTCAGCTCCTCCAGTCCCAGCAACATCCTTGTAAATTAGTTCTCACTGATTCAACCTATTTTTCTCAGTGTTTCTGTCATTGTGTGCATTGATGTCACAAATCCATTTTGACTCTTTGTGATCAGCTCAAAGTTTTCATAATTTTCTATCTCGGGGTCTTCAGTTACAGATCTGAATAACTACAGCACAGTAAATGTTAGACATCCATAATTTTCCAATTTCTCTTTCTCCACCTCAGGAATCTGATGATGGAGGGAAGAAGCTGTTCCTAATTCGATGGGTATGTATTTCAAGAGTTCAAAAGTACATTCATTATTAAAGTATGTATACGTTATACAAGCTTGAGATTCATCTCTGTACAGGCAGCCACAAAACAAAGAAACCCAAATGAACCCATCGAAAAGTAGACAGTCAAACATCCAATGTGCAGAGGTAAAAAAAAAGTGCAAGCCATAAAAGGAAGCAAATAGCATTCAGAACAAGAGTCTATCAATAAACATGAAGCCTGAGTGATGGGAGCAGGCCACAAACTCAGCCTCTGTTCAGCACAGAGCTGAATAAATGTCACAGAGCCCTCAGACACAGAGCGTGGAGCAGTCGGAGTAGGGCACAACATGAGCCTCGGTTCCATGCAGAGCCAATGAAATGTCCCAGAGCCCTCAGTTATGGAGCCCAGAGCAGCCAGAGCAGGCTATAGGCTATAGTTTCAGCTCAGCTCAGCTCAGAGCTGAGTAAACGTCACACAGGGTCCTCAGTCATGGAGCCCAGAACAGGCCATAGCCTCAGTCTCAGCTCAGCACAGAGTCAAATAAACACCGTGGAACAGTATTCAGAGACCAATAGCTTTTGTTATAGCTGGTGCATAAATAGTTCACAGCTTGTATTTATTTACAATTAGTATCATCTGCTGTTGATTCTCGGCACTCTTGCAGTTTACATTTTACTTTCCTCTTATTAGTTTTCTCATTTTCTTCCAACAAACCCTTTTATTACCCCTTCCCATGATCAATTTGCAACAGCCCATTGATTCCTTTTGGTATTTTGCTGGAGAAACACTGAACTCGAAATCCATTGCATATCTATTTGCTAGGATATAGAAACCCTGTCTGGTAGTTAAAACTACATCAAAACTACAGTGGTGCTAGACAGTTTGTGAACCCTGTAGAATTTTCTCCAATTCTGCATAAATATGGCCTAAAATATGATCCGATCTTCACATAAGTCCAAAAGTAGATAAAAAAGAACCCAACTGAATAAATAGCACAAAAAACATGATACTTGCTCATTTATTTATTGAGAATAGTGACCCAATATTATATGTATTTGCTGGAAAAAGTATGTGAACCTTTGCTTTCAGTACCTGGTGTGGAACCCTTTGTTTGTCAACTTCAACCAAACATTTCCAATAACTGTTGATCAGTCCTGCATGTTAGCTTGGAGGAATTTTGCATCATTCCTCCTTACAAAACTGCTTCAACTTGGATGTTACTGGGTTCCCTTGCATGAACTGCTTGCTTCAGGTCCTTCCACAACATTTCTATAGGATTAAAGTCAGGACTCGGTCATTCCAAAACACGAATGTTCTTCTTTTTAAACCATTCTGTTGTTGATTTACTCTTGCCTCTTAGACCATTGTCTTGTTGCACTATCCAACTTGTATTAAACTTAGATGATGGACTGCTACCCTGACATTCTCCTGAAAATATCTTGATATAATTTCATTGATTGAAAGACTCGACGGGCCAGATGACCTAGTTCTGCTCCTATGTCTTGTGGTCTTATGGTCTATTGTTTTGAATTCATTGTTCGCTCAATGATTGCAAGCTGTCCAGGCCCTGAGGCAGCAAAGCAGCACCAAAGCGTGATGCTCCTTCCACCATGCTTCACAGTTGGGATGAGGTTTTGGTGTTGGTGTGCAGTGCCCTTTTGCCTCCAAACATAGCAATGTGCATTTCTGCCATAAAGTTCAACTTCTGTCTCACCTGTCCACAGAACTTTGTCCCAGAAGCATTCTTTAACATCCAGGTGGTCTTTTGCAAACTAGAGACATGTAGCAATGTTTTGTTTTGGAAAGCAGTGGTTCCCTCTGTGGTGTCCTTCCATGAACACCATTCTTGCTCACTGTTTTTCTTATAGTGGACACATAAACAGAGACGAGAGCAAGTTCAAGAGGTTTCTGTAGGTCTTTTGCTTTTACCCTTGGGTTCTTTTTCACCTCCTTCAGCATTGCACATTGTGCTCTTGGTATGAGCTTTGCAGGATGTCCACTCCTCGGGAGTGTAGCTACAGTACTGCGTTTTCTCCATTTGTAGACAATTTCTCTTACTGTGGACTGATGAACACTCAGGTCTTTAGAAATGCTTTTGTATCCTTTTCCAGCTTCATGCATCTCTACAATTCTTCTTCTAATGTCCTCTGAAAGTTGTTTTGATCGAGGCATGGTGCACATAGACAGATCTTCCTTGAGAAAAGCAGGCTCTGTCAGTAACCCGAGTTTGTATGTCTTTTTTATTGGACAAGGCACATCTACAACGCTTATCTCCAATCTCATCTCATTGATCGGAACACCTGACTCCAAATAGCTTTTGTAGAGGAATTACCCCAGAGGTTCACATGCTCTTTTGAACAAATACACGTAATACTGGATCATTTTGCTCAATAAATGAACAAGTGCAATATTTTTTGTGTTATTTATTTAATTGGGTTCTCTTTATCTAGTCTTAGGACTTAAGTGAAGATCTGATTTTAGGTCATATTTAGGCAGAAATAGAGAAAATTCTACAGAGTTCACAAACTTTCTAGCAGCACTGTTGCTTTCCCAAGGAATTCATGATGAGCAAGTCAAAAGCTGTGAACAACATGCTCAACAGCCTCAGACTGTGCAGACTCAAATATCACATTTCACTGTATGTTTCATGTACATGTGAGAATTAAATTTAATATTTTCTTTATTTTTGGCACATTGGCCTTCATAAATCAGAGCAGAGTGCAGGAGTTGGGATGTTATGTTGAAGTTGTACAAGTCGTTGGTGAAGCCAAATTTGGAGTATTATGTGCATTTCTGGTCACCTACCTGCAGCAACAAAGACAGGTGTGAAAAAAGGGCCCAAAGGATCACTGGGGACCTGGGCCACCCCAACCACAATCTATCCTAGCTGCTACCATCTGGGAAACAGTACCGCAGCATAAAAGCAAGGACTATCAGGCTCCGGGACAGCTTCTTCCACCGGGGCATCAGACTGATTAACTCACGCTGATTTGAGTGTATTTCTATGCTACATTGACTGTTCTATTTATTATAAATTATTATAAATTACTATGATTGCACATTTAGATGGAGACGCTATGTAAAGATTTGTACTCCTCATGTATGTGAAGGAAGTCCCAGATGAGAGAATTGTCCAGAATATCCAGGCTAAACCCAAGAATGTTCCTCAGGCCATACCCCTCCCAATCCAGGAAATACTGGACCCTGGCCCACACCCAGCAAGATGCTGAGAGGCTCCACACTGAATAGACCAGGGACCTGTCCATCGAAGAGGGAGGAAGGGGTTAGGGCATGACTGGAGCATTAGGGGATGTAATGGCTGGTTTGAGCTGAGAAGCATGGAACACCGATTGAATCTTCACTGATGATGGTTGGCGCAATCTGTATGAAACCTTGTTGTTAGCTTTCTCCACTACGAATAGTCTCATATAGTCTTGGGCAAATTTGAGGCTTTGGACGTTCAAGGGAAGATCCTGAGATTCTAGCCAAGCTACCTCCCCTGGCTTGAGAGTTTCTTCACCTGTAGGAGGAGCTGAGCAGCCTGCCTGGTATGTTGTTTCCGAGTGCACAGCAGAAAACCTAGCACATCTCTATGTGCACTTGTAACATTGATTCAGTAGCAGGAGACCCATGTCAGTCTCTTGGTCAGTGGATAGTTATACAAAAGTACAACTGGGATAGTCATGGCAGATAGCAAAAATTCCTCTCCTATGTTGGGGATGTTTAAGACAATGGTACATAGTTTTAAGGTTAGAAGATACTTTCATTCTGGAATGAGAAGGTATTGTAGGCAGGTGTTCTCACAATGTTTAAGAGGCAACTAGACAGATGAATTGCCGAATTATTGAAGGTTGTGGAGCTAATGCAAATAATATGGATAGGAAAGGTTCAGAAGAATATGGTACAAATACAGGCAAATGGGAGAAGGTCGGATTGGCATGTTGGTCAGCATGGACAAAGTGGTTTAAAGTGGTTTCTGCGCTGTACAACTCCAAGAGTCTTTGACTCAAATGGGAAGAGCATAAAGGTGTGTGTAGGCTTTTGCAAATAATAATGACAGAGGCATTTGATGTCTAAGACGAACCATAACAACTCACCTATTATACTCCAAACACTGAACACAAAGCATGCTAAGTGTACTTTATGTAATTAGATCATCGTATCAGACCAGCCTCTTAAAGTGAACCCCAATTCAATGTCAGTGCCAAACCATTTAAACTGCCTTCTCCCATTGACCTGCAGCAGGACCATAGCCAATCATACCCCTACCATCCAAACATCTATAAAATTTCTCAAACGTTGATATCGAGCTCACATGCACCACTTGTGCTGGCAGCTTGTTCCACACTCTCACTGTCCTCTGAATGAAGAAGTTTCCCCTCATGTTCCCATAGAACCATAGAATATTACAGCACAGAAACAGGCCTTTTGGCCCTTCTTGGCTGTGCCAAACCATTTTTCTGCCTAGTCCCACTGACCTGCATCTGGACCATATCCCTCCATACACCTCTCATCCATGTACCTGTCCAAGTTTTCCTTAAATGTTAAAAGTGAGCCTGCATTTACCACTTCATCTGGAAGCTCATTCCACACTCCCACTGCTCTCTGTGTGAAGAAGCCCCCCCCCCAATGTTCCCTTTAAACTTTTCCCCCTTCACCCTTAACCCATGTCCTCTTTTTTTTCTCCCCTAGCCTCAGTGGAAAAAGCCTGATTGCATTCACTCTATCTATACCCATCATAATTTTATATAGCTCTATCAAATTTCCCCTCATTCTTCTACACTCCAGGAAATAAAATCCTAACCCAGCGGTCCCCAACTACCGGGCCGCAAAGCATGCGCTACCGGACCGCGAGGAAACGATGTGATTTGGCGATAGGAGTCAGCTGCACCTTTCCTCATTCCCTGTCACGCCCACTGTTGAGCTATTACGCATGCGAGGTCATTACCCGCACGTCATCCATGTCAGCGTGGGAAGAAGATCAACTCCTCGAGCTTGCCAATGACGGCGGGCTGAAAAGTATGTTTGACATAACATCTCTGCCGGCATTATGGATCAAAGTCAAGGCTAAATATCCTGAGCTAGCCACGAAAGCACTGAAAACATTGCTTCCATTTCCAACATATCTCTGCAATGAATGCAACGAAAACAAATCAGGGTGGAAAAATCCTTAGGGCATGACAATTGTTCCCTCGGACCCTATGTGAGGCAAGTACACAAAATCCAGGGGCCCTAACAGTGACATTTCATTTCTCCCTAGTGACAGGACAGGTACCAAAGAATTGGAGGATAACTGATGTTGTTCTGCAATTTGAGAAAGGCTGTCAAAATAGACTAGGAAATTATAAGCCAGTGACCCTGACATCAGCAGTGGGAAAGTTATTGGAAAGTATTCTAAGGGTCCGTATATATTTGGATAGACAGGGACTAATTAGGGATAGTCGGCATGTGTTTGCATATCCTTCTCAGTTTATAATTTTTTCCAAATTCAGCATTCTTTAATAAATCAGAAATTCTCTGTGAGCTTTGAATCCGTGTTACGAACTATTTGTGCAAATGTAAACACGTATCATTGAAAATAACATAAACTGTGTTTGAACTACTTTGTTAGCTGGAAGTAGCTCCTCCTTGGTAGGGAATGGAAACCACCACTCAAATAGTGGGTATTGCCAGCGAAACCTCGCCATAGAGACTGCACAGGGAAGTGAGCTCATCTTTGAAAAATAGGTTAATTCAGCAAAAGCTTCCTATACACATCTAACAGGTCACCTCTCATCCTCTATCACTCCAAGGAGAAAAAGCCAAGTTCACTCAACCTATTCTCGTAAGGGATGTGCCCCAATCCTTGTAAATCGCCTCTGCACCCTTTTTATAGTTCCCAGGTCCTTCGCTTAATGAGGTGACCAGAACTGAGGACAGTACTTCAAGTGGGGTCTGACCAGGGTCCTATATAGCTGCAACATTATCTCTTAGCTCTTGAACTTAATCCTATGATTGATGAAGGTCAATGCACTGTATGTCTTCTTAACCACACAGTCAACCTGCGTAGCAGCTTTGAGTGTCCTATGGACATGGATGCCAAGGTCTCCCTGATCCTCCACACTGCCAACAGTCTTACCATTAGTACTATTTTCTGCCATCATATTTGACTGACCAAAATGAACCACCTCACGCTTATCTGGGTTGAACTCCATCTGCTACGTCTCAGCCCAGTTTTGCATCCTATTGATGTCCTGCTGTAACCTCTGACAGCCCTCCACACTATCCACAACACCCCCAACCTTTTTGTCATCAGCCAATTTACCAACACATCCCTCCACTTCCACATCTAGGTCATTTATAAAAATCATTAATAGTAGGGGTCCCAGAACAGATCCCTGAGGCACATCACTGGTCACCAACCTCCATACAGAGTATGGCCCATCTACAACCACTCTTTGCTTTTTGTGGGCAAGTCAGTTCTGGATCCACAAAGCAAGGTCTCCTTGGATCCCATGCCGCCTTACTTTCTCAATAAGCCTTGCATGGGGTACCTTATCAAATGCCTTGCTGAAATTCATATACACTACACCTACTGCTCTACCTCCATCAGCTTGTTTAGTCACATCCTCAAAAAATTCATTCAGGCTCGTAAGGCACGACCTGCCTTTGAAAAAGCCATGCTGACTATTCCTAATCATATCATGCCTCTCCAAATGTTCATAAATCCTGCTTCTCAGGATCTTCTCCATCAACATACCAAACCAAATAAAGGAGAAGAATTAAGTGATTTGGCCCATTGAGCCTGCACCATCATTCAATTGTAACAGCCTTTGCCCCACTGACTCCCGTTGCCTAGGGTGAATAGCCGTCGACCCCGCTAAACAGTGCAAATGCTTTGGTGTGGATAAAGTGTGAGTCACCCAATGATCAGCCACGACACAAATGTGAAACAATATACAAAGTGCGAGTAAAAGAATTATACTTTATAGCAAATTTTGGTGATGGGTTGGTAGCAACAACTAAAAGAAAAGGCACCACTTAAATAACTTATCAGTCTTGTGCACATAATATTTTAATACATTGGAGCTCATGCCTCCGATTCCATCCACAATGTCCTTCCGAGACTCCGGCCACCCTCCGAACCCCCAAGGTCCGGTATCCGCCGCCCTGGAACCACTGTCAATTCCTCACACGTCCGTCCTCTCTGCTTGCCTCCCGAAAAAGCCCGTGCTCCTCAACTCAACACACATACACAAGATAACAGAACATGACTTCTGTTGGCTAACAAATGAATACAGCTTCCATTATCACATTGTATAACCCAAACATTGCTGTCACAGAGAACCCCTTGCTCAGCAGTTAACAGTACAAGAAGCCATTTTAATATAACACCTCAGAGAAACCATTTTGGTAATAAACGATTAACAGTTAACAGTCCGTCTATTATTACTGAGAACCCTACACAATCATGGCTGATTCATTATCCCTCCCAACCCCATTCTGCTGCCCTCTCTGCATAACCCCAAAAGAGTGATAGCTCCCTTCCTGTTTCTGTCTTCCACCCACACAGATTCAGGAGACAGTTTCTTCAGTTGTGATACTATTGCTGATTAACAATGTCTCTACACACCTTTTTTACTTCCCTTCCCATTCTTTTCAAATCATACTGCATTGAACCCGAATATCCAGAGTCGATTCTAGTTACCATACTCCTGACAAACTGCCCACAAGGATATTGGTTCTCCTTTGAGTTCAGGTGTAACTCACCCTTTTTGTTCAGGTCATACCCTCCCCAGAAGACATCCCAATTTTCCGATCTGTTCTGTTAACTATTGGAAGCCCTATCACCACTGCTCTCTTCTACTCCCCCACCCCCCACCCTTCCCTTCAAAGCTGCAGAGCCAGGCTCAGTGAGAGACCTGTTTGTCGAGACTTCCCTCCAGTAGGTCACCTCCCCCCCCATCCCACCCCCCTCCCCCCGAACAGTGTCCAAACTGATATATACCTGCTATTGGAGGGGAATGGCCATGTGTGCACGGCACTGCCTGCCCATTCCCTTTCCCTTGTCTGAAGTCACTCAGGTACCTGCCTCCTGCAACTTAGGAGCAACTACCTCCCTGTAGCTTCTATCTATCACATCCTCATTCTCCAGACTGAGCCTTAGGTAAACCAGCTGTAACTCAAGTTCTCTAACATGGTCTGTAAGGATTTGCAGTTGGATTTAGGCAGATAGAGTTATCAGAGTGACTGGAGTTCATCCAGATATCCCACATCTGGCATGACGAACACATCACTGATTCTGGATCCATTCTGACAGGTCCCGCTCACTTTTTAAATCTCGTGCTCATTCTCCACAATCAGGAAAGGATATGCACCATTGCAGAGAGTCCAGAGGACATTCACGAGAGTAATTCTGGGCGTGAAATGCTTAGTGTATGAGAGTGTTATATCTCTCTGAGCCTGTGCTCACAGAGCTTTAGAAGAATGAGAAGAGATCTCATTGAAACCAGTTGAGCATTGAAAGGCCTGGAACGAGTAGATGTAGAGAGGATATTTCCTGTAGTTGTCAAGTCTGGTACCAGAGGACACAGCCTCAGAATACAAGAACATCCCTTTAGAATACAGATGAGGAGGAATTTTGTTAGCCAGGTCCAGCAGCATCTATGAATGGACAAGGGATGATGAAGGGAGCAATCCCTGTGGAACGCAATGAATGGGAGGAGATAAAGTTGTATTTGGTGGTAGGATCCCTTTAAGGATGATGGATATTTCGGAGAATGAGTTGGATGCAGAAGCTTCACCAATCACCTTATAACTTCTGCCCACCTTTTTTATTCTGGTGTCTCCCTCTTCCTTTCCAGTCCTGATGAAGGTTCTTGGCTGAAATGTCACCTGTTTATTCATTTCTATGGATGCTGCCTGACCATTTGGGTTCCTTCCAGCATTTTGTGTGTGTTGCTCTGGATCAGACTTAAATAGTTGACGTTTTGGGCTGAAATTCTTCATCAGGAGTCCAGATGAAGGGTCTTGGCCTGAAACATTGGCTGTTTATTTATTCCCATAGATACTGTCTGACCTGCTGAGATCCTCCAGCAGGGAGCAATCCTGCTCAATATATGTTGCTCTGGATCTCCAGCATCTGTAGAATCTCTTGTATTTAAGGCCTAAACAGTCCCTTCACCACCACCCCCCACCCCCACCATCACAATCCTCCAACTGGAGGAACTGGTTCTCAACTTCAATAATTAATCATTCAGCTTCCACCTCTTCTTCCAAATATCAGTTGTAGCCATGGACACATGCCTGGGACCCAGCTATGATTGCCTTTTCATTGACTATGTTGAACAGTCCATGTTCCAAGGATACAACAATAATACTCTCCAAATCTTTCTACTCTACATCAATGTCTGCATGTGGGCTGCTTCCTGCACCCATGCCGAGTTCATCAACACCTTCAGTTTTGCCTTCGACTTTCTCCCGGCCCTTAAATTCACTTGGTCCATCTATGGCCTCTCTTCCCTTTCTTATCTCTTTGCCTCCACATCAGAGTTATACTATCTACTGATATTTTTATGAAACCTACTGACTCTCACATCTGTCTCGTCTAAACCTCTTCTCACCCTATCGCTTGTAAAAATGCTATTCCACTTTCTCAATTCTTCTGTCTCTGTGGTATCTGTGCCCAGGATGAAGCTTTCCACTCTACAACATCTGAGATGTCCTCTTCAAAGAATGGGCTTTCTCTTTCACCATCATCACGGCCGTCCTCACCTGCAACTCCTCTATTTCTTGCACATCTGCCCTCCCCCTATTTTAATGCTGCCATAAAAGGGAGAGGATCCCTTTGTATGTACCTATCACCCCATTAGACTCTGTACTCAACACATCATTCTCCACATGGTATCCTACCTCTACGCACATTCTTTCTCATCACCTTCCCACTCCCACATACTCCAATTTCCACAGGGATCGCAGTCTGCATGAGTCCCTTGTTCACTCATCCCTCCCCAGTGACCTCCATCCTGGCACTTGTACCTGTAAGTGGGACAGGTGCTACACCTGCCCATACACATCTGCCATCAACATCATTCTGGGATCCAAACAGTCCTTCCAGGTGAAGTGATACTTCACCTACAAATCTGCTGGGGTCATCCACTGTATCCAGAATTCCCAGTGCAGTCTCCTCTACATTAGTGAGACATGACAGAGGCTGGGCACTTTCACTACAAGTCCATAGTGGTATCCAAGGCATCTTCAAGGAATGGTGCCTCAGAAAGGCTGCATCTATCATTAAGGAACCCCATCACCCAGGACGTGCCCTCTTCTCATTGTTACCGTCAGGAAGGAGGTACAGAAGTCTGAAGGAACACACTCAGTGATTCAGGAACAGCTTCTTCCCCTCTGCCATCTGATTTCTAAATGGACATTGAACCCACGAACACTATCTCACTATTTTTATATCATTTCTGTTTTTGCACTCTTAATTTAGCTATTTAATATATATATATATATATATATATATGTATATATATATATTATATATACCTACCATAATCGGTTTATTTTTTCTATATTATTATGTATTGCATTGTACTGCTGCCGCTGAGTTAACAAAGTTCATAACACATGCCGGTGATAATAAACCTGATTCTGTTTCAGATTCCAACATGCTGCAAAAAGAAGGATTTCCCTGTGACACTCATTTCAATTCAACTTTGCTTTCCCATTCTGACATGTCAGTCTGTGACCTTTTCTGGGGTCATGTTGAGGCCACTCTCAGCTTCGGGGTGTTACAGATCAAATTTCATCTTGGTAGCTTCCAACCTAATGACATGAACATTGGTTTCTCCAACTTCCAGAAATTTCTCTCTCCTCTCCCTTTCACCCTTCTCACCCCTTCTCCTGCACTGCCCATCACCCACTGGTGCCCTTCCTCCTTTGCTTTCTTCATGGTTCCCTGTTCACTCCTAGTAAATTCCTTCTTCAGCCCTTTACCTCTTCCACCGATCACCTCCAGCTTAATACTTCATTTGCCATCTGCCCCCCCCCCACCAATTGACAGCTGGTCTCTCCTATTAACTTCCAGCTTGAATTCCTTCTCATCCCCACCTCACTTCTTCCCCTGTCCTTTCTAGTCCTGATGAAGATTCTCAGCCCAAAACATCAACTATTCCTCTCCATAGCTGCTGCCTGACCTTCTAAGTTCCTCCATCACTTTGTGTGCGTTAGACAAATTTCCTCTTTGTTACAAGCAGGTATCGACAGGGGTCACACATCCTGGAACAAATGATCCCCAATCCAAACTTTTTATTACATCCTCCCCCGCTCATCCCAACTAACCCTATACACCGTGTTTACATAGCATGAAATAACCTTTGTGCAGTGCACATACGTGCCATGTGAGCTGTGCAGTTCTGCCTTTACCTTATATGTACAATGGCAAGCTTCTTTCCTGGAGTTTTATGAAGCTGTTTCTAGCCTAGTAGCAAGGTATGAGTTCACTATAGTTCACTTCAGCCTGCAGTTTGTGGCTCAGGCCCATTGAGCCTGTGACAGATTTTCACTGCCTGATGCCAGTGGTGTTAACCCCCACACCCAATTTATCTCTCTGGTACATGGACATCCCCCCACATCTCTGTCATGCTGTGAGCCAAGAATACATTACTCCCTGCTCTAAGTCTACTACTCACTTCTACAACAGAATGGAGACCAAGTGAGACTGCGTGACATAAAAGGAGATGTTGCCTGCTGAGTGAGAATGTAAATGCCAATTAATGATTGCTGAAATAAAGTTCGGTAAGGACCGAGGAGAGCGGAAAATAATTGTAAGCACTGTGAGATATAGCTGATGTAAAAGACAACAGTTAAATAATTCAAAACACCAGCCAGCATTGGAGTGAAGAGTAAAGCTGAGATTGCACTAAATAATTGAGGACTTCCACCATTTGAGGATTAACCATTTCTGCCGTGAAGTGGAAAGAACGGTTATTTACAATTGTGAACTGTGTGTTGATTATGAAGGGCTATAACGTGTCTAGTCAGGGGATAGAGTACTTTTCCTCAAGCTTGCTGTAGATGTAAAGTTTTGGAGTGACCTATCTAAGATTTATAAAATTATTGGGTTATCGATAAGACAAATATTCAGAGACTTTTTCCCAGGGCAGGAAGTCTTGAACTGGAGGGCATATTTTTAAGGTGTGAGAGGAGAAGTTTAAAGGATAGCCGAGGGGTAAGTTTTCACACAAGTTATCTGGAACAAGCTTCTAGAGAATGTGGAAAGGCAAATACAGTTGCAATATTTAAAAGGTAATTGGACAGGTACTTGGATATAAGCCAAAATGCAGGTAAATGTTATAGAAACATAGAAACATAGAAAATAGGTGCAGGAGTAGGCCATTCGGCCCTTCGAGCCTGCACCGCCATTTATTATGATCATGGCTGATAATCCAACTCAGAACCCTGCACCAGCCTTCCCTCCATACCCTCTGATCCCCGTAGCCACAAGGGCCGTATCTAACTCCCTCTTGAATATAGTCAATGAACTGGCCTCAACTGTTTCCTGTGGCAGAGAATTCCACAGATTCACCACTCTCTGTGTGAAGAAGTTTTTCCTAATCTCGGTCCTAAAAGGCTTCCCCTTTATCCTCAAACTGTGACCCCTCATTCTGGACTTCCCCAACATCAGGAACAATCTTCCTGCATCTAGCCTGTCCAATCCCTTTAGGATTTTATATGTTTCAATCAGATCCCCCCTCAATCTTCTAAATTCCAACGAGTACAAGCCCAGTTCATCCAGTCTTCCTTCATATGAAAGTCCTGCCATCCCAGGAATCAATCTGGTGAACCTTCTTTGTACTCCCTCTATGGCAAGGATGTCTTTCCTCAGATTAGGGGACCAAAACTGCACACAATACTCCAGGTGTGGTCTCACCAAGGCCTTGTACAACTGCAGTAGTACCTCCCTGCTCCTGTTCTCGAATCCTCTCGCTATAAATGCCAGCATACCATTCGCCTTTTTCACCGCCTGCTGTACATGCATGCCCACTTTCAGTGACTGGTGTATAATGACACCCAGGTCTCGTTGCACCTCCCCTTTTCCTAATCGGCCACCATTCAGATAATAATCTGTTTTCCTATTTTTGCCACCAAAGTGGATAACTTCACATTTATCCACATTAAATTGCATCTGCCATGAATTTGCCCACTCACCCAACCTATCCAAGTCACCCTGCATCCTCTTAGCATCCTCCTCACAGCTAACACTGCAGCCCAGCTTCGTGTCATCCGCAAACTTGGAGATGCTGCATTTAATTCCCTCATCCAAGTCATTAGTATATATTGTAAACAACTGGGGTCCCAGCACTGAGCCTTGCGGTACCCCACTAGTCACTGCCTGCCATTCTGAAAAGGTCTAGTTTATTCCCACTCTTTGCTTCCTGTCTGCTAACCAATTCTCTATCCACATCAATACCTTACCCCCAATACCGTGTGCTTTAAGTTTGCACACTAATCTCCTGTGTGGGACCTTGTCAAAAGCCTTTTGAAAATCCAAATATACCACATCCACTGGTTCTCCCCTATCCACTCTACTAGTTACATCCTCAAAAAATTCTATGAGATTCGTCAGAAATGATTTTCCTGTCACAAATCCATGCTGACTTTGTCCGATGATTTCACCGCTTTCCAAATGTGCTGTTATCACATCTTTGATAACTGACTCCAGCAGTTTCCCCACCACCGACGTTAGGCTAACCGGTCTATAATTCCCCGGTTTCTCTCTCCCTCCTTTTTTAAAAAGTGGTGTTACATTAGCCACCCTCCAATCCTCAGGAACTAGTCCAGAATCTAACGAGTTTTGAAAAATTATCACTAATGCATCCACTATTTCTTGGGCTACTTCCTTAAGCACTGTGGGATGCAGACCATCAGGCCCTGGGGATTTATCTGCCTTTAATTCCTTCAATTTACCTAACACCACTTCCCTACTAACATGTATTTCGCTCAGTTCCTCCATCTCACTAGACCCTCTGTCCCCTACTATTTCTGGAAGATTATTTATGTCCTCCTTAGTGAAGACAGAACCAAAGTAATTATTCAATTGGTCTGCCATGTCCTTGCTCCCCATAATCAATTCACCTGTTTCTGTCTGTAGGGGACCTACATTTGTCTTTACCAGTCTTTTCCTTTTTACATATCTATAAAAGCTTTTACAGTGAGTTTTTATGTTTCCTGCCAGTTTTCTCTCATAATCTTTTTTCCCCTTCCTAATTAAGCCCTTTGTCCTCCTCTGCTGAACTCTGAATTTCTCCCAGTCCTCAGGTGAGCCACTTTTTCTGGCTAATTTGTATGCTTCTTCTTTGGAATTGATAATATCCCTAATTTCTCTTGTCAGCCACGGGTGCACTACCTTCCTTGATTTATTCTTTTGCCAAACTGGGATGAACAATTGTTGTAGTTCATCCATGCAATCCTTAAATGCTTGCCATTGCATATCCACCGTCAATCCTTTAAGTGTCATTTGCCAGTCTATCTTAGCTAATTCACGTCTCATACCTTCAAAGTTACCCCTCTTTAAGTTCAGAACCTTTGTTTCTGAATTAACTGTGTCACTCTCCATCTTAATGAAGAATTCCACCATATTATGGTCGTTCTTACCCAAGGGGCCTCTCACGACAAGATTGCTAATTAACCCTTCCTCATTGCTCAAAACCCAGTCTAGAATAGCCTGCTCTCTAGTTGTTTCCTCGATATGTTGGTTCAAAAAACCATCCCGCATACATTCCAAGAAATCCTCTTCATCAGCACCTTTACCAATTTGGTTCACCCAATCTACATGTAGATTGAAATCACCCAGTATAACTGCTGTTCCTTTATTGCACACATTTCTAATTTCCTGTTTAATACCATCTCTGACCTCGCTACTACTGTTAGGTGGCCTGTACACAATTCCCACCAGCGTTTTCTGCCCCTTATTGTTATGCAGCTCTACCCATATCGATTCCACATCTTCCTGGTTTATGTCCTTCCTTTCTATTGCGTTAATCTCATCTTTAACCAGCAACGCCACCCCACCTCCCCTTCCTTCATGTCTATCCCTGAATATTGAATATCCCTGAACGTTGAGCTCCCGTCCTTGGTCACCCTGGAGCCATGTCTCTGTGATCCCAACTATATCATAATCATTAATAACAATCTGCACTTTCAATTCATCCACCTTGTTACAAATGCTCCTTGCATTGACACACAAAGCCTTCAGGTGCTCTTTTACAACTCTCTTAGCCCTTGTACAATTATGTTGAAAAGTGGCCCTTTTTGATGCTTGTCCTGGATTTGTCAGCCTGCTACTTTTACTTTTCTCCTTACTACTTTTTGCTTCTACCCTCACTTTACACCCCTCTGTCTCTCTGCACTGGTTCCCATCCCCCTGTTGTGAACTAACCTCCTCTCGCCTAGCCTCCTTAATTTGATTCCCACCCCCCAACCATTCTAGTTTAAAGTCACCTCAGTAGCCCTTGCTAATCTCCCTGCCAGGATATTGGTCCCCCTAGGATTCAAGTGTAACCCGTCCTTTTTGTACAGATCACGCCTGCGCCAAAAGAGGTCCCAATGATCCAAAAACTTGAATCCCTGCCTCCTGCTCCAATCCCTCAGCCACGCATTTATCCTCCACCTCATCGCATTCCTACTCTCACTGTCGCGTGGCACAGGCAGTAATCCCGAGATTACTACCTTTGCGGTCCTTTTTCTCAACTCCCTTCCTAGCTCCCTATATTCTCCTTTCAGGACCTCTTCCCTTAGTATGGACAGGCAGTATACCAGCATGAAGAAGTTGAGCTCAGATAGCTTCTGTGCTGAGGGATTCTGTCATTTTATACAATTGCAGCTCTTCTGATAAGTGTTTAATAGTTTGTGTTGGGTTTCTCTAGTGCAGAGCAGATTATATCATCAGAGGTACACTGAACTGAGAAAATAAAAGTGAGTCACTACCTCACTTGGAAAGATTGTTTGGCTGTCTAGAGATATAAGAAGATTAAACATTCCAAGATGTCCAACTGCCTGTGATTGGAGAAGAAAGGCTATGATAGATGGACTGAACATTGCATGTGCCCTGTTCTTTTGCTGAGAAGTATCTGACACCCACTTCTCTCTATCCATTCCCACATCCTGAACTGTATTTTCATAGTTTCTTAGACATAGAGGCCATTCTGTCTGATGGGGTCTGTACCAGCTCACTGAAAAATCCCATTATCCCAAAACCTATTCTCACCACATCCCCATCAACTGCCCCAGATCCTACCACTCACCAGACACTAGGCACAATTTTCAGTGGCCAACCTGCATATCTCTGGGCTCAAGGAGGAAACTGGAGTAGCTGGAGGAAAGGGACACCAGCTGTTATTGAGCCCATTTGTTTACAAGCAGGTGTTCCATGTGTCTGCGTTCACCTCCTTTCTTCATGTCCTGTTTCTTTAGTTTATAAATATTGCTCTCAATAAATATTGGCAAGAAATAATGAACTAAGCTCCTCAGTCATCATATTGAGTTCCAGTAAATATTCTGACTAATGCAAACATCTCTAACTGGTACTTTCTTACATTCTACTTGGTCTTGTTTCAAAATTCAACCTTTGTGGATAAATTTAAGAGTTTTATTGGAACAAATTATTGGAACACAACTTCCACATAACCCTATATTATTTTTATTAGGTGACTTTGAAGGGATAAAACCGAAACTTAAATTGAATAAATATCAGAAAGAATTTATAAAATTTGCATTGACAGTAGCCAAAAAGGCTATTGCAGTTACTTGGAAATTGGATTTGTATTTAAGTATGGATCATTGGAATAATGAGATCTTTAGCTGTATTCCACTTGAAAAAATTACTTATAATTTAAGGAATAAATATGATACATTTTTGGTATTTGGCACCCTTATTTACAAAAGATAGTATTCTATATATAGGTGCTCCGATGATAAAGATGTTGGTCCTCTGGGGAAAGAAACAAATACATATATTAAATTTATTTATCAGCGAGGAGAGGCGAAGAGGACGATGTGTGGGAAACGCTCTGGTAGACCCCCGTGGTTGGTCCCATTCCGAGGGTCATGGAGTTCAGAGGAAATCGAATGGTGGATCAGGGATATTGCGTGAGCTCCAGCGTTGTGCATGAACTGTATAATCCCTATTCTTGGTGCCTGTTTTATTTTATATTTTTGTTTCTCTACTAATCCCATAGTTACAGTAAAATTTATAAAGTGTAATTGTTTAAACATACATTGCGTACTGCCTGATGTTTTACGTTGTGGGTTTTGCAGGGGTGCATTACGTAGCATCTACACAAACGTGAGACACAGTTTGGCGGGCAGAAGGCGGTTAGTGAGGATACCTATGGCTATTTATAATTGATGGAGCTTATGTTCATTTGAGTTTAGAACTTCACCATCAGCAACCCCAATATCATCTCAAAATATCAGCAAAAAACTTGTCCTGGCCTAACTAGGTAGATACCATGTTCACAAAAGCACACCTGCACCTCTACTTCCTCACAAGGCTAAGAATTTTAGCATATCCCCGTGACTCTCAGAGTTTTTAATCGATGCTCCATGGAAAGCATTCATTCTGGTTGTACGACAGCTTGGTATGGAAACAACTCAGCCCATGACCGCAAGAAATTGCAGCGAGTTAGCCCAGACGATCATGAAAACCAGCTTCCCCTCCACTGAGTCTGTCCAAACTTCCTACTACCACAGGAAAGTATTGAGCGTTACAAAGGACTCCTCCCAACCCAGTCATTCTCTCTTCTCCCCTTGGGCAGGAGATACAATAGCTTGAGACCATAACCACAGGTTCAAGTTCAGCTTCTATCCCACTATTTCAATTCACTTTAACACCTCAGTTGTGAAAGGCAAATTATCTTGCGAGTAAGAAATTCAAACATATATAATTTACGATGATCAGCATCTGTAACTGATAAGCCAATTCTGTATAAAAATAGCAGACTTCTGTTCAGTCTTCAGAACCGTGTGAGTGACAGGGGTCATGCTGTTCTCCTTGTGCACAAGTAAATAAAAAGTCTATTGGAGTCACAAGACTCCGTGTGCTCTGCGCTCAATTATTTTATCTTATTATCAGCGGCAGCAGTTACTTTGACAGCTGGAGGTTCTACAGAGATGGCTAACCTTTGGCTTTGTTAATTGGGAGAAAGGAATTCAGCCCCGTAACTGATTGCCCGAAATCCTAGACTGCTTATATATTTGAGCAAGGGACTGAGTCTGCTGGTGGTACACAAATTTACCCCTGTGAGGAGACGTCAAGTTACACCACCTTAGTCACCGACAGAGGAAATCTGCAGCATTAAAAAAAGATGAGGTATCTAAGTGCTAGTTTGGAGTCTTGCATGAGGTGTTCCTGGGCGTTGGGTGGAAATCCCAGACGTGGTGCTGCCACGGGCCCAGTTTGGATTCCTGTATATGGTGTTGCTGGTGGCAGGGTTGGAATCCCATATGAAACACAGGAAAATTTAGTAAGTGTGTTATTAAAGTAAAGGAATTCCAAAGTGTGTGTCTGTGTGTGTGTGTCTGTGTGTGTGTGTGTGTGTGTGTGTGTGTGTGTGTGTGTGTGTCTCTCTGAATATTAACATGAAAGTCCTCTGCCTCGGACCTCAAAAGGACTGTGCTAATGTGCCCGTTTGTTCATGATGGACCAGAAAGCATTAAATGTATTGAGAAGTATATTGTATACAGGGGAAATTCTGCAGATACTGGTAATCTAAAGCAACACACACAAAATGCAGGAGGAACTTTGCAGGTCAGGCAACATCTATGGAAATGAATAAACAGTTGATATTTCAGGCCAAGGCACTTCTCAGGACTGGAAAGGAAAAAGAGAAGGGAGGAGGAAGAGAATAGGTGGAGCCAGGTGCGTAGGAAAGGTAAAGGTGTGGAAATGAAGGAATCTGATAGGAGAGGAGAGTGAACCATGGGAGAAAGGGGAGCCAGGGGAAAGTGATATGCAGGTGAGAAGAGATAAGAGGCCAGAGGAGAAGAACAGAAGAAGAGGGGAGGAGGAGAGAAATTTGTTTTTACCGAAAGGATAAATTGATATTCATGCTATCAGGTTTTTTGCCACACAAGCAGAATATCAGGTGTTGCTCCTGTATCCTGCAGGTGGTATCATTGTAACACAACAGGAAGCCATGCACTGACGTGTCGGAAATAAAATGCTTGGTTATCAGGAGCTTCTGGTTTTGGTGAATAGAGTGGAGGTGCTGTATGTATTTTGGAATAGACAAGGTGAGTGTCTGCAGACATGTTGTTAGAGAAAGGAAAATGTTCGAAGACCGCAGGGTGACCTGTGATTGTTCAATGTAGAGGTGAAATGTAAAAACAGCAAGATGAGATTCATAAAAAATCAGAGATTGGCATAAGTATTGTGTGTCAGACAGAAGACAAGGATGTTAATGAATATGTAGGAGTGCGCATAAATATTTTCAAAAGTATCTGGATTAACTACAAGCTGGGACCCCACCTTAATAAATGCAATACAACCTAGATTAAATATATTGTTATTTGCGTGAGATGAGAGAGTTAAGTGAAATTGAGAATACTTTACAATATTGCAAAAATACTTACAACATCAAGATATTAAGGGGAATGGGAACAATAATTGTGTGAGAGTTCCACACTGCTCCACATAGCCTCTGGGCAATATGGTACATTGTTCTAAAGGTATTGTGACAGCTCTCCTATACAATATGAATATTATTTTAATTTATAGCTTTGTTTTATTTTTAACAAAATTTACAGTGACCACAATCCGGCTGATCATTACTCTTTGCTTAAAATTTCATGGTAAACTTCAACTTTAAACATTACCTGCTTTATACACATATTGGTCATGTGACCCACCTGTGAGTAGTAGCTTTCATTTTGAGCAGCATAGTCATTCAGATAATATTATTCTACATGTGAAATAAATTCAAAATACAGTTCTTTCATCCCGACAAACACGGAAATGGGCAGTGAACACTGCAGGGTTAAACATGGGGATTGTCCACGAAGGGCATATTATCGTTTGCAGACAGCCTGGCCACTGGGCTCGAAGATGCCCTCGGGTCAAAGCAACTTTGATAACAGTATCCACCTCCACCACCACCAGCACCATAGATTACAGAGTTTAAATAATCCATTCCCAAACTAAACTTAAGAAATTGTATGATTTTAATTCTGCTTGTTGTAAAATGCCATTTGATGTAAGCCCACATGTTTTTCTTTGACGGCTTTTCTTTCCTATCTGGTACTAGAAATAAATTAGTGGAAAATGTCAGTGGATATGCAGTGTCTGCAAGTCATATAACAGCTGAGGTAGCACAACTAGCTTCCCTCTTGTTCTGCTCAAGCAGCTGAACCTCTTGGCTGTAACAAAAGCCAGCATCCTTGCAGCCAGTGCACTGAATCTTGTTATGCCTTAGAAGTAGCATATAACGATGGACAATTAAGAAAACTGCATGGCTTTTTCACCTCTTGTGAACTCCGATAGAACACAGTGAACTAAATATGAACTTTTCATGCTTCTGAATCCTTACTGCAATTGTTGTTATAAAATGCAGCTCATACAGAAAATATTGGGAATTCTGGACAATCCTGGCAATTCTCATCCTCAGCATACCACCTTGGCCGAACAGAGGAGCACTTTTGGTAATAGGCTAAGACAACTGCACTGATTCAAAGAGCAACATGATGTCATTCTTCATCTTGGCCATTTGTCTCTTTAATGAGTCAACCTATAGCTGGGGAAGTGTTGAGCCCCTCCTGTTAGACTGAGGCAACTTATATTTTATTCTTTCTTACTGCTCTTCTAATATTTGTATATATGTTCACTTGTAATGTCACTGCAGCACTGTAATTTCCTTTGGGATCTATGAAGTATCAATCTATTTATCTGCACTAATGGGTAGGGTGGAACAGACAAGCTGACTCCATTGATGAGGCAGCAACAGCAGATCTTTATGGTCACACAGCACCCCAGTGTAATCAGACCGACAATACTTTCCAAATGATAATGATGAACCAGTACAGTTATTGCATGATGTGTCAGAGGTTGAAAGGACTTTATGGACTACAACAACCTGTGAAAAATTATTACTGTAGTTATTTTTGTTTAGTCCACATCAGTGTCCTACAGAGCATTCTTCCTCATGAATGCTGTTGAGAAGTACACGGAAGTTATTCAGCTTTCCACGTTCTCATTGATAGAAACTACAAAACACCTCATCTCCGTTCTAAATGTACAGTCCTCTGTTCTGAGGCTGTGTCCTCGAGTGTTAAAATTTCTTAGCATAGGAAACATCCTCTCCACATCCACTCTATTCAGGCATTTCATTTTTTTGTAGCGGTGTGCTACACACAGCTCTAGAATAACCACACAGAGTCAGTGAGTTGGAGTTGCGATAAAGAGATTTATTGAAACTTCGCGGCCTGCTTTAAAGCCTTCCGGTTCCCGCCCTCCCTGGGCGGGACTGCTGTGGGGAATGCATTTTCCCAGACCCTTTCCGCGTGCGGGATTTTCCCCCTGCTGGTGAAGATGGCCTGGCGTCCTTTTTGGTGCCGGCCCTCTGCCTGCGCGCATTGTTTCATGAGCCGGTTCGTGTGTGCTAGAAAGTGGGTGGCCACATAACCCCCCCTCCAAGAACCGGCAATACCTCCCCCAAAGTCCACAGTCTGAATCGGCCTCTGTTTGGGAGGTCTGCCCCTGCGCGGCGGTGCCTGAGCCTGGACCGGCTGTGCCAAGTCCACATGGGCCGGTTTGAGTCGGTCCACCGTGAAAACCTCCTCTCTCCCCCCGATGTCCAGCACGAACGTGGACCCGTTTTGTTCCTGATCACCTTAAACGGCCCCTCTTAGGGCCACTGTAGCTGTGACCGGTGTCCGCCCCGTCGTACAAAAAGAAACTTACAGTTCTGCAGGTCTTTGGGTACGCAGGTCGGGCTCTGTCCATGCTGTGAAGTGGGGATGGGGGCCAGGTTACCGAGCCTCTCACGTAGTCTGTCCAGGACTGCTGTGGGTTCTTCCTCTTGCCCCCTTGGGGCTGGTATGAACTCGCCTGGGACGACAAGGGGTGCGCCGTACACCAACTCGGCCGATGAGGTGTGCAGATCCTCCTTGGGCGCCGTGCGGATTCCGAGCAGGACCCAGGGAAGTTTGTCCACCCAGTTAGGCCCTTCCAGGCGGGCCATGAGAGCTGACTTCAGGTGATGGTGGAAACGCTCCACGAGTCCGTTCGACTGTGGGTGGTAGGCAATTGTGTGGTGTAGCTGTGATCCTAAAAGGCTGGCCATGGCCGACCACAGACTGGAGGAGAACTGGGCACCCCTGTCGGAGGTAATGTGGGCCGGTACCCCGAAGCGGGCTACCCAGGTTGCGATCAGTGCTCGGGTGCAGGATTCAGAGGTGGTGTTGGTGAGCGGGACTGCCTCTGGCCATCTGGTGAACCGGTCTATCATAGTTAGGAGGTACCGCGCTCCTCGTGACACTGGCAGGGGCCCCACGATATCCACATGGATGTGGTCGAACCTCCGGTGGGTGGGTTCGAACCGCTGAGGCGGAGCCTTGGTATGCTGCTGCACCTTGGCCGTTTGGCACTGCATGCACGTTTGGGCCCATTCACTGACCTGTTTACGCAGCCCATGCCACACGAACCTGTTGGCGACCAGCCAGACGGTTGTCCTGATGGAGGGGTGCGCTAAGTTGTGAATGGATTTGAAAACCCGCCGGCACCAGGCTACTGGGACGACGGGGCGGGGTTGGCCGGTAGCTACGTCACACAGTAGGGTCCTCTCACCTGGGGCCTACGGCGAGGTCTTGCAGCTGTAAACCGGAGACTGCAGTCCTGTAACTGGGGATCTCAGCGTCTGCCTGCTGTGCCTCTGCCAGTGCTGCATAGTCCACCCCCTGGGACAGGGCCTGTATGGTCGGTCTGGATAGTGCGTCTGCCATGACGTTGTCCTTTCCCGAGACATGCTGGATGTCCATCGTGTACTCAGAAATATAGGACGGATGTCGCTGCTGGCAGGACGACCAGGGGTTGGACATCTTCGTGAACGCAAAGGTAAGCAGTTTGTGGTCTGTAAGCGCGGTGAAGGGCCTATCTTCTAAGAAGTACCTGAAATGTCGGATTGCCAGGTATAGTGCCAATAGCTCCCGGTCGAAAGCACTGTATTTGAGTTCGGGTGGTCATAGGTGTTTGCTGAAGAATGCCAGGGGTCGCCAGCGACCCTCAATGAGTTGCTCTAGCACTCCACTGACTGCTGTGTTGGATGTGTCCACCGTGAGGGCAGTAGGAACGTCCGTTCTGGGGTGCACTAGCATCGTGGCGTTTGCCAAGGCTTCTTTGGTTTTAACGAAAGCGGCTGCGGCCTCTTTGTCCCAGGTAATGTCCTTGCCCTTACCCGACATCAGAGTGAACGGGGGCGCATGGTTCAGGTTGCTGAGGGGAGGAAACGGTGGTAGAAATTCACCATACCCACGAATTCCTGCAGGCCTTTGATTGTGTTGCGTTGGGGGAAATGGCGGACCGCGTTTACCTTGGCGGGCAGAGGGGTTGCCCCGTCTTTAGTAATCCTGTAGTCCAGGAAGTCGATGGTGTCGAGTCCGAACTGGCATTTGGCCGGGCTGATTGTAAGGCCAAATTCACTCAGGCGGGAGTAGAGCTGGCGGAGGTGGGACAGATGCTCTTGATGACTACTGCTGGCTATGAGGATGTTGTCCAAATAGATGAATGCAAAGTCCAGGTCACGTCCCACAGCGTCCATTAGCCGCTGGAACATCTGTGCGGCATTCTTTAGACTGAACGGCATTCGGAGGAATTTGAGAAGTCCAAACGGGGTGATGAGTGCTGTTTTGGGGATGTCGTCTGGATGTACCGGGATTTGATGGTATCCCCGGACGAGGTCTACCTTGGAAAAGATCCTTGCGCCGTGTAGGTTTGCTGCGAAGTCTTGAATGTGCGGCACAGGGTAGCGGTCTGGCGTTGTAGCCTCGTTCAGTCTGCAGTAGTCACCGCATGGCCTCCAGCCCCCCGTTGCCTTGGGCACCATGTGCAGTGGGGAGGCTCATGGGCCGTCGGACCATCGTATGATCCCCAATTCCTCCATCTTCTTGAACTCCTCCTTCGCCAGTCGGAGCTTGTCTGGGGGAAACCTTCGAGCACGGGTGTGGAGGGGTGGTCCCTGGGTCGAGATGTGGTGCTGTACTCGGTGTCTGGGCATGGCTGCCGTGAACTGCGGTGTCAGTACTGATGGGAAATCTGCAGGACCCTGGTGAATTCATCGTTGGACAGCGTGATGGAGTCCAGGTGTGGGGCTGGCAACTTTGCTTCACCCAGGGAGAACGTTTGAAAAGTCTTGGCGTGGACTAATCGCTTCCCTTGCAGGTCGACCAGCAGGCTGTGGGCTCGCAGAAAATCCGCCCCCAGGAGTGGTTGGGTCACGGCGGCCAGTGTGAAGTCCCGCGTGAACCGGCTGGAGCTGAACTGTAGCCGCACCGTGCGGGTGCCGTAGGTTCGTATTGTGCTGACATTTGCGGCCCACAAGGTGGGTCCTGGTTCTCTGTTGCGGGTGTCATAACTCGTTGGAGGTAAAACGCTGATCTCCGCTCCGGTGTCAACCAAAAATCGGCGTCCCGACTGCTTGTCCCAGACGTACAGGAGGCTGTCCTGATGGCCAGCCGCCGTTGCGATTGGCGGCGGCTGGGCCTTGGCGTTTCCCGGGAACTTGCAGGGTGATCTACAGCGGCGGGCCTCTGTGCCCCACCCCTCGTGGTAGAAGTACCATTGTTCACTGAGCTCTGCTGCCAGGCCTGGTCTGGTCTGTCATTGAGCACGCGGTTGGTGATCTGTGCGACGGATGCCCCTCTCTCCTTCTTGGCATCCCACAGCACGTCTGCCCGGGCCGCCACCTCCCGGGGGTCGCTGACATCTGTGTCGGACAGCAGCAGGTGTATGTCCTCGGGCAGTTGCTCTAGGATCGTCTGCTCAAACATAAGGCAGGGTTTGTGTCCTTCAGCCAGGGCCAGCATTTCGTTCATTAATGCTGACGGCGGCCTGTCTCCCAAACCATCCAGGTGCATTAAGCGGCGTGCTCGTTCGCGCCGTGAGAGTCCGAAAGTCCTTATGAGCAGGGCTTTGAATGCTGTGTATTAGTCGTTCTCCGGGGGCGACTGTATAAACTCCTCAACTTGTGCAGCTGTCTCCTGGTCGAGAGAGCTCAGCATGTGGTAGTAGCGAGTGGACTCCGAGGTTATCTGCCGAATGTGGAATTGTGCTTCTGCCTGTTCAAACCACAGACAGGGTCTCAGCTGCCAAAAGCTTGGCAGTTGTAACGAAACTGCGTGAACAGATGCGGCGTCGGTCATCTCTGGCCCAAATATCGTTTCCCGGGAATTTCACCAAATATAGCGGTGTGCTACACACAGCGCTAGAATAACCACATGGAGTCGGTGAGTTGGAGTTGCGAATAAAGAGATTTATTCAAACTTTGCGGCCTGCTTTAAAGCCTTCCCGTTCCCGCCCTCCCTGGGTGGGACTGCTGTGGGGACTGCATATTCCCAGACCCTTTCTGCGCGTGGGATTTTCCCCCTGCTGGTGAAGGTGGCCTGGCGCCCTTTTTGGGGCCGGCCCTCTGCCTGCGTGCGCTGTTGTGAGCCGGTTCGTGGGTGCCAGAAAGTGGGTTGCACAATTTGATAGGTTTCAATGAGGTAACCCCTCATTCTTCCGAATTCTAGTGAATTCAGGCCCAGAGCCATCAAACGCTCTTCATATGACAAGCCATTCAGTCCTGGAGTAGTTTTTGTGAACCTCCTTTGAGCCCTCTCCAATTTCGGCATATCCTTTCTAAGGGGCCCAAAACGGTTCACAATACTCCAATTGAGGCCTCACCAATGCTTTATAAAGTCTCTACATTACATCTTTGCTTCTATATTCTAGTCCTCATGAAATGAATGCCAATATTGCATTTGCTTTCCTCACCACAAACTCAGCCTGCACATTAATCTTCGGGGAATCCTGCATAAGGACGCACAAGTCCTATTCTGCCCCAGATTTTTGTATTTTCTCTCCATTTAGAAAATAGTAAACCATTTCATTTCTTCTATCTAAGTGCATAACTTTACACTTCCCTAAACTGGATTCCATCTGCCACTTCTTTGCCCATTCTAAGTTCTTCTGTACCCTTTCTACTTCCTCAAAAACTACATGCCCATTCATCTATGTTCATATCATTTCCAAACTTTGCAACAAAGCCGTCCATTACATCATCCAAATTATTGATATATGATGTAAAAGAATTGGTCCCGACACAGACCGTGTGGAACACCACTAGTCACTGGCAGCCAACCCAGAAAAGACTCCCTTTATCCCCACTCTTTGCCTCCTGCCAATCAGCTACTGCTTTATCCATGCCGGAATATTTCCAGTAATACCACGAGCTCGTAACATTTTAAGAAGCCTCATGTGTGGCACCATGTCAATGGCCTTCTGAAAATTCAAGTACACAACATCAACTGATTCTCCTTTGTCTATCCTACTTCTAACTTCTTCAAAATCAAATATGGAAGAAGATGGCGGAACGACGACTGCGTGCGCGGCCTCTCTGGTGATGAATATCTGTTATCTGTCAAGTAGGGGGCCGTGCACAATCCTGATTTGATGGAGACAGACGTGAGTGCATAGCGAAACATCCGGAAAACTTCTGAAATGTCTGCTTTGCTACCGCTGCTACTGTGTGGTAACCGGAATCTCTGGAGCTGAGGGCCTCGAAATCCTCAGCTTTGTGTGTTTCAGCAGCCGGGGAGAGCTCGGAGGCGCTCGGCAGAGGATGGCGCTCGGGAGGCTGTATCGGAGAGGCTGCTCAGAAGCTCGGAGTTTTCGGACGGATGGACTCAGGGTCAGCTGTGTCGGCTGCTTCCAAGGTATCGGCAAGTTGACGGTGCCTGGAGGCTTATGGCAGGGAGTTTCTCCCTTTTTCCGCCGCTATCGGGGACTCGGGAGTTGATCGACTCGGGGACTTTGAGACTACATTTTTTACTGTGCCTTTGGACTGTTCTTCATCAAATTATGGTATTGCTTTGCACTGCTGCAGCTATATGGTATAATTATATGGTTTTGTCAGTGTTAGTCTTTGGTCTATCTTGTTTTCTGTGATATCACACTGGAGAAACATTGTATCATTTCTTAATGCATGTACGCATTTCTAAATGACAATAAAAAAGGACTGAGTGTTCTCATCATCTAAAAAAAAGAATTATAACAGATGAGAAAACCACGCTGACTTCAGCCTATTTTATTGTGTGCCTCTAAGTACCCTAAGATCTCATCCTTAATAATTGACTCCAACATCTTCCCATCCACTGAGGCCAGACTAACCGGCCTATAGTTTCTTTCTTCTGCCTCTATCCCTTCTTGAAGAGTGGACATTTGCAATTTTCCCGTCTTGTGGAACCATTTCAGAATCGAGATGTGTACTTACCCCCTGCTCTACTCACTTTACACCTATGGCTTTATAACTAAGTACAGTTCCAACACCATATATAAGTTTGCTGGCAACACCACTGTTGTGGGCTGTATCAAAGGGGGTGATAAATCAAAATACAGGAGGGAGATTGAAAACTTGTCTGAGTGATGTAATAACAACAACCTCCCACTCAATGTCAATAACTGTTGTAGACATCAGGAGAGGAAAACCAGAGGTCCATGAGCCAGGAATTATCAGAGGATCAGAGGTGGAGAGGGTCAGTAACTTTAAATGCCTGGGTGTCTCTATTTCAGAGAACTTGTCCTGGACCCATCATATAAATAAATTTGCAAAGAAAGCACAACAGCTCCTCTACTTCCTTGGGAGGTTTGGCATGTCATAAAAAATCTGAGTGGTGTGTGGTGGAAAGTGTGCTGACTGGCTGCATTACGGTCTGGTATGGGAACGCCAATGCCTTTGAGCGGAAAATCCTACAAAAGGTAATGGATTCAGCCCAGTACATCACAGGTAAAACCCTCCCAGCTGCCGAGCACATCGACATGAAACATTGCCGTAGGAAAGCAGCATCCATCATCAAAGATCCTCACCACACAGGCCATGCACTTTTCTCCTTGCTGCAATCAGGTAGAAGGTACAAAAGCTGCCGGACTTGCACCACCAGGTTCAAGAGTAGTTACTACCCCTCAACCACCAGTCCCTTGAACTACACTCATTTAGACACTCCGTTATATTGTTATTTCTTGCTTATTATTAATTGCCATTTATTTATATCTGCATTTGCACAGTTTGTCTACAGTTCACTGTTCCTCATGTTTACAGTTACTGTGCTAAGTATGCCTGCAGAAAAAGAATCTCAGGGTTTTATGTGGTGATGTGTATGTACTCTGATAATAAATTTTACTTCGAACTTACTTCAGATTTTGAATTCAAGATATTATTAGGTTAATCTGGGCTAGGAAACAGAAAATATTGCACAGCAACAGTTTCACATTCATTTTGTTGTCAGTAAGAAAATCACGTTCCTCAATCTTTGGTAGTTGTTGGTACAAATTAAGTATCAGCCTTCACTCAGTCCTTCGTACTCTCAACATTGTGAGAGGGACAGAGTTTGTTCTGCAACCTTATTCTACATTCGTGCAGTTATTAAGGACCATATTTCACAACAGCTCACTACTGCAATCACTTGGGATATCTGAGATCAAAGAATATATAACCTAAATCAAATTCCTTTCTTCTCACTCCTTGCCTTTGAAAATGATTATCTGTGGATGAGTGTTCCTAACAATAGACACGCTGTAGTGATAAGGGATTCATTAGTTAGGGGAATAGCCAGGAGGTTCTGTGGGCAAGAACAAGCTTCCCAATAGTACGTTGCCTCCCAGGGGCCAGGGTCTGGGATAGTTCAGATCACATCCTCAGCATTTTTAAGTGGGAGGGTGAACAGCCAGGAGTTGTGGTCCATGTGGGTACCAATGACATGAGTTGGACGAGTGACGAGGTTCTGCATAGGGAGTTCAGGGAGTTAGGTGCTAAGTTAAAGGGCAGGACCTCTAGGGTTGTGATCTCAGGATTGCTTCCTGTGCCACATGCTAGTGAGTCCAGAACTAGTAAGATTATACAGTTTAATATGTGGCTAAAGTGTTGGCGTAGGAAGGAGGGCATAATGTTTTTGGATTATTGGACTCTCTTTCAAGGTAAGTGGGACCTGTAGAGCAGGTGCAGTGTGCACCTGAACCGTAGGGGGACTAATATTCCTGGAGGTGGAACTTTTAGAGTGCCTACAAGATGTCTGTTTAGACCAGCTCGTCATTAAACCTACTGGGGGATCAGTTTTATGCATTGGCTGTCGTGTAAAGAACCAGAATTGATTAGAGAGCGTAAGGTACAAGATTCCTTGGGGCAGGTGGTCACAATATGATTGCATTCACCTTGAAATTTGAGAAGGAGAAGATAAAGTTAGATGTATCAGTATTACAGTGGAGTAAAGGGAATTACAGAGGCATGAGAGAGGAGTTGGCCGGAATTAATTGGAAAGGAACAGTGGAAGGGATTATGGCAGAGCACCAATGGCTGGAATTTCTGAAAGTAATTCAGAAGTCACGGGATATATACATCCCAAAGAGGAAGAAGTATTCTAAAGGAAGGATGACATAACCATGGCGAACAAAAGAAGTCAAGGCCAACATAAAAGGCAAAGAAAGGGTACATAATAGAGTTAAAATTAGTGGGAAGTTAGAGGATTGAGAAGCATTTAAAAACCAACAGAAGGCCACAGAAAAGTAATCAAGAAGGTAAAAATGGAAGTAAGCTAGCCAATATTATTAAAGAGGATACCAAAAGTTTCTTCAATACATAAAGTGTAAAAGAGAGGAGGGAGTGGATATCAGACCACTGGAAAACAATGGTAGAGAGGTAGTAATGGGGGAATGGAAGACAAATCGGTCTTCACTGTGGAAGACACTAGCAGTATGGCAAAAATTCTACATGTCAGGGGGGATAAAGAGTGTGAAGTTACCATTACTAAAGAAGAGGTTCTTGGGAAACTGAAAGGTCTGAAGGTAGATAGGTCACCTGGACAAGATGGTGTACACCCCAGGACTCTGAAAGAGGTGGCTAAAGAGGGGGCAAACACATGTTCCCATTTGCACAAGTACATGTATGCACAGGTGTAATGAAAATCTTACCTGCTGCTACATCACAGCACGTTGTATTAGCAACACAATATTGACAATTAAAACATAAATTATACACAATTTTATAAGAAAAACACACAAGCAGAACAAAAAAATTCTAAGTGGTTGAAGAGGTCATAGTGTTGCTACACTGAGGTAGGATTGTGCAGGTTGTTTTAAGAAGCAAATGGATGGAGGTACACAGCTACAGTATTCTTGAACTTGGTGCTGAGGTTTCTGTACCTCCCACTGAATGTACCTCCGTGGCTTCTATATCTCCAATATGAAGATGGCATGGCCTGGATGTGCAGATCTCTGATGATCAAAACGACTTTCTTGCTTGAAATATTGTGGAATATTGGTAGCTCAGGTTGGCTATGAGGAAGTTTGGTTTCTAATGAGGAAGTTTGGTTTCTATGAGGAAGTTTGGTTTCTTGCTTGAAATATTGTGGAATATTACTTTATACCTTATACTTTATACTATATTGTCGCCAAACAATTGATACTAGAACGTACAATCATCACAGTGATATTTGATTCTGTGCTTCCCGCTCCCTAGATTACAAATATTAAATATTAAAAATAGTAAAAATTAGCAAATATTAAAAATTTAAATTATAAATCATAAACAGAAAATAGAAAAATGGAAAGTAAGGTAATGCAAAAAAACCGAGAGGCAGATCCGGATATTTGGAGGGTACGGCCCAGATCCGGGTCAGGATCCGTTCAGCAGTCTTATCACAGTTGGAAAGAAGCTGTTCCCAAAACTGGCCGTATGAGTCTTCAAGCTCCTGAGCCTTCTTCCGGAGGGAAGAGGGACGAAAAGTGTGTTGGCTGGGTGGGTCGTGTCCTTGATTATCCTGGCAGCACTGCTCCGACAGCGTGCGGTGTAAAGTGAGTCCAAGGACGGAAGATTGGTTTGTGTGATGTGCTGCGCTGTGTTCACAATCTTCTGCAGCTTCTTTCGGTCTTGGACAGGATAACTTCCATATCAGGTTGTGATGCACCCTAGAAGAATGCTTTCTACAGTGCATCTATAAAAATTAGTGAGGGTTTTAGGGGACAGGGCAAATTTCTTTAGTTTTCTAAGGAAGTAAAGGCGCTGGTGGGCCTTCTTGGCAGTGAACTCTGCTTGGTTGGACCAAGTCAGGTCATTTGTGATATTGACCCCGAGGAACTTAAAGCTTTTGACCTGTTCCACTTGCGCACCACCGATGTAAATTGGGTTGTGCGGTACGCTACTCCTTCTGAAGTCAACAACCCATTCCTTCGTCTAGCTGACATTGAGGGACAAGGTTATTGAATATTGGTAGCTCAGGTTGGCTATGAGGAATTTTGGTTTCTAATTTGGCCAGACTTGGTAAAATGTTTGCAGACGTTTCGACTCCGGTCAAGAAGCCATCATCAGTAGGCAGATGAGGGTGTTGTCCCCTCAGAATGCCAGCTTATATACTCCACTTGGGTCCAAATGGATATTGATTAGACGTTGTGACCTGAGTGGCTGGTTCTTGCTGCAGCACCTCATGTAGATTCAAAGATCCAAAGTACATTTATTATCAAAGCATGTGTGCAGTATACAACCCTGATATTCATCCTCCCCACAACAGCCAAGAAACAAAGAACCATGGAACCAACTTGTTCAAAGTAAAACATCAACTCCCTCTCCCCCCACATGCTAAAACATAAATTGTGGAAACCACAACAAGAATGGTGGGGAAGGGTATGACAGTGATGTGTTGTTCAGTCCAGGGCACTTTGGAGCTTCTTATATTCCTGGATGTTAAAAATGCCACACAAGACCATAATACAACTCATCAGGATACTTTTGAGAGTACATCCGTGGAATACAGAACCTTCTCAACTTCTACAGACACTGACACTGATGTGCCATCCTTATGAAGTGATAATGGCAGAGTGGATCGGGGGAAGGATGGATTGGATAAAGAATCTCTGATCGGGTGGAGCCAAGATAGTGACGGTCTATGTCTATCTGCCTGTAATGTTGCTGCAGGTAAGAGATTCAAGTTATCTGTACACATATGTACATTACTGTGTAAAAGTCTTAGGCACATATATATTTCTTGGGAGTCTGAGAACTTTGCAGAGTATTGTATTTGTCCAAGTGGAGCAAAGAGCGAGTTTGTAAATCTGGTGGGAGCAAAGGATATTGGGAATGGCGAGCGTGGACCACTGCAGGAGGATTGTGGGGCAGGGGGCAGAGAAGGAGTGCCAGGGGTTGGGGGTGGCACATGTGCAGACACATCCAGCCCTGAGACACCAAGCAAGGTCATTTGATTCCAAACAATTGGTTTAATGATCATTATAGAATGTCTCTCTGGCGCTTTGCCTTCCCTCCCCGACCCGACCCCTTTTCCCAATCATGATTCCCCTCTCTTTCACCCCCACCCCCACTCTCATCCACAATAGAGGTCATTGTTGGAATCAGGTTTATCATCATTCACATATGTCAGGAAATTTGCTTTGTTTTACTGCAGCAGCACAGTACGATCTTTAAAATTACGAGAGCAGCGTGCAAAAGTCTTCGGCACATACATGTAGCTACTGTGCTTATGTACGTGTACATATAACTCTGAATATAGGATTATTTGGTGGAGTTGTCTGGGAATGTGAAGCTGATGCCATAGATGGTTAGTTCACTGGAGTCAACTGCTCTCCTTCATCCAGACAAACCAATCTGTAACATTATGAAACGATTCAGTGGCAACTTGAAGCAGAATCCAGAGCCTGGATCCCTTTGCTCTCCACAGTGTAGCATTCTCCCTTAAGTCCTCTGAACTGTTCAAAGTCAGTTCTTCAAAAAGTGGTATGATTGACCTCATTAACCTTTTGTAAATGGCACTATCCATATCGTGTGTCTGTGGAAATGATGAGAAATGCAATGCTCTCTACGTCACATCTACATCTACATCACTGCACTGATTGCAGTGTGAGTCTCAGCCGTATTGACAAAGCTTGCTTACCTTTTTGTTGACTTTAAAAAAACTGTGAATTTTCTAGGGACCTTTCTTATACTGTAGGGCTTAATAAGATGTAACTTTTGATTACTGCAGCTTCAAAATTTAATCAATTTTTTAATGTTATTATAGAATTCAGTTGGTTTTCATGCAAGATCAAAATCTCTTTTGATCTCTGGTGGATCCTCGATGAATGTCCGTCTTTCGCATTCACCTCCATTTTCTCTCAAGGCTTAGTTGTCCTAATTAGAAATTCATTGATTTAATCAGCCCATTGCATCCTGGTCTGCATTTTCTCATCTTCTGGGATCTTTTACGCATGGACTTATTATTCTATACCTTGTAGACAAACAAAAATTAACATGAAGTTCAGGGTTACCGTCAGAACAAACTTTCCCTTTATTAAAAGCTGGCATCATCAGGGGAGTCACCTGTTCTGGAACCAATGGTCCCCAATCTGAAGTTTTCACTTTACATAGACTATTTCTTGTCTACACTCCCCCCAATATCAACCCTGCATGTGCTGTGTATACACAGTGTGAGGTGCGCCTTTTGCAGTGTAATTCTTCAGTAAATATGTGATATATGAGTCATGAGAAGCTCAGATTATAACATACATGTACAAAGGCAAATATTTGCCCAGGGGTGTATGGATTTTTTTTCAGCTGATTCAGAGCATGTTTATGAAAGGTTACTTTCGGCAACAGTTTATGGTTGGGCCAGTTTGAACCTGTTATAGACTTCTTCAGCTAGAGGCAACCCTGAATATCTCTCTGCTACATGATCATCCAAGATAGAGCCAAGAATACTCTGTTCCTTACTGTGCATTTGCTGTCTCCTCCTATATTCCCTGTTTCAGCTGTGACTTAACCAATATAATGGCTACGGCTGCTTATTTAAACTTGGCTTTCTGTTAGATCAGGACACCGGGAGGCTCTTGGTTCAGATCTAATTCTCCCTTACAGTAGGCAACATCAGGGTGGTTTATTTCTCACAGAACACTCACATCCTCTTTACCGTGCCAAGCCCATTTCTATTTGAACTAGCATTTTAATTATTAATTAATTGATAATAAGGACTCTAACCTATTATACCTATTCCTTTAAAAACAAAACCTAACTAACAAAGCTGGCACTAATTGTACTACCATTAAGATAAGGGTAATAATTCCAACCCAAGGGCAGATGTAGACATTTAATCTACATCACCTTTTTGCTATTGTAATATTCCAAAAGAACCCAGTCATATTTTGTCTTCTTAAAACTTATGTATACTTTATTTTCACTCTCTGGCTAAATGTAGTAGCTCTCAGATCATCCAAAGGTTCCCTTATATTATCAACCTTGTCTTTACTCTTCAATGGAAAATGCCAATCCTAAACTTTATTTAAATGGTCTTTGAACAACTCACACATATCAAACATGAATATATGACTACAGCAATCCCCAAAAATTGCTGCTATTTTATTCTGGGGTAAATTACCCTCCCCTTAGCTTCCCACAAGATCCAAATTTTATTGGTAATCATAACTAATGAGCTGTGGTTGTTATTCTCACAATGTTCATCTGTCACCTGGCCCAACTCATTTACCAAACCAGGTCTAGTATGTTCTCTCCTCTGGATGGCTTCTCCACATATTGTTTCAAGAAACCCATTTGGATGCATTGTAGAAATCCCACCCTTTCTAAGCTTCTTGTATTAAGGAGGTTCCAAACAACACTGGGAAAGTTAAAGCCCCTCATTATGACAATTCTCTTATTTCTGCACCTCTCTATAATGTGTCTACACAGCTGGGCTTGGACAGATGAGAAGAATGGGCAAAGAAATAGTGGATGGAATACAGTGCAGGGAGGTTTATGGACATGCACTTTGCCCATAATACTTAGGAGTAGAATGAGGCATTTAATTGTTGGTTTTCCCATTACATTTGAACCATCCCCCGCCCCCCGCCCCCACAAGTAAGGACTCACCAGTGTTTTTTAAAGCTTCAATATTACATCCTTGCTTTTACAAAGTATATTCTAGTCCGCATGAAATGAATGCTACCATCGCACCTGCCTTCCTTACCACAGACGCGACCTGAAGCTTTAGGGAATCCTGCACAAGGACTCCCAAGTCCCCTTGCACCTCCGTTTATTGCATTTCTCTCCATTTAGAAATTAGTCAATCCTTTAATTTCTTCTACCAACATGCATGGACATACACTTTTTAAAACTGTATTCTATGTGCCATTTCTTTGCCCATTTTCCTAATCTGTCCTTCTAGAGCCTCTCTACTTCCTCAAAGCTACCTGCCCATCTAACTACCTTCATATTGTCTGCAAGCTTTGCAACAATGCCATCAGTTCCATTATCCAAATTGCTGACGTATAACGTAAAAAGAATTGGTCCCAACACAGACCCTAGTGGAACTCTACTGGTCACCTGCAGCCAATCAGAAAAGGCTCCCTTTATTCCCGCCCTTTGCCTACTGCCAGTCATCCACTGCTTTGTCCATGCTCGAATCCTTCCTGGAATACCATGAGCTCCTAGCTTGCTAATCAGCCTCATGTGTAGCATCTCGTCAAACCCTTCTGAAAACCCAAGTACACAACTTCAACCAATTCTCCTTTGTCTATCCTGCTTGTTGTGAGCAGAACAGGAGAAAAGGCCACAGATGCGTGTTCCTGAGGGAAGTAAGGATCCTGGAACCTTATGAGGAGATGATAAATATTGTTATAGAGAGGATGGGAACACACCAAAGAAGAACACGAGGAAAGTATCAGCTCCTATGGCTACTTTCCCAAGTGAAATGTGGTCTGCTGCATTGACCTTGACATTAAGTCCCTAACTGGATATTGACCCAACAGCTTAGACAATGGAGTAATGTCACACTACCTGACTGCCTCCTTAGAGCCTTAAGCAAAGCAAGCCAGTTACATCAGATTTGTCACGATTCCTAAGGTAAATGCATCAACAGTACTTAGCAAATGCCCCACAGCTCTGTTCTATACCAAGCTCACAAATTTAACCTGAACAGGGCGTAACATAACTATCCGAACACTGACACATCCAATATCAATCAATGTGAGAACATTGACAGTTCCAAGGTCAGAAACATTTACGATGATCAACTTTCTCAGTGTAAGATGTGACAACGATGAGATTCGGAGACAGTTTGTGGCTACAGCCTGTGGCCATCCCCTCAATAGCAAATACTCCTTTTTGAGTACTGTTGGGGGGGCGATGGAAGCAACCGTGACCGTGCCTCTGGCCCTAAGTCTGGCCTTGTGGCACAGAAGGGTAGGGAACTGAAGAGGATAGCAGCAATGATAGAGGACTCCATAGATAGACAATTCTGTGGACACAAAAGAGAAACACAGATAGTAGTTTCCCTCCCAGGTGTAAGTTCCAGGATGTTTCTGAATGCACCCACCATCTCCTGAAAAGGGAGGGTGAGCAACCAGAAGTCATTGTACATATTGGTACCAACGACATATGTAGAAAAATGGAGGAGATCCTGAAAACAAATACAGGGAGTTAGGAAGGAAGCTGAGAAGCAGGACCTCAAGTGTAGTCATCTCAGGATTGCTGCTTGTGCCATGCAACAGTAAGGATAGGAATACAATGAGGTAGCAGATAAATGTGTGGCTGAAGAATTAGATCTGGGGGCAGGGATTCAGATTTCTGGATAATTGGGACCTCTTCTGGGGCAGGTAGGACCTGTACAAAAGGGACAGGTTGCATTTGAATCCAAGGGGGGCCAATATTCTTGCAGGCAGTTTTCCTGGAGCTGTTGAGAGTGTTTAAATTAATATGAGAGGGGGATTGGAAACAGTATGATTGAGTTGAGGATGATCCAGCTGGTTTGCAAGTAGATGATTGGTGTAACGTGAATGTAAGGAAGGACAAGTCAATGACAGGGTACAAATGCAGACAGAGCAAAGAGTTGACTTGTCCCACAGAGTCAAAATTCAAACATGTGAAGAACGCAGAACTGAAGGTGCTGTATTTAAATGAGTGTAGCATTTGGAAAAAGGTGGACAAACTTGTGGCGCAGTTTGTAATTAGTCAGTAAGATATCTGAAAGAAGGTCATAGTTGGGAGTTTAACATCAAAGGATATACTTTGTGACAAAAGCAGAGGTAGGAAGGCATGGTGTCGCTCTGTTGGTAAGACATGGAATCACATCTTTAGAAAGAGGTGACATAGGGTCAGAGAATGTTGACTCTTTGTGCGTGGAGTTAAGAATCTGCAAGTGTAAAAAATCATTATGGGAATTGTATATAGGTGTCCAAATAGTAGCCAAGATGTGGGGTTGAGATTGCAAAGCAAGCTGGAAAAGGCACGTAATAAGGGTAATGACACAATTGTAAAGAGGGACTTCAATATGCAAGGGGAATTGGGAATATCAGGTTGGTGTCCAACAGCAAGAGGAGGAATTTATTAAATGCCTATGAGATGGCTTTTTATAGCAACTTGTGAATGATCTACAAGGAGAAAGGCTATCTTAGATTGGGTGTTGTGTAATAACCCAGATCTTATGAGGGAGCTTAACATAAAGGAACCCTTAGGAAGCAGTGACTATAATATGATTGAATCCGTACTGCAATTTGAGAGAGAGGAGAATAACTCACACGTATCAGTATCACAATAAAATAAAGGGAATTTCAGAGGCATGAGAGAAGAGTTTGCTCAGGTGGATTGGAGGACAATACTGTGTGGAGGGAGGGATGATGACAGAGCAGAAGCAGCTACAGTTTCTGGGATAATTCACAATGTGCAGGATAGATACGTCCCACAGAAGAAGTTCTCAAGTGGCAGGTGTAGGCAACAAGGGAAGTTAAGGACTGCATAAAAGCCAAGGAAAGGACATATAAGTTAACAAAAAGTGAGTGGGAAATTGAGTGATTGGGAAACTTTTCAAATCCAACAAAAGGCAACTGAAAAGCAATAAGAAGGGAAAAGAATGAAATATGAGGGAAAACTAGCCAATAATATAAAGCAGGATACTAAAATGAGTAAAAGGGAGGTGAGAGTTGATATTGGATCACTGGAAAATGATGCTGGTGAGGGAGTAATGGGGGACAAAGAAACAGCTGATAAACAATGGATATTTTGTATTAGTCTTCACTGGGAAGACACTGGCAGTGTGCAAGAGGTCGATGAGTGTCAGGGAGCAGGAGTGAGTGTCATTGCTATTACAAAGGAAAATGTGCTTGGCAAACTCAAAGGTCTTAAGGTGGATCAGGACTTCTCCTGGAGTCCTGAGAGAAGTTGCTGAAGAGATAATGGATGCATTGATCATGATCTTTCAAGAATCACTTAATTCTGGCATGGTCCCGGAGGACTGGAAAATTGCAAATGTCACTCCACTCTTTAAGAAGGGAGGAAGGCAAAAGAAAAGAAATTATAGGCCAGTTAGCCTATCCTCAGTGGTTGGGAAAGTATTGGATTCGATTATTAAGGTTGAGGTTTCGGAGTACTTGGAGACTAATGGTAAAATAATTCCAAGTCAGCACAGTTTCTGTAAAGGGAAATCTTGCCTGACAAATGTGTTAGATACCTTCGCGGAAGTAACCAGCAGGGTGGACGAAAGAGAGGCAGTGGATGTCATTTACTTGCAATTTCTTATGGTGGGGATACCCAGAACCAGAGGGCACAGCCTCAAAATTGAGGGGTGACCGTTTAGAACAGAGGTAAGGAGGGATTTTTTTAGGCAGAGAGTAGTGAATCTGTGGAATGCTCTGCCACAAATTGCAGTGGAGGCCAAGCCCGTGTGTATATTTAAAGCAGAAGTTGATAGTTTCCTGATTGGTCAGAGCATCGAAGGATATGGCAAGAAGGCAGGTGTATGGGTTTGAGGGGGACTTTAGATCAGCCACAACGGAATGGCGGAGCAGACTCGATGGGCTGAATGGCATAACTATGCCCCTGTGTCTTATGGTTTTATGCAGTTACTCCACATTCCATCCCTCCATGCTGACTGCTAAATGCTGGTAGAGGAAGGCAAAGAGTTAATAAACAAATGTTCAGAAGAGAACAAACACAGATGTAACCATGCGAGGGAAGCGAGGTAACATTACAAGCATAGACGGCACTTGAATAGACACGAAGTAGCCTCGGAGAGCAAAGAACATACAACAGTGTAGTTTAGTAAAGGTCATTCAACCCACAATATTGTGCTGACTTTTTAACCTACCCTAAGAGCTATAGTTCCTTACTTACCACCCCAGAAGCCTTAAGATTGCAGAAGATCATTCTCCACAACTTCCACAATCTTCAATGGGATCCTACTACCATATATCATACCCTACCCCTTACTCTCCATGTTCCAAAGGGATTTCTCTCTCCATGATTCCCTTGTCTATTCATCCAGAATGGCATTTATCTCAGCAAGTGCCCGTTCATTCCTTCCTCACCACCATTCTAGGCCCCAAACAGTCCTCACAGAAGTGGTAATACTTCACTCATGAGTTTATTGGGATCATCGACTTCATCTGGTGTCCCCAGTGCCTCCTCCTCCACTTCAGGGAGACCTGACAAAGATTGAGGGATCACTTTACAAAGAACCTCTGCAATGTCTATCAAGTCAAATCTCATCCTCCTTTGCTCTAAAGAGAAAAGCCCTAACTTGTTCAACCTCCCTTCTTTAAAAAAACTCTCCAATCCAGACAACTTCCTGGTAAAATTCCTCTGAAGCCTACATAAAGTGCTTAAATCCTTTCTATAATGAGGCAACCAGAACTGAACACTATATTCCAAGTGTGGGCTGACCAAAGCTTTATGGAGCTGCAGCATTACAATATGGCTCTTGAATTCAATTCTCCAATTAATGAAGGCCAACACACGGTATGTATTCCTAACCACCCTGTTAAATTGCACGTCAACTTTGAGTGATCTATGGTTGGAGACTCCAAAATCCCTCTGTTCCTCTATACTGCTAAAATTCCTGCCAATACCCCTCTATTCTGTCTTCAGATTCAATCTCCAAGGTGCATCACATCACACTTTTCTGGATTGAACTCTATCAGCCACTTCTCAACCGAGCTCTGCATCCTATGAATATCCCATTGTAACCTCTGACAACCTTCTGCAGTATCTACAACACCACTAACCTTCATATCTCCTGTAGAAAAACAGGCGGGTAAGAACAAATGAAATGAAATTGCAATCACAAAACTGAGACATAAGGAATCAGAAACAAGAGAAAATCTGCAGATGCTGAAAAATCTGAGCAACGCACACAAAATGCTGAAGGAACACAGCAGGCCAGGCAGCATCAATGGAAAAGAGTAAACTGTCGAAGTTTTGGGACAAAATCTTTCAGCAGAACTGGAGAAAAAACCTGAGGAGTAGATTTAAAAGGTGGGGAAGGGGAGACAGAAACATATAGTGATAGGTGAAACCAGGAGGGGGAGTGATGAAGTAAAGAGCTGGGAAGTTGATTAGTGAAAGAGACAGAAGTCCATGGAAGAAAGAATAGAGGGGAGGCGGTAAGGAGATAAGGTGAGAGATGGAAAAGGGATGGAAAATGGTGAAGGGTGGGGTTGGGGCATTACTGGAAGTTTGAGAAATCGATGTTCATGCCATCAGGTTGGAGGCTACCCAAACGGAATATAAGGTGTTGTTCCTCCAACCTGAGTCTGGCCTCATCATAACAGTGGAGGAGGCCATTGATGGACATATCGGAATGGGAATGGGAAGTGGAATTAAAATGGGTGGCCACTGGGAGATCCTATTTTTTCTTGCAGACAGAGTGTAGATTTTTTCTTGCGGACAGAGTGTAGGGGTTTGGACAGTAGTCTCCCAACCTACGTCGAGTCTCGCAGACACACAGGAGGCCACATCGGGAGCACCGGACACAGTATATGACCCCCACAGACTCTCAGGTGCAGTGTCGCCTCACCTGGAAGGACTGTTTAGGGTCCTAAATGGTAGTGAGGGAGGAGGTGTAGGGGCAGGTGTAGCACTTCTTCTGCTTGCAACTGAGTGCCAGGAGGGAGATCAGTGAGGTGGGAGTCACGTAGGGAAAGCAGAAAGTTGCGGGGAGGTAAAGATGTCCTTGGTGGTGGGATCCCATTGGAGGTGGCAGAAGTTTGGGAGAATTATGTGTTGGATGTGGAGACTGTTGGAGTGGTAGGTGATGACAAGAGGACACAGAGTGGCAGGAGGATGGGGTAAGATCAGACTATGTGAAATGGAAGAGATGCAGTTGAGGGCATCGTTGATGATGGGGGAAGGGAATCAGATCATATTGTGGAATTGTGTGGGAAAAAAATTTACAACAATTTCACGGACAGAATTAGCCTGGTGGTTTAAACCATTTAAAAAAAAACATGTCCGGAAGGCAAGATCTCAAAAGAAACAAGAGACAGACAAAAAAGACATGAATATGGCAAAATGATGAAGTTCCTGGATGCTGATTTACCGCTGGTAGTCTACACATAGCATTAGTCTCGTAGCATCAGCATTCGTGATAAAGGTGCTCAATGAGTTTAAAGCAGTGGAGGTTATCAACATGAACATTGGTACGGCTTTTGACGAAGTCCCTCATGGTCGGTTGATTCAGAAGATAAGATACCTGGGATCCAGAGTAAATTGCACCTTTGCGTTCAGAGCTGGTTTGGCCACAGTGGAAAGTTCGTAGGGGTGGAAGTTTGCTTTTCTGGCTGGAAGTCAGCAACCAGTGGTGTTCTACAAGGATTCTGTTCTCATGATAATTATCAGTGATTTGGATGAAAATGTAAATGAATGGATTTGGAAATCTGGGATTGCATCAAGGTGACATTGTGGTCAGGTAAAGGACTATCAGATAATATAACAGAATATATATCAGTTATAGTTATGGGCAGAGAAGTGGCAGATGAGTTTAATCCCAATCAATATGAAGTGTTGTACTTTGGAAGATCAAATGAAAGGAGAAAGCATACACTTACTGGTAGACCCCTTAATAGCACTGAAGCACAGAAGGATCTTAGGGGCTCATTGAACGTGAGTACAAAAGTGGATAAAACAGTAAAGGAGAGTAAGGCATGCTTATCTTCATTGTCAGGGTGTTGCGTATAAAAGTAAAGAAGTCATGCTGCAGCTTTATAAATTGTAGTCATACCCCACTTGGAGTATTGTGTACAGATCTGGTTACTGCATTATAGGAAGGATGTGGAGATTGTGGAAATGGCTCCGAAGAGGTTGACAGGATGCTGCCTGGATGAGAGGGAATCGGATGGCATTATACTGTATAAGGAGAAATTGGACAATTTGTGTTGTTTTCCTGGAAACATTAAGGCTAAGTGGAAATCTGAATGAGGTTTTTAAACTTAAGAGATATAGAGCTAGAGTAGAAGTCCAAACTCTTCCCGAGTGGTAGAAATTTCAAACACCAGAAGACGTACTTTTAAGGTCAAATGGGAGAAATTTAAGGGGATGTGGGGGCAAGTTGTTTACATAGAGAGTGGGAGGTGTCTGGAAGGGGTTGCCAGGGTTAGTAATGAAACCAGCAATTCAATAGAGTTGAAGAGGATTTTGGATAAGTAGAGAACATGAAAGGAATGGAAGGATATGGATGATAAACAGGATGAGACATTTCCTTGACCTGAATCTTCTTATTCGTGTCTGTCTTATTTTACACCAAATCCAGAAATGTTTGTTCCCTACTGGGCTCTACCACAAGCTGCTCTGAAAAGCCATCCCATCCCACAAGTTTGTTTTCCTGTGTTCTGCTCCAGACCGGATAGCACAGCTTTGTGGGCCGAAGGGCCAGTATTGTGCTGCAGGATTTCTGTTACTGATCTACCTGTGTATTGAAGTTCCCCAAGATCACTGTGACATTGCTTTCCTATATGCCTTTTCTGTCTCCTGGGGTATAACGTCCGCTACATCCAGTATACAACTAGGAAGCCTGTGCATAATTGCCAATCAGGGGATTTCAGTCGAGATGCCAGAATGGTGTGTTGCCTCCCTGGTGTCAGGTCACACAGCGGCTAGTGAACATTCTGAGAAAAGAGGGAGAGCACCTGGGAGCTGAGGTCCCTTTAGGTGTTAATGACATAGACAGGAGTATGGATGGGTTCTGCAAAATGATTTTTGGGAGCTAGGTAAAAAGATAAATAAAGCGGTAGATAAAAACAAGACAGTAATAGAAAAACAGTATTAAATAGACAAGAGGCAGAAAATAAGTTTCAGCCGCACCAGAATATCACAGTGATGCACAAAGTGCCGTTAGTGCAAGTATCTGAGTCCTTGTGTGTGCGTCTGTGTGCTCACAGTTTCAGTCATTGTTCTGTGCGAGTGGTGTGATGGAGGCCACAGCTCTGGGATAGAAGCTGTTCCTCAGTCTATTTGTTCTGGCTTTCAGTGTCCTGAACCTTTTGCTGGACGTCAGCGGGTCCAACAGGGAGTGGCCGGGGTGTGTGGTGTCTCTGGTTATGCTGATTGCTTTCCTCCTGAGTCTGCTGGAATAGATGGTGTCCAGTCCTGGGAGCTCCATCCTGACAATTCGCTGGGCCACCTTCACCACGCGATGCAGGTCTTGTCACTCAGCGGCTGTGCAGCTGGCATACCACACTGTGGCACAGTTGGTCAGGATGGGTTCAATTGTGCTTCTGTAGAAGTTAAGAAGTTAGGTAATTCCAAAGATCTACCATTATCCGGCTAAACAATTTTCATTTCTTTCCTTGTCAAGGTGGCTGGGATTCTATTGGAGTCTGTAATCTACTGATGAGTTCAAACTGTGCTTCTTCATGGCGGTATGTTCCTGGTCTTGGAGCTCACCATGCTGCTGCATTTTTGATATCTCCAGGAGCTGCCTGGAAGATGTTTGCCTGTGGGGTGCGGTTCTACGGCCCTGTGGACGAATCAACCCAATGCTGGAGACGCCGAATGAAGTGTCATGGGAGATCAGAACATTGAGACAGCAGATGCGGCTGTCGGAGGCCTCTGCACTTGAGCGATCTTCCGTTGTCTCTCTCTTGCGATAGGGGGTGGAGTTCTGCTGGCACTTGAGTTGGTGAACTCAAATAAATGATGCTGCGGACAGTAACATTGAAACAGTGAGCTGCTGGTCTCCCCTCTCACTGTGGAAGGGTGATATCCTTCTCTCCCTTGTTAGGAAGAGAGAGAAAGCCAGTGGCATGTCGAAGTGCTGAGTTATGAACTGTGGTTTTTGATTGACTCTCAATCCTGGTCTTTCTGGGGACTTTGCTATTGGCTGCATGGTGGATTTTGGGGCTGAGACTGCCTGCTGGAGCAAGTGGGGGAAGGGGTAGTGAGGAGGGTTTATGCTTTGCTTCTGCTTGCGCATGGGGAGGGGTAGACTTTGGGGTTCTTATGTTCTTCTCTCATTCGTTGTTTGGGGCTTCCTTCTATTTCATGGATGTCTGTGAAGTGTAAGAATTCCAGGTTGTACAGTGTATACATTCTCTGATATGAAATGGAACCATTGAACCATTGAAATTTCCTGCCCTCCTGAATGACCACATCATTATTTGTTGACTTTGACCCTTGGCTCAATTTGACCCGCAGAGGAATCATCAATAATGTAGCAGACTTGTTAAGCAACTTGAGAACAATATCTGTATCAAAGACATCAACTTCAATTCTTCTAACTTCTTGAGAACATAATCTGGTTAGTTATTGTGCTCATTCTCAACCTCTCACGTGTGGAACACATCCAATTAAGTGAAAAGTTTCACAGTGAGCAGAAGGCCAGTGAGATGTCGGTGAGAAATCACCTGTCAGTGAGGCAGAACCACATTTACAGGGGGCAACAAATATTTCAGTAGATTTTAGTGCTTTGGATAATCTGCCAATGGACAGTGGTAATAATAATGATTATTTTAATAGTTTTATTCGGAAAAGGATCTCAAACTTGTAACTTTTAGACGAGGTTCAAATCCTTCTAGTCACGGGTGTTGTGGCTGCCAAGATCAGGAATTTTAAGATTTTAGAATTTGTTACTGGTATTTTAATTAAAGATAGAGGAAAAGCTCCAGATGTTCTGAACAAAAAGAAATAATGAAGAAGAATAATCTGAACTCAAACACTAAGAGATGATAAGCTGAGAGGAAAGGTTATTTTTGATATTGTGCCAGAGAAATGTAAATGAAAGACGAGAGAACTTAACAGAGTTCTGACAGAGATTTACTGTCCCATTGGGACTAAAGGTTTAGAAGGTTATTTTATGTCTATTTTTTACAAAACCAAACAATAAGGCAGACTTGAGGGGCTTCAGTCCTTGTGTTGATCAGGCTTTGGATTTTAACCTGTTAGATGCCATTACTTCCATACAGGTTGTTGGGTTTGTTCAGAAGGGGGGGCACCAATGATCTATGATGTTTTCCTCTTGGACTTAAATGGAGAGTGTACCCACTCGAATAAAATAGAGCAACATTTTCTTCCAAAGTCCGACTCAGTGAAAAATTAAAATCTGTCGAAAACTAGCATCCTGTAATAAGTGGTCCCATTCTTTTGAGATTATCCTTGAAGATTCTGGCCAAGCTTAGAAGGAGACAATGGCGCCTAATGGCAACTCCTTTGCTTGCATCTTCGGAAACAGCTCTATGTCCATCTTTAATATCTCTGTTTTTCCCTTTCAGGGTTCTTTTGAAGACCCTGACCTAGAGTTACATGCTGAATACGGTTCTTTGCGGGAATGGGATCCGCTCTCGGGGTTTCACGACTGGCCATTATTCAGCACGCCAAGGGTACGGCCTAAGAGCTTCACTCGCCTTCCGAGATTTCGTGGCTCTGGAGATTGGGGGGATCAGAGGTCAATGTCTGAGCAGGAGATCAGTGTGTCATGGAAGATAGAAGATCTAAGGCTGTGTGCCCAGAGACCCGAGACCTTTGGGCACAGAGCTCAGAAAAAGCAACGCAACGGACTTTTAATGTTGGAAAGCAGTGAGTTGTTTATTATGTCTCCCCTGTCGCTGTGAAATGGAGACATCTCTTTCTCCCTTATTAGGGAGAGAGAGAGTCTGTGGTACATCGAATACCGGGTGAATGAATAGTCTTTGGAGGACTGCAAGTTGACATCTTTGCTGTTGCTTTGCTCACGCTTGAGGGTTCGGTGACGGGTGCTGATGCTTTTCTTTCGGTGGAGGGAGGGCAGCTGGGGCTACTTTGGGGTTCTAACATTTAACTGTCATACATTCTTTGGGACATTCCTCTGTTTTTCGTGGATGGTTGCAAAGAAAAAGCATTTTAGGATGTATATTCTATACATTTCTCTGACATTAAATGTACCTTTGACCTATGTAGTGTTTGACGGACACAGTTGTCCTTCACTGTCATCAGAAGGGATTCATTCCAGCAACACCCAGCTTTAATGAAAATATTGTTCCTTTAAGCAATTTAATGAAGCAGACCAAGAGGAACCATTAGACTCCAGCTGCAGTTTTTATTGACCTTCTGAAGGCTTCTGATTCCATCAGCCGTAACTTTATCATTAATGCTTCGGGCCGGATGGGGGTTGGTGCCACTTTGTGGGCCTCATCACAGACCTAAATACAGGTGCACACGAGGAATTCTGCAGATGCAGGAAATTCAAGCAATACACATCAAAGTCGCTGGTGAACGCAGCAGGCCAGGCAGCATCTCTAGGAAGAGTTATGCTCTGTCCACCAGAGATCATTTCGCTGAACACCTACGCTCTGTCTGCCAGAGAAAGCAGGATCTCCCAGTAGCCACACATTTTAATTCCACGTCCCATTCCCATTCTGATATGTCTATCCACGGCCTCCTCTACTGTAAAGATGAAGCCACACTCAGGTTGGAGGAACAACACCTTAATTTCCGTCTGGGTAGCATCCAACCTGATGACATGAACATTGACTTCTCAAACTTCCGCTAATGCCCCACCTCCCCCTCGTACCCTATCCGTTATTTATTTATATACACATATTCTTTTTCTCTCTCTCCTTTTTCTCCCTCTGTCAATCTCACTATACCCCTTGTCCATCCTCTGAGTTCCCCCCCGCCCCCTTTTCTTTCTCCCTAGGCCTCCTGTCCCATGATCCTCTGATATCCCTTTTGCCTATCACCTGTCCAGCTCTTGGCTCCATCCCTCCCCCTCCTGTCTTCTCCTATCATTTTGGATCTCCCCCTCCCCCTCCCACTTTCAAATCTCTTACTAGCTCTTCTTTCAGTTAGTCCTGATGAAGGGTCTCGGCCCGAAACGTCGACTGTACCTCTTCCTAGAGATGCTGCGTGGCCTACATACAGGTTCCAGTTTTCTTGTTGAGATTGGCAAAGCTGGGACTGACCAATCCTTATTCTAAGGTGAGTAGATCAAGGAGACCCACTTTCCCCAATATTATTGAACATAGTTTTGGACATTCTTTTATGTTCATCAGATAGGGATGGGTCTGGTTCCATCTAGCTGTCAATATGTCATGTACAGCTCTAGCCTTTGCTGATGATGTTGCACCTCCAAGAGATTCTCACAAGGGCTTGGTCAGGATCCTCAAAGTCTTGGAAAACTGTACGAAGACTGGCCGTGAGGTTAATCTCAACAAGACTGATGGATTTTATATGGAATTCAAAGTAAAAATATCCTTATTTAATACTGTCAATAATCATTTTTAATGGAGATGAGATATCGTAGTCCAGGTCACATAGAAAAGTATCTTGGTGCTCGGATCAAACCCTGGATTGCGTGTTCCAGACAAGACTAGATAAATAACCTCAAGGGATGGGGTATGAACATCTCGAGCACTCGGCTCCAATCTACCCAAATGATTGGTATTTTTCAAAAGCAGTGCATATGTGATTATCAAAGTGAAAAACTTGAAATGCAATAAATCTGAAATAAAAGAGATAATGCTGGAAATCTTCAGCAGGTTTGGCAGCTTTTGTGGAGAGTGGAACAGAGTTAGTGTTTCTGATCAATGACCTTTCATCACTATGACAACGCACACAAAATACTGCAGGAACCAGTGTGTCAGGCAGCATCTATGGAGCGGAGTAACCAGTCTTGCATCACAATTTTCTGCTTTCTCATTCCCAAATCCTGTTTCTGTTTTCCCATTTTCTATTTTCACATTCCCAGTTCTCATTAAATTCTGTTGATTGGAAATGTTGTCTGAGCTGCTAGCAACACCTTATATTCCATCTGGGTAGCCTCCAACCCAATGGCATGAATATCATCTTCTTCTTCTGGTAAAAAAAAAAATCCCTCCACCTCTCTCCTTCTTCTATTCTCCACTCTGTCCCCTTTCCTCCTCTCAGCTGCCTATAACCTCTTCCTTCCTTTTCTCCTGTGGTCCTCTCTCCTATCACATCAGATTCCTTCCTTTCCAGCCCTTTGTCATTCCTACCTGCCTAGTTTTGCCTATTACATTCCAGCTAGCCTCATTCCCCTCCCCCCACCTTTTTATTCCAGTATCTTCGGCCCTTCCTTGCCAGTCCTGAAGAAGGGCCTCAGGCTGAAACATCAACAGTTTTTTTTTCATTTCCATAGATACTGCCTGACCTGCTGAGTATATCAGCATTTTGTGTCTGCTGCTTTGTTTATGATTGTCATCTTCCACCATTTACTGGTTTCACCTCACCTGAGTTACAACAGAGCACACTGGGTGTGTCAAATTTGCAATGCAAACAAGATCAAACTTCAGGTATAAATTCAAACAACTCCCAGAACACTTTTTCATCACACAAAGTGTTGTGAGTGAATCCCATTTAAGACAGGTAGATGCCAACGAATTTTAACGTTTTTTCTTTGAAATTATGTTGGGATTTGTTTCAATTTTGGGAAAATGTGTTTCATTTCTCATCACTGATCCCTTTGGATACCATCAAGCAGTGAGTAGTCTGTGGATAGATTCAAATCTAAATGATTATTTGACCTGTTTTCACAACACTTCGCAAACAAAAACATTTTGGCAATCAGGAACAGTAAAATATCAATTTTGAGTGTTGATGCCCAGACATCACAAAAACAAAAAGCACAGAAAAAAACATCTCATTAAGAAAAAAATTTCATTATATTAATATAATTCAGACGTAGCTATGGTTTTCCTTTCACGGTGTTTCTCATTAAAAGTATTAAATAAATTAGAAAGATCAGGAGTATTGAAATAATATTGATGCAACATTGAATTAAAATTTCAGTCGAACAGTTTTGTGTTTTGTGGCAGAGATTGGCATTTCTGATGAAAAATCATCCGCCCATAATATTAACTCAGATCCTCTCCCTACACTGCTGCCGTACACACAGTGTATTTGCAACATTCCCTTACATTCTCTTTCCTGACACATTCCAGTAACTGTGGTGTTCTGTGTCTCCTCGTTCCTGCACACTTTCCCCTCTTCCCATCCTCTCTCCTCTTCTTCTATTTACACGTCCTCACAGAGATCAACTGTGATTAACCAGCCACCAACACCCCCTCAGCTCACACCGCCACGGTTCATGTAGCTCTGTCTCTGTTGGTCTCCACCCTATCACTGTCACTCACTTTGTCTTCTCCACTCCTCACTCAACTCTGCAACTTGAAACATCTCTGTTTTTGATCTTCTCTGAGTTCAGTGATGCTTCTTTGAATTGGATCATCAATTTCTGGTTTCCTCTCTACTTGTACTGCCTGACCCATGTTCCCCTGGTACATTATGATTTATTTCAGATTTTCATCATCTGCACTCTTTTGCCTTTCAAGCACCAAACACACTCCTCACAGTTAACAAGTCATTTCTTGCCAGTGCAGGTTGGGAGTGGTACTCGAGTTCTCACCAGCATAATGTCACGTTTTGCCTTGGTAATCTCATGGGGTGATGGATAGAGACCCAATGCCAGCCATTTGTGGCATTATGACAGCAAATCTTCAGCAGAATTGTCCCTTATGTCATGGCTCAGCTAGAATTTTGTGTGTTATTTTCAGTGTAGTGCTAACTGTGAGAAAGGGTTGTCCTTAAGACAGTTTCCTATCACATTGGAAAAGTTGAAATGAGAAGGTATTTCCTCTGCACGTGGACTGTCAGCACGATCAACAGATTCGAGATCAGGACAGGACGGCAATTAGTGGCTGTTGAAGTCTCTGCCAGTGATGCATCCTGCATGTGGGAGCAGTTCAAGAAAAATCCACAATGTCATTGCACTCATCACAGTTAATGCACTGACAGAATCAGAGATCACATTTACAATCTTATAATGGACACGGCTACAACACACACAGAAACACGGACTTGCACAGAAACATGGACATACACACACACACCCACACACACACACACACAACATACACAACATACACAGGCACAGGCATACACACACACACACACGCACACACACACACACACACACACACACACACACACACACACACACACACACAAAGAACGAGAAAGAGAGAGAGAGAGAGGAGAAAGTGGAGAGCGAGAAATAGAGAGAGAGCAAGCGAGAAGTGTCCTTGGCGATTGTGAACAATGGATTGATGATTTGGTTGTGTCATGATCCAATGGATGTGTAATGTCTGAGAGCTGACACCTGGCTTCTGCAAATCAGCAAACAGTTCACTGAACTGGAACTGAGGCACCTTATCAGCAAAAGGATGATTTCATTGGTATTCTTTGTGAGAGGAAGACTGCAGTTTCTGGAAGGAGTAGGTCAAAGTGAGAGAGGAAGGATCAATATCTTGGCCCCACATATTTTTTTCAGGAAAGTTGTTTCCATTCTCCAATCCATGAACCCCACTCCTGCACTTTCTGAAACTTCAAACTAATTTCTTTTTTCTCACTGAATCTCTGACAAAGATTTTTCAACATGGAACTTGAACTCTGTTTCCACAGATGCCGCGTGACCTGCTGGGTGTTTCTGGCATTGCCTACTTTTATATTACAAATCCTATTTCTGATAACTTTCATGATAACCTTGTCACTGGGTCCATAACTTCAGAACAGTAAATACTGAGCATTCATTATTTTCCAGTTTCTTTTTAACATGTTTTGTTAAAGAAAAATTGCTGGCATTAATAATGGGATTTATTTGTGTTTCTTTTTTATACATCTAAATATATTTTAGTTCATGTGGTCAATATTGAAAACAGAACATACATCTTTGTTTTGCAGTAACTTTTGACAAAACATCTCAGCTCCACACCATGATGTCCTGGCAGAAAAGATGTTTCTTTGTCTTACTATTTGCAGTTGTAGGTGCGTTGTACAGGGGCTGGGATATGGATGGCTACTATTTCATTCAAGGTTACATTTTTGGAATATCTCCAGTGAAAAACAATTCTGGGATAAATGTTTCTGATCCTCCAGTCCCAAGCATAAAACCTGGGATTGTGTTTGTGGAGTCGACTGACAACGTAGAGCCAACACCATTAGTGGTGTGTTCAGTGGAGTCTGCAGCTCTAGGAAACCCAGACAAACCAATCTATTACTTCATGAAGGGATTCAGTGGCAACTTGAGCCAGTATCCACAGCCTGCATACAAAGGAATCCCTTTGCTCTCCTCAGTGAGGAATATCACCATTCTACCCTTGAATGTCACTGAACTGTTTGAAGACACTCCATTGAAAGGCTGGTACCAAAAGGTAATCAACAGAAATATATGATTTATATTGGTAAGCTCAGTGTTTGACACAAATTAAGTGTTTTTAAATGAATGTAGTGTATCTGTGGGAATGCTGGGAAATACAATATCCAGATCAGAAATACTGAATGCAGTGAAAGGCATTGCCATATCAACAAACATTTCCTTCCTTATTGTGTACTTTTGTACCAGTGTGTTGTTTCTGAGCACGTTACTACAGGCCAGATGTTGGAGGCAGGGCAGACACGCTCATGGACACCAAAGGAAGGTGGTGTATTTTGAGACAAGGCAGTGCTGTACAGAGGAAGGGGACTAAAAATAAGTGACTAAAAATTTAAACTGGACACTCTGGGTCTCAACTGCAGACTGAACAGAAATACCTGTACAACAGTCACCTGCCTAACCTGGCTTTGGATTCTCCAGTGTAGAAAGCACAAGAATCCTGATGCAGTGCACTAAAATTGGTAGAAGTACAGATAATTTGTTGTTTGACCTGGAAGGAGTAATTGGGCACATTGAAGATAGATAAGGAACTTCTATAATTAATGATTTCCCTTCTCACATGACCAAAGTGCAGACATTTTTCCTCTATGTACATGCAAAGGTGCTGTGAGATGGCAAATGATTACTGGTGGGAATAGGTGTTAGAGGATAGTAACAGAGATAGGTAAAAAAGGGAGGCGATGCGCAGAAACAAATAAATGATGGACAGTGAATAGACGTGACTTGTGGCGTGAAGGTGGGTAAACGACCCAGTGTGTAGGTGATGGGCAGATGAAGGAGGTGAGAGAGTGGACATTAACTGGGTGACATTGAGATGGAGAGCGGGAGATGGTTTGGAATGAAGTTGGTGTGTGAGAGGGCCTGAGTAGGTCAGGAGGGGAGAGAGAGTGATGGGGCCAAGCAAGTTAATTAATCCTTATTAGCTTCCAAATTTCAGTTTCCTTTCTTACTCAGTTTTCAACTTGGGTCTTAAGATCAAGGCAAGCAGAACAATTACATGATGAATATTTAATAAAAAAAATAACATTGGCCTTCAGGGGTCAACCCTCGAAGACACCATTAGTGGCGGGAAATAACGTCCATCTGCCTTAGCCATTTGGTTTAAGTCTCCCAAACATCAACCATTTCAAACTCCTTTCTTCACAGTTCATTAACAATTACACATAATTCTTCATTTATCTCAGGTGATCTTTTCTGAAAATCTTCCAAGTCATTCCACTTCATCTCACAAAAAAACTTTGCCAACAGCAACATGTCCTTTCCCCAATGAGTTTAATGTATCTGTGGAACATTTTGCTGAGGTTGTTAAAAGCCTCAAGTTCCTACAAGTGAACATCTCCAATAGCCTGTCCTACCCAACCACATAGACACCATGACCAAGAGAGCCCAGCAATGTCTATATGAAGAAGCTGTTAAAATTTGGCATACCCCATCAACTGTTATGAATTTCTACTGCTGCATCAGAGAAAACATTCTATCAAGATGCATAATGGCTTCACATGGAAACAGCTTTACGTGTGACTGCAAGAAACTGCAAGGAGTTGTGGACACAGCTCAGCACATTATGGAAACCAGCCTCCCTTCCATGGACATTGCTATACTTCTCACTGCCTCAGTAAAGTAGTTAGCATAATCAAAGCAGCCAGCCCAATATTCACCATTCTACCCTCTCTCCTCATGCAGAAGGTATAAACCATGAAGGCTTGAACCAGCAGGCTGAGTGCAAAATTCTATATACTGCAATAAGACTATTAAAAGTTTCCTACATATGACAAGCTAGAGTCTTGACCTCACAAACTACCTCGTTATGATCTTGCTCATTATAATTTCCCAGTACTGCACATTCTCTGTAGCTGTTACACCTTACTCTGTATTGATATTCTTTTACCTTGATATACCTCAATTTCCCCAGCTATGGGTAATTAGCCCCATTGCTTCTGGGCAGCCTCAGGGGAGACAAAGTCTACAGGAGTAAACGAGACAGAAAAGCTGGAGTGGAGGTCCTCAGGCAGCTGGATGTCATTGAACATCCTTCCGGAAGCTCCTGCAGCCAAGCTGATGCCAATCATATTGCTTCATAAGCTTTCCTTTGGACTGCACTGGTGAGGCCGAGAGGGAGATCTTGACGACTGGGCATCTCAGAATCTACATACTTTCATCCAGGCTTGTGATGATGAGGATCATCACCCATTGTCCTTCGAGACAGACAGATGCCAACAAACACGCCTCAATACACTGATAATATTTTCACCTTTATGTACAGTATACAAGACAGCCTCTTCTCTGTTTATGGTATAAATCACAAATAAAAACCAATTCCAGTACCATTAGCAATTAAATTTAATGATGCAGGGAAGAAGCTTTATTGAGTGTGGGACTTCAGGTGTCTGTACGTTGTTTTATCGCTGATTGGTCAATGGTTTTCAGCCTGCATTTGTCAGACAGAGGTGGCTAGGAACGGACCCGAGTGCAAGACACAGACACTGAGGTACTAGGGATAGGACGAGGATACATGGTGAGGGGCAAGGACATGGATACAAAAACCGGGAACCTGGAACAGGACTGGACAAGAGAGCTAGGAGCCTGGGCTTGGACTCCGAGCCAGAGACTGGACAAGGACCCAGTACCTAGGTCTTGCCTCTGGCTCAGTTCCCAGAACTAGGCAAGGATGAGGCTTGGCTGGCAGGCAGGACGAGGCTGGAGTCTTAAGGCTTGAGGCTAGAGGCTAGAGGCGAAGCTTGGCAGGAGGCTGGAGGCTAGGGTCTTCTCCTGGGCAGGGCGCGGATCACTATCCGACGGAGGTAAGGGACAGGAAGGGACAGGACCAACCGCAGGTAACGGCAAGACGGCCTGGCTTACCCGACGGAGGCAAGGGTTAGGAAGGGAGCTAGGTACGGGGTGGCATCAGGACAAGACTGCAGGCGAGACGAGCCGAGAGTTACCAGCAAGACCAGGCAAGGCTTCAGGCACTGAAAGGCGAAACGAGAACTTCAGGCAAGGCGAGAGTTACCGGCAAAATAAGGCAAGGCTTCAGGCAATGCAAGGCGAAACGAGAACTTCAGGTGAGACGAGAGTTACTGGCAGGGCTTCAGACGAGGAAACAGAAGGCAGAGGAAGGGATACAAGGAGTAAGGACAAGAACAATCCAGCAGCCATACCCTGGTCTCTGAAGGTATTTATGCAGCCAGACCCCACGAGCATCAGCTGCCTCAATTAGAGCTCAACAAGAACAGAAACAGGGTAGACAGGAAAACCTGGAGCAAGAGTCGATGGACCGGACCGTGAACCTGAATACGGACTTCACGGACCGGACCATGACAGTATTATACAGTATCACGTGCTGTCAACTCTCGGCACTCTCGTGGTTCCCATTTTACTTACCTCTTAAGGAAGGACTTACTTTCCTGTAGTGGTCTTAATGCAGGTAGGAACCTCAAATTGGAGCAGGGAGAGGGTCAGAATGAGAATCAGCTTTATTATCACTGACGTATGTTGTGAAATTTGTTTTGTGGCAACAGTACAGTGCAAGATATCTGATGGCAGAAGAAATGAAGATATTCCAAATACATTGATTTGGGGTCCTCCAGTTCGTGTTATCCCCGATGGTAATAATGAGGAAAAGAAGCATATCCCAGATGGTGAAGGTCCTTCGAGCTAAAGTGGATTTACAACTGGCTGTGTGTTAGGAAGCAAAGGGTAGAAGTGGAGGGTTGCTTCTCTGATTAGATGTGTGTGAAAAGGATTGATTCTGGGACTTCTGCTGATTAACATCAATGACTTTAATATAAATATCAGATCAACAGTATGATACGTAAGACTGGAGTGGTTAGGGATATCAGTGATACTGAGGAGGGTTGTCTGAGGCTACAGCAAGTTTTAAATCAGTTGGAAAGTTGGCAGAGTGACTGCAGCTGGAATTCAATCCAGAAACATTCAAGTGATTCACTTAAAGATAAAGATTAGATTTATTTGTCAAATTGAAACATACAGTGACATCATTGTGTCAATTCAAATTAACGAGATTTGTGTAGGGGGAAGCCTACAAAGGTTGCCACGCTTCTGGGACCAACATACCATGCCCACAACTCACTGACCCTAACTCTAAATGGTCCTGGGGGAGAGCATACAAATTTCTTGCAGACAGCAGCAGAATTTAAACTCCAAATGTTGATTGCAGGAAGCTCATCCTTGAGTGACCAAAGACAACAGCTGTATTGCTTTATTGCTCTCACTTCAGCCTTGTGCAACTACATGCAAAAACTTAATTCAATCCAGCAACAGTAGATCCTAATATTTAGGACCTGATATTGCACAATGAGTGACATAATTAACTTGGCAGATTTTCCAAACTTGATAGATTGTCCAAATGGCAGTTTGCATGTAGTGTGTGAAAATAATGAGAAATTCAAAGTTCTCTACACCATCTGGTCAGAGATACTGAGTGCAGTGAAAGTCCTAGTGACATTGATAGAGATTCCTTACATTGTGTTGACCAATTTGAAAGCCAGTGTGAATTTTTGTAGGCCATCGTATTTTTATGTAGGCTGTAACTTTTGATTAATGTAATTTCTAACTTTAATTTTTAACATTAATGTAGAATTTAGTTGCCATACAAGCATTGATCATCTCATGTGATTGATCATCTCACGTGGCCTCTGGTGGATCTTCCAGTAATATCTGTCTTCCTTGTTCACCTCCACGTTTCTTCAAGGCCTAATTGGATCAAGGTGTCACATTGCATCTTACCTTGTCAATTTAGAACATAGAACATTGAAATAAAACAATACAGCACAATATATGCCATTTGGCCCCAATGTTGTTCCAATCCTTTAACCTACTTGAAGAACAATTTAACCCTTCCCTCCCACATAGTCCTTCGTTTTTCTTTCCTCCATTCGCCTATCTAAGATTCTCTTAAATATCCTTAAAAAATCAGCCTCCACCACCACACCTAGCAATATGTCCAATATATATGCCATTTTCTGCATAGAGAACCTGCCTCTAACTTTCCACCATATACTTTCCTCCCAGTATGTTAAAGTTATGTCCCCTTGTACTGGCCATGTCCACCCTGAGCAAAAGTCCCTGGCTGTCTATTTGATTGATGCCTCTTATCATCTTGTACGACTCTTATCAAGTCAATTCTCATTCTCCTTCTGTCCAAAGAGAAAAGGCCTAACTCACTCAAGCTATTCCCATAAGACATCTTTTAACAATCCTGGCGTCATTGTGATGAATTTCACCTCCAAACTCCCTGAAGCTTTCATATCTTTCCAATAATGAGGCAAACAGAAATGAACACAATACTCCACGTGCTGGCAAAGCAGACCTTTACAGACCTGCAACATTACCTCCCAACTTTTGAAATTAACCCATGAGTAATGAAGAGCAATACACCATACGCCTTCTCGACAACACGATCAACCTGTGATGCAACTTTGAGGGATCTATGGACTTGGGTCCCAAGTTCCTTTTGTTCATCCTCACTGTTAGGAATCCTGTCATTAATCCTGTATTCTGCCTTTTCAAGTTTGAGTTCCCAAACTGAATCTCTTCACACGGTTGTCAGTGAGTCGTGGTGGTATGTAAGAGTTGGATTTGGAACTGCTACTTTTCAATGAATGTGTTGATCAACTGGATTAAGTAAATGAAGGGTTTGTTGCCAAGTTTGTGGCACAGGTTCTGTTGAGGAAGCAGAAGCCTTGGATAGATTGAGGAGAAGGGACAAAGAAGTGGCAGGTGGAATATGGTGAAGGGAAGTGCAGACTTGCTGGGCTAATGATGTCATCTGGAAATTCACTAACCCACATTTTCACATCCTTATCCAAGTCATTCATAAAAATCACCAAGATCCCTGTGGAACACATGGGGCAGATTGTGCTCCATCAACCACTGCCCTTCGCATTTTCTGCACAAGCCAATTTTCAATCCACTCAGTCAGCTTTCTCTGAAGCCATTACTTCTGATTTTCTGAATTACCCTACCATGGAACACCTTGTCAAGGTCCTTACTAAAATATATATACATCACACCCACTGCTCTGCCTTCATCAATGTTTGTCACATCCTCAAATAATTCAATCAGGCATGTGAGGCACATACAAATTTTATACTCTCAAATGTCACTTTTGAAGGCCTCCCAATTAACAAGTACACATTTGCCAGAAAACAGCCTGTCCCAATCCTCACTCTTCAGATCCTTTCTGATATCATTAAAACTGGTTCTTCATCAATTTAGAAATCTCAACCCACGAATCAGAACTATCTTTGTCTTTAATCATTATAATCAATAGATGTAAAGTATTTCCCTAGTCAGGGAAAATGTCTAAAGTAAAGACTTTCATTATGGAAGTCACTGCCCAGTTTCTATCAACTGATTAACAATAACTAAATAAAACTTCTTTTGTCTGTCAGGAATGATGCGTCCATTGCAGTCTCAGGATCCTAGTGGCTGTTCCATATTTACTTTGGAACTAATGACATTATAATCACTAGATGCAAAGTGTTTCCCTGCACAAACTTTTGTCACCTACTCTGTAGCAGATCAAGTACTGCACACTCCCTCATTGGACTTCTACACTTTAATTGAGAAGAATTTCCTGAACACATGTGACAAATTTTATTTCATCTACTCATTTTACAAAATGGAAGCCCCTGTCACTACATGGAAAGTTAGGAATCACCTAGTATAACAACCTTATGCTTCTTACAACAGTCTGCAATCTCTACATATTTGTTCCTTGAAATCCTACGGCCTGTTGGGTTGTCTGTAAAGTGGCCCCATTAATGAGGTCAGACCTTTCTTGTTTGTCAGTTCCCTCTATAACAGCTCACTAGTCAAGTTCTACAGTCTGTCCTGACAGAGCACTGCCATGACATTTTCTGAGTGTGGCTTCATCTTTACAGTAGAGGAGGCCGTGGATAGACATGTCAGAATGGGAATGGGATGTGGAATTAAAATGTGTGGCCACTGGGAGATCCTGCTTTCCCTGGCGGACAGAGCGTAGATGTTCAGCAAAGCGGTCTCTCAGTCTGCGTCGGGTCTCGCCAATATATAAAAGGCCACATCGGGAGCACCGGACACAGTATATCACCCCAGTCGACTCACAGGTGAAGTGTTGCCTCACCTGGAAGGACTGTGTATCCACGGCCTCCTCTACTGTAAAGATGAAGCCACACTCAGGTTGGAGGAACAACACCTTATATTCCGTCTGGGTAGCCTCCAACCTGATGGCATGAACGTCGACTTCTCTAACTTCCGCTAAGGCCCCATCTCCCCCTCGTACCCCATCTGTTACTTATTTTTATGCACACATTCTTTCTCTCACTCTCCTTTTCCTCCCTCTGTCCCTCTGAATATACCTCTTGCCCATCCTCTGGGTCCCCCCCCCCGCCCTTGTCTTTCTTCCCGGACCTCCTGTCCCATGATCCTCTCGTATCCCCTTTGCCAATCACCTGTCCAGCTCTTGGCTCCATCCCTCCCCCTCCTGTCTTCTCCTATCATTTTGGATCTCCCCCTCCCCCTCCAACTTTCAAATCCCTTACTCACTCTTCCTTCAGTTAGTCCTGACGAAGGGTCTCGGCCTGAAACGTCGACTGCACCTGTTCCTACAGATGCTGCCTGGCCTGTTGCGTTCACCAGCAACTTTGATGTGTGTTGCTTGAATTTCCAGCATCTGCAGAATTCCTGTTGTTTCCATCTATTACTTCATGAAGGGGTTCAATGGCAACTTGAACAGGTATCTACAGCCTGAACAAAGAGGCATCTCTTTGCTCTCCTCAGCAAGGAATATCATTATTCTATCATTAAATCCCACTGAACGCTTTGAAGACACTAAAGTCAAGTCAAATCAAACAGTGTTTAAAATGCACTTCACTGCACAAGTACATTGAAATGCAGATGTAATGAAAAACTTGCTCACAGAAGCATAGATTTTGATAGCAGTTAGAGCATAAATTTACATAAATTGGTAAAATAATTCAACTAAATATAGGTCTACAGAGTGTAAGAAGCAGTCTGTAGTACCCACCACTGAGGCAGGGTTCGGGCTGTCTGCTTGGTTCAAGAAATGAAAGGTATAGAAATGTGGATGCTCCTAAATCAGGTGAAGTGGGACTTCATGCTCTGTAAGAGTGAAAAGGGAGCATGGACTGGATGGTGGGGATCCATGGTGATTTTTGGCACTCACTTGTTTGAGAGTGAGCACAAAATTTGAAAGGCCAGAGGGCAATTTTGGAACTTTTCAGTGGGCGTGAGATACGGTGAGCAGTCGCATGTTTGTGGAGAGTGAGTGAGAGATTTAGGACCCAAGAGAGATGTTTTAGAACTTTACTGTAGGCTTGAGATACCTTGAGCTGCTGCTTGTTTGTGGGGAGTGAGCATGCAGGAGGCCTTTCAAAACTATTCACTGAGTTTGGATGGAACAGCCACTGTGTGAGTGTATCAAATTAGATGGAGTACTTGAGGCTTTGGCAAGAAGAGCTGTAGGCTACGCTAAGCTTATGCAAAGTTTATTTCTGTCTTTGTCTATTAGTGCTGAGCTAGAGTTGTGACAATGAACCCAGGGTTCGTGGTGTGTTCTCAATGCCAGATGTGCAAGATCTGGGAGATTTCCAGTCACCCTAATAGCTGCTGTATGTCTGCTTGAAATACACACAGCTGCAGCTCCTTACACACCGTGTTAGGGAACTGGAGCTGCACTCAATGACCAATGGCTAACTGGGTGAAAACACAGCTGTGACTGGCCTGTTTCCACACTTTGACGAGTGGAAGGAGATGTCGACTCCATTGTTTGTTGGAGTGAACACCAAAGTACTTCAAATCTTCATATCATGGCGAGCATATTGTCCGTAATGACAGACGAAGAAGCTCGTAGAACTTAAAAAAATATTTTATTGCGATAAACACAAAGCAGACCGGGCACCATGACCCGGAGAGTGAACCCAGCCTATCTCATACAGCAGAGGAGCTGACCATGACACACTCCGGTTACAGTTAGAGTGACCCACAAATACCACAAGAAATAACCATATAACCCAAACTAAAATGTAACCATAAATTAACTGGAATTTCCCACCGTGATCCCACAAAAGCATTTTAGTACAAAAACACTAAACACTGCTAGTTATAAGAAATGCTGTCATCCATGCCACCCCCACCTCCTTCCACCCCTGAGCGTCACAATATTATTATAGTTGTTATCAGACATTACTTGATAGTTGATTTTACAATTTTCCATTACAAGTTTCCAGCTGTCACATTAACTCTTTTAAATTTATATGAAACTGAAAAGTTCCAGATTTGCAGCAATGACATGAACTGTTACACTTACTGTGAGAGATTATTGGTAAGTTTCATTATCAGGCATAAACAACCAGTAATGGACAAAAAAGACTGAAGTCACTTTATCCTGTTACTGTTGAAATTCTGTGTGACTGTCACCAATAGATATTCATATCTGGAGATTGCCAAGCAACTTGAAGTGAACTGGAAGCCAGTGACTTGATATTCTTCGTCCTCTCTAATCATGTCCCCAGATAGCAAAATTAAAAATGAGCACTTTTTTAATCAGACCTTTCCTCCACAAAAATATTTATTTCTAATGCAGAAAACTTAATTTTATAATTTGTCCCTATTAGTAAGTTCTGGCTTGAGAGAGAGTTTGATGATTCTTGAGTTGGGGGAACTGAAATAAGCAATGCTGCAGATCGTAACATTGAGTTGGCCTCCCCTTTCAGTGTGGCAAGGGTGATATCTCTCCCTCTCCCTCGTTAGAGAGGGAGATGACCTGTTGAGATGTCAAAGTGTTGAAGTGGACAGTAAGTTTTGATAGGCTCCAGATCATGGTCTCTGGGAGCTTGCCATTGCATCGTGGGTGGTTTGAGTGGGGTGGGGGGCTGATGCTTTTGCTGCAGTGGGGGGGTGGGGAGGATTTCAGGTTGTATATTGTATAAAGTACATTCTCTGATATTAAATTGCCATTCAACCTTTGAAATATAGTCATGTTCTTTATGGGATTCTTCCAATGTTCTTGGCCACTCTCAAATCTGTCAGCAAACGGGCAAAATTATTATCCTTCCAAATACAAAACCAATTAACATTATGACAAATCTAAATGCAGCAAAACACAGTGCCTGATTTTCTACAAGTTTTTGTCTTTCAACTAATTCACGTGAATATTTTGTCAAACACTGCTGCTTTCTGCTCTGTGTTGAGTTAAATGTGGGACACCTCCAGCATGGTCACTGCCATCTGTCCCCAATGCAAGATTGCATTACACAGACCTGCATTGGGATATTGGCATTTCTGTCTGATTGATATTCGACAACTGAACTGCATGGTATCTAGTTTGGATGAGCTGTTCTTTGAAGAATAGGTATGGCAGTAAATGTAACATGGATTACAATTATGTTCAAAGGATTTTCTGATAAATTATAAAATTAAATTTTTGGAAATGTGTCTGCTTCATTTTGTCAATCATTGTACAATATCAAGTCCTATATCACACTGTACTATTTCTGGATTGAATTAAATTTTTGTATGTAATTGGACAATGCAGTTGGAAAAAATGTTCAATTAATGATCCACTTCCAGCCACAATACCTCTTTTCTTCTGTTTATTCATATAATTCCAGACATGTGCTCCATATGTATCTGAGAAGGCCCGTTCTATATGCTCTTTTTCCCAGTGAACATAGTACCTCCCCCATGCTGGATATGGGACTGGATAGAAACGATTTGTGATCCATAGAGAGATGCCATTGCATTCCTTGCCAATGAAGGTGGCTAGTTTACTAGTATTGCACCATCTCTTCAGCACACGCGTAATCAGTCCAGGACCCTGTTGACCCCAAACAGCTCCATTGTAATGGGCCACAAACTCTTCCATGCAATTCCATAAAAAAGTATGATGCTTACGATGGAAACCGATTGCCCCATTACTAACTGTTCCTGTGCTGTCTGGACATGTAAAATTAGCAAACGGCATAGACCTCAGTGATATAATGTCAGTATCCAGGTAGATTCCCCCATATTTCCAGAGCAGTGCCAATCTGCAGCCATCAGCAAGCACATGCGTCCAATACTTCTCCTTTTCTGGTTTTACCTGTGGTATAATGGATAAAGAAATTTTAGATTTATTATGTTAAACAGTATTCTTTCAAAAACACCTCTTGTCCAGACTCTGTGTGTCTTAATGAAGCTAAAGACAGTTCAGTCAGAGAGCCCAGTGTGCAGTGGCTGCCAGCATCACACAAAAACACTACAACCAGTATTCTGAGGAGTACATGAAATGTTCACTCCACACAATCCCACACTGCAGAAAAGGAATGTTCCATCCAAACTCCCATGTAAAAATCCTCCAGACCTGTCCCTCAATCCAGATTAATTCGGTGGTTCCACTCCTTGGGAAAGGAATTTAACCTGTAACCTGAGAAAGAAAGCTGTAGGTTTATAGAGGTGGAAGCAAGTCATTCAGTACATCTCACCCACCAGCTCACTGCACTCATTTGTACTAATCCCATTTGGAGTCATACAGTCCAGAGTTACGCAGTTTTACAACACGTAAACAGGTCCTTTAGCCCATATCTGCCTAACTCACCTTATCTCATTTGCATGCATTTAGCCCATATCCCTCTACCAGGGGTTCCCCAACCTTTTTATGTCATGGACCTTTTCATGGATCCCTTATTGGTAACCCCTGCCTTTCCTGTCCAAGTTGCCTGCTGTAGCCTTCTCTATCTTGACAATTCAAGAGCTTGTCTAGACATTTCTTAATATTATAAGAGTACTCGTCTCCATTACTTTCCTATTCCAGATTGCAACCACACTCTAAACTTAAACTTATGCATTTCCTTTGGCTAATACCAATTTATTTTATGTATTTTTTTACTATCTTCCCTCTCTATCTCCCTTATTATTTTGGATATCTTTATCACATCACATTTCAGCCTCAGATTTTGAACTGTCTGCAGTACACACCTCTCTCCTGGGCATGACGATAAACTACATTTGGCTGTGGAGCATTTGCTTTGTGTAATGAGGTTACCATTAACCACTGCTACCTCCAGGTCACCCTTAGGCAAGGTGTAGCACCTGTTATCCTTCCTGCTTGGGTTACAGTGAAGCCACGGAATGCAGGTGGTGGATGAAGCAGGAGGCAAGTTGTGAGTATCACAATCAATAGTTCCTGCTTCTCAGACACTGAGCAGTAGGTCCTTTTAATAGGGCAACCTTCAGGGTTGCCCATCTTGTAAAGACACTGCATTGGAAGCAAGCAAGGGGAAGCTACTTCTTGTATTTTATCCCTAGTACAACCATAGTTAATACATACACAAACGTAAAAGACAACAGCGTAAATGGAAGCCCACTTCCAAATAGTGTGGACACCTCGCTCCATACGGGATATCACGTAAACAGACAGGTAAGCCTGGATCGTCATAACGCTACTGTCTGCAAGAACAAGAGACAGCGAATTGCCACTTGGAATGTTCGAACCCTGCACCAAGCTGGTAAGCTAGAAAACGTAAAATTAGAAGTGAAGAGGCTAGAAGTCAGCATCCTAGGCCTAAATGAAATAAGATGGAAAGGCACTGGAGTATTCCAATCAGACGACTACAAGATGATATACTCTGGTGGAGATGAACATGAAAAGGGTGTTGCAATCATCTTAGACAAAGAAACATCCAAGAGCCTGCTAGGATACTGGCCTGTCTCAGACAGAATGATGCTAATCAAACTAAAAGGACAACAAAACAACATCTCTATCATCCAAGTATATACACCCACAATGGCAAGCTCAGAGGAAGAAATTGATGCCTTCTCCCACTCCCTAGACAGAGCACGAGAAGAATGCAAATCACAAGAAGCCATCATAGTCATGGGCGACTTCAATGCAAAAGTTGGTGAGGGAGGAGAAGACCATATTGTTGGAGACCAGGGATTGGGAGAAAGAAATAAAAGAGGAGAAAGCTTATATCCTGGTGTAAAACAAACAATCTGATAATCACCAGCACTTGCTTTAAACAACATCCAAGAAGGAAATGGACATGGAGAAGCCCAGATGGGAACAACAAAAATCAAATCGACTACATAACAATTGTTACGTACCCCGTAACTGGGTTGCCAAACCAGCAGAAATGGATCACTCAGTTGGAGTCTGGATTACTAGAACTAAGAAAGTTTTATTAAAGAAACAAGCAACACAGTAATCGAAAGGATAATAAATGCAACAGTTCAGCAATGATAAACACACATGTGCACAGAATTAAGATAACAGCATCAATCAAGCTCTATCGTTGTCTAGGGGTAAATGACCAATTTCAAAGTGACACAAAGTTCAGTCCAATTTAGTTCAGTTCGCAGTAATCATTGCCATGGCGATGGACAACGTGGGGGGAGGGAGAGAGAGAACGAGAACGACTGATCATTCAGAACGGCTTCCACTCACAGACCGGCGATATTGCTCACAAGCAGCTTTCAGGCGGGTCCTTTGTGATGTCACCTGAGGTCACCGACTGTGACCCCTCCTCCAAATGCGGTCGATCCTCTGCAGTGAACCCGGCACCCAAGCGAGGGCGGACACACACTGGGTTCCTGCTGATCGTACCTTTCCACCCTGTGCGTTTAAGGTCCGGTACTTCCCACCGACTCGTGAGAGGCGCACCGCTTCCAGGGTCTCGTTACCTCGAGTGTCGTGTGTGTCCTGCCTTAGCGAACCTGTCCCTTTTTATCCCCCTGCTGGGGTGTCACCTGTCCATCATTTCAAACAGTTCAGGGTTCAAAGGGGGAGCCGCTCTAGACAGCTCTCTTTCTCCCGTCCCTTCATTACACATCTCCAGATGCTGTTTCATTGTGTTCCTTATCTCTCCCTCCCCTGAGGACAGGTGGCAGACCAACGGCTGATGCCACTGATGCTAGCCCAGGCCAGCAAGCATCTTAATTTATGTGTATTCGCGTCACACTTCCCCTCTTTAAGGATTTTTACCGGGGTAAAAATTACAAACATGAGTACATTATTTGATACACACAAATATACATCTTTATCAGCTATCTGGCTAATACAGCAAATTTGCAGTTGTCAACACCTGACAGACAGTCAGTAATCACATTTTCCGTCCCTTTTATATGTGTTATTAATAATCCCTTAGACCAGGCTCCAACTCAGCAAACTTCATAGTGGCAAAAAACACTGATGAATTGCGATCAATTGCCTAATAGCACTGACAAATCTAAAAAAAACATTGGAACTGTTTGATCCCAGAGATCCTGCATGTACTTAGGAAAATTATTAGATCCAATTTGATCACTATTAGATCACTATTCCATCTAATTTGGGTTCTGACAAGTCTAATCCTAACAAGTCCTCCAAATCTCTCATGTGTCAAAAAAGTGGGTACAATCATATGTAGAGCTAGAGAAAGAGGCCAATTATGTGACAGCCCATCATCTATAAAAGAAAAAGCAACAGAATAAAACTTACTTTGACTCTGAGGTAATTCCAGAGAGTGAAAACCCTTTCAAATAAGACTTTTACATTGGCTTTGGCCATGTTTGGCTTCATCGGGAAAGCTTCGACCCACTTGGTGAAAGACTCTACCAAGCCAAGACACCTGCATCCTCGGTGAGTAGCAATGGTCTAATGTAATATATTTGCAGGTTAGTCCAAGGTCCCTCGACTGTTATGGTAGGTCAGAGGTCTCCTTTTTTACATTTCTATCAGGATTGTATTGTGCACAAATCAAGCAATTCTTGAGATCGTGCTCCATGCTGTAGCACATCCTAGGCCACCAACACATCTCCTTTATCTTTTCCAGGGTGTTATTGGCTTCCTGGTTCTCAAATTGATCATGGTACTAATGGATCATTTGATTTCTTCCTCCTTTTGGCATCACAAACTTCTCTTCATATAGGATGACTCATCCTTAACATGTACATCCTTGTGCTCCTTATACATTTCTGACCCTGCTCCTTCTATTAATATTTTTAATTTTTTTAAATCTTTCTTCTGCTCCTCAGTTAAAATTGTTCAACAAGGCAAAAATCAGTGAATAGATAGAGTATTAGGAAGTGTTTAAAAACTTGCAGAGAACAACTAAAAAAATCATTAGAAGGGAAAAGATGAAATATGAAAGGAAGCTAACAAATAATATCAAAGTGGACAGTATAAGTTTTTTCAAGAATGTTAAGAATAAAAGAGAAATGAGAGTGGATAGAGGACTACTGGAGAATGAGGCAGGAGAAGTAATAACAAGGGACGAGGAAATGGCTGATGAACTAAATGAGTGACATGGGAGCATTACCAGGATTCCGGGCGGCACCTAATTAATTAGCATGTTTATTTGGGCTTTTTTCTTAAAGATGTAGTGTGTGCATCCTGGCTACCACTGGACCCCTGCGTGCTTCGTGGCAATATATCGGTCGGTGGCCTGGAGGGTGGGGGCCACTGCACCAGCCGACCTGCGACGACTCAGTCTAACATACTATCATCAGTGTGCCAGATCCCTGTCTTCCAGATTCCCGTAAGTGATTCTACACTGTACATACATTATTTCTACTTTATATGGGCTATGTATTTTTACGTGTCATTTGGTATGATTTGGCAGCTTCATAGCTTAAAGGTTACTGGAGAGCACTTGCGCCGTGTTTTTGCCGACAGCAGTTGCGTGAGATTTTCTGCCGACGGCGCTTGCTTGAGATTTTTGCTACGGAGAACAGTTCAGTAATGATTGTGGAAAAGTATTTCTACTTTATTTAGGCTGTATATTTATCATATCATTCCTGCTTTTACTATATGTTACTGTTATTTTAGGTTTTATGTGTTATTTGGCATGATTTGGTAGGTTATTTTTGGGTCTGCGAACGCTCACAAAATTTTCCCATATAAATAAGTGGTAATTGCTTCTTCGCTTTACGACATTTCGGCTTACGAACCGTTTCATAGGAACACTCTACCTTCGGATGGCGGGGGAAAATTGTAACCCTTACGTTCCCGAAGTCATCCTTGTGAATCTCCTCCTAAACGTCTCCAATGCCAGCACAACTTTCCTTCGATGAGGAGCCCAAAACTATTCACAATACTCAAGGTGAGGACTTGCCAGTGCCTTATAAATCCTCAGCATCAAATCTCTGCTCTGAGATGCACTGAGGTAAAGTGTAGAATGAAAAATGAAAATACCAAAAACAAAAGAGCGTAGAAATGGCATTGGATGACCAGGATGCGTCTGGCCAATTAAGTTACTAAAAATAAATACATTGAAACCTCCCAATTTAAGTAGGTCTTCAGGAAAGGTGGAAAAGAACGAGGAAGGCAGTAATTGGTAAAGGATTCACCAGAGATCACCGGAGATGAATAATTCTTAATATATATCTACACCAATTGAATTTTAGTTTAATTGTTAAGTTCTATGGTAAACATAAAGCCCGAAGTAAATTAACAACAGTTTTCAAAAGAGTCAACAAAAAGACATGTGTTCTTTATCAATGCACATGAGACTTTCAGGCCTCTGTATTTCTGACTAGGTGATGTCGAGAACATTGCATTTCTCATAATTTTCACAGACACACTGCAATAATGGTGCTATTGTGAAAAAGTAATTTGAGTCAAAGAATTAATTTACTAAATGAAATGATATCTTGCCATTGGTTACCTTTTGATACCAGCCCTTCAATGGAGTCCCTTCGAACAGTTCAATGACATTCAAGGGTAGAATGGTGACATTCCTCACTGAGGAGAGCAAAGGGATCCCTTTGTACTCAGGCTGTGGATACTGGTTCAAGTTGCCACTGAATCCCTTCATGAAGTAATAGGTTGGTTTGTCTGGGTTTCTTAGAGCAGCAGATTCCACTGAACACACCACTAATGGTGTTGGCTCTACGTTGTCAGTCGACTCCACAAACATAATCTCGGGTTTCTTGTCTGGGGATGCAGGTTCAGAAACTTTTGTACCAGAATTGTTTTTCATCTGGATTATTCTGAAGAAGTAGCTTTGAATGAAATAATATCTGTCCATATCCCAATATCTGTACAGTACACATACAACTGTCAATATTAAGACAAGAAGATACCCCTTCTGCATGGAGATCATGGTGTGGAGTTGAGATGTTCTTTCAAAGAGACCTGTGAATAAAAGATACAAATTATTTTGAAGCATTGCCCATATTATTTAAAATGTTCACTGCCAGCAGCAAGAAGGCTGGCTGTCGATTCCCAAGAACTGACATGGAAGCATTTGCTGTAGATGATGAAACAGCTTGTATTTGATACGTCCAGACTGGTTGGAGCAATTGAATTGATTTAATAAGCAAGAATCTTTTTTTGATGTTCAAAACAAACAAACAAACAGAAAGACAATGATCCTGTAATTGTCATAGTCTGGTCCGTGAAGTCCGTATTCCGGTTCACAGTCCGGTCCATCAACCCTTGCTCCAAGTTTTCTTACCTACCCTGTTTCTGTCCTTGTTGAGCTCTAATTGAGGCAGCTGATGCTCGTTGGGGCTGGCTGCATAAATACCTTCAGAGACCAGGGCGTGGTTGCTGGATTGTTCTTGTCCTTACTCCTTGTATCCCTTCCCCTGCCTTCTGTTTCCTCGCATGAAGCCCTGCCTTGTCTTGTCGGTAACTCTCACCTCACCTGAAGTTCTCGTCTTGCCTTGCTTTGCCAGTAGCCTTGCCTTGTCTTGCTGTCTGGTCCTGGAGCCACCCGGTACCTAGTTCCTTTCCTGTCCCTTGCCTCCGCCTAGGTAAGCAAGGACCTCTTGTCGTTACCTGGGGTTGGTTCTGTCCCTTCCTGTCCTTTGCCTCCGCCCAGGTAAGCCAGGCTGTCTTGCCATTAACTGGGGTTGGTTCTGTACCTTCCTGTCCTTTGCCTCCGCCCAGGTAAGCAAGGACCTCTTGCCGTTACCTGGGGTTGGTTCTGTCCCTTCCTGTCCTTTGCCTCCGCCCAGGTAAGCCAGGCCGTCTTGCCATTACCTGGGGTTGGTTCTGTCACTTCCTGTCCCTTGCCTCTGTCGGGTGGTGATCCGCGCCCTGCCAGGGAGGAACCTGCCCAGCCTTGCCTCAAGTCTCCAGCCTCCAGCCTCCAGCCCCGCCTCAAGTCTCAAATCTCAGGCCTCTAGAATCCAGCCTCGCCTCGCCTCACGCCTCCAGCCTCCAGCCTCGCCTCGCCTCAAGTCTCCAGCCTCCTGCCAAGCCTCACCTCTAGTCTCAAGTCTCCATCCTCCAGCCTCCAGCCTCGCCTCTAGTCTCAAGTCTCCAGCCTCCTGCCAAGCCTCGCCTCCAGTCTGAAATCTCCAGCCTCCTGCCAAACCTCGCCTCATCTCTGGCCTAGCTTCAAGCCTGTAGATTTCTGCCTCGTCCTTGCCTAGTTCAGGGGTCCGAGCCAGAGGCAAGACCCAGGTACTGTGTCCTTGTCCAATCTCTGGCTCGGAGTCCATGCCCAGGCTCCTAGCCCTCTTGTTCTGTCCTGTTCCAGGTTCCTGGTTTTCCTGTCCATGTCCTTGCCATCGCCCTATATCCTAGTCCTGTCCCTAGTACTTCAGTGTCTGTGTCTTGCACTTGGGTCTGTTCCCATTGCCCCTATGACAGAATGATCCAGCCAACCATGGACCCAGTGACACAGACACTGTTGTTTTCCTCTTGCCACCCGGGATTCCTTTCTGTTACATACACTCCCACACGCCCGGGTCGTCCATAGTCCGGAAACGCTTTTTGGTCGCCTGGAGGCTCCCGTTGGCGGTGGGGGTTGGGGGAATGGAGCAGGTGTACTGTCATAGTCCGGTCCGTTAAGTCCGTATTCCGGTTCACAGTCCGGTCCATCGACCGTTGCTCCAGGTTTTCCTATCTGCCCAGTTTCTCACCGTGTTGAGCTAATTGAGTCAGCTGATGCTCGTTGGGGCTGGCTCCAGAGACCAGGGCGTAGTGGCTGGATTGTTCTTGTCCTTACTCCTTGTATCCCTTCCCCTGCCTTCTGTTTCCTCGCCTGAAGCCCTGTCTTGTCTTGCCGGTAACTCTCGCCTCGCCTGAAGTTCTGTCTCGCCTTGCTTTCAATGAAACCCTGCCTTGTCTTGCCGGTAACGCTCGCCTCACCTGAAGTTCTCGTCTTGCCTTGTTTTGCCAGTAGCCTTGCCTTGTCTTGCTGTCTGGTCCTGGAGCCACCCTGTACCTCGCTCCCTTCCTGTCTCTTGCCTCTGCCCAGGTAAGCCAGGCCGTCTTGCCATTACCTGGGGTTGGTTCTGTCCCTACCTGTCCCTTGCCTCTGTCAGGTGTTAATCCGTGCCCTGCCCAGGTGGTCTGCACCCTGCCCAGGAGGAGCCTGACAAGCCTCGCCTCAAGTCTCCAGCCTCCAGCCTCGCCATAAGTCTCCAGCCTCCAGCCTCGCCTCGCCTCACCTCAAGCCTCCAGTCTCTAGCCTCCAGCCTCGCCTCGCCTCATCTCAAGCCTCAAGCCTTCAGACTCGCCTTGCCTCAAGACTGCAGCCTCCAGCCTTGCCTCGCCTCAAGGCTCCAGCCGCCAGTCTCCAGCCTCCAGCCTCACCTCGCCTCAAGTCTCCAGCCTCCAGCCTTGCCACAAGTCTCCAGCCTCCAGCTTCCAGCCTCGCCTACCTCAAGCCTCCAGCCTCACCTCGCCTCAAGTCTCCAGCCTCCAGCCTTGCCACAAGTCTCCAGCCTCCAGCTTCCAGCCTCGCCTACCTCAAGCCTCCAGCCTCACCTCCCCTCAAGTCTCCAGCCTCCAGCCTTGCCACAAGTCTCCAGCCTCCAGCTTCCAGCCTCGCCTACCTCAAGCCTCCAGTCTCCAGCCTCGCCTCAAGTCTCCAGCCTCCAGCCTCACTTCGCCTCACCTCAAGCCTCCAGCCTCCAGACTCACCTCACCTCAAGTCTGCAGCCTCCAGCCTTGCCTCGCCTCAAGGCTCCAGCCACCAGCCTCCAGCCTCGCCTCGCCTCACCTCAAGTCTCCAGCCTCCAGCCTCACCTCGCCTCACCTGGAGCCTCAAGTCTGCAACCTCCAGCCTTGCCTCACCTCGCCTCAAGATTCCAGCCTCCAGCCTCGTCCCAAGTCTCCTGCCTCCAGCCTCGCCTCACCTCATGTCTCCAGCCTCCAGCCTCCAGCCTCAACTCGCCTCGTCTCCAGCCTCCAGCCTCGCCTCGCCTCAAGTCTGCAGCCTCCAACCTCGCCTCACCTCATGTCTCCAGCCTCCAGCCTCCAGCCTCAACTCGCCTCAAGTCTCCAGCCTTCAGCCTCGCCTCAAGTCTGCAGCCTCCAGCCTCACCTCGCCTCAAGGCTGCAGCTTCCAGCCTCGCCTCGCCTCAAGGCTGCAGCTTCCAGCCTCACCTCGCCTCAAGTCTGCAGCCTCCAGCCTCACCTCGCCTCAAGGCTGCAGCTTCCAGCCTCGCCTCGCCTCGCCTCAGGTCTCCAGCCTCCGGCCTCGCCTCGCTTCAAGTCTCCAGCCTCCAGCCTCGCCTCGCCTCAAGCCTCAAGTCTCCAGCCTCCAGTCTCACCTCGCCTCGTCTCCAGCCTCCATCCTTGCCTCGCCTCAAGTCTCCAGCCACCAGCCTCACCTCGCCTCAAGGCTGCAGCTTCCAGCCTCGCCTCGCCTCGCCTCAGGTCTCCAGCCTCCGGCCTCGCCTCGCTTCAAGTCTCCAGCCTCCAGCCTCCAGCCACGCCTCGCCTCAAGTCTCCAGCCTCCAGCCACGCCTCGCCTCAAGTCTGCAGCTTCCAGCCTCGCCTCGCCTCGCCTCAGGTCTCCAGCCTCCAGCCTCGCCTCGCCTCAAGTCTCCAGCCTCCAGCCTCCAGCCTCGTCTCGCCTCGCCTCAAGTCTCCAGCCTCCAGCCTCGCCTCGCCTCACCTCAAGTCTCCAGCCTCCAGCCGCGCCTCACCTCAAGTCTCCAGCCTCCAGCCTCCAGCCTCAACTCGCATCAAGTCTCTAGCCTCCAACCTCGCCTCGCCTCAAGATTCCAGCCTCCAGCCTCGCCTCGCCTGAAGACTGCAGCCTCCAGCCTTGCCTCACCTCAAGTCTCCAGCCACCAGCCTCAACTCGCATCAAGTCTCCAGCTTCCAGCCTCGCCTTACCTCGCCTCAAGTCTCCATCCTCCAGCCTCGCCTTACCTCGCCTCAAGTCTCCAGCCTCCAGCCTCGCCTCACCTCGGCTCGCCTCAAGTCTCCAGCCTCCAGCCTCACCTCGCCTCACCTCAGGACTCCAGCCTCACCTCAAGTCTCCAGCCTCCAGTCTCGCCTCACCTCACCTTAAGCCTCCAACCTCCAGATTCGCCTCGCCTCAAGACTGCAGCCTCCAGACTTGCCTCACCTCGTCTCCAGCCACCAGCCTCTAGCCTTGAGCCTCACCTCACCTCAAGTCTCCAGCCTCCAGCCTCGCCTCGCCTCAAGTCTCCAGCCTCCAGCGTCGCCTCGCCTCAGCTCAAGCCTCCAGCTGCCAGCCTCGCATCAAGTCTCTAGCCACCAGCCTCCAGCCTTGCCTCGCCTCAGGTCTCCAGCCTCCAGCCTCGCCTCGCTTCAAGTCTCCAGCCTCACCTCGCCTCGTCTCCAGCCTCCATCCTCGCCTCGCTTCAAGTCACCAGCCTCCAGCCTCGCCTCGCCTCAAGTCTCCAGCCTCCAGCCTCCAGCCTCGTCTCGCCTCACCTCAAGTCTCCAGCTTCCAGCCTCGCCTCGCCACTCCTCAAGTCTCCAGCCTCCAGCCTCGCCTCGCCTCGCCTCAAGATTCCAGCCTCCAGCCTCACCTCGCCTCGCCTCAAGTTTCCAGCCTCCAGCCTCGCCTCGCCACTCCTCAAGTCTCCAGCCTCCAACCTCACCTCGCCTCAAGATTCCAGCCTCCAGCCTCACCTCAAGTCTCCAGCCTCCAGCCACACCTCGCCTCAAGTCTCCAGCCACCAGCCTCCAGCCTCCAGCCTCAACTCGCATCAAGTCTCCAGCCTCCAACCTCACCTCACCTCAAGACTGCAGCCTCCAGCCTTGCCTCACCTCAAGTCTCCAGCCACCAGCCTCAACTCGCATCAAGGCTGCAGCTTCCAGCCTCGCCTCGCCTCAGGTCTCCAGCCTCCAGCCTCGCCTCGCTTCAAGTCTCCAGCCTCCAGCCTCGCCTCGCCTCAAGCCTCAAGTCTCCAGCCTCCAGTCTCGCCTCGCCTCGTCTCCAGCCTCCATCCTTGCCTCGCCTCAAGTCTCCAGCCACCAGCCACACCTCGCCTCAAGTCTGCAGCTTCCAGCCTCGCCTCGCCTCGCCTCAGGTCTCCAGCCTCCAGCCTCGCCTCGCCTCAAGTCTCCAGCCTCCAGCATCCAGCCTCGTCTCGCCTCGCCTCAAGTCTCCAGCCTCCAGCCTCGCCTCGCCTCACCTCAAGTCTCCAGCCTCCAGCCACGCCTCACCTCGTCTCCAGCCACCAGCCTCCAGCCTCCAGCCTCAACTCGCATCAAGTCTCTAGCCTCCAACCTCGCCTCGCCTCAAGATTCCAGCCTCCAGCCTCGCCTCGCCTGAAGACTGCAGCCTCCAGCCTTGCCTCACCTCAAGTCTCCAGCCACCAGCCTCAACTCGCATCAAGTCTCCAGCTTCCAGCCTCGCCTCACCTCAAGTCTCCATCCTCCAGCCTCGCCTCGCCTCGTCTCCAGCCTCCAGCCTCGCCTCGCCTCGTCTCCAGCCTCCAGCCTCGCCTCACCTCAAGTCTCCAGCCTCCAGCCTCGCCTCACCTCCAGCCTCCAGCCTCACCTCGGCTCGCCTCAAGTCTCCAGCCTCCAGCCTCACCTCGCCTCACCTCAGGACTCCAGCCTCGCCTCAAGTCTCCAGCCTCCAGCCTCACCTTGCCTCACCTCAGGACTCCAGCCTCACCTCAAGTCTCCAGCCTCCAGTCTCGCCTCACCTCACCTTAAGCCTCCAACCTCCAGATTCGCCTCGCCTCAAGACTGCAGCCTCCAGACTTGCCTCGCCTCGTCTCCAGCCACCAGCCTCTAGCCTCGAGCCTCACCTCGCCTCAAGTCTCCAGCCTCCAGCCTCGCCTCGCCTCAAGTCTCCAGCCTCCAGCCTCGCCTCGCCTCGCCTCAAGTCCCCAGCCTCCAGCCTCGCCTCGCCTCACCTCAAGCCTCCAGCCTACAGACTCGACTTACCTGAAGCCTCCAGCCTCGAGACTCGCCTCGCCTCAAGACTGCAGCCTCCAGCCTTGCCTCGCCTCAAGTCTCCAGCCTCAACGCGCATCAAGTCTCCAACCTTCAGCCTCGCCTCAAGCCTGAAGCCTCCAGCTTCCAGCCTCCAGCCTCGCCTCACCTCAATCCTCCAGCCTCCAGACTCGCCTCGCCTCGTCTCCAGCCACCAGCCTCCAGCCTTGAGCCTCACCTCACCTCAAGTCACCAGCCTCCAGCCTCGCCTCGCCTCAAGTCTCCAGCCTCCAGCCTCCAGCCTCGTCTCGCCTCTCCTCAAGTCTCCAGCTTCCAGCCTCGCCTCGCCACTCCTCAAGTCTCCAGCCTCCAGCCTCGCCTTGCCTCGCCTCAAGATTCCAGCCTCCAGCCTCACCTCGCCTCACCTCAAGTCTCCAGCCTCCAGCCTCGCCTCGCCACTCCTCAAGTCTCCAGCCTCCAGCCTCACCTCGCCTCAAGATTCCAGCCTCCAGCCTCACCTCAAGTCTCCAGCCTCCAGCCACGCCTCGCCTCAAGTCTCCAGCCTCCAACCTCGCCTCACCTCAAGACTGCAGCCTCCAGCCTTGCCTCACCTCAAGTCTCCAGCCACCAGCCTCAACTCGCATCAATTCTCCAGCCTTCAGCGTCACCTCAAGCCTGAAGCCTCCAGCTTCCAGCCTCGCCTCGCCTCGCCTCGCCTCAAGTCTCCATCCTCCAGCCTCGCCTCGCCTCATCTCCAGCCTCCAGCCTCGCCTCGCCTCGTCTCCAGCCTCCAGCCTCGCCACAAGTCTCCAGCCTCCAGCGTCCAGACTCGCCTCGCTTCAGGACTGCAGCCTCCAGACTTGCCTCGCCTTGTCTCCAGCCACCAGCCTCCAGCCTCCAGCCTCACCTCGCCTCGCCTCAAGTCTCCATCCTCCAGCCTCGCCTCGCCTCGTCTCCAGCCTCCAGCCTCGCCTCACCTCAAGTCTCCAGCCTCCAGCCTCCAGCCTCCAGCCTCCAGACTCGCCTCGCCTCAAGACTGCAGCCTCCAGACTTGCCTCGCCTCGTCTCCAGCCACCAGCCTCCAGCCTCCAGCCTCGCCTCGCCTCGCCTCAAGTCTCCATCCTCCAGCCTCGCCTCGCCTCATCTCCAGCCTCGCCTCGCCTCGCCTCGCCTCAAGTCTCCAGCCTCCAGCCTCGCCTCGCCTCAAGTCTCCAGCCTCCAGTCTCACCTCGTCTCAGGTCTCCAGCCTCCAGCCTCGCCTCACCTCGCCTGAAGTCTCCAGCCTCCAGCCTTGCCTCAAGTCTACAGCCTCCAGCCTCACCTCGCCTCACCTCAAGCCTCCCGCCTCCAGACTCGCCTTGCCTCAAAACTGCAGCCTCCAGCCTCACCTCGCCTCAAGTCTCCAGCCTCCAGCCGCGCCTCGCCGCTCCTCAAGTCTCCAGCCTCCAGCCTCGCCTCGCCTCGTCTCAAGATTCCAGCCTCCAGCCTCGCCTCAAGTCTCCAGCCACCAGCCTCCAGCCTCCAGCCTCAACTCGCTTTAAGTCTCCAGCCTCCAGCCTCGCCTCGCCTCGCCTCGCCTCAAGAATCCAGCCTCCAGCCTCGCCTTAAGTCTCCAGCCTCCAGCCTTGCCTCACCTCAAGTCTCCAGCCTCCAGCCTCGCCTCAAGTCTCCAGTCTCCAGCCTCACCTCAAGACTGCAGCCTCCAGCCTTGCCTCACCTCATCTCCAGCCACCAGCTTCCAGCCTCGCCTCGCCTCGCCTCAAGCCTCCAGCCTCCAGCCTCGCCTCAAGTCTCCAGCCTCCAGCCTCGCCTCTAGTCTTAAGTCTCCAGCCTCCTGCCAAGCCTCGCCTCGTCACTTGCCTAGCTTCAAGCCTGTAGATTTCGGCCCGTCCTGCCTGTCTGCCAAGCCTCATCCTTGCCTAGTTCTAGGGTCCGAGCCGGAGGCAAGACCCAGATACTGGGTCCTTGTCCAGTCTCTGGCTCTGAGTCCAAACCCGGGCTCCGAACTCTCTTGTTCAGTCCTGTTCCAGCTTCCTAGTTTTCCTGTCCATGTCCTTGCCATCGCCCTGTATCCTAGTCCTGTCCCTAGTGCCTCAGTGTCTGTGTCTTGCACTTGGGTCCGTTCCCAGCCACCGCTCTTATGACAGTAATGTGTTATAATCTTTTAATTGAGACCAATAGCAATTGAACAGTCACCTAGTCTTAAAACATCAAAGTTGCTGGTGAATGCAGCAGGCCAGGCAGCATCTCTAGGAGGAGGTACAGTCGGCATTTCAGGCCGAGACCCTTCGTCAGGACTAACTGAAGGAAGAGTGTGTAAGGGATTTGAAAGTGAGAGGGGGAGGGGTGATCCAAAATGATAGGAGAAGACAGGAGGGGGAGGGATAGAGCCAAAAGCTGGACAGGTGATTGGCAAAAGGGATAAGAGGGGATCATGGGACAGGAGGCCCAGGGAGCCAGAGGATGGGCAAGGGGTGTAGTCAGAGGGACAGAGGGAGAAAAAAGAGAGTGAGAGAAAGAATGTGCGTATATAAATAACAGATGGGGTACAAGGGGGAGGTGGGGCATTAGCAGAAGTTAAAGAAGTCAATGTTCATGCCATCAGGTTGGAGGCTACCCAGACGGAATATAAGGTGTTGTTCCTCCAACCTGAGTATGGCTTCATCTTTACAGTAGAGGAGGCCGTGGATAGACATGTCAGAATGGGAATGGGATGTGGAATTAAAATGTGTGGCCACTGGGAGATCCTGCTTTCTCTGGCGGACAGAGCGTAGGTGTTCAGCAAAATGATCTCCCAGTCTGCGTTGGGTCTCGCCAATATATAAAAGGCCACGTCAGGAGCACCGGACGCAGTATATCACCCCAGCTGACTCACAGGTGAAGTGTTGCCTCACCTGGAAGGACTGTCTGGGGACTGACTGGTGGCTGACATTTGTTACCAGCGCCCAGTCCTGATCTTTCCAACTCAGCTGAGTAATATAAAACCTTTAGATTAGTTATGAAGTAAATTATCTCTGAAATAAACTTGGCTCACAATGTTCTAATCTTATTCAGCTGTATGAAGTCACATGAGTGTTTTAAACTGTTGTTTAACATATAATATTGTTTTAGTATTTCTGATCCACGCACCGGTCGTGCATGCAGTCTGTTACAGCCATTCCGATCAGTATTCTTACTTTTTCCTTCTTACTTTTCAACTTACTTTATTTTTTGTATTTTTTTCACGGTAACACGTCAAAGCTGTACCCTCTCTAACATGCTGGTAGAGAGGGTTTTATTTGGGTTTTTACCGCTGGAAATAGTTACATTCCGACACGTCTCATTAGCGGGGCAGAAGCATGGTTGCATTGTTTATTCCAGGGACCAGCTGCTTGTGCTTATGTCGGCCGGTTTAGCGAGCAGAGCAGCGGACACCCCTGCTGAAATCTGGAGGAAAACACACAGAGGATGCAGAGGGAGATCACAAAGGCGAGGAAAGAGGACCGGGTCGAGACAATAGAGACTTATGGAGAAGAGGAGTTCGGTGGGTAATAAAATGGACGAGCTCACGGTGCTAGCCAGGCGTCAGAGAACATTTCGGGAGTGCAGTATGATGTGTTTCACTGGAACGGGGCTGCACGAGGACATACCCGATCAAAACTTTTCCATGGATGGCTTCCAGACTGTTCGGGCTGACCAGAAGTGCACTGAAAGCGGTAAGCGTAAGGGAGTTGGGTGCTTACAGTTACAACAACAGATGGTGCAATCTGGGTCATATTACGATCGAGGAACGCGTTTGTAGACTGGATATTGAACTTTTTACTGTTGGTCTTTGGCTATATTCCACCAGGATACAACACTGGGCAGCACGGGAGGTCGTTCCTGCCTGTGGCCATCGAACTTGCAGCTCCTTCCAAGGGGGGTCAGACACCCTGCTCCAATAAACTGGTCCTGGACTTATTTTCCATCTGGCATAGTTTTCATTTTGTTCTTTGATTGAATGTTGTTTTTGTATTGCTATATTTATGCTCTATTCTTGGTTGGTGCGGCAGTAACGAAACCCAATTTCCCTCGGGATCAATAAAGTATATCTATCTATCTGTCTATCTATCTATCTATCTATTTCCTTCACACTTTTAATGGTAAACACACTTGAAGAAACAAATCTAAAACTATGTCCATTTTGCATTCACCCTCTAGATGTAGACATCAAAATATTATGACAAATAAAACACATTTACCCAAGGTAATATGAAAACCATATTACGATGACAAGGGATAGATTTTAATAATTATTGTTACTCACCTGTAGTAATATGGCTGAATCTGTAATGTTGCTCTGTGAGTCTATTCTTTGTGTCTCGTTTTATGTTCTAAAGGAGGATTATCAATTTATTGTTCTGAACGTTGAACTTATTACAACATACTTCGGTGTCATACCACCAGGAAATACTACGTAGTGATTTGAAGTCATATAAAGTAATAATCAGAAAAAGTTAATGATTGGATGAAAACTCAGCATTGGAAATAATTATCAGATCAGGAAATAATCTTTCCAGACAATATAACTGCAAAAGAATTGGCAATATGAAAACAAAATATACTGAGGAAAGATTAGTGACTTGCAACATCAAATCTAGTTTTCACTCCGAGGAAGTTATCTGATTGATGATAATTTTTAGTATTTTCAGTTTTAAGTTTAATTTTCTGACATCTGCTATTTAATAGGTGGAGATATCAAAATTTTAAAATGGGCTTAGAGGTGGGGAGCAAAGACTAGGGACAGTAAGACACAAAAGGATGTGATCCTATGGAACCTGGATTGATTCAATGTTAAAAAGGAGAGATCACAGTGAAAGGACTTGGTAATTAGAATTGAAGAAAGAAAATGAAAATCAAAACCTGCAGATGCTGTCAAACTGAAATAAAAGTAGAAAATGCTGGAACAACTCAACAAGTGAGGGACCATTGATTGAAAGAGAAAGACTCAAAACCACTCGTGATTCAGACAACACTGGTGTTGTTGGCAAATTTGGAAATGTTGTTGAACGTGTAGTGTGTGTAAAGAGAAGAGCAGGGTCTAAGCATGAAGTGCACTTGTGTTGATGATCAGTGAGGAGGAACTATTGTCAATGATCTGTACTGATGGAGATCTTCTGATGAATGTGGTGGATTCTGAGTGTTGTCAATGATTAGCAGCCTGACGTTCTGTTACCTAGACGTACAGTGGAGAATCAGTGAAACAACATCTGGTGTTGACCTGTTATGCTGATCGGCAAATGAAGAGGATCCAGCACAATAACCAACTTCTTGAAGAACTTGTTATGGTGGATGTAAGTGCTGATAGATGGCCGTTTCTCAGGCAGGTCACCATACCCTTCTTGAGCACAGTACAATTGGAGCCACTTTGAAGCATGTGGGGAGTTCAGACCACAGATGCGAAGTGTGCGATGCCCTTGAAAACACCAGCCATTGGTCTGTACAGATCTTCAGCACTCAACATTCTCTGAGCTGGAAGCTTCTGACGACTGAGGCAGCTCACCAATCCACCTCACAACCCGGCTGTGTTTTCAGCCACTTAAGGCAAAACCTCCATCATCTACTCCATTACTTTCTTAAATTTAGCTTCAGTAACAAAGAATAAAGCTTCACACACTAAATTCTGGAGGAACTCAGCAGGCCAGGCCAGGAAGTTTATTGATTCTATAGACAGCGCGCAATCTTCATCAGTATAGATCATTGATCATTGATCATGTATGATACATCCTACACACGAAGAATGATGATGAAACATAGAAACAAAGAAAATAGGTGCAGGAGTAGGCCATTCGGCCCTTCGAGCCTACACCGCCATTCAATGTGATCATGGCTGATCATCCAACTCAGAACCCTGTACCAGCCTTCCCTCCATACTCCCTGATCCCTTTAGCCACAAGGGTCATATCAAACTCCCTCTTAAATATAGCCAATGAACTGGCCTCAACTGTTTCCTGTGATAGAGAATTCCACAGATTCACCACTCTCTGTGTGAAGAAGTTTTTCCTAATCTCGGTCCTAAAAGGCTTCCCCTTTATCCTCAAACTGTGACCCCTCATTCTGGACTTCCCCAACATCGGGAGTAATCTTCCTGCATCTAGCCTGTCCAATCCCTTTAGGATCTCATACGTTTCAATAAGATCCCCACTCAATCTTCTAAATTCCAACGAATATAAGCCTAGTCGATCCAGTCTTTCATCATATGAAAGTCCTGCCATCCCAGAAATCAATCTGGTGAACCTCCTTTGTAATGCCTCTATGGCAAGGATGTCTCTCCTCAGATTAGGGGACCAAAACTGCACACAATACTCCAGGTGTGGTCTCACCAAGGCCTTGTACAACTGTAGTAGTACCTCCCTGCTCCTTTACTCGAATCCTCTTGCTTTGAATGCCAGCATACCATTTGCCTTTTTCACCACCTGCTGTATCTGCATGCCCACTTTCAATGACTGGTGTATAATGACACCCAAGTCTCATTGCACCTCCCCTTTTCCGAATCGGCCACCATTCAAATAATAATCTATTTTCCTGTTTTTGCCACCAAAGTGGATAACCTCACATTTATCAACATTAAATTGTATCTGCCATGAATTTGCCCACTCACCTAACCTATTCAAGTCACCCTGCATCCTCTTAGCATCCTCCTCACAGCTAACACTGCCGCCCAGCTTCGTGTCATCTGCAAACTTGGAGATGCTGCATTTAATTCCCTCATCTAGGTCATTAATATATATTGTAAACAACTGGGGTCCCAGCACTGAGCTTTGCAGTACCCCACTAGTCACTGCCTGCCATTCTGAAAAGGTCCCGTTTATTCCCACTCTTTGCTTCCTGTCTGCCAACCAATTCTCTATCCACATCAATACCTTACCCCCAATACCGTGTGCTTTAAGTTTGCACACTAATCTCCTGTGTGGGACCTTGTCAAAAGCCTTTTGAAAATCCAAATATACCACATCCACTGGTTCTCCCCTATCCACTCTACTAGTTACATCCTCAAAAAATTCTATGAGATTGGTCAGACATGATTTTCCTTTCACAAATCCATGCTGACTTTGTCCGATGATTTCACCGCTTTCCAAATGTACTGTTATCACATGTTTGATAACTGACTCTAGCATTTTCCCCACCACCGATGTTAGGCTAACCAGTCTATAATTCCCTGGTTTCTCTCTCCCTCCTTTTCTAAAAAGTGGGGTTACATTAGCCACCCTCCAATCCTCAGGAACTAGTCCAGAATCTAAAGAGTTTTGAAAAATTATCACTAATGCATCCAATATTTCTTGGGCTACTTCCTTAAGCACTCTGGGATGTAGACTATCTGGCCCTGGGGATTTATCTGCCTTTAATCCCTTCAATTTACCTAACACCACTTCCCTACTAACATGTATTTCCCTCAGTTCCTCCATCTCATTGGACCCTCTGTCCCCTAATATTTTCGGAAGATTATTTATGTCCTCCTTAGTGAAGACAGAACCAAAGTAATTATTCAATTGGTCTGCCATGTCCTTGCTCCCCATAATCAATTCACCTGTTTCTGTCTGTAGGGGACCTACATTTGTCTTAACCAATCTTTTTCTTTTCACATATCTATAAAAGCTTTTACAGTCAGTTTTTATGTTTCCTGCCAATTTTCTCTCAAAATCTTTTTTTTCCCTTTCCTAATTAAGCCCTTTGTCCTCCTCTGCTGAACTCTGAATTTCTCCCAGTCCTCAGGTGAGCCACTTTTTCTGGCTAATTTGTATGCTTCTTCTTTGGAATTGATACTATCCCTAATTTCCCAAGTCAGCCACGGGTGCACTACCTTCCTTGATTTATTCTTTTGCCAAACTGGGATGAACAATTGTTGTAGTTCATCCATGCGATCTTTAAATGCTTGCCATTGCAAATCCACCGTCAACCCTTTAAGTGTCATTTGCCAGTCTATCTTAGCTAATTCACATCTCATACCTTCAAAGTTACCCTTCTTTGAGTACAGAACCTTTGTTTCTGAATTAACTATGTCACTCTCCATCTTAATGAAGAATTCCACCATATTATGGTCATTATTACCCAAGGGGCCTCTTACGACAAGATTGCTAATTAACTCTTCCTCATTGCTCAATACCCAGTCTAGAATAGACTGCTCTCTAGTTGGTTCTTCGACATGTTGGTCCAAAAAACCATCCCACATACCATAGAAACCATAGAAACCATAGAAACTACAGCATAGAAGCAGGCCCTTTGGCCCTCCTTGGCTGTGCCGACCCATTTTCTGCCTCGTCCCACTGACCTGCACATGGACCATATCCTTCCTTACACTTTCCATTCATGTATCTGTCCAATTTATTCTTAAATGTTAAAAAAGAACCCGCATTTACCACCTCGTCTGGCAGCTCATTCCATACTCCCACCACTCTCTGTGTGAAGAGGCCCCCCCAATGTTCCCTTTAAACTTTTCCCCCCTCACCCTTAACCTATGTCCTCTGTTTTTTTCTCCCCTTGCCTCAGTGGAAAAAGCCTGCTTGCATTCACTCTATCTATACCCATCATAATTTTATATACCTCTATCAAATCTCCCCTCATTCTTCTACGCTCCAGGGAATTAAGTCCTAACCTATTCAACCTTTCTCTGTAACTGAGTTTCTCAAGTCCCGGCAACATCCTTGTAAACCTTCTCTGCACTCTTTCAACCTTATTTATATCCTTCCTGTAATTTGGTGACCAAAACTGAACACAATACTCCAGATTTGGCCTCACCAATGCCTTATACAACCTCATCATAACATTCCAGCTCTTATACTCAATACTTCGATTAATAAAGGCCAATGTACCAAAAGCTCTCTTTACGACCTTATCTACCTGTGACGACACTTTTAGGGAATTTTGTATCTGTATTCCCAGATCCCTCTGTTCCACTGCACTCCTCAGTGCCTTACCATTAACCCTGTATGTTCTACGTTGGTTTGTCCTTCCAACGTGCAATACCTCACACTTGTCAGTATTAAACTCCATCTGTCATTTTTCAGCCCATTTTTCCAGCTGGTCCAAGTCCCCCTGCAGGCTCTGAAAACCTTCCTCACTGTCTACTACACCTCCAATCTTTGTATCATCAGCAAATTTGCTGATCCAATTTACCACATTATCATCCAGATCATTGATATAGATGACAAATAACAATGGACCCAGCACTGATCCCTATGGCACACCACTAGTCACAGGCCTCCACTCGGAGAAGTAATTCTCTACTACCACTCTTTGGCTTCTTCCATTGAGCCAATGTCTAATCCAATTTACCACCTCTCCATGTATACCTAGCGACTGAATTTTCCTAACTAACCTCCCATGCGGGACCTTGTCAAAGGCCTTACTGAAGTCCATGTAGACAATATCCACTGCTTTCCCTTCATCCACTTTCCTGGTAACCTCCTCAAAAAACTCCAACAGATTGGTCAAACATGACCTACGATGCACAAAGCCACGTTGACTCTCCCTAATAAGCCCCCGTCTATCCAAATGCTTGTAGATTCTGTCTCTTAGTACTCCCTCCAATAATTTACCTACTACTGACGTTAAACTCACCGGCCTATAATTTCCTGGATTACTTTTCGATCCTTTTTTAAACAACGGAACAACATGAGCCACTCTCCAATCCTCCGGCACTTCACCCGTAGACAGCGACATTTTAAATATTTCTGCCAGGGCCCCCTCAATTTCAACACTAGTCTCCTTCAAGGTCCGAGGGAACAGTCTGTCAGGTCCCGGGGATTTACCCACTTTAATTTTCCTCAAGACAGCAAGCACCTCCTCCTTTTCAATCTGGACAGTTTCCATGGTCTCACTACTTGATTCCCTCAATTCCATAGATTTCATGCCAGCTTCCTTAGTAAATATAGACGCAAAAAACCTATTTAAGAAATCCTACATTCCAAGAAATCCTCTTCCTCAGCACCCTTGCCAATTTGGTTCACCCAATCTATTTGTAGATTGAAGTCACACATTATAACTGCTGTTCCTTTATTGCTCGCATTTCTAATTTCCTGTTTAATACCATCCCCAACCTCACTACTACTGTTAGGTGGCCTGTACACAACTCCCACCAGTGTTTTCTGCCCCTTAGTGTTATGCAGCTCTATCCATATCGATTCCACATCCTCCCAGCTAATGTCCTTCCTTTCTATTGCGTTAATCTTCTCTCTAACCAGCAATGCTACCCCACCTCCTTTTCTTTCATGTCTATCCCTCCTGAATATTGAATATCCCTGAATGTTGAGCTCCCATCCTTGGTCACCCTGGAGCCAAGTCTCTGTGATCCCAACTATATCATATTCATTAATAACAATCTGCACTTTTAATTCATCCACCTTGTTACGAATGCTCCTTGCATTGACACACAAAGCCTTCAGGCGCTCTTTTACAACTCTCTTAGCCCTTATACAATTATGTTGAAAAGTGGCCCTTTTTGATTTTTGCCCTGGATTTGTCGGCCTGCCACTTTTACTTTTCACCTTACTACTTTTTGCTTCTACCCTCATTTTACACCCCTCTGTCTCTCTGCACTTGTTCTCATCCCCCTGTTGTGAGATAACCTCCTCTCTCCTAGTATCTTTAATTTGATTCCCACCTCCCAACCATTCTAGTTTAAAGTCACCTCAGTAGCCCTCGCAAATCTCCCCGCCAGGATATTGGTCCCCCTAGGATTCAAGTGTAACCCGTCCTTTTTGTACAGATCACGCCTGCGCCAAAAGAGGTCCCAATGATCCAAAAACTTGAATCCCTGCCCCCTGCTCCAATCCCTCAGCCATGCATTTATCCTCCACCTCATTGCATTCCTACTCTCACTGTCGCGTGGCACAGGCAGTAATCCCGAGATTACTACCTTTGCAGTCCTTTTTCTCAACTCCCTTCCTAACTCCCTATATTCTCCTTTCAGAATCTCTTCCCTTTACCTGTATGTACCACGACCTCTGGCTGCTCACCCTCCCACTTCAGGATATCTTGGACGTGATATCAGAAATATCCCGGACCCTGGCACCAGGGAGGCAAACTACCATCCGGGTTTCTTGACTGCATCCACAGAATCACCCATCTGACCTCCTTACTACCGAGTCCCCTATTACAACTGCCCTCCTCTTCCTTTCCCTACCCTTCTGAGCTATGGGGCCTGACTCAGTGCCAGAGACACGGCCACTGTCGCTTCCCCCGGGTAAGCTGTCCCCCCACCCCCCAGCAGTACTCAAACAGAAGTACCTATTGTCAAGAGGCACAGCCACTGGGGTACTCTCTATTACCTGACTCTTCCCCTTCCCCCTCCTAACCGTGACCCACTTGTCTGCCTCCTGTGGCCCCGGTGTGACCACCTGCCTGTAACTCCTCTCTATCAACTGCTCACTCTCCTTGACCAGACGAAGGTCATCGAGCTGCAGCTCCAGTTCCCCAACGCGTTTCTTTAGGAGCCGCATCTCGGCGCACCTGGCACAGATGTGGACGGCCGGGAGGCTTGGAGACTCCAGGGCCTCCCACATCCAGCACCGAGAACAACAAACTGCCCTCACACTCATACTGCCCCTCTCCTCAAATAACAACAAAAAATGAATACTAACCCTTCCTTGCCTCGCCCGTTTCCGCCTAAGCCCGTTGAGCCGAGACTCTTAAGCCTTCACTCTGCTCCCGGCTCACTCCGCCGCCCGCAAACTACGCTGCCCGCTGTATGAGGCTGTGTTCTTTTTAAATCTTCCGCGCTTCACTGCCCAACATCACACGCCTGCGCAGTTCCGCCTCTCTGAACGCCGATGGAAAAAAAAACTGAAAAATTCAAAAATGGCTTCCTCTGCACTCCCGCTCCGATTCTCAGACTTCCTTCTCCGAATGAAAGTAAATGTCAACTGCATTAGTTTGTGCAGGACAATTTGTAATTAATGCATTGAAGTACAAATGTAAGAAGACTCCACTGAGATTTTCCACAAGCTGAAATGCTTTGTCACACAAACATCTTGTCAGAAATTAGCCTATCATTCTGATTTAAGTCACACAGTTGAATTCTGAGAGTTTTAGAAAGGGTAGGTGGTAAGAGTCTTTTTCCTAGGTTAGAAATAAGCAGCAGCAATGGGCTGTGAATGAAAAAAAAAATCAATAAACATATGACAGGAAAATTGGTATTGTTTTTTATTGTCATGTACACAATTCATAATCTGCTGCATCCTAGTCTGTGGTGTTTGAGACACAGAAATTACAGGTACTTTCTCTAGAGGGCAATCACCAATGCAAAGAGACAATTCCTGACTAATGATGCTTCCAATATGATTGCCCATTCTCTACTATCTCAGTAAAAATACAGAATTATCGTTCTTCGAACTACAAAAACAGTCAACGTTTTGATAAATATAAATGTGGTAATTTTGAATCCCTGTTTATCTCAAAGTTTTTCTCATTCAATATTTTTCACCTGTAATACCTGTCAGATGTTCCATGGTGAGTTAACTGTGGAGCACGACTGCCTGGTTTCTGCCAAGGTACATCACAGAAACTTGGAGTTGGAAATGTGTGCTAGATTCTGATGTTGATTTCAGTGAATCCAGATACTTGATAGATTGACTATTGTTAAAATCAGAGTTTCCAGATTGGAATAGTAGTCTGTAGATAAATTATAAAAATGAATGCATTGTGGATTGCATTGTGGTCTAAGAAGCTTTAGACTAATTTTGGAAAACCTGCATCTTAATTTTGTTCCTTATTGTGCAATATCATATCCTAAATCACTCTGATTTTATTTTTGGATTGAATAAATTTTTTGTATCTATTTGCAAGATACAACTGAAAATAATGTTCAATTAGTGATCCACTTCCAGTCATAATTTACGTTTCATACCAGGATTTATAAAGTTCCAGACAGGTGATCTATTTGGAGTTGAAAAGACCAGAAGATCTTCCTTCTTGCAGAGAGCAAAGTGCCTTTCCTCAGCTGAAAGTGGGGCAGGATGGAACCAAACTGTAATCCACAAAGAGATGCTATTGCATTCCTTGTCAATGAGCATTCAGTGTGTTATCAGTGTTGCCCCATCTCTTTGGTAAACGCGTAATTAGTTGAGGACCTTTTTGAAATCAATCTTGTCAAATGTAATGGGCCACAAAATGTTCTATATAATTCTACAAAAACAGAATGGTTCTTCTGATGGAAAGCCATTACGTCATTACTGACTATTGTTATGCTCCGGAAGCAAGTCAAATTATCAAAAGACATTGCCCTCAGTGATATAATGTTAGTATCCAGGAAGATGCACCCATATTTCCAGAACAATGCTCATCTACATCCATTACCAAGTATATGTCATATATAGGAAAAGGAAATGTTTAATTAATTACCTTAATTTCTATTCTTTCAAAGCATCTCTTCTCCATTCTTTCATCTTTGCACCATTTCCTGCCACTAAAAACCTTTTGATAGTGGAGCCCAGTTTGCAGTGGCCACAGCCATTACACAAGGACACTATAACAGATACTTTGAGGAGCTCGTGAAATGTTACCCCACACATCTAGATGGAGTTTAAGTTGCACAGAGAGAAACAAGTCCTTCAGCCTGTCACATCCATCAAATATTGCACTCATTTCTAATCTTCCCAATTGAGTCAAAGACTCTTAGAGTTGTACAACACAGGAAGAGTTCCTTCAGAACCATCTGTCTATGCCAACCAACATGTCAATCTCACCTTCTCACATTTGGCTCCATTTGTTCCATATTGTAAACTTCAATCATGTTATCTGCATTAGGTCCATAGTATTCTATTCCTTTGCAAATCAAGTGTTTCTCTCGATGTGAGAGTACCTGCTTCCAATACTTTGTCATTTCATATTGCAACCACACTGTAATACCTCTTTCAGAACCCTGGTGTGTAAACAAACCATCAGGTCCAGATGACTATCAACCTTCAGACCTTTCAATTTCCCAAGCACTTTCTCCCTAGTAATGTCAATTTCTCACCAGCACCATCACATAATTCCTGTAGTGTAGTAGCTAGAATTGCATGCAGTCTTCCAGGTATGTGCTCCATAAGACACTGAGAATATCAGTTCTTCCTCCATTTATTTTCACCTTATGTTCTTTATCACTCTGTTCTGCAGCTATTAGGATCTGAGGACATTACCCAAATATGCCTGTGTTCATCAACCCTTTCCACCACCCTACCATTAACTGTACAAGCCCAGTCCTGATTAACCTCCCAGAAATGCATCAGTTCACACTTGTCAGGATTAAATTCTATCTACAATAACTCTGTCCAACTTTCCAACTGAGCTACCAGTTGCTGTAGCCTTAGACAACCCTCCTCTACATCACTCACACCACCCATTCTCATATCAATTGCAGACATATGAACCATACCTCCAATATTCACATCTATGTCTTTAATTGTCAAAGGTCCCAGAAGCAATCTTTTTCACAGACTTCAAATCAGTAAAATAATCCTCCACTATGACCTTCTGGTTCACCTAGTGCAGTCAGTTTTAAAGCCACTTTGCTATTTGCCTCAATCCCATGGGCTTGTATATTTTGAACCAGTCCTCCACACAGGACTTTGTCAGAAGCCTCAAATAAAGATCATGTAGACAAAATCTACCACAATGTGATCTTTTATCTCTTCAATCAGATTTATCAAATTAGCAAGATAGGATTTCCTGTGAACAAAGTCATACTCACTATCTCCAATCACTCTGACCTACCCAAGCATGCAGGTAGATCTCATGCTTAGAATTGTCTTCCGATAGTTAGTCTATCCTGGATATGTGACTTTGTTGTCTGGCAGTGTAAAATACACTATCATGTCCCCACTATGTGATTTATATTACTGAACTGTGTCAGGCAAAGGAAGTGGAGATGGAAAACTCAGATAAGCAATGATATTCTCTCCCCCATGACTAAATTTCAGGAAGTTTTTCTCAGTGACCAGGAGGCACCAGTGCACTGCACCTTCCAGCTCCCTCAGCTTCCAGCATTGACCTCAATGATCAGAACATCACACAGATCAATTATAGAAACCAACTTCTCCACCAAGGATTTCTTCTCAGATTAAAGGCAAGGCTAACAGATTTAGGGAATCTTAGTTTTCAAGAGATATTGAAGGCCTGGTTAATTTCCCAATGAGTAAGATGCCAGTGCATTTGGACACAGTGGCTTCTACTGGCCCAAACAAACATGTTATTATCTTTTGTAAACATATATTTTTACAATTGCAAGACCTTTTTGGACATGAAGAACTTAAAGTACTGCAGGTCTATCCCATCAGTGAGTTGCTCATTGGTAGATAAACTGAAGGAGCTGCACTCGGTGTGGATTCTGCTGCTGCCTGCATCACAGAGAAGCGTCTGAGGAGTTGTAGTATGAAGGCGGTGTGCAGTCTAACTGCGACTGATTCTCTTCGTCGCTTTTCTTGTGATTGCAAGATCCTGTTGGACATTGTTAATGTGGAATGCTGCAAATCCAATTCACAGGTTACAGGGGCAGACCACGGGAGAGATGTGTGGTCTTGGTCAAAGCGAGGACTCGGTGTGAAGCCTTGTGGTCATCTGCTTACAGCTGCTCCAGAGGGAGGCATTGGAGTTGGTGCACTCATTTGGAGTGTCAGGAACAATGTGGCACAGTATCCAAGCTGGAGCAAGTGCTGCCCACCACCACCCCCCAGTGTTCGCTTGGCAGTAGACAAGACGTATTATGTCAAATCTAGACTGCCGCAACATTCATGGACTCAGACTCTTGGACTATATATTTTTTGTGAATATAGTTTAAAGATATCTTACATGTCCATTCTGTCTTATATGGGCTTGCTGTGTAGGACTGTTGATACTGCGTTTTGCACCTTGACCACAGAGTAACACAGTTTTGTTAGGCTGAACTCATGGGTATTCATGTGTGGGTAAACTTGAATTTCAAGGAGGTGTATAGCAGGTATAGACAGCAATGTAGAAGTGAGGTATGTGAGGAGCATAAGGAATTCAAGAGAATAATTAAGCGGGAAATTAGCAGGGCTAAAAAAAATGAGATTGCTCTAGCAAACAATGTGAACAATTATCCTAAAGGCTTCTACAGATATGTTAAGAGCAAAATGATACCAAGTCACAAAACTGATCCTCTTGCAGATCATCTTGGTCATCTATGCATGGAGAAAAGTGAAATGGGAAACATGTCAGATGGACTTGTTGCATCTGTATTTACTCTGGAGACAGACAGAGAATACAGAAGTGAGGAAAAGCAGCAACGAGGTCTTGGACCCTATACTGATTACAGAGGAGAAGTTTCCTGGGGTCTTGAGGCAAACTAGCATGGATAAATCCCCAGGGCCTGCCAGGGTGCTTCCTATGGCTTTGTGGAAGGCTGGTGTAAGCCTTGCAAAGGCCCTATCACAGGTATTTAAAACCTCATTTGCCACAGTTGGGGTGCTGGAGGATTGGTGGATAGCTAATGTAACTCTGTTGTTGAAGAATGGCTGTAAGAGTAAGTCAGGAAATTCAAGGTCATTGAGCCTGACGTCAGAAGTGAGTATGTTGTTGGAAGGTATTCTACAGGAGTGAATATATAGTAGTTGGATAGAAAGGGACTGATTAGAAATAGTCACTAGGAAGTTGTGTGATGTAGATCATGCCTAACCAATTTGATGGAACTTTTCATGGATGTTACCAGGAAAGTTGATGAAAGAAATGCAGCAGGTGTAAGGCATTTGTCAAGGTCCCGCATGGGAGATTAGTCAATAAAGTTCAGTTGCTTAGTGTTCAAGATGAGGTAGTAAACTGGATTCAACGTTGGCTTCACAGGAGAAGCCAGAGAGTGCTAGTAGATGGTTGCCTCTCTGACTGGAAGCCTGTGACTAGAGATCAGTACTGCATCTGTTGGTGTTTGTCATCTACAGCAATGATCTGAATGATTATGTGGTACACCAGACCAACAAATATGCATATAACACCAAGACTGGGTGTGTGATCTGGACAGTGAGGAGGACTATCAAAGATGGCAGTGGGATCTAGACCAGTTGGAAAATGGATTGATAAATGGCAGATGGAATTAAAATCCTGACAAGTGTGTGGTATTGAACTTTTGGAGGCCAAACCAGGCTTGGATTTACATTGTGAACATCGAGGATTGAAGAGTACAGTAGGACTGAGGGACATGAGATTACAGATCCATAAGTAAAAGTGGTATCACAGGTATACAGGATCATGAAGAGAGCTATTGGCACCTTGGCCTTCATAAATCAAAGTATTGAGTAGAGGAGATGGATGAAATGCTGATGATATATAAGATAAGACTTTTGTAGAGATTGAATAAAAAGCCACTAAATTGCAGCTAATTAAGTAAAGTAGGGATGATGCAGGATCTGGTGATGTGCTGTGGCTGCATGATGTGGGAGCTGGTGGACCCCATTGTGGTTTCTGGTGACCACATCTGCAGCAAGTGTTAGCTGCTCGAGAAACTCAGGCTCAAAGTTGATGACCTGGAATCTGAATTTCAAACACTGCGGCACATCAAGCAGGGGGAGAGTTACCTGGATTTTTTGTTTTAGGAAGTAGTCGCACCCTTTAGATTAGTTGCCTCAAATTCGGTCTGTGGTCAGGGACAAGGGGGTGTGACTGCGAGTGGGACAGGTAGTGGAATCCAAGCATCAGTACTGAAGAAGCCTCAACCCTTGAGCTTGTCCAACAGGTCTGAGATTCTTGCTCCCAGTGTGGATGAGCGTGGGGGCTGTAGGAAGGATAAGCAACCGCACTGTGGCACCGTAGTTCGGCAGCTATTAAAGAGGTGCGAGAGAAGAGAAATGTAGTGGTAATTGGGGATAGTATAGTCAGGGGAATAGACAGAGTTCTCTGCCGTGAGGATAGAGCATCATGAAGGCTGTCTTACCTGCCTGGTGCCCGGGTTCGGGACATCTTATCTGACCTGCAGTGGGAGGGGTAAGTTCCAGTTATCGTGGTCTACGTAGGTATCAGCGACATAGTTTCTGCTGAGGGAATTTGAGCAGCTATGGACTAAATTAAAAAAGCAGAACCAAAAGGTGGTAATCTCTGGATTACTACCTAAACCAGATGAAAATTGGAATAGGGTCAAGAAGATTAAAGAGTTAAGTGCATGGCTCAAGGATTGGTGTGGGAGAAGTGGATTTGAATTCATGGGAATTTGGCACCAATATTGGGGAAGGAGGGAGTTGTACCAACGGTACAACTTTAGTCACCTGAACTGTGGTAGGACCTGGATCCTAACGAATCGCATAACTAAGGCTTTGGATAGGACTTTAAACTAAATAGTAGTGGGTGTGTGGGTTCAACAGATTTAAGAAGTACAGATAAAAAAAAAGAAAAATGTGGGTAAAGATAAAGAAAAGGCAAAAAATAAATAAGAGAAAATTAAGAGTGGAGTGGAGAAAAGTCAAGTGCAAAAGAGTAAAAGGTAGGATTTTAAAAGTACAATGAGTGTAAGTTCATGTTACCTGAATGCCTGTTGTATTCTTGTGGACTTGTGGTATAAATCAGTACAAAGGGGTATGATATAGTGACTGTTACAGAGATGTGGTTGCAGGGTGGAGAGAATTGGAAATTAAATATCCAAGGATATCAGGTAATACGGAAGGATAGGCAGGAAGGTAAAGAAGGTGAGAGACAATATAAGATCTAAGGAGCAGAATATTGAATCCATCTGGGTAGAGATTAGGAATAGTAAAGGGAAAAAAATCACTGGTGGGAGTTGTCTATAGGCCACCAAATAATAACATTACAGTGGCGCAGACAATAAATTTTGAAAGATTAATAAAAAGATTTAAAAAGGAAAAATGGGTCAAAGTATTAATTTACTTAGTTTTAACGTGAAAGGCCTAAATCACCCCGTGAAAAGAAATAAGATCTTTGCCTATATTAAAAAACTTAAGGTATCAATTGTTTTTCTTCAAGAAACCCATGTACGTAAGTTTGACAATTCACGCCTTTTTAATCGCTGGAGAGAGTCCATTTCCATTCCTCGTTTCAGGCCAAAGCCAGAGGAGTTTTGATCCTTATAGATAATAGAGTTCCTTTTGTTCAACATTAAGTAATTTCTGATACTGATGGGCATTTTGTTATAGTATCAGGGAAACTAAATAACAAACTAATGGTATTTGCAAATGTGTATGCTCCGAATATAGATGACCCAGGTTTCTTTGAGCGTTTTTTTTTTCATTTTTGCCAGATCTAAGTCTGTACTTATTGGTGATGGGTGGAGACTCTAATTGTTGCTTAGATCGTTCATCTTCTAAACTAATGATACCAAATAAATCAGCCATGTTTATTAAATATTTTTTAATGAAATGCGGTACTGTTGATGCTTGGCGTTTTTTTCGTCCAGTACAAAGGAATATTCGTTTTTCTCTCATGTCCATTATACATATTCCAGGATTGATTTTTTTTTTTGTTGATAGCCAAATGATTCCATCAGTTCGATCCTGTGAATATGAAGAGATTGCTGTCTCAGATCATGCTCCTGTGCTCCTATCTTTAAATCTCCCTGGTCTTCTTCAAACAAATAGGTTTTTAGCAAATTAATTTAGCTTTGTTATCTGATAAAGATTTTTTAAAGCTTGTGGAGAGACAAATTACTCTTTTTTTTGAAAAGAATATGTTAGAGGAGACTTCTAGTCTTATCAGATGGGATGCCTTTAAGGTGTATATTAGAGGACAGATTATTTCTTATACTGCAAGTATTAAAAAAAAGCTAATAAAGAGAGAAGTGATTTAACTAGTCAGCTGAAACAATTAGACCAAGAGTATGCCTTGGCTCCAGAACCTGCCTTACATAAATGCTGGTTGAAATAAAAACTAAATATGAAGTCCTTTTAACTTATCCAATTGAAACCCAACTCCTAAAAGACAAGAGTCAATTTTATATTCAGGGAGATAAAATGGGTAAATTATTGGCTGATCAAATTAAAACCTTTACAGCTAAACAGCAGAATAAAGAAATATGCAAAGCTAATGCTGATAGGACAACTGATTATATAGAAATAAATTGCACTTTTAGAGAATTTTATTCTAAACTCTATAGTTCTGAATCTTCTAAGGATAATATTGCAATGAACAATTTTTTAGACCAACTAAACATTCCTACAATTTCTGCCAACAACAACAAGTTGTTGGAACAACCTATATCTTTTGAGGAAATTGTTGAGGCTGTGCGCTCATTACATTTGAGGAAAGCTCTGGGTCCAGATGGATTTTCTGGAGAGTTTTACAAGATTTTTTCCTCACTGCTTATAGATTAGTTATGTTCAGTTTTTTCGGATGGGGCAGACTTCCTCAATCTTTTTATGAGACCAATTTCTTTATTTAATGTTGATACTAAAATCCTATCTAAAGTTTTGGCCCATAGGATTGAAAATATTTTACCATCTGTCATTTCCGATAACGAAAATGGATTTATCAAAAATTGATATTCTCACTTTAATATTTGTTGGTTATTAAATGTTATTTATTCTCCTTCTAACATGATATCAGAATGTGTCATATCCTTATATGCTGAGAAAGCTTTCGACAGAGTTGAATGGAATTATTTATTTAAAAATTTAGAAAAATTCAATTTTGGACCCATTTTCATTCAATGGATTAAATTACTTTATTTAGCTCCTTCTGCTAGGGTTATCACTAATTCTCATAATTCCAAACCATTTAAGCTTCAACCTGGCACTAGACAAGGTTGTCCATTGAGCCCTTTGTTTTTTGATCTGGCCTTAGAACCTTTAGCCATTGGCTTTTGAGAATCTAATGATATCACCGGTATTTTAAGGAGAGACACAATTCACAAAGTCTCACTGTGCGCTGATGATCTGCTGCTATTTATTTCTAATGTTGAAACTTTGCTACCCCATGCGCTTTCTTTACTCTCTTGTTTTAGCCAGTTCTCAGGTTATAAATTAAACCTACATAAAAGTGAACTTTTCTCTTTGAATAATTTAATACCAAAAAATTCTAACCCTCCTTTTAAAATTGTAAGAAACCAATTTACCTACTTAGGTATAACAATTACTAAAAACTATAAGCATCTATTTAAAGAAAATTTTCTTACTCTATTGAATCACGTAAAAAGGATACTATCAAATTGGTCGCCTCTTTCGTTATCACTGGTTGGCCAAATTAACTCTATTAAAATGAATATATTACCTAAATTTATATATCTTTTTCAGGCATTGCCTGATTTTATTCCTAAATCTTTCTTTGATTCTCTTGACTCTATTATATCTTCTTATATATGGAAGAATAAGCGTTCTAGATTAATAAAATTCATCTTCAGAAAGATAAAAAGAATGGAGGATTAGCCTTACCAAACTTTAGATTTTATTATTGGGCAGTTAATATAAGAAATCTTACATTTTGGTTATATTATATTAATTGTGAGGATTGCCCGATGTGGGTTTTTTTTAGAAGCTAACTCTGTTAATAAATTTTCTATTATATCTCTTCTTGGATTCTCACTTCCTTTGACTTTGAGTAAGTTAACTGATAATCTGGTAGTTAAACACACTATGAGTATTTGGATACAGTTCCGAAAATACCTTGGCTTATTGAGATTTTCTCTTTGGAGTCCCATTTTTTCTAAATATTTTTTAAACCCCCCATGATTGATGTGACTTTTAAAGAAAGGGATAGATTAGGTACTAAATACTTTCAGGACTTGTTTGTAGAAGGAAGTCTCTTTTCATTTGAACAACTGTCAACTAAATATCGTTACCCACAACTCTTTTTGTCGATACCTACAAATAAGAGATATTTTACAGTCTCAAATAAGTACATTTCCTAAAAATCCTGATAAGAATCTATTAGATGCTATTTTTAAGTTGAAACCTTTTTATAATGGATCTATATCTAATATATATATAATATGCTGTTGGGAATGAGAAGTGTTCCTTTAGATAAAATTAAAAATCTTTGGGAACAGGATTTACAGACTTCAGTTTCTGAGGAAACTTGGAATCAAATTTTTAAATTGGTTAACACTTCATCGTTATGTGCCCGCCACTCTCTTCTACAATTTAAAGTGGTCCATAGGGCCCATATGACCAAAGATAAGTTGTCTCATTTTTATTTATATATATCTTCGTATTGTGATAAATGTAATAATGGAGAAGCTTCACTCATTCATATGTTTTGGACATGTCCTAGTCTTGGAAAATATTGGAAAGAAGTATTTCAAACTTTCTCGATACTTTTCAAAGTAAACTTTAAGCCTAATCCTTTGACTGCTTTATTTGGTATTGTAGGAGGAAAGGATATTATTTTGGTGTCATCTGACTTGCAAATTTTGGCTTTTATTTATCTTATGGCCAGAAGGACGCTCTTGCTAAAATGGAAAGACGTGGCCCCTCCTATTCATGCTCAATGGTTACGTGATGTGATGTAATCTTTAAATTTAGAGAAGATTCAATGTTCAATCTCTGAATCTAGCCAAGACTTTCAAACATAGTGGGGACCATTTTGAATTATTTTCAAAACCTTTGATTTGCTGTTAAAGCACAGATGATGACTAATCATTTTTTTTTCCTTTTTTTTTCTTTACTAATCAGCTTCGGTCTTGGTAGTGGGTTGGATTTTTTTACATAATAAAATCACTAAATTTCAATGTTACAAACTAATTAATCTGTATGAATATAGGGTAAGGAGTCTTTATATGCGATTTAGTATAATGTATTGATTTTTTTTCTTGTACTCTGTATTTACAATTAATTTAAAAAATATTGGAAAGAACACAAAATAATTGATGGACCAGTTCCTGGCACTGTGCAGACACATGCAATCCAGCCTGTTATTCCATCAATTGAACACTGGGGCAGCCTCAAAAGGAGAGGCCAGTCCCCGATCGAGCTTGGACACAGCACTGCCCTACCTCTGGCATCACCTCTCCTGGGCTGCAGCAACAGGCAAGCCCGCGGCTTGAGATCTAGTTCTCACCATAACCAAGGCCATATAGCTCTCTCTCAAATGTCACACCACAAAACAAGGGAAACAGGCCCGTGGCATCTTATTTTATCAATTTGCAACAGGGTCCTCTGATCACAGGAGAAACATCCTAGACAATCATCCATGGTTACACTCACGCTGCCTTCGCGCATCAGTTCTGATGCCTTCGACGTCTTCCTGCTGCAGGCAGAAACACGGTCTGCACCCCGTCCAGCACCTCCGCCAACGAGCAGCTCTCTGATGGGGTAGACCTGTAGTATCTGAATTTCTTGGAGTCTAGCATTGTCTTGCTATTGTAAAAAAGACACCTAAAAAAGGAAAAATATCTTTGATTGGCCCCCAAGAGGCTGCTGCATCCTATCCAAACATGCCCCCATCTTATTGGATTTTGTCACTGAAAAAGTTCCGTTGTGGATGCCATATCACTGGCTGTATATTTATCTCTGGATCATCAGGAAACAGACACTTATATCAGACTCTTATTTATTGACTTTCAATTTGCCATTAATTGTAAACAAGATTAATCTCCAGTCTCCTCAGCCAAGGATTTTGCATCTCCCCCTGCAAGTAGATTCTTAACTTCCTCAGCAACCGACCACAATCAGTTAGAATAGGCAGCAGGACCTCTATGATAATTATCCTCAACACTCCTGCTGCATAGGTCTGTGACGTCAGCTCCCAGCTTGACCCATTGTACACACTCAGCACTATGACCAGATTCCCCATGCTATGTCCCCACTTGTAATTTTATAGATGATAACTCTGTAGTGACGCTTGAGTAGATCACAGCAGGCAGTGGAAGATATGCAACTAGCAAAATTCAAAGTGAAAATAATGTGGCAATGTCAGGAAAAGTTATGAATTTGATAGCACTAATTAAGGTTAGGATTTGTATATTGAGAGGTTGGAACTGTATTGTAACGCAAACAATGTGGATGAGCAAAAGAAAGCCCCCATGCTTCTTAGCTTAATGGGTACAGGAACATACAGTATCTTACACAACTTAGTAACCCTTGAAAAGCCAGCAAGTAAGACATTCAATGAAACTTCCACAATTTTACAAAATCGCTTGAACCTCAACCATTGGTAATAGCTGGGAGATTTAGATTTCACAAAAGGAACCTGTCAGAAGTTAAAATCCTTTCTGAATACAATGCAGAACTGCACCAACTTTTTCAGTACTGTAACTTTAGAGGTGGAGTTTCTGATGCATTAAGGGACAGGCTTGTCTGTGGCATCTATAGTCAAAGCACTCAAAAGAGGCTACTGTCAGAAAGAGACCTAACCATTGAATGGGCATTGACCATTGCGATATCATTAAAGACTGCAGCAAAGGATTCAACAGAACCACAGAAAAAGAGGTTAGAATGTGAAATGCACAAAATATCCTTGAATGATGCAAAAAGCCAAAAAAGCTATCAATGTGGCAAATCCTCCCATTATGCAAATAGCTGTTGGTTCAAGGAAAAGGTGTGCAGGAAGTGACACAGACAAGGTCACATAGAAAGAGTTTGCAAGTCAGAAAAAAAAAACACAACCATGAATAGAATACATTTTTGCATCTTTGGCAGGTGGGGAGAGGTTTTCAAAGATTGACTTGTCACAAGCCTATCTGCAAATGGAGAATGACAAGTTAAGCAGGAAGCTCCTCACAATCAACTCTCACAAGGGACTGTTCCAGTATAATTCTCTTGTATTTGGCATCACATCAACTCCAGCAATTTGGTAAAGAGCAATGGACCAAGTGCTCCAAGACGTCCCAGGAACACAATGTTACCTTGATGACATCATCGTGACTGGCAAAAATGATGAAGAGCACCTCCAGAACCTTGGTAAAGTCCTTACAAGGCTGAGTGAGTATGGTCTGCTCGTAAAGAGAGAGATATGTCAGTTTTTCAAGAACAAAATTTCATATTGTGGACATGTCATTGGCAAGCTCGGCTAACATAAGTCACAAGACATGACTGAAGCAATGCTACAGGCACCCAAACTGGAAAATGTGTCACAACTCAGGTCATATTTGGGCCTTGTAAACTACTACCTCCAGTTTCTCCCAAACATTGCTATAGTGCTGCATCCATTGAATGCACTGTTGCAGACAGGAGCAAAGTGGGAATCGTCAGAAGATGTGAAAGAGCTTTCAAGGAAACAGACTAATGACATCCGATGTTGTCTCCTTATGGCATTGGAGTCATTTTATCGCTCACTGATATGAATCTGAGAGCCTGATTGTGCTTGCTTCAAGATTACTGACAAGCACCAATCACAACTACGCACAGATTGACCAAGAAGCTTGTGGTCTAGTATGGGGAATAAAGGAGTTCCACCACTACCTCTACTGACAGGATTTTATACTAGTGATGGATCACCAGCTCCTTGTGTCCATTTTCAATCCCAGAAAAGGAATTCCAGTGATGACTGCTACCCAATTACATTATTGAGCACTGCTCCTGGGAGCCCACTCTTATGAAGTGGAGTTCAAGGGTACCAAACAACACAGCAACGCTGACGGTTTGTCACATCTCCTGCTACTGGCAACTGAAGAAGAAAAGTCCTCATAATGTGACCTAACAGAAGTGTTCCACAGATCATTGGTGGACCAGTTGCCAGGAACAAATTCGGAAATGTAAACAAAAACGAGGAACAACCCGATGTTGTCCATAGTCTATGACATAGTCTAAGCAAAGATGGCCAGCCCATGGTAACCCTATGTTTCCAGAGTTCTCAGTGAAATGAGACTAACTGTTGGTATGTAAAAGAACGCTGATGTGTGGATCTCATGTTGTTGTTCCCTCTAAACTGTGCAGCAGAGTGTTAGAGAAACTGCATGAAGAACACCTGTGGACATTCAAGATGAAGAGTCTCACTTGGAGCAACATGTAGTGGCCAAGAATAGATAAACAAAATGAACACTTCGCCAAAAGCCGTTCAGGTTGCCACAAATTTCAAAATGTACCCCAATAGGTACTGTTACACCCATGGGAAGTGGCCACCATCACTATAGCAAAGAGTACAAGTTGATTTTCTGGGCCATTCATGGACTCCATGTTTCTGATTGCTGTAGATGCTCATTTGAAGTGGCTAGAGGTTATATCAATGCAGTCAACCATCTCAGCAAAGGCTGACTCGGCTATGAGAACTATCTTTGCCAGAAATGGCTTACCAGATCAAGTTGTGAGTGACAACAGACTACAATATACATAGAAGAATTCTGAGTTTCATGACGAAAAATGGCATCAGACGTTTCAAGTCAGCTCCTCACCACCCAGCAACAAAAGGGTTTGCTGGAAGGTTTATCCAAACCTTCAAGAAGTTCATTATGGACAAGGAGGACACTTCTCCACAGGACATAGTGGACAACTTCTTTCTTGTGTATCAGAACTCTGTCATACAATGACAAACTAAACACCTGCAATGCCTTTCATGAACAGGAATCTGAGATCTCACATTGACCTCCTGAAACCAGACCTATGGAGGGAAGTGCCGAATGAATAGTTCAACTAGTTGCCAAGTGAATCAGCAAAGAGCTTCAAAGGAAATCCTAGCTCATGATTACAGAGAAGACAAGTGGACACCGAGTCGGACAACTACAAGAACCAGACCACTGATGTACACAGTGGATGTGCTGCAATGGCCGAGGCGAACCCAATCGCAGGACACAGGCACGGAGATTGAGTTAGGATGCAGACGTGGGTGTAAGCGTTGAACGGCAAACAGGAGGGAGTACAGGAATGCAGGAGACAGGTAGAACTAATCTTGACATGGAGTGTAGAAAGGGAAGCGGCAGACAAAACTTTTCTTAGCACGGAGAGACGGAGTTACACAGGTAAACCTCGGTGCTGATGTAAAACTTAAAAGACTTATCTTGACACGGAGAGACTGAGTTTCACAGCTAATTCTCGGTACTGAAGCAAAACTTAGAACACACAGTCCTAGGTGGCTGGAAAACGTTAATTACCACACAGGCAAAACCAATGATCTGGAAACTAGTGGGTGCAAAACCGGGGTTCTTATGCTGCAGGTCTTGATGAAAACCAGGTGTGTCGTCATCAAAGGGAATTAGGAGAAAATGGAGAATTAACGCTTGGGACGGTGACAGGATATTGGAGATCAGACATGAAGAGATCATGTGGACTAGATACCGGATGCTCAACCGAAGAACACACCTAAGTTGATTGCATCAGACAAGACAGACGCATTACATTCACTGGACTTACTTCCCAGTGATGATCACGTCGCTGACATCCACTTGACACCAGCAACTGAGAATGTTGTCTTAGACAAGACATCTAACAAACCTAATGTCACTCCACATGTCCAGAGGCACTAACCTGAAAGAAACAGAGCGCCACCCAGAAGACTGAACCTTTAGAACTATGAAGCTAGTTAGGACTGTTATTGTAAAAGCATATTTATTTAGAATATGGGTTTATGAATGGGAAATTTAATGTTTTGTACATATACAGTTTTATGTTGCATTCACTTAAAGGGGGAAAAAGGGTAATGAGTGGACCTATTTCTCTTAGAGCAATGACTCCCATGAGCCCTATGCATTGCTCTGTTATCTATGCATGCACATTGCCATCCGTCTCTCCAGTTAAAGCCATCTCCTGTGAACGTGTTTTTATTTAACCGATATGTAGTTGCACAGACACGACAAAAATAGGTGAGTCTTGTAAAAAATCAGAGAATGTGAGCAAAAGTTAAAGGAAAATACACAGAAAGAATAGACAAGGATAATAGTGTCTGCTTCAGTATTTGAAAAGAAACAATTAGCACCAGAGTCCCAGAATGAACTAAATTCATCTGTATGAGAGGGAGGGAGGAGAAGATGGCGGCGCGACGCAGCTCGTAGTGGCCACTCCGGTGGTGATATCTGTTATCCGTCAAGTGGGGTGCCGTGCACAATCTTGATTTGATGGATACAGATGTGAGAGCACGGAGGAACATCTGGTGAAACTTCTGAAATGCCTGCTTCACTGCCACTGCTACTGTGTGATCCAGAATCTCTGGAGTCCTCGGCTTTGCTTGTTGCTCGGCGGCCAGGGTGGGGTTGAAGCGCTCAGCAGAGGTTGGTGCTCGGTGCTCAGTGTCAGAGGGCTGGTCGGAGGCTTGAAGTTTTCAGACGGACTCAGAGTCGGCTGCTTCCAATGCATCGGCAAGTTTGCGGCACTTGGAGGTTCATGCCAGGGAGAGTTTCTCCCTTCTACCGTCTGCGTGAGATGATGGGGCTATCGGGACTTGAGACTTTTTTTTACTGTGCCCATGGTCTGCTCTTTATCAAATTACGGTATTGCTTTGCACTGTTGTAACTATATGTTATAATTATGTGGTTTTGTCAGTTTTAGTCTTGGTTTGTCCTGTATTTCTGTGATATCTTTCTGGAGGAACATTGTATTATTTTTTAATGCATGCATTTCAAAATGACAATAAACGAGGACTGAGTGTCCTCATAATCTAATCTAATTCTGTACCTTTGCCAGGAACAGTTTCAAAAGAGCCCACGTGTAACACCTGCGTAGCATCGGTCTTATTGTGTGTGACTAGTCATTACACTCTTTGAAAAAATCAAATTACACTAGGAGCTCGTAGGCCATCAGAAGATTCTAGGTATCAGAAGGAGGCAGTGAATAGAAACCACACACTTCTGGAGATAAGTTTTGTTTATAAGGAAAGAATAATATGTACAAAATATTCACATGAGCAAGAACAATTAAGTTTAAGTTCCAAATCTTAGATATCAAACCAAAGCAAATTCCCTTTCAATTAAAATCAGTGAGATTCCTTTATTACTCTAATCATTCTAACTAATTATATCCAGTGTTATTCCCTATTTAAAAGTTTACAGACTGAACTTTTCTTTTTACTTAACTCTAGTTAGTTAGAAAACCAAAAATAATTCCTATTCTCAAGTATTATAGTTAGCTTCAGTTTCAGTTCCAGGCAGTATATCTACAAGCTTAAATTCAAATTCAAAAATTATATATACACAGAATAACTCCGTTCATGACAGTTCTCCAATATCACCACTCTTAAACAAAGTAAGTTTCATTCAGTAACTTATCAAAGTCTTTGCAAACATAATCATTTCTTGCAGAAAATCAAATTTGGATTCTTTGAATGAAATATAAACTTACATATCCAATTGTATTAAATCCTCTGCGTCATCACACATTTCGTTCCCCCACTGGTTCTTCACCTTGGGTGGCTCGCCATCTTGTTTCTTAGTTCATTGGAATGAAATTGGTTATCATCCACAGAAAGTCAATTCCCAAACTTGTACAAAAACTTGACCAAATCCCTTGGTATGATTCTACAGAACTAATTCCCAACTACACGGTAGGGATTTTGCACACTGGTCTCTGCCGATATTGTCTCATTATAGCTGCAGCATGTTATAGCCGTAACTTCAATAAATCCGTTATTGATATTGTCTCTCCTCCAAGGTTTTCACCCTGACATTTTTTAAGTTAGTAGGGTGAAGATGCTCATTACTAATTTCACTCTTCACAGTTCATGTCTTCAACTTCTAATCGTTTCTGAGTTTCATGCCTTGTTGATCCTGTGTCCAACCTGCTCCGCCCTCACATAGAGTTTTTTTTTCAAATTCTCTTCTTTTTTTAAATCGGTAAGCCTCATTTTCATCCCTCCGCAGTGAGAACTTTCTAATATTACAAATTCGGGTTTAATTAACCTGGTTTACACATGCAATGACACCTCTTGAGTACTCAGTGAGATCGGTGTCAGTCAGCGCCCTGCGGTGGTTCCCAAAGGTACAACAGGAGACAGAGGGGTGCAGAGGGAATAAACAAAATGTTAGTTTAAGTATACCTTTAACTAATCTAGCAAGAGCTCTAGAAAATATTTCCCTTGTACTGTAGACTGGCATAAAAATTGGGTGTCGAACAGAAGACAAGGATGTTAGTATATATGAAGGAGTGCGTGTAAATGTATTCACAAGTATCTGGAGTAACTAAAAGCAGGGACCCCACCTCAACAACCTAGATTAAATATATTGTTATTTGTGTGAGATGAAAGAGTTAAGTAAAATTGAGAATGCTTTACAATATTGCAAAAATTACAACATCAAGGGATTAAAGATATTAAGGGAATGGGAACAATAATTGTGTGAGACTTCCGCACTGCTCCACATAGCCTCTGGACAATATTGTACATTGTTATAATGGCATTGTGATAGCTCTCCTATACAATATAAATATTTTTTAAATTTATAGCTTTGCTTTGTATTTGATAAAATTGACAGTGATCAAATTTTGGCTGTTCATGACCAGATTGACTTTTGCTTAAAATTTCACTTTAAACTTTGGCTTTTGACATTACCTGCTTGCAGCACATATCGGTCATGTGACCCACCTGTGACCAAGTAGCTTTTATTTTGAACAGCATAGTTGTTTAGATATTATTCTAAATGTGAAATAAATTCAAAATACAGTTCTTTCATCCCGACAAACACGGAAATGGGCAGTGAACACTGCAGGGTTAAACATGGTGATGTCCTCGAGGGGCATATTATCGTTTGCAGACAGCCTGGCCACTGGGCTCGAAGATGCCCTCGGGCCAAGGCAACTTTGATAACAGTTTTCACCTTCACCGCCAGACGTGTTTTAGACTACATAGTTCAAGTTATCCATTCCTGAACTATGATTATGATTATGAGGACATGCAGTCCCCTTTTATTGTCATTAAGTAATGCATGCATTAAGAAATGATAAAATGTTTTTCCAGAATGATATCACGAAAAACACATGACAAACTGACTTAAAAACTAACAAAAACCACATAGTTATAACATATAGTTACAACAGTGCAAAGCAATATCCATTCCTGAACTAATCTTAACAAATGGCATGATTTTAATTCTGCTTGGTGTAAAATGCCATTTGATGTAAGCGTGCATGTAATTTTTCTTTGATGGTTTTTCTTTCCGATCAGATACTGGAAAAAAATTAGTGGAAAATTTCAGTGGATATGCAGTGTCTGCACATCATATAACAGCTGAGGTGGCACAACTAGCTTCCCTCTTGTTCTGCTCAAGCAGCTGAACCTCTTGGCTGTATCAAAAGCCAGGATCCTTGCAGCCAGTGCACTGAACCTTGTTCTGCCTTAGGAGTAGCATTTAACGATGGACAACAACTACGTGGCTTTTTCACCACTTCTGAACTCCGATAAAACACGGTGAACTAAATGTGAACTTATTCCTGCTTTTCAATTCTGACTGCATTTGCTTTTATAAACTATACGGCTCATACTAACGGGATGAATGAAGTAACTGGAGGGAACAGTTGAGCTGACTCCTTTGCTGAGGCAGCAACAGCAGATCTTTATGATCACACAGCACTCCAGTGTGGTCAGACCGACAATACTTTCCAAATTACATTGATGAACCAGTACAATTGCAGCATGATGTGTCTGAGGCTGAAAGGATTTCATGGACTAAAGCAATCTGTGCAGAACTATAAAGGACAATGGGTATAATTGAAAATGAGAGATTCTCAAACACAGCAAAAAAAGTAGCAGCACATGTATAATTTACCAGAGACATAATCTTGAAAGACACTCTTGCTGACACCATTGCTGGATCCTACCTCAGGAAGTTATTTGTGCTCCTAAATGTATGAATTATGATTATGCACCTGATATTACATTGTTGTCCACAACTCAGGGAAAAGATGCTGTAAATTGTATGATGAGAATTTATTCCCAAGTTTGGGATCCCTGAGAAAAACCTCATGAAAATAACCCTCACTTTACAGGGAAAGTTAAACAGAAACTAACAAGAGCCTTATCGTGTAAGTATCATTTCATGTGTCTATACCACTGTCAATCTTACGGAGTAGCTGAAACGCAGAACGGGGCTCTGAAAAACAGGTTAGCTAAATTGCACAATGAGATCAAGTTAAAGTAGCTAGAGCTGCTTTCACTGGCCCTCATGTCAATGCACCATGTTTCAAACTGCTTAACAGGCCTATCTCCAAATGAGATAGTTTTGGGGCATCCCATGCTCTTGCTAGTTGCACCTCCCTTTTTAATTAAACAGATGGATATCCATATAATGAGCAGAAACATGTTGCATCATTGTGAAGGACTAACATAAGATTTTCAACATTTCCATCAACAGGTCCTTAAAGCCCAGAAGATTGTCCTAGCTACAGGGTGTCAGATCTACCAGACGGGAGATCAGGTACTAGTGAGAGCCTACTGACGAAAGAACTGCCTGCAGCTCCATGGTAAGATCTATTCAATGCTGATCACATATACCGCTTTGAAGGTCCAAGGAATGCCAACATGGACACGTCTCACATGTTAAGCCAGTGGTGTCACCTGACCAGGGAACAGTTGGCTAGATGAACGTTGATGATGAAGACTGGCAGACTGAACTCTTGACCTTTGCTATTTTCCACCTGAAGTAATCACTGTGGATGATAAGTTTTGTATACTCTGGACATCTATTTTCTACCTAAATGCAGAAGTATCCCATCAGACTGATACTCCTAACATTTTTCCTCACCTTAAGTTATAAATATGCATCACAAATTAACAAGTCACATTGTTGGATGTGCTCCAGAGAGCACCCCTACATATGGAAGGTGGATTGTCAAAGCACTTATACCCCTGAATCATAGTAAATTTGACAAATAAACTGAAGCTGTAAAGGGAGCAGGGACTGCTCTTCCCATAGAAATAACTCTTGCCAATGCAACTGTTTCAAGGGTTGGTGCCAACCTGCCTATGTTGGAGGGCATAACCCCTGTGCTGAAGCTGCTTAATGGGGACAGTGGTGAAGCATGTGACTGTAACCAGCACAGGATGGGACTAGACTTAGGAAACAGTATGTGAAACACCTATACCACTCGTAACCCTCCAAATCCTGTTAATGGTACTTACCGGGTGTGTGGCCGCCACTGACTGTCAGGAGTACCCTAAAAAAAATTCACTCTTTGCCCTGAATCAAAACCGTGGAGTGGTTGTCTATATCTGGCCTATGTAGTGCCATATACATACCACTTAGCACACACTCTCCACATCCCACTGTATGTGGCTGCCATCGAAGAAACATTACAGAAAATAAGCGTTTCTGGATTATCGCATCCCCGTTCAGGCCACCTGCCAGACTTCTTCGCGAGACCATCAAAATGGCCTCTGTGCCAGAGAAATTGAATAATGATATAGCCTTTATGCTACATGACACGAGTTAGGCCAGCTATGACATCACGGCTGAAATAATGGCAATCCTTACTGTGAGACTTCAAGATCAATCGGCATTGGACATTCTGTTGGCCAGAAATGGGGGTGCTTCTGCTATCATTGGCCAGGAGAATTGCATGTACATCTCTGATATGTCTGAGAAGATCACCAATTAAGCTGTGGACATGCAAGTCGAAGCTGATGAGGTCATAGCAATTGGGAAAGAGCTGCACAAGACACCATCTTTATCTTGGAAACCCTTTAGCTGGCAACAGGAGCCATATTCATGTTAGTTCTCATATTCCTTTCCGTCTCTTATTTGAAATTAGTTTATGGAATGTTAGCTTAGTGAGCAGCTACCTCCCTCATGGTACAACAGCTAGGCACCTCTGACAAGACTCTCACAGAGTGTCAGAGACTCTGTGCAATTTAAATTCAGTAAGATATACGTTACCCTCTACAGGACAAAAGGAAGGAGTGTAGAAGTTGCAGTAAGGCAAAGGTAGTCCAGAGCAGTTATAGTTAAGCAAGACCTTTGAAGTGAAGCCACTGGACACAGCTCTGATTATTACAGTCCAGATAGATTGTGGCAGCATTGTAAGGTTGAAACAGTTTCGCGAGTCTGGCAAGTGAGACTGGAAATGCACTGACTTTGAATGGTTATATTAATCATTTATTCACAAACAGTAAAAATTCGACTAAACAATCATATCTCTAAGTTACAGACACTACGAAGCCGAATACTCAAAAACCATACGCACATTGAACGAGCATACTCAGTTAAACATGTGCACAGAGCGTTCCTTCCCAATCATCTTGCCTTAAACAAAGGAAGAAGACAACAAGCCCCTCCCATGTGCTAGTTTACATAGCCAGGATATTTGAAGCTGGACACCAGGCAGATATCCAATGTGAAAAGCAGCTGCACCTTTTAAACTAACTAATCACTATGGAAGCCACTTTCGACAATCAGAATAAGGCATGATCCCGCAGGACAAGTGTGTACTCAAGCCAAACCAGTGATAGACGGTGAAAAGATGTGACCTGCGGGGTGGAGGTGGGTAAAGGACCCAGTGTGTAGGTGATGGGCAGATGAAGGAGGTGAGGGAGTAGAAATTAACTGGGCGATATAAAGGTGGAGAATGGGAGATGATTTGGAAAGAAGTTGGTGTGTGAGAGGGCCTGAGTAGGTCAGGAGGGGAGAGAGAGAGGGACGGGGCCGAGCAAATTAATTGATCATGATTAGCTTCCAGCTTTCAGTTTCCTTTCTTACTCAGTTTTCAACTAGGGTTTTAAGATCAAGGCAAGCAGTACAATTACAAATGAATAATGAATAACAAAAATAACATTGGCCTTCAGGGATCAACCCTTGAAGATACTCCATCAGTGGTGGGAAGTAATGTTTATCTCTACCTTAGCTATTTGGTATAATTCTCCCAAACATCAACTGTTTCAACTTCCTTTCTTCACAGATCATTAACAATTGCACATAATTCTTCAATTATCTCAGGTGATCTTTTCTGAATTTCTTCTAAGTTATTCCACTTTATCTCAAAAAAACACGTTGCCAACAGCAACTCATCCTTTCCCCAATGAGTTTAATGTATCTGTGGAACATTTTGCTGAGGTTGGATGTGTTAAAAGCTTCAAGTTCCTACAAGTGAACATCTCCAACAGCCTGTCCTACCCAACCACGTAGACACTATGTCCAAGAGAGCTCAACAATGTCTATATGAAAAGGTTGTTGAAACCACCAGGCTCAGGGCAAACCTCTATCTACTGCAATAAGACTATTAAAAGTTTCCTACATATGACAAGCTAGAGTCTTGACCTCACAATCTACCCCATTATGATCTTGCTCATTATAATTTCCCAGCACTGCACTTTCTCCATAGCTGTTACACTTTATTCTGTGTTGATATTCTTTTACCTTGATATACCTCAATTTCCCCAGCTATGGGTAAATAGCCCCACTGCTTGTGGGCAGCCTCAGGAGAGACAAAGTCTACAGGAGTAAACGAGACGGAAAATCCAGAATGGAGTCCCTATGGAGGCTGGACATCATTGAACATCCTTCCGGCAGCTCCTGCAGCCAAGCTGATGCCAAACATATTGCTTCATAAACTTTCCTTTGGACTGCACTGGTGAGGCCGAGAGGGAGATCTTGAAGACTGGGCATCTCAGAATCTCCGTACCTTCTGTCCAGGCTTGTGATGATGAGGATCATCACCCATTGTCCTTCGAGACAGATGGATGCCAACGAACACACACAGTATGCAAGACAGCCTTTTCTCTGTTGGTGGTATATGTCACAAATAAAAACCAATTCCAGTACCACTAGCAATTAAATTTAATGATGCAGGGAAGAAGCTTCAATGAGTGTGGGACTTTAGGCTTCTATATGTTGTTTTATAGCTAACTGGTCAATGGTGTAGAGCCTGTATTATACATTACCACGTGCTGTCGACTCTCAGCACTCCTGTGGTTCCCATTTCACTTTCCTCTTCAGGAAGGCCTTACTTTCCTCTTGTGGTCTTAATGCAGGTGGGAATCTCAGATTGGAGCAGGGAGAGAATCAGAATGAGAATCAGCTTTATTATCACTGACGTATGTTGTGAAATTTGTTTTGTGGCAACAGTACAGTGCAAGATATCTGATGGCAGAGGAAATGAAGGTATTCCGAATATATTGATTTTGGATCCTCAAGATATTGTACCTCATTTATCCCCGATGGTAATAATGAGGAAAAGAAGAATGTCCCAGTTGGTGAGGGTCCTTTGTGGATTTACATTTGGCTGTGTGATAGGAAGCGAAGGGTAGAAGTGGAGGATTGCTTCTCTGATCAGATGTGTGTGAAAAGGATCAATTCTGGGACTTCTGCTGAATAACTTCAATGACTTTGATGTGAATATCAGATCAACAGTATGATTCTTAAGTTTACAGTTGTCAGTGATGTCAGTGACACTGAGGAGGTTGTCTAAGGCTACAGCAAGTTGTAGATCAGTTGGAAAGTTGGCAGAGTGACTGCAGTTGGAATTCAATCCTGAAGCATTCAAGTGATGCTCTTAAAGATAAAGATTAGATTTACTTGTGAAATTGAAACATAGAGTGAAATGATTGTGTCAAATCAAATTAATGAGATTTGTGTAGGGGGAAGCCTGCAAAGGTTTCCACACTTCTGGGACTAACATACCGTGCCCACAACTCACTGGCCCTAACTGTAATTTGTCATGGGAACTACATCAGTCAAACACATGGTCTAGACAACCAGATCATAGGCTGTTTGCAGTTTTCTTCTGCAATTATGCTATTTTACATAATAAATGACTTCATATCTGAGAATGGACTCAGGTATTGCAGGTTATTAACATAAGCTCGTTGTGTCCATGGTGATTTGCTCTGTTTAATCCCTCCCTGAGAAAGAACCAGTATACCACATTTCACAAAATAGTGGCTGCAAGGGCAGTCTCACAAAATGGCTGCCTCCTTTTGTGCAACCACATGACAAGAACAAAGACATCTTCTCTGCCTGTTTCCACAATCTTTGCCTCATTTCTGTTCACTGATTTGCAGATCTTTCTGGCTATCAGTACCCTCACAGTCTTATACAAAGTTATGACAGAAATAGTATTTCATTTATAATAAACAACTGTCTTTAGCATCAGGAAGAGAAAAAGAGATGGAAAAATTATGTTTTGAAAGAAAGGAAATTAAGATAATGAATGAAACTTTCTTAGTCATTTATTCTGCGGGTAAATCCAAAAAAGGAGAGGTATTGGACTCATGTAGTTGCTCATGGCTGCAGGTTAGCGTTGATCTGGAAATATGGAGGAATATACCTCGATACTGACATTATATCACTGAGGTCTATGCCGTTTGCTAACTTTACATGTCCAGAAAGCACAGAAACTGTCAGTAATGGGGCACTCAGTTTCCATTATAAGCATCGTACCTTCTTGTGGAATTGCATGGAAGACTTCATGGATCATTACAATGGGCATATTTGGGGTCAACAGGGTCCTCGACTGATTACACATGTGCCGAAGAGATGGTGCAATATTAATAATCTAGCCACCTTCATTGGCAAGGAATGCAATGGCTTCTCTATATGGATTACAAATCGTTTCTATCCAATCCAATATCAAGCATGGGAGAGGTACTTTGCTCCCTGGAAAAAAGAGCATATAGAACGGTCCATTCAGATGCGTATGGAGCACGTCTGGAAATTTATGAATAAACACAAGAAAAGCAAAATTGTTGCTGGAAGTGGATCATTACTTGAACATTCTTTCCAGTTGCATTGTCCAACTACATACAAAAATTTAATTCCATCCAGCAATAGTAAATCCTGCTTCAGGACCTGTTATTGTACAATGAGTGACATAATTAAATTGACAGATTTTCCAAATAGCACTTTGTATGCAGTGTATGAAAATAATAGGAAATTCAAAGTTCTCTACACTATCTGGTCAGAGGTACTGAGTGCAGTGAAAGTCTCAGCCACATTGATAAAGATTACTTACATTTTGTTGACCTATTTGAAAATCGGTGTGTAGTTTTGTTGGTCAACTATTTTTTTTACTGTAGCTTGTAACTTTTGATTAATGTAACTTTTAACTTTAATTTTTAACATGTTTGTAGAATTTAATTGCCATACAAGCATCCATCATCTTCTGCGGCCTCCGGTGGATCATCCAGTGATCTCTGTCTTCCTTGTTCATCTCCACGTTTCCTCAAGGCTGAGATGGATCAGGATATCTCTTCCAATCCTGATTCCATCATGGTAAATTTCCCCTCCACCCTCCTTGAAGCTTCCATGATCACAGTACTCCAAGTGTTGGCTGAACAGACTTTTATGGACCTGCAACATTACCTCCCGGCTTTTGAAATCAACCCCAGACTAATGAAGACCAAGACACCATATGCCTTCTCAACAACAAGAGAGGAGGAAGGGGTGAAGGGAGATTTGAGGATTGGGAAGATATGTGGTTTGGGCAAGTGGGGGAGAGATGGTTGGCAGTCCAAGCTGAATCTGTTGAAAAACAAGTTCAATTCATTGGCCCTATCCAGGCAGCCCTCGATCTTCCTTTCATTAAACAGCTAATTGTCAGTGCTGAAGCAAAACTTAGAACACACAGTCCTAATCAGTGAAGGTGCTTTAGACACCTACGACAGCTTTCAAATTGATGGACAACCCTTATATTGGACACTCTGTTGACAAAGTTTAAGGAGTATTTTGTCCCAAGTAAAAAACATCACATTTGAATGAGATTAAGTTATTTTCCTGTGAACAGAAGCAAGGTGTCAGCTTTGACCAATACTTAGCTGAGCTTCACACTTTGAGTGAGTCCCGTGAGTTTGGAGAGTTGAGAGACTCACTAACTTAAGACAAAGTAGTTTGTGGAATCACATTTTTTATAGAATAGTACAGCACAGTACAGGCCCTTCGGCTAACAATGTTGTGCCGACCCTCAAACCCTGCCTCCCATATAAGCCCCCACCTTAGATTCCTCCATATACCTGACTAGTAGTCTCTTAAACTTCACGAGTGCATCTGCCTCCACCACTGACTCAGGCAGTGCATTCCACGCACCAACCACTCTCTGAGTAAAAAACCTTCCTCTAATATCCCCCTTGAACTTCCCACCCCTTACCTTAAAGCCATGTCCTCTTGTATTGAGCAGTGGTGCCCTGGGGAAGAGGTGCTGGCTATCCACTCTATCTATTCCTCTTATTATCTTGTACACCTCTATCATGTCTCTCCTCATCCTGCTTCTCTCCAAAGAGTAAAGCCCTAGCTCCCTTTATCTCTGATCATAATCCATGCTCGCTAAACCAGACAGCATCCTGGTAAATCTCCTCTGTACCCTTTCCAATGCTTCCACATCCGTCCTATAGTGAGGTGACCAGAACTGGACACAATACTCCAAGTGTAGCTTAACCAGAGTTTTATAGAGTTGCATCATTACATCGCGACTCTTAAACTTTATCCCTCGACTTATGAAAGCTAACACCCCATAAGCTTTCTTAACTACCCTATCCACCTGTGAGGCAACTTTCAGGGATCTGTGGACATGTACCCCGAGATCCCTCTGCTCCTCCACACTACCAAGTATCCTGCCATTTACTTTGTAATCTGCCTTGGAGTTCGTCCTTCCAAAGTGTACCACCTCACACTTCTCCGGGTTAAACTCCATCTGCCACTTCTCAGCCCACTTCTGCATCCTATCAATGTCTCTCTGCAATCTTTGACAATCCTCTACACTATCTACAACACCACCAACCTTTGTGTCGTCTGCAAACTTGCCAACCCACCCTTCTACCCCCACATCCAGGTCGTTAATAAATATCACGAAAAGTAGAGGTCCCAGAACAGATCCTTGTGGGACACCACTAGTCACAATGCTCCAACCTGAATGTACTCCCTCCACCACCACCCTCTGCCTTCTGCAGGCAAGCCAATTCTGAATCCACCTGACCTAACTTCCCTGGATCCCATGCCTTCTAACTTTCTGAATAAGCCTACCGTGTGGAACCTTGTCAAATGCCCTACTAAAATCCATATAGATCACATCCACTGCACTACCCTCATCTATATGCCTGGTCACCTCCTCAAAGAACTCTATCAGGCTTGTTAGACATGATCTGCCCTTCACAAAGTCATGCTGACTGTCCCTGATCAGACCATGATTCTCTTAAATGCCTATAGATCCTATCTCTAAGAATCTTTTCCAACATCTTTTCCACCACAGACATAAGGCTCACTGGTCTATAATTACCCGGACTATCCCTGCTACCTTTTTTGAACAAGGGAACAACATTCGCCTCCCTCCAATCCTCCGGTACCATTCCCGTGAACAACGAGGACATAAAGATCCTAGCCAGAGGCTCAGCAATCTCTTCTCTCGCCTCGTGGAGCAGCCTGGGGAATATTCCGTCAGGCCCCGTGGACCTATCTGTCCTAATGTATTTTAACAACTCCAACACCTCCTCTCCCTTAATATCAGCATGCTCCAGAACATCAACCTCATTCATATTGTCCTCACCATCATCAAGTTCCCTCTCATTGGTGAATACCGAAGAGAAGTATTCATTGAGGACCTCGCTCATTTCCACAGCCTCCAGGCACATCTTCCCACCGTTATCTCTAATCAGTCCTACCTTCACTCCTGTCATCCTTTTTTTCTTCACATAATTGAAGAATGCCTTGGGGTTTTACTTTACCCTACTTGCCAAGGCCTTCTCATGCCACCTTCTTGCTCTTCTCAACCCCTTCTTAAGCTCCTTTCTTGCTACCCTATATTCCTCAATAGACCCATCTGATCCTTGCTTCCTAAACCTCATGTATGCTGCCTTCTTCCTCCTGACTAGATTTTCCACCTCACTTGTCACCCATGGTTCCTTCACCCTACCATTCTTTATCTTCCTCACCGGGACAAATTTATCCCTTATATCCCACAAGAGATCGCTAAACATTGACCACATGTCCATAGTACATTTCCCTGCAAAAGCATCATCCCAATTCACATCCGCAAGTTCTAGCCTTATAGCCTCATAATTTGCCTTTCCCCAATTAGAAATTTTCCTGTCCTCTTTGATTCTATCCTTTTCAGTTTGAACTTGTGCAAAGACTCACTGATCAGATGGATGCAGTCCAAAGCTCCGTTATGAGGCATAGGGAGCGAATTATGGTCTTACAGAAGGAACAAGAACAGAAACGAAAGATAGGATCTTGGCAGAAGGATGTTAAAGAAATAAACTTGTAAATCAGAGATCTCAAAAAGACACCAGTATTAATGTTACAAGTCAAAGCAAGACAGTTGTAGAAACAAATAGCAGCCCAAAAGGGATTATTAAGCCGCCACAGAGATGGATTGAGAGTGCTTGAGTAACTGGGGGACTGTATATTCTCGTTATAATTGAAGGCTATGTCAATATCTTCATTGCAAGACATTATTGTGTCTTGCAGCTTTGTGAGGACATTCTATTGTGTTTGTTCTCCTTAAAGGAGAAAAATGTATTGTTATGTGTGCACATAATAAAGAACTTCAGTTCCTAGTGTGCAATGCAGGTGGTTCACCCGGAACTAGATGTGATGCTGGTGAACGGATGACAGACTCTCTTGGTGGGCTGGAGGGTCCAGAGTAAAATATGGTCTAGCCGAAGCCATTCTGTAAATAAGTAATCTGTTAGTTTTTTACCTACATAAGTTTGTCTTTATTAAGAACAAACATAACAATAATCATCAATATTTCAGACGCACCATGATTTTGTGGCTCTGCTCATCAATACCTGTCAACCAGATGCATTATTAGCTAGTTTGCCCTCATAATTCACCTTTTACCTTCTCATAGCTTTTTCAGTTGCCTTTTTTGGATTTTAAAATCTTCCCAATCATCCAAATTCTTACTCACTTTTGCTACGTTATATGCTCTTTCCTTGGCTTTTATGCAGTCCTTAACTTCCCTTGTCAGCCGCAGTTGCTGACCCCTGCTGTTTGAGAACTTCTTCTTCTGTGGGACATATCTATCCTGCGCCTTGTGAACTATTCTCAAAAACTTCAGCCATCTCTGCTCTGCCATCATCTCCACCAGTACCCTACTTTAATCCACCTGGGCAAGCTCCTCCCTTGTGCCTCTGTAATTCCCTTTATTCCATTGTGATACTCATACATGTGACTTATGCTTCACCCTCTCAAATTGGAGTATTAAATCAATCGTATTATAACCATTTTGCTGCTTAGGGTTTCTTTACATTAAGCTCCCCAAGATTTATGTTGCTACGCAACACCCAATCTAATATAGCTTTTCTCCAAGTAGACTCAAGCACATGCTGCTCTAAAAGGCCATCTTGTTGGCATTCAACAAATTCCCTCTCTTGCAATCTGACACCAACCTGATTTTCCTAATCCTCTTCCATATTGAAGTCCCCCATTACAATTGTGTCATTAAACTTATTACACGCCTTTTCCAGCTCCCTTGGCAATCATAACCCCACAGCTTGGCTACTATTGGAGGCCCATATATGATTCCTATAATATTTTTCTTTACCTTTGCACTTTCTTAACTCTACTCAAAAAGATTCAACATTCTCCGCATTTGGTAGGAAAGATTTTCTGTGACAATCCTTTTGACAGCTGAGCTGATGGAGCCTGTTTGAAATGGTGCTCTGCTGCTTATTTAGTAGGTTGTGGAGAGCATGTGCCAGGTTGTCCATGACGTATAACAGAATGATTAGTGACCTTCTGTCCACCACTAACTCAAAAGAGTCTCGGTTGTTACTAAGGACCCATTCAGCCATTTTGATGTGGTTATTTAGCCTTTTTGTATATCCAGCAAACTGCACTCACGACAGACTAGTTAAAGAACTCCAACATCCTGCTGCGCACATCAACTGATTTCAATTTCCTTAGAAAATAGAATCTACTCATCCCCTTGTTGTAAACAGCCTTGGTGTTGGCAATCCAGTCAGGTCTGTGGTTGGGTTGAGAACCCAAGTGTTTGCATTCCCACCACCACAACGTCTTCTCCCAGAATGTGTACAGGACTCGTCACAGTCCTCTTCCCTCTCAAATCAATCACCATCTTCCTGGTTTTGGCCACACTCAGGAGCAGGTGATTCCTCCTGCACCACTTCATAGACTTTCCACCAGTCCTTTGAACTCTGACTTCTGCCCCTCTCTGATACACCCAACCATGGCAGAGTTATCAGAGAACTTCTGAAAGTGGGAAGACTCAGACTTGTACTGAAAGTCTGGTTTGTACAGAGTGAACGGAAACAGAGACAGACGGTCCCTTGTGGCAGTCCAGTGCCACTCACCACTATTTCAGACAGAGAACTCCTGAACCGTACAAACTGGAATTTATGTGATAGATTGTCAGTTCTGCAGGAGATAGTGAACTTGTTTATGCCCATCTTTTGTGGCCTCTCACTCAGAAGAAGTAACTTGATTGTATTGAGGGCACTGGAGAAATCAAAAAATGTGGTTCTCACAATGCCTCCTGCATCATCCAGGTGGGAGTGAGTTCTCTGCAAAAGGTGGATGGTGGCATCATCCACTCCCACCTGAGGTTGGTAGGCAAACTGTAGAGGGTCCAACAAAGATCACACATGAGGTCCAAGGTAGGTCAGGACCAACCTCCCCATCAACTTTCTCACGAGATGTGGTTGCAATTGGTCTGTAGTTATTATGTTCAGATGGAGTCACCTTCTTGAGTACAGGAACCTTCCATAGCAGCAAGTCTTCCAGAGTACTGGTATCCTTTCCTGACTCAGACTCAGATTGTAAAAGTGCTGAAAAAAACCAGACAGCTGGCTCGCACAGGCCTTCTGTACCCTGGGGCTTATACCATCCAGTCCAGTAGCCTTGTCATGTTGTCGTCTCTCCAGCTGACTCTTAACCTGACCTGCAGTCAAAGTCAGGCGGGGGAGGATGGTCATCCCCGTGGAGGCAGGATACTCAAAGTTGGAGGTTTTGAACATAAGCACTCACCAGAGGTCTGCAGGGAGCGCTCATGGAGTGAGGTCGTTTCTTTGGCTTCGCTCCATCCCCGTTATTCTTTTCAACCTATGATCTCCTTGATCGAATCAACTTTAAGTACACCAGGAGATTTATTTTATTTTCTCGATTTACTGATTAATTGATTTCCTTTTGTCAACTGCAAATCTCGAGTTTAGAGAAATGAGTATGAGATCTAGAACCAAAAATGGGAAAGACGCTGATGGGAACGGAGCAAAGAAGAAAGGTGATTCTAAACAAACGGAATTAACTTACGAAGTTATGGAGGAAATGTTTGAGCAGTAGCAGATAAAGTTGTCTGATAGTTTATCGGCTCAATTTAAACAACATCGCCAAAGCCTCAATGAAGATTTAAAATCAATCACGGACTCTTTGAAATCCCTGGATTCTGATGTTCAGAAACACGATGCCAAAATTTCTGAACTGGATACTAAATCTCAGAAGACGGATACAAAAGTCGAGATCTTAGAGAAGAATCTAGCTTCAACTACTAAACAACTCCAACAACTTAAATCCAAAGTTATTGATCTCGAGAATCGATCGAGAAGACAAAACTTACATTTAATCGGTTTACCCGAGGATGTTGAGGCTGGAGATCCTGCAATATTCTTTGCTCAACTTTTAAAGAATTTGTTCGGTTCAGTTTTTCCGAATGATCCTCCATTACTCGACCGCGCCCATCGTATACCGTGGACAAAGTCGGCAGCGATTGCTTCTAAACCCAGACCAGTTATTCTCCGTTTCCATTATGTCAATGTTAAAGAACAACTTCTCCAGACTGCTCGTCGACAAGGGATGATCAACTATCGCCAGCATTCCTTCAGGATAGTTCAAGATTACAGTCCTGAAGTGATGAAGGAACGACTGACTTTTAAACCTCTAATGTCGGAACACTATCAAAAAAATCTCAAACCGGCACTACTGTATCCTGCACGACTCAGAATCTCTCTTCCTGATGGAAATCGTCGTGTCTGCCATTCTACAACTGCCGCTCGGAGCTTTTTGGATGATAACTTCCCATCTGATACAGACACCCTCTCTTAATCTGTGTCGGGTGCTTCCAGCACCAATTTTTTTTTCTTCTGGTGTTTATTTTTATAAAATGAACCTCTTATTATCGCGCAATGAAGGTTTATTTTGTCTAAGATTTTTGTTCTATGTTTACTACTATAGTTGTTATTCTATAACTTATATAGAATATTTATCTTCTGTAAATTAACATCAGTTTTCTTTTAGTTGACCTTTTGTTTTAACTTTTCCTTTTTCGCTATTATTTATGATATGATTCGACGATCATTTTTAGTTATATGTTTCCTACTTTTGGTTTTCGCATAATCAAAATGGCGACTTGTCTTTCTTTTTGTTTAACCTCCTTTATTTCTTTTTCGGGACGCCATGTTCTTATGCTTCTTCTTCCCATAATCCTCCTTTCATTTTGGAAGCGATTTTTTATTTATTTGTTTATAACTAATTATATGTACTGACTGTTTTTTCATTTATATATTTTACTAATTTTTATTATGTAGATTAATTATTATGCTGGTTATTTTTTACATGTATCAGTTTCTGGGAGGTCATCTATTTAACATATATTTTTGGAGTTGCCCCCTGCAGAAATGGGATTAGAATTAGTTTTAGTTAGAGCTTCCTTCAGCCATTTCTGGCTTAGTTCGGGGTTCTTGGGGATGGGAAGGTAGGGTAGTCTTTCTCTTTTTAAATTTTTTCTATTGGGCTGTTTCAGAACTACAAAGATGTCCGCAGTGTCGAGATTTCCGGTTCCTCTCTAATCATGTATTCCTCTCCCTGTTTTATGAGCTCACATTATGGTTAACCCCTTTCTCACCAAAGGGTTAACTCTTAATTATGGCTCATACTATTAATTTTGCTTCTTGGAATACAAATGGTTTAAACCATCCAATAAAATGGAAAAAGGTTTTCAAAGTGTTCCAAAGACTGAATGCTCATATTATTTTTGCAAAGAGACTCATGTAAGGAAAGAGGATAATCAATGCTTCTTTAAGTTTTGGAAAAATCAACAATACCACTCAAATGCTCAAGCCAAAATTAAAGGCGTTTCAATTTTTATTGATCCTTCAATTACATTTATTCATCAAGACATTATTTTGGATCCTAATGGCAGATTTCTGTTAATTACTGGGGTATTTTTTAATAAAAAGGTCGCTATGGTGAATGTTTATGCTCTGAATGTGGATTACCCTGAATTTTTTAAACACCTATTCACTTCCTTTCCTAACTTAAACGAGTATATGTTGATAATGAGTGGTGATTTTAATTTATGTCTGAATCCCATGTTGGACAGATCCATAGCTAGTCCGGCTTTACCGAATAAGTCGGCTACTATTATTAATTCTTTTATGTTGGATTCTAGGATTTTAGAAATTTGGAGATTTCTACATCCAAGTGACAAGGAATTCTCCTTTTTTTCACATGTTCATCGTTCTTTTTCCCGAATTGATTATTTTTTGATTGACTCCCGTTTGATTCCATATGTACTTGATTGTAATTATGACAGTATTGTTATTTCAGATCATGCTCTACTGAAACTTTCCATCAAGTTAATGGACACTTCCTGTACTAGCCGACAATGGCGATTTAACCCTATTTTGCTTCAAGATCAAGATTTTGTCAAATTTATAAAGGAGCAGATTGATTTCTTTTTTTCAACTAATACTACAGACGAAGTTTCCAATGGAACTGTTTGGGACGCCTTTAAAGCTTATATTCGTGGTCAGATCATTTCCTATCCGGCTGGTTTGAAAAAACGTGTTAACAATGAAATACTTTTGTTGGTTGATGAAATTAAAGAAGTCGATAAACAATATGCTATTTCTCCCAGTAGGGAGCTGTACAAACACAGAGTTGAACTCCAATTGGAACATAGCTTATTATTAACATCCTCCATCAAAAATCAATTAATGAGAACTAGAAGTGATTTTTATATTCATACCCTCGGGTAAATTACTGACTAACCATTTGAAATTTGATTCGGTTAAACATCAAATTACTAAGATTCGTAAACAGGATGATACTTTCACAGTGGATCATGCTGGGATAAATCAAACCTTTCAAGAATTCTATACCTCTTTATATCACTCTGATTTTCCTCATGATTCTAATTTCATGCATGACTTTTTAAGTAAATTGAGTTTTCCAAAATTATCACCCAAAGAGTCCCTATCATTAGAAACTTCCATTTCAGAGAAAGAAGTAATAACTGCAATCTCATCTTTGAATTCCGGTAAAGCACCCGGTCCGGATGGGTTTACTGTGGAATTTTAAAAAATTTTTTCCTCCATTCTTTCCTCTAAGTTGTCTAGATTATTCAAGGAAGCAATCAGTTTAGGTAAATTACCACAATCGTTTTACGAAGCCTCTATTTCCTTAATTCTTAAAAAGAATAAAGATCCTACTGATTGTGCATCATACAGACCGATATCTCTTCTGAATGTAGACTAAAATTTTTTCAAAAATTCTAGCAACTAGATTGGAGAAGGTGTTACCTCAAATTATTTCTATGGATCAAACCGGATTTATTAAGAATCACTATTCATCCTTTAATATTAGGAGGTTAATGAATATTGTTTATACCCCCTCATTTACCACCCCCGAATGTATTATCTCTTTAGATGCTGAGAAAGCTTTTGACAGAGTCGAATGGCCTTATTTATTTAATGTTCTTGAGAAACTTAATTTTAATTTGACATTTATATCTTGGATTAAATTGTTATATTACTCCCTGGTAGCCTCGGTTTGTACAAATAATAATAGATCTCCCTTTTTTCGTCTTTTTCGTGGCACTAGGCAAGGTTGCCCTCTTAGTCCTTTGCTATTCGATATTGCTCTTGAACCTTTAGCAACTGCTACTCGTAACTCGCCAAATATTGTTGGTATTACCCGTGGAAACGAAATACATAAGTTATCGTTATATGCAGATGATTTGCTGTTATACATCTCTAACCCGGAGAAGTCAATTCCTGCTATCTTAGATTTGTTAGCTCAATTTAGTAACTTCTCTGGTTACAAATTGAATCTTAATAAGAGTGAATTATTCCCTTTAAATAAGCATGTACCTATTTATGGACATTTACCATTTAAACTGGTTACTGATTCATTTATATATTTAGGGATAACAATTACGAAAAAATATAAAGATTTACTTAAAGCTAATTTTTTACCTTTAATTGATCAGATTAAACTGTTATTTACCAAATGGTCGCCAATCTCTTTGTCTTTGATTGGTCGGATTAATGCTATTAAGATGATCATTTTGCCTAAATTTTTGTATATATTCCAATCAGTTCCAATTTTCATCCCAAAATCTTTTTTTGATAATGTAGATTCAAAATTTCCTCATATATTTGGCAGAATAAAAATCCTAGGTTAGGTAAAAGGTATTTACAGAAGTCTAAAAAGGAGGGGGGGCTTGCCCTCCCGAATTTTAGATTTTATTATTGGGCAATTAATATTCGATATTTAAAATTTTGGTTACGAGATCTGGACGTATCTTTAAATCCTCACTGGGTAAATCTTGAATCTAATTCATTACAAGGGCTTTCTTTGGGTTCAGTTTTAGGAACTTCACTTCCTTTTACTTCTTTTAAATTATATAAACAAATGAATAACCCGCTAGTTAAGCATACTTTACGTATATGGTTTCAATTCCGAAGATTTTTTGGGTTTAATCAATTTATCCTAGCAAGCCCCATCTTGTCAAACTTTCTTTTTCAACCTTCCATGATGGATCAAGCTTACTCTGATTGGAAAACCAAAGGTATAATATCTTTTTGTGATTTATTTATGGATAATTGTTTTATGTCTTTTGATCAACTTTCTAATAAATATAACTTACTCAGATCTCACTTTTTTAGATATTTACAGATTAGGAACTTTTTAATTACTGTTTCCCCTAATTTCCCATATCCATATCCAACGGATATTTTGGAAAAAATTTAAGATTTAAATCTCTCTCAGAAAAGTGTTGTAGCAATCATACATAATATAATTTTGAATTTATGTCCTGATGCCTCTAATAAAATTAAAGCTGACTGGGAAAGAGAACTTGAGACTAATATACCGACTGAAAAATGGGAAAAAATTCTTCAGTTGGTGAATTCATCCTCTGTATGTGCTAAGCATAGGTTAATACAGTTCAAAGTAGTACACAGGGCTCATATGTCCAAAGATAAACTATCTCGCTATTACTCTTATATTAATCCAATATGTGACAGATGTCATTTCGAGATAGCTTCTCTAACCCACATGTTTTGGTCATGTCCCCTGTTGCAGAAATATTGGAAAGATATTTTTGATATTATTTCAACGGTTTTAAATATAGACTTACAACCGCATCCAATTACTGCTATTTTTGGACTACCAATGATAGATTTAAATAATTTAACCTCTTCATCACGAAGGATGATTGCATTTCTTACTTTAATGGCTAGAAGGTCTATTTTGTTGAATTGAAAAGAGATTAACCCTCCTAAGGTATTTCATTGGTTTTCACAAACTATGCTGTGTTTGAATTTGGAGAAAATTAGAAGTGCAGTTTATGACCCTTCCATTAAGCTTGAAAAAACTTGGAGGCCATTCATTCAGCATTTTCATTTGATGTAATATGTTTATTTCCAAACTTGTTTTATTTCTCTGTATTGGTGTTGGAGGGGAATGGAGTCGTCGGCACTAAGGTTTTCGTCTTTTTCATTTTTAAGTTCTTAGATTTGCCCAAGTCTTTTAGTTTAGTTGATTAATTTTGTTTTTCTTTTGGGATGGAATTTTTTTTTTTGGTTTTGTTTTTTTTTCTTTTTCATGATTTTTTTTAGTTTTTTTTTGATTTGTATTATCTGTTGTTAGTTTTACATGATTGGGAGCTTTGTCAAATTTCAATATTGGACTTTACGATTACTGTTTGCAAGTGTAACAATTTATCTCCTATTATTTGTATCATTGCTATGTTTTGTTTATATATTCTGAAATTAATAAAAAGATTGAAAAAGAAAGCACTCACCAGAGAGGAGGAAGGGGTGAAGGGAGATTTGGGGATTGGGAAGATGTGTGGGTTGGACAAGTAGGGGAGAGATGGTAGGAGGTCCAAGTTGAACCTGTTGAAAAACAAGTTCAATTCATTGGCCCTATCCAGGCAGCCCTCCTTTCGTTAAACATTATGCCAGTGATCTGCTTCATGCCCGACCCCACATCCCTTATGCTATTGTGCTGGAGATTGTATTCCAGCTTCCTCTTTGCACTCCCTTGGCCTTACCCTCAGTTCACTCTACTCGCCTCAGTGCTTGTCTCCTTCAAACCTAAATACGTCCTTCTTCATAATCAAAAGTTCCTTCAGGACAAAGGTGATCCAGGGCTTGTTATTGGGGAAATAGCATACCGTCCTGGTTGGAATGATGGTGCTCTCACAGAATTTGATAGAGTCTGTGATGCAATCAGTCATTCTGTTAATGTCGTCCCTGTTTGGCTCATACAAACACATATGACCATTCTCTCAAAGCATTCCTGCAGTGCCCCATTAACATCTTGACTCCACCTCCTTACAATCCTCGTTGGCACAGGCTGCTGCTTCGAGATGGCCTTGGTTTTGTATGGGATGGCTTTCACAGTGTTTCCTATTGAAAGTATTAGTGAAATTAGAATGGTCAGGAGTAGTGAAATAATATTGATGTATGTTACTTCTGTTGGAGAAAATATGCAAATGCCAAAACTTTTCCATATTGCTCTGAAAGTGTGGTTACTGATGGATGGAGGGAAACAGAAAATAAGGATCCTGAAACAAATTTTCTCTTTCCTTCTCAGAAGTGGAGAGCATGTCAGCTGTCCTTACTCACACACTTGATTCAACATCAGCAGTGTCAAAGAATGAGAAGTCCCATTTCCTCACTACCAGCAAACTGAATGTGGAATTGTTGATGTGAAATATTTCATGTTTTCTCAATTTTGTTGCCCACTTTGATCTGGTGAGTTTTACTTTGCTGAATTCCCAAGGTTCTTGATTTTATAACCATTCTTGATCACAAGTAGACCATGAATAATTATCAGTGCATTTTTAGATTAAAACCAGCTTTGGCTAATTTGTTGCAGTGCAGCTAAAGTGTGCGAAGCAGAGGGTGGATGAGGGATACAGCCTGCTCAAACCTGCACACACCAAACTTTCATGGAAATGGTTCAAAGGCCAAACAATATTTACTTGAGACACTGATCCTTTTCACTCCCTGATACGAGAACATCACTGATGTCAGCACCAAAGCAGATTCTTCTCTGAGATTGTTGTGTTCACTTCAGAGTGATCACTTCAGAAAGTAAGTCCATGCATTCTCTTGATTTTTTTTTTCTGTATTATGTTTCCTTTGGATTTACATGCTGGTTCTCTTGTCATTTCAGGAAAATATATTCGGTCACATCCATGCCTTTTTCATACTGGAGAGGGATCCATAGAAAAATATAACTTAGACATAGCTTTGGTTTTGTTTGGTATTGCTCTCACAGTGTTTCTCATTAAATGTATTAAAGAAATTAGAATGGTTAGAAGTCCTGAAATAATATTGATCTATGTTGAAAAAGAGAAATAGCAAAAAAAAATCATGCAACTAAGCAGGTTTTGGAACTATGGACACTGGTTTCCTCACTAGTAAAAAACTGTGCTGGAAACTAATGTGGTGCAGGATTTCAGCAGGCCAGGCAGCATCAATGGAAAAGAGTAAACACCCGCTGTGTCAGGCTGAGCCCCTTCGTCAAGATGAAGGGTACTTTTGAAGGGTATTTTCCTGAAACATCGACTGTTTAGTCTTTTCCATAGATGCTGCTTGGTCTGCTGAGTTCCTCCAGCATTTTGTGTGTGTTGCTTGGATTTCCAGCATCGGCAGATTTTCTCTTGTTTGTGCAGTGCAGTATTTTCTGTTTTCCTTATTTTACTGTCCAGCTTGACCTGATGAGGGTCCCTCTGCCAGATTCTGCGAGTTTTCCATTTTATCTCCGCTCTTTGTCACATGTGCATCACAGTTGAAGCCAGCAATGAAAGCAGATTTCCTGGTTTATTTGCATTTCTTCTATGGGAGCAGTATCAGATTTGAGATATCCTGCAGATAACCTTTATTCGAACAATGAAATGTTTGAAATTGTTTGAAAAGTGATTATTATTTGCATCTGATCTGTCTGGAGCAGGGCAAGTGTGATGAGGTGAATGGGGACGGGAGAGGGAAACACAATACTGGAGTGTTGGGACACAATTTACAATCGTTACTGAAAAAGCCCGTCAAGTCGAACAGCATCTGTGGTGCGAGTAGCTGAGATCACTCGGACATCATGGCGGCAAATCTATTAGAGAAGCTTTCTCACAACTTTGGCGTATGAACACTATGTGTTGTTTATGTGGAGTTTGCATACTCTCACTGTGAATTTGTGAATCTCCCTGGCTGCTCCATTTTCTTCCACATTTCATAAAACCTGCTGGTTGTTTAGTTAATTGTCTGCAATTAATTGCTCCAAGTGTATAAGTGAAGGTAGTAATTGACGGGAATATGAGGAGTGAGGGAATAGGACTTGATTAGTGTAGAATCAGTGGAAATGGGTGCTTGATAGTCAGTGTTGACTTGGTGGGCTGAAGGACATGTTTCCAATTGTATGACTCCCTACTGGCCAGAAAGATACCAGTGGAAAATGCCTCTCTCTGCAGCAGCTCCATCATTCTCTCTCAAAGTTGCCCTGGTCCACAATTCCACTTCCTCTCTCAGCACATTCAGTGATTCCTTTCTTCCTTCATCTTCGTCATCAAAATTCACAACAGTTCATGAATCCTAATACACTTCAGGCCATTTGTTCTGTTGTGTTTACACTGGCAGAACGACACCAGAGTACTTGGTTTCATTTTCTAATGTTCCTCATATCAATAAGGTCCAAGACTTGCATAGTGTTGAAGACTTCTACCACTACACCGAACAGTGCACTTATTTCTTTAACCAACAGTATTTCAACATTCTGTATACATTTTACAACCTCCAACATCTTTATTCCATTCCTTCTGGCCTTATCCTTTGCAGATCTTTTCAATACTGACCACCACTGCAATATTATTACACTCTCTGACTAAACCCTCCCTTAATTCAATGTTAAACACTGAGCGAACTAAAATTACTGCTCTGAAGATGAGTATGGAGCTGACGGAGGGCTTTGCAAAATACCAATCTCAATATCAGCATCAAACCTTCTGTGATGTTTGCTCCTTGTGTTGTTTGGTGAGATTACTTTGATCTCACAGAAGCTGAATGGTAGCTCTGAGACATCACCACACTTTACCTCTGGGTCATTACCCCACGAGTGAGTATTTGACCATTGTTACTGATCTCATTCCTTGAGATCTTTCCTCTACAGCGTCATGACTCCCCACTTGTGCACAGCTCAGTACATTGCATTTTCGAGTGATCCCAAAAATTAGCTCAAAAACAAAGAAAAATGCTGCCATCAATTGGTTAGTCATATTATAGTAGTTACATGAATAAAGTCACTGGAGAGAAGTACTGTAATGATGAAGCAGCCTCTTTATTCATCAATTTGTGGTACAGCTGGCATTAGATGGAGACCCTTTCGGAGGTAAAAGTGCTGTTTGACCCAGCACTACCCAAAATTTAGATGTGCTAAATATCAAAGAAAGAAAGATACAAGATGATTCAATCAAATCCATAGTTTCAATACTTCTTTTGACCCACATGTAACATTTTCAATTGCATCAACCTTTCCACCATCACATCCAAAATATGTGTTAATTACTGTCATGTCCATGCAATGGGACGTTCAATAGCTTTGTGCATATGTAAACAGTTTTTATGTGCCTGTTTCCTAGTCTGTCTGGTCTGCACTTTACTGTTCTGAGTTACATTTTAAATTTAATCTACAATGCCGATTCAGATTTGAAGGACGGTCACTAAAGTCAATCTGTATTTTGCAATATTTCCTAAGCACAAAATACACCCTAACAATAGTCTGCAATGTGTAACTCTGAATTAAAATTACAGCTAAACAGTTTTCCAATTGTGGCAGAGCTGGGCATTTCTGATGAAAGGTCATCAGTCCATAGCATTAACTCAGGTTCTCTCTCTACACTGCTGCCGTACACACAGGGTATTTCCAACGTTTTCTTTCCTGTCAGATTCCAGTGATGTTCTGTGTCTCCTCATTCCTGCACTGTCTTTCCCCTCTCCCCATCCCCTCCCCTCTCCTTCTATTTACACATCCTCACAGAGATCAACAGGAATTCTGCAGATGCTGGAAATTCAAGCAACACACATCAAAGTTGCTGGTGAACGCAGCAGGCCAGGCAGCATCCCTAGGAAGAGGTACAGTTGACGTTTCAGGCCGAGACCCTTCGTCAGGACTAACTGAAGGAAGAGTGAGTAAGGGATTTGAAAGTTGGAGGGGAGGGGGAGATCCAAAATGATAGGAGAAGACAGGAGGGGGAGGGATAGAGCCAAGAGCTGGACAGATGATAGGCAAAAGGGGATACGAGAGGATCATGGGACAGGAGGTCCGGGAAGAAAGAAAGGGGAGGGGGGACCCAGAGGATGGGCAAGAGGTATATTCAGAGGGACAGAGGGAGAAAAAGGAGAGTGAGAGAAAGAATGTGTGCATAAAAATGAGTAACAGATGGGGTACGAGGGGGAGGTGGGGCCTTAGCGGAAGTTAGAGAAGTCGATGTTCATGCCATCAGGTTGGAGGCTACCCAGACGGAATATAAGGTGTTGTTCCTCCAACCTGAGTGTGGCTTCATCTTTACAGTAGAGGAGGCCGTGGATGGACATGTCAGAATGGGAATGGGATGTGGAATTAAAATGTGTGGCCACTGGGAGATCCTGCTTTCTCTGGCGGACAGAGCGTAGATGTTCAGCAAAGCGGTCTCCCAGTCTGCGTTGGGTCTCGTCAATATATAAAAGGCCACATCGGGAGCACCGGACGCAGTATATCACCCCAGCTGACTCACGGGTGAAGTGTTGCCTCACCTGGAAGGACTGTTTGGGGCCCTGAATGGTGGTAAGGGAGGAAGTGTAAGGGCATGTGTAGCACTTGTTCCACTTACACGGATAAGTGCCAGGAGGGAGATCAGTGAGGAGGGATGGGGGGGACGAATGGACAAGGGAGTTGTGTAAGGAGCGATCCCTGCGGAACGCAGAGAGAGGGGGGGAGGGAAAGATGTGCTTAGTGGTGGGATCCCGTTGGAGGTGGCGGAAGTTACGGAGAATAATATGTTGGACCCGGAGGCTGGTGGGGTGGTAGGTGAGGACCAGGGGAACCCTATTCCTAGTGGGGTGGCGGAAGGATGGAGTGAGAGCAGATGTACGTGAAATGGGGGAGATGCATTTAAGAGCAGAGTTGATAGTGGAGGAAGGGAAGCCCCTTTCTTTAAAAAAGGAAGACATCTCCCTCGTCCTAGAACGAAAAGCCTCATCCTGAGAGCAGATGTGGCAGAGACGGAGGAATTGCGAGAAGGGGATGGCGTTTTTGCAAGAGACAGGGTGAGAAGAGGAATAGTCCAGATAGCTGTGAGAGTCAGTCGGCTTATAGTAGACATCAGTGGATAAGCTGTCTCCAGAGACAGAGACAGAAAGATCTAGAAAGGGGAGAGAGGTGTCGGAAATGGACCAGGTAAACTTGAGGGCAGGGTGAAAGTTGGAGGCAAAGTTAGTAAAGTCAACGAGTTCTGCATGAGTGCAGGAAGCAGCGCCAATGCAGTCATCGATGTAGCTACAACTCACACCGCCATGGTTCATGTAGCTCTGTCTCTGTTGGTCTCCACCTTATCACTGTCACTCACTTTGTCCTCTCCACCCCTCTCTCGGCTCTGCAACTTGAAACATCTCTGTTTTTGATCTTCTCTGAGTTTGATGATTTCGTGATTAGGCAGCACATCGCACTCTCCCAGTAATGAGGGTTTTAACATTGAGACAAATTGTACAATTACAAGATGAATAATTAATGACAGAAATAATATTGGCCTTCAGGGATCAATCCTCAAAGATACCTAATCATCGGTGGGAAGTAACGTTGAACTCTGCCTTATGAAAGCATGAAGCCATGAACCTCCAGGATCTGTGACAACTTCTGCCCACTGCATTAAGACTAATAAATGGTTCTTCCATATGATAAGCTAGAACTTTGACCTCACAATCTACCTTGTTATGATCTTTCTCTTTATAATTTACCTGCACTGCACTTTCTCTGTAGTTGCTACACTTTATTCTACCTTGTTATTATTTTAATGTGTTCAACCTCAATGCATTAATAATGTTATCAACTTTATAGGTACAGTATAGGTACCCCCACCTAGGTTACTCAGACCACATCTCTGTTATGCTAATACCAGCATACAGACTGCTCGTCAGGCGCTCCAGACCAGTTCAGGAGCAGATGAAAATCTGGCCAGCAGGAACCATCTCTGCTCTTCAAGACTGCTCTGAGCACACTGACTGGACATGTTCAGGAAGGCTGCAGCCGATGGCGACCTATGTTCCTTCTAAGCTGTGCATGTGTGCGTGCGCACACATGTTTTTCAACCAACGCACAAAGGAAATTAATGTGTGCACAAAAGGTTAGCTACCTAAAATAATGTACCATTTGTAGTATTAATAATTATTGAAAATAATCTTTTAGCTAAATGTTTCTGTTAACTAGTTAGGTGGTTTTTCAAATACCACAATGCACGTCACTAATTTACATCACCTAACTCTTCCCGTTCCGGTTTTTACAGCTGCATCACGGCGACAGCCATCTTTGGCGGACAGTGTTCATATCGTAAAATTTACAACGGTCTGATTCAAATCCTGTAGATAGCTTACTAAGTTTTTTTTGAAAAAGATCAGTCAAATGACCCTGTAGCTAAATACTATCACAAGAAATTAATAAATATCACATACAAAGTAGTTTTACAGGTTTTAAGTGATGTCTTTGATGAACTGGCTGCACTATGCAAGATTCGGGAAAAGAGTGGCCTGACATTGACTGATTCAGTTCATTTTGCGTGAGGCAAAATTAACAATATAATAAAGCTGTATCTGGGAGACAATGTTTTGTGGAGTGACAAAGTTAAAGTTTTGTTAAGCCAACAACGTGAAGAAAACGTCACAGTAGATTCAAGTTCACAGTTGACTTCTATAAATAGTCTTTTTGTTCATTTAGAAGCAAGATTTCCTGAAGATTAGGTACAAGAATAGTCAGCTTTTGATTTCTCCAGAATTGCAGATTGTGACTTCGCATTTGGCGACGAACAAGTTAATGCCTTATGTCTAAAATATCATGATTTTCTAGCTGAAAATACTGTAATAGTTAGGTAGTTTAACAATTTCAAATTCTATATGCAAGAAAAAATTAAATCCAAACTGATTTCAAACTTTGCTCAAATGGTGGCATTTGTACTTCAAAATGAACAGTTTTGCAACCTTGCACAGTTGATGGACTTTGGGGGAACTTTTCTTGCATCTAGTGCTGACTGTGACCAAGGTTTTAGCCTAATGAATCAACTCAGAAATAAGCTGATAAACCGTTTAGGTGAATGTTATTTGGATACGTTAATGAGAATCAAAAGCTAACAATTGGATGGAAGTTCTATTAGTCTAGATAGAGTTTACAAAGAATGGGTAAATGCCAAAGACAGGAGAGAGAAAAAATAACTGAGTGACTTAAATATGTATGTTATTTTGTTGTTATTCTGTGCAGTTTTATGTCAAATATTTTGTAAACCTACATAAACTGTGCCATGTGTGCATTCAGTGCGCACATACTTTTGTCACAGGAAAAACATTTGCACAACGTAAGATTTTTGCGCACACTGACTACTGAAAATTAGAGGGAATATTGATGGCAACTCCACCAACTTAGAGGAGTACATGGCATCAGTGACTAGCTACATCAGCAAGTGCATTGATGATGTCATTGTGGCCAAGGCCATCACTGCACACGCTAACCAGAAGCCATGGATGACCGCAGAGGTGCGTGCGCTGCTGAGGACCCGTGACTCTGCCTTCAGAGCAGGCGACAAGGCAGCCCTAACAACAGTGAGGGCCAAACTGTCCTGGGCCATCAGACAGTCAAAGCGTGCACACGCCCAGCGAATCCACAGCCACTTCCAGGAAAGCTGCGACAGGCGGTGCACGTGAAAAGGCATTCAGAACATCACCAACTACAAGACAACATCACCTGCCTGTGCTGGTGATGCCTCCTCCCAGATGCATTGAACAACTTCTACGCTCGTTTTGAGGCGGAAAATAATGTGGTGGCGAGGAAGATCACCCCTCCCCTAAGCAACCAGATGCTGTGTCTTACCGTGGCCGATGTGAGGAGAACCCTGTGCAGGGTCAACCCACGGAAGGCTGCTGGACCAGATAATATTCCTGGCAGAGTGCTTAGAGGATGTGCAGACCAGCTAGCTGAGATTCTCACTGACATCTTCAACATCTCCCTGAGCAGCGCCGTCGTTCCTACGTGCTTCAAGGCCACCACCATTGTCCCTGTGCCGAAGTAGTCTTTAGTGCCCTGCCTCAACGACTACCATCCCGTCGCACTCACATCCATCATCAGGAAGTGTTTCGAGAGGCTTGTCATGATTCATATCAAGACCCTGCTGCCCCCCTCACTGGACCCCCTGCAGTTCGCGTACCGTCCCAACCGTTCAACAGACGACGTCATTGCCATCACCCTCCACCTGGCCCTAACCCGCCTGGACAAAAAAGACGCGTACATTCGAATGCTGTTCATAGACTTCATTTCAGCATTCAACACAATCATTCCTCAAAACTGATTGGAAAGCTGAGCCTACCAGGCCTGAACACCTCCCTCTGCAGCTAGATCCTAGACTTCCTGACTGGGAGACCTCAGTCAGTCCGGATCGGAAGCAGCATCTCCAACACCATCACACTGAGCATGGGGGCCCCCCAGGGCTGTGTGCTCAGTCCACTGCTGTTCACTCTGCTGACCCACAACTGTGCTGCAATACACAGCTCGAACCACATCATCAAGTTCGCCGATGACACGACCATGGTGGGTCTCATCAGCAAGAACGATGAGTCAGCATATAGAAAGGAGGTGCAGCGACTAATGGACTGGTGCAGCGGCTAACAGACTGGTGCAGAGCCGACAACCTGTCTCTGAATGTGAACAAAACAGAAGAGATGGTTGTTGACTTCGGGAGGACACGGAACGACCATTCTCCGCTGAACATTGATAATTCTTCAGTAGAGATCATTAAGAGCACCAAATTTCTTGGTGTTCACCAGGCAGAGAATCTCACCTGGTCCCTCAACACCAGCTCCATAGCAAAGAAAGCCCAGCAGCATCTCTACTTTCGCCAAAGACTGAGAAAAATCCAGCTCCCACCCCCCATCCTCACCACATTCTGCAGAGGTTGTACTGAGAGCATCCTGAGCAGCTGTATCACGGCCTGGTTCAGAGATTGCATCGTCTCGGATCGCAAGACCCTGCAGCGGATAGTGAGGTCAGCTGAGAAGATCATCAGGGTTTCTCTTCCCACCATTACAGACGTCTATACCACACCCTGCTTCTCAAGGCAAACAGCGTTATGAAGGACCCCACGCACCCCTCATACGAACTCTTCTCCCTCCTGCTATCTGGCAAAAGGCACCGAAGTATTTGGGCTCTCACGATCAGACTAAGTAACAGTTTCTTCCCCCAAGCCATCAGACTCCTCAATACCCAGAGCCTGGACTGACACCAACCTACTGCCCTCTACTGTGCACATTGTCTTGTTTATTATTTATTGTAATGCTTGCACTGATTTGTGCACTTTATGCAGTCCAGGTTAGGTCTGTAGTCTAGTGTAGTTTTTGTGTTGTTTCACGTAGTTCAGCGTAGCTTTTGTATTGTTCATGTAGCAGCATGGTCCTGAAGAACGTTGTCTCGTTTTTACTGTGTACGGTACCAGCAGTTATGGTGGAAATGACAATAAAAAGTGACTTGAGTTGACTTGATACAAGACAACCTTTTCACTGTAACATGGAATATAGAACATTACAGCACGAGGACAGGCTATTCGGCCCACAATGTTGGCTGAACCAGCTAAAGCAAATCAAAAACACGAATCCCTCCTGCTGACACAATGTCCATATTCCTCCATCTTCCTTACATCAATACGTCTGTCCAAACTTTTCTTAAAAGCCTCTGGAGCATTTGACTCTACCACCAGTGCATTCCAGGCATCCATGAATCTGTGAGTAAAAAACTTACCCCTCACATCCCCTTGAACCTACCCTCTCTCATCTTCAGTGCATGCCCTCTGATATTAGACATTTCAACCCTGGTGAAGAGATAATCCCTGTCTACTCTGTAAGAATAGAAAAACAACTCCTGTACCGATACCAATTAAGTTTAAAGCATAAAAGAACATTCTTACTTTGTGCACGATAGTGAGTTAACGAGTAGTGTGAGTTCATTATGAGGCCCATTTTATACTGACATTTTTCTACAAGTGGGTTGGTAAAATTTATATCATCCCAATAAACAAATTCCAGAGGATTTACACATCCCGTTGCTTCCATTACTGAATACCCTAGTTCCATTCCTATTGTTTCAACATCCAAGAAGTTAACTACATGCAATCCTCTTCCAACAACTCCGAAGAAAGTGTCCATTAAGTTTACTTTATCTTTTCCATGGAGAACGTTGTCTCAGAATCAGAATCAGCCAGGCTTATCATCACTGCCTTGCATAATGGGAAATTTGGGTTTTGTTTTATCCGCATTGTCGTACAAAACATAAAATAACTGTAAATTGCAGAATAAATGAATGGAGCAAAGTAAAGGAATAGTGAGGTAGTGTTGATGAGCTTCATGATGGAAGGAAGAAGCTTCGTTGAGTGTGGGACTTTAGGCTCCTGCACATTTTCTATAGCTGATTGGTCAATGGTGTTCAACCTGTATTATACAGTGTCTTCCATTGTAATCACATGCTGCCGACTCTCGGCACTCTTGTGGTTCCCATTTTACTTTCCTCTTAAGGAAAGCCTTTCTTTCCTGTCGGCTCTATGACTCTAATAGCCTAATAAAAGCAATGCATAAGATTCCCAACCTATCTCCCAAAAGTACCAATTTCAAATTCTTAATTCTCATCAGCAAATGTTCCCAAAATTTATTATCACTGACATATTTTGTGAGGTTTGTTTTGTGGCAGTGGTCCAGTGCAAGATATCTGATAGCAGAGGAAAAGGAAATATTCTTAATACATTGATTTTGGGTCCTCATGTTCTTGTATCTCATTTATTCCTGAAGGTAATAATGAGGAAAAGAAGCATGTCCCAGATGGTGAGGGTACTTAGTGCTAAAGTGGACTTACAATTGTCTGCATTATGGGAAGCAGAAGGTAGAAGCGGAGGATTACTCTTCTGATTGGAAATGTGTTAGAAGGATCGCTTCTGGGACTTCTGCTGACTTTGAAACGTCGACTGCACCTCTTCCTATAGATGCTGCCTGGCCTGCTGTATTCACCAGCATTTTTTGTGTGTGTTGTCAGTAATGGACCAATGGGTTTCCAGCAGAAGCACCATACCTTTTTGTGGAATTGCAAGGAAGATTTTGTGACCAATTATATTGGACGTGTTTGGGGCCAGCAAGGTCCTTGACTGATTTCCCGTGTGCTGAAGAGATGATGCAATACTAGTAAACTAGCTACCTTCATTGGCGAGGAATGCAATGGGATGTCTATATGGATCACATATCGTTTCTATCCAGTCCTATATATAGAATGAGAGAGGCACTTTGTTTCCTGGGAAAAAAGAGCATATAGAACAGGCCTTCTCAGATACGTACGGAGCACAGTATGGAACTTTGTGAATAAACACAATAAAAGAAAAGTTGTTTCTGAAAGTGGATCATTACTTGAACATTTTTCCAGTTGCATTGTCCAACTACATACAAAAAATTAATTCAATCCAGCAATAATACAGCATAACTTCGGACCCGCTATTGCACGAGGAGTGACAAAATTAAATTAACAGATTTCCAAGCTTACTGTCTAAAACTACATAAAATTCTTTTGCCCACAATTGCAATCTAGAATGCATTCATTATGAAATGTGGAATTCTGACCAATGATCCAATCTGTTCCAATACCCCTCTCTTCAATGTAATTGCTATCAAAATTGAAATCCAATTTCCAATCCCAGGTTTACATGTTGTAACTTGACAATGAGAGTATTTGCCAGTGACCATGAAGCAGCTGCTCCACAGTCAGCTCACTGTAGAACGACAAAGCAGAAACATTTGACAAGCCTTTTAGGTGACAAATGTTTAATATTTTTGTATACGGAAGAATGATTATTCTGCATTATTAGAGATTGGCCAATTGCAGAGGAAATTGTCTATGAGTAATTTACATAATTCAAGGAATGATAGCTAAAAACGAGCTAGCAAGGCAAATGAGATTATTTCTGTGCAAAAGAAAATATCGATGCTGAGGAAATTGCTGGAGAAACCGAATTGACTCTTGGATGCAGGGAAATGATTGAAAAGCATGAGTACCATAAAGTCAGAAACACATAGGCTTACAGTTCACGTTGTACTGCATGAAAAGCTCCAGATATGAGTGTATATCAGTGACTGTCACACAGATGCTCTTGAGATCTTCATTTGACAATGGCAGACAATGGACAATGGAATGGTGAAACTATAATGCACTCTCAAATGTCATTTTGTGCATTAAGACATTCAGTTTGTAGTCCTCAGCAGATCATGTACATTGTAAATGTGACAAGAAAATCCAGTGCAACTTTTCCTGCTATTCTGCATTCTGTATTCTACACAATAAACTGCTTATCTGAGAATAAACTTGGGTGTAGTAGATCACAAAATGGTAGCCTCTATTCTTTCAAGTACATGGCAAGAATAAAGACATCTGGTTTTTCTACTTTTGGGGAACACACTGCAGATACAATAGGGTCTTTAACAGACTCTTAGATAGGTACATGGAGCTTAGAAAATTAGAGGCCTAAGCAGTCGGGAAATTCTAGACAGTTTTTCGAGTAGGCTACATGGCTGGCACAACATTGTGGGCTGAAGGGCCTGTAATGTGCTGTAGGTTTCTATGTTCTTTCAATGTTTATATGTTTCAGTGACTACAGTACTGTGGTGCCTTGGGGGTGTGGTCAACAGCCTGCCCCAGCATTCCTCGTAACCAACACTATTTATTGTTCCTGTGATTATGGTGGGATGTTCAAGTTCATTTATTGTTACATTTTAGCTCAGATTATACAGGTTATATAGTTATTCGCTTGTGTGTTCGTGGGTCACCCTGACTGTAACCGTGTGTGTGTAATAATCACCTCCCCGTCTGAATGTGACTGAGTTGGTTCTCTCCCTAGGTCCTAGTGCCCGGTTCGATTTTGTGCTTGTCACAAAAAAAACAGCAGTTGAACTAAATGAGCTTCTCTTCTCAGTCATCATGGGCCAAATGTTCGCCACAGTACATTTATTGTCAAGGAACGTGTCAATTTGGCAACCTTGAGATTTGTTTGCTCACAGGTAGCCACAAAGCAAGGAACCCAAGACACAATTAAAGAGGGCAAAAAAGAATAAATATAAAAATAAAAGACCAACACCCAATGCTCAAGAAAGAAAATAACACAAATCATACAAACAATTGAAGCAAACAACATCATTCCGAACCAAAATTGAGTTCTCAGATCCAAACCCCAGAGCAGCCTGCAGTAGGCCCGAAGCCTTGCTTATCAATTCATCATGTTAGCAGGCACAGAGCACAGCAGCCAGGGCAGTCTTCATAGCCTCAGTGTCAATGAGAGTGGGGTGACCATCGCGGAGAATGAGTGAAAATGGCTCTTGCTTTGGATCCCAAAACCCTGCCTTTTCAGTCTATCTGCACTGGTGTTTAAATTAACACAACAACAGAACAGCGAAAGGCACCAGCACCCTGGAGCGAGGACTGAGCATCCCGGAGAGTGAGTGAAATTAGCTGTTGTCTCCGATCTGGGTCAGCATTTAAATTGTCTAATCTTTATTGACTACATTGGATAATAGCATAAATAGGTGAATTAGTAAGTAAAATCCAAATTCCTTTTTGGTATTTCCCAACATTATGAACCAAAATATTTAACTGATGAATGCTGGAAAAGCTCCTGGAGGCTTGTTTCACACCTGTAGGAACTTGGGGTGATGTTGTTGAGCAATACTTGCACACGTTTATATCTTCATACCAGAATAATTTGTTCTTCTAATACCAGTGCCACTCCCTTTGTATCTGTCTAAGTCTCATCACCTAACAAGGGACTAGTAACAGTGGCAGTACAATGGTTGTGGTATCAGTTGTTGCCAACTCCACCATGGGGTTAAGATGCATACGGAAGATCTTGGGGATCTGGAGCAATGGAATTTTTGGCCACCAATACAGATTCTTCAACTGTTCCATTGTTCTATCTGCTCCATGATGCCCAAAAATGTCAAGGTAGCAATACATAATCTGGTTTCTTTCACCTTCTATTACCACAAATTTGCAATCTCATTCCATACCTGTATTCCTGGGTGTTCCCCATAGTCTTCAGAATTCTGTCATCCCTGTGCCTTTGCTAACTCCTGATTCTGTTGCTGTATCTTGACTAAGTCTGTAGGTGTACAGTTTGCTGTTTCCTGTGTCATCATTCTCTCCATATCTTGATTCCATTTCACCTTGCATCTTGCTTCTAGTTTGGCTAACTCATCAGCCTTCCTGTTCCCTTGTGGGGATGTCTTGAAGTGAGCTTCACCCTGTTTACTCCATTAGTGTTTTCTCTTGCCTTCTCAAACATATATTTCAACAATGGTGCAAATCATATTGGTTTACCATCTGCTGAGACATAGCCTCTAGCTTTCCACAATGGTAAATATTCTGTCAAACTATTTCAAACATACATACTATCTGAGTATACGATTGCTCCTGAATGATATCTGTCTGGATGGCTGACAACAAGAGCTATAGCAGCAAGCTCTGTCACTTGATCACAGGTTGTTTTCAGCAACTTGATTGCAACACTTTTGATCTCTACTCCTGTCTCATCCTTTACATATACACCACATCCTGTAAGCCTCTCTCCATCCTGAACTGATGATCATCCTTCAACAAAGATCCATAAAGAGGAATTGCCTGGTCACATGATTTTAACTTTCCACATATTGATTGGGACTCCCATACTGTTAGGGGTCTAGATGGGTTAGAGTTTGTAAAATGTGTTCAGGAAAGTTTTCTAAATCAATATATAGAGGGACCAACTAGAGGGGATGCAATATAAGATCTCCTATTAGGAAACGAGTTAGGACAAGTGACGGAAGTGTGTGTAGGGGAGCACTGTGGTTCCAGTGATCATAACACCATTACTTTCAATTTGATCATGGATAAAGATAGATCTGGTCTTAGGGTTGAGGTTCTAAACTGGAAGAAGTCCAAATTTGAAGAAATGGGAAAGGATCTGAAAAGGGTGGATTGGGACAGGTTGTTCTCTGGCAAGGATGTGATCGGTAAGTGGGAAGCCTTTAGAGAAATTTTGAGAGTGAGGAGTTTGTATGCTCCTGCCAGGATTAAAGGCAAAGTGAATAGGAGTAAGGAACCTTGGTTCTCAAGGGATATTGCAACTCTGATAAAGAAGAAGAGAGAGTTGTATGAAATGTATCAGAAACAGGGAGTAAATAAGGTGCTTGAGGAGTATAAAAGGTGCAAGAAAATACTTAAGAAGGAAATCAGGAAGGCTAAAAGAAGGCATGAGGTTGCCTTGGCAGTCAAAGTGAAGGATAATCCAAAGAGCTTTTATAGGTATATTAAGAGTAAAAGGATTGTAAGGGATAAAATTGGTCCTCTTGAATATTAGGGTGGTCGGCTCTGTTCAGACCAAAAGAAATGGGGGAGATCTTAAATGGTGTTTTTGTGTCTTTATTTACTAAGGAAACTGGCATGAAGCCTATGGAATTAAGGGAAACAAGTAGTGAGATCATGGAAACTGTACAGATCGAAAATGAGGAGGTGCTTGCTATCTTGAGGCAAATTAAAGTGGATAAATCCCCAGGACCTGACAGGGTATTCCCTCAGACCTTGATGGAGACAAGTGTTGAAATTGCAGGGCCCTTGGCAGATATATTTAAAATGTCGGTGTCTACGGGTGAGGTGCTGGAGGATTGGAGAATGGCTCATGTTGTTCCGTTGTTTAAAAAAGGATCAAAAAGTAATCCAGGAAATTATAGGCCGGTAAGTTTAATGTCGGTAGTGGATAAATTATTGGAGAGAGTACCAACAGACAGAATCTACAAGCATTTGGATAGACAGGGACTTATTAGGGAGAGTCAACATGGCTTTGTGCATGGTAGGTCATGTTTGACCAATCTATTGGAGTTTTTCGAGGAGGTTACCAGGAAAGTGGATGAAGGGAAGGCAGGGGATGTTGTCTACAGGGACTTTAGTAAGACCTTTGACAAAGTCCCGTATGAGAGGTTAGTTAGGAAAATTCAGTCGCTTGGTATACATGGAGAGGTGGTAAATTGGATTAGACATTGGCTCAATGGAAGAAGCCAAAGAGTGATAGTAGAGGATTGCTTCTCAGAGTGGAAGCCTGTGACTAGTGGTGTGCCACAGGGATCAGTGCTGGGTCCATTGTTATTTGTCATCTATATCAATGATCTGGATGATAACGTGGTAAAGTGGATCAGCAAATTTGCTGATGATACAAAGATTGGAGGTGTAGTAGACAGTGAGGAAGGTTTTCAGAGCCTGCAGAGGGATTTGGACCAGCTGGAAAAATGATCTGAAAAATGGCAGATGAGGTTTAATACTGACAAGTGTGAGGTATTTCACTTTGGAAGGACAAACCAACATAGAACATACAGGGTAAATGGTAAGGCACTGAGGAGTGCAGTGGAATAGAGGGATCTGGGAATACAGATACAACATTCCCTAAAAGTGACGTCACAGGTAGATAGGGTCGTAAAGAGAGCTTTTGGTACATTGGCCTTTATTAATCAAAGTATTGAGTATAAGAGCTGGAATGTTATGATGAGGTTGTATAAGGCATTGGTGAGGCCGAATCTGGAGTATTGTGTTCACTTTTGGTCACCAAATTACAGGAAGGATATTAATAAGTTTGAAAGAGTGCAGAGAAGGTTTACAAGGATGTTGCCGGGACTTGGGAAACTCAGTTACAGAGAAAGGTTGAATAGGTTAGGACTTTATTCCCTAGAGTGTAGAAGAATGAGGGGAGATTTGATAGAGGTCTATAAAATTATGATGGGTATAGATAGAGTGAATGCAAGCAGGCTTTTTCCACTGAGGCAAGGGGAGGAAAAAACCAGAGGACTTGGGTTAAGGGTGAGGGGGGAAAAGTTTAAAGGGATCATTAGCGGGGGCTTCTTCACACAGAGAGTGGTGGGAGTGTGGAATGAGCTGCCAGCCAAGGTGGTAAATACGGGTTCTTTTTTAACATTTAAGAATAAATAGGACAGGTACATGGATGGGAGGTGTATGGAGGGATATGGTCCATGTGCAAGTCAGTGGGACGAGGCAGAAAATGGTTCGGCACAGCCAAGAAGGGCCAAAAGGCCTGTTTCTGTGCTGTAGTTTTTCTGTGGTTTCTATGGTTTCTAGTAACAGCAAAATGTGACTTTAATTTTTGTCCATTACTGCTCAGTTTATGTTTGATATTTAAACTGAGAGTTAAGATCACCAATCACATTTGGTAAGGCATCTCTTACATGAAGTGTAACAGTTCATGTCATTGCTGCTAATCTGGAATCTTTGCAGTTACTATACATTTGGAAGAGTTAATATGGCATCTTGAAACAGTAATGGAAAATTGTAAAATCAAAATCAGCTAGCAAATAATATCTAATAGCAACAACAATAATATAAAGACTTCAAAGTATTTTGTGTTCACTCCAATAAACTATGGAGTTGACATCTCCTTCCACTAGTCAAAGTGTGGAAGCAGGCCAGCCACAGCTGTGCTTTCACCCAGTTAGCCATTGGTCACTGAGCTGCAGCTCCAGTTCCCTAACACGGTGTGTAAGGAGCTGCAGCTGTGTGTACTTCAAGCAAATATACAGCAGCTATTAGGATGATAGAACAAATTATTATTATTATTATTATTATTAATAATAATATTAGTGGTAGTAGTAATAGAACAAATTATTACCCTTGAAGATTATGGAATTGAAAAACTTATCGATGTAATCAATGACATTTATGAGATTGGAATAATACCAGAAGAGATGAAAAAAATCAGTATTTATCACTCTTCCTAAGAAAGCTGGAGCAATAGAATGTGAATTCCATAGGACCATAAGTTTAATGAGTCATATCACCAAAATACTTCTACGAATTTTGATCACAAAAGTCAAAAGTAAGATACAAGCTGAAATAGGCAAAGAAAAATGTGGTTTTGTGAAAGACAAAGGTACAAGAAATGCAATATTGATGTTAAGAACACTATCAGAATGAGCTACTTAAGTGCAAAAAGATTTATGAAGGCTACTTGGATATTTCATTAAGAGACTAATAAAAGAAGATAAGGAGGTTTGTTCATTATTGCATATTATATGTTTTTTTGGAAAGAAGATCTATGGTTCAAGTGTGACTGTTTAAATGGTTACTCAAACATTCGAGTGAGAAAAGATGATAAAGGAACTTGTTTATTTAACCTAATATTTGGTTTGATTTTTTTTGTTTCTTTCTTAATTAACTAATTTGTAGTTTTTCCTACTAATGGGGCTTCTTTATATATTTATTTATTTATTTTTTATTTAGGGGAGGGTTCAATTACTTATGATATTACTAATTGGTATTTTTGAAAATTTAGTTGGGTTAAATATGCTATTATATTTTTTCTGCTTTATTACAGCGTCTTATTACCAAAATAATGGTCTACTTCTGCACCTATTGTATATTGTCTATTATTGCAAAACTCTGACCTTGTCAGTTTCATTGAAACCCAGATAAAAGAATTTTTTTTCTTTTTAATGATATAAGGGGTACATCCAATTTAATTATATGGGATACATTTAAAACATTTTTACGTGGTCAGATAATTTCTTATTCAGCTAAGCTTAAAATACAGACTAAGCAGAATTAGATAAGATTTCAAAACAAATTAAAGACTTAGATAATATTTATGCAATTTCCCCTAATATTGATTTATTCAAACAATGAGTGGAACTCCAATCACAATATAACCTATTATTAACTCATCCCATTGAAAGCTAATTGCTTAAATTAAAGAACCAATTTTATATGTTTGGAGATAAAAATAATAAACTGCTTACATCTCAATTAAAAACGGCAAGAGACAAAAAGCAAATTTTGAAAATTCGTAGGAAATTTGATACCCTGGCTTGGGAATATGAGGAAATTAATAAGATTTTTCAAGGTTTTTATACTGAACATTATAAATATCAATGTTCAGTAGATTCTTCTGAAATGAATGCTTTCTTACGAAAGATTGCTTTTCCTAAAATTTCTGTTGAGGATCAAAAACTATTGATGTCGCAATTTACGGAAGCTGAAATTCATTAGCTACTTTTTCACTGCAATCTGGTAAGGCCCCTGGACTTGATGGCTATCCTGTAGAATTTTATAAAAAATTTGAAAAATTGCTTTCTCCGTATATGTTGGAAATGTTTAAGGATTCTTTTGTGAAAGGTGATTTACCCTTTATTTTCTGTGAGGCTTCTATTTCTTTAATTTTTAGAAAGAATAAAGATCCTATTGATTTTCCCTCATACATACCTATTTCATTATTGAGTGTCGATGCTAAGATTCTGTCAAAGATAATGACCAATCGGTTGGAGAATATTTTGGGTAAAATTATTTTTAAAGGTCAAACAGGCTTTATAAAGGGTGGTTATTCTTTTTAAAATGTTTGGAGACTACTTAACATTATATATTCATTCTCTTTTAAAATTCCACAATACGTCGTTTCTTTGGATGCTGAAAATGCATTTGATCGAGTCGAATAGAAATATTTATTTAATGTTTTAGAGACATTTGGCTTTGGTGTTAATTTTAATAATTGGATTAGAATGATATATAAAGTGTCACATGCCTCAAGGAGATCTGTGATTTTTTTTGTGAGAATGATGTAATGGTCTTTTGGAGGTCACCTGATGTAATTTTCCTACCGATGTGATGTCACATGATGACATGTGTACCACGGGTATATAAGGGTAGACCCCAGATGACGCAGTTAGTTTTTAGTTTGTAGATTTCCAGGTAGAACGTGCTGTGTCTCCTTTTCTGTCGCGTGTTTGTTTTTGTGACACGGTTTCATTTTTGAAACAGTTGTGTATTCTGTTGCAAGATACAATATTACTGGACTGGAAATTTTTGGCTAGGTATGCTGATTTACCCTATTCCAGCAGTAGACAGGAGAGTGAAGAATTTATCGAAGTATAGGACCGAAGGATTGAGAGGAGTCGGCATCGTTTGGCAGTTTAAAAAAGGATCGACCTTATTGAGTCTTCGTTGAAGGAGTAGTGACCTGCATTAGAGATGACTCTTGCCAAAAGAGGAAAGAGCTCATGCAAAGGTTTGCTCTCTCTGAAAGAAATTAGAAAAGAGAAGGCTGGAAATATCAATAACTGTGGCGCTTCTCTTCCTGACGACCTTAACGTATTCTACGCAAGATTCGAACAGAAGAGGAGCATCCTGCTCCCTCTGGATGAACCAGACCCGGTGGCATCGAGATTCATCGTCACCGAGGAGGACGTTAGAAGGGCGCTCCTGAACATAAATCCAAGAAAGGTGACGGGCCTAGATGGCATCCCGGGACGAATTCTCCGGGCTTGTGCAAGCAAGCTAGCTAGAGTGTTTGCTGATATCTTCAACTGCTCCTTGCTTCAGTCTAAGATCCTCTCATATTTTAAGAAGGCAACGATAATCCCAGTGCCGATGAAGAGCAAGGTGGCATGCCTGAATGACTATTGACCTGTGGCTCTGACATCAATTGCTATGAAATGCTTCGAGAGATTGGTTAGGGCACACATCCATCACAGCCTACCGGTCAACATCGACGCTTTGCAACTCGCCTACCGGAGCAACAGGTCAACGGCAGATGCCATCTCTCTGGCCCTACGTTCCTCCTTAGAACACCTGGAGAATAAAGACGCATACGTAAGGCTCCTTTTCATTGACTACAGCTCTGCCTTTAACACCATCATTCCAAATAAACTGATTCCTAAACTCTGGAACCTGGGCCTTAGCACTCAGATCTGCAGCTGGATCTTCAACTTCCTCACAGACAGGACCAGGCTGTAAAAATAGGGGACAAGCTCTCCTCTACAATCACTCTGAGCACCGGTGCCCCACAAGGCTGTGTACTCAGCCCCCTGCTTTACTCACTGTACACCCATGATCGTGTAGCCAAGTTTCCATTGAACTCAATATATAAGTTTGCTGATGACACAACAATTGTAGGCCGTATCTCGGGTAATGATGAGTTTGAGTACAGAGAGGAAATTAAGAACCTGGTGGCATGGTGCGAAGATGATAGCCTATCACTCAACGTCAGCAAGGTGAAGGAATTGGTTGTTGACTTCAGAAGGAGTAGTGGACCGCACGACCCAATTTACATCGGTAGTGCGCAAGTGGAACAGGTCAAAAGCTTTAAGTTCCTCAGGGTCAATATCACAAATGACCTGACTTGGTCCAACCAAGCAGAGTTCACTGCCAAGAAGGCCGACCAGCGCCTTTACTTCCCTAGAAAACTAAAGAAATTTGGCCTGTCCCCTAAAACCCTCAATAATTTTTATAGATGCACCGTAGAAAGCATTCTTCCAGGGTGCATCAAAACCTGATATGGAAGTTGTCCTGTCCAAGACCGAAAGAAGCTGCAGAAGATCATGAGCACAGCACAGCACATCGCACAAAGCAATCTTCCGTCCGTAGACTCACCACAGCACACGCTGTCAGAGCAGTGCTGCCAGGATAATCAAGGACACAACCCACCCAGCCAACAGACTTTTTGTCCCTCTTCCCTCCGGGAGAAGGTTCAGGAGCTTGAAGACTCGTATGGCCAGATTTGGGAACAGCTTCTTTCCAACTGTGATAAGACTGCTGAACGGATCCTGATCCGCATCTGGGCCATAACCTCCAAATATCCGGACCTGCCCCTCGGTTTCTTTGCACTACCTTACATCCCATTTTTCTATTTTCTATTTATGATTTATAATTTAAATTTTTAATATTTACTAATTTTAACTATTTTTAATATGTTTAATATTTAATATTTGTAATCCAGGGAGTGTGAAGCGCAGATTCAAATATTGCTGTGATGATTGTACATTCTAGTACTAGTTGTTTGGTGACAATGAAATATAAAGTATAAATTAAGGTCAGTTGTTTTAAACTGTTTATTTACTGCATCATGAGTCCTTTGGACAGAACCAGCAGGAAAGTCACATGTATGGAGAAATCCTTCTCCAGAGAAGTCTCTCCCAATTGAACGTATAAATCTGCTGGACTTTCAAAGTCACCATTTTAAGAACTATATCTGACTTTATCGCTTTAAGAACTGTTTTCACATTTAAAGCTTTAAGAACCAGTGCCGAGTGATAATTTTTTGAACAGCTGCATAGTGGTTAACTTCCGGTTAGGATTTTTGTTTGTTTTTTCCTTATCATTTATCCGTGTTTAATAAATGTTTGGTTGTTTTTATATAACCTGTCTCGCTTGATATTCATTGTTGCCGGTTATGTAACATAATCTTTGGGGGCTCATCCGGGATGTTCCGATTTTGAGTTTAAGACCATAAGACCATAAGACCATAAGACAAAGGAGCAGAAGTAGGCCATTCGGCCCATCGAGTCTGCTCAGCCATTTTATCATGAGCTGATCCATTTTATCCTATTTAGTCCCACTGCCCCGCCTTCTCACCATAACCTTTGATGCCCTGGCTACTCAGATACCTATCAATCTCTGCCTTAAAGACACCCAATGACTTGGCCTCCACTGCTGCCCGTGGCAACAAATTCCATAGATTCACCACCCTCTGACTAAAAAAATTTTTTCGCATTTCTGTTCTGAAAGGGCGCCCTTCAATCCTGAAGTCATGCCCTCTCGTACTACATTCCCCCATCATGGGAAACAACTTTGCCACATCCACTCTGTCCAGGTCTTTTTAACATTCGAAATGTTTCTATGAGGTCTCCCCTCATTCTTCTAAACTCCAAGGAATACAGTCCAAGAGCGGACAAGCGTTCCTCATATTTTAACCCTCTCATTCCCAGAATCATTCTAGTGAATCTTCTCTGTACCCTCTCCAATGTCAGCACATCCTTTCTTAAATAAGGAGACCAAAACTGCCCACAGTACTCCAAGTGAGGTCTCACCAGCGCCTTATAGAGTCTCAACATCACATCCCTGCTCCTATACTCTATTCCTCTAGAAATGAATGCCAACATTGCATTGGCCTTCTTCACTACCGACTCAACCTGGAGGTTAACTTTAAGGGAATCCTGTACGAGGACTCCCAAGTCCCGTTGCATCTCAGAACTTTGAATTCTTTTCCCATTTAAATAATAGTCTGCCCATTTATTTTTTCTGCCAAAGTGCATAACCATACACTTTCCAACATTGTACTTCATTTGCCACTTCTCTGCCCATTCTTCCAATCTATCCAAGTCTCTCTGCAGACTCTCCATTTTCTCAGCACTACCGGCCCCTCCACCTATCTTCGTATCGTCAGCAAACTTAGCCACAAAGCCATCTATTCCATAATCCAAATCGTTGATGTACAATTTAAAAAGAAGCGGCCCCAACACTGATCCCTGTGGAACACCACTGGTAACCGGCAGCCAACCAGAATAGGATCCCATTATTCCCACTCTCTGTTTCCTGCCAATCAGCCAACGCTCTATCCATGTATGTAACTTTCCTGTAATTCCATGGGCTCTTGTCTTGTTAAGCAACCTCATGTGTGGCACCTTGTCAAAGGCCTTCTGAAAATCCAAATATACAACATCCACTGCATCTCCCTTGTCTAGCCTACTGGTAATTTCCTCAAAAAATTGTAATAGGTTTGTCAGGCAGGATTTTTCTTTAAGGAATCCATGCTAAGTTCTGCCTATCTTGTCATATGCCTCCAGGTACTCTGTAACCTCATCCTTGACAATCGACTCCAACAACTTCCCAACCACTGACGTCAAGCTAACAGGTCTATAATTTCCTTTTTGCTTCCTTGCCTCCTTCTTAAATAGCGGAGTGACATTTGCAATCTTCCAGTCCTCCGGAACCATGCTAGAATCTATCGACTTTTGAAAGATCATCGCTAATGCCTCCGCTATCTCCACAGCTACTTCCTTCAGAACACGAGGGTGCATTCTATCTGGTCCGGGAGATTTATCGACCTTTAGCCTATTCAGCTTCCTGACTACTTTCTCTGTCGTAATTGTGACTGCACACACTTCTCTTCTCTGCCCCCCTTGAGTGTCCGGTATCCTGCTGTCTTCCTCAGTGAAGACTGATGCAAACTACTTGTTCAGTTCCTCTGCCATCTCCTCATCTCCCATTACAATTTCTCCAGTATCATTTTCTATCGGTCCTATATCTACTCTCACCTGTCTTTTACTCTTTATATACTTGAAAAAGCTTTTAGTATCCTCTTCGATATTATTTGCTAGTTTCCTTTCATAGTTAATCTTTTGTCTCTTAATGACCTTCTTGGTTTCCTTTTGTAAGGTTTTAAAGACTTCCCAATCCTCTGTCTTCCTACTAATTTTTGCTTCCTTGTATGCCCTCTCCTTAGCTTTAACTTTGGCTTTGACTTCTCTTGTCAACCACAGTTGCATCCTTTTTCCACTCGAAAATTTCTTCTTTTTTGGAATATACCTGTCTTGCACATTCCTCATTTCTCGCATAAACTCCAGCCACTGCTGCTCTGCCGTCTTTCCCGCCAGTGTCTCTTTCCAGTCAACTTTGGCCAGGGCCTCTCTCATGCCACTGTAGTTTCCTTTACTCCACTGAAACACCGACACATCAGATTTCGGCTTCTCTTTTTCTAATTTCACAGTGAACTCAATCATGTTATGATCACTGCCTCCTAAGGGTTCCTTCACCTCAATCTCTCCAATCACCTCCGGTTCAATACCCAATCCAGTACAGCCGATCCCTTAGTGAGCTCAACAACAAGCTGTTCTAAAAAGCCACCTTGCAGACATTCTACAAATTCTCTCTCTTAAACACAAGTTTAAGTGTTGGTAATTACCGTTTTGTTTTGGAAAAGAGAAATATCCGATTTTTTTTGGTTTGATTGGTGTGTGTTGTATTCAGCGACAATGGATATTGATGGTTTAATGGAGATGCCTGACTTGGGGTCTTTAGTGAATGCGAGAAAACCTGAGGTATTGGAGATTGCTAGGAAGTTGGATATTAAAGGAATTATGAAAAATTCCACCAAAGCTTTCATACAAAGAAAAATTGCTGAACATTATATTAATTTGAAATTGTTTGATGAGGAGGTGTTAGATAAGTTTCCAATGAGTAATCTGGAAATGCAGTTACAATTCGAAGCTGATTTGGAAAAGAGACGGTTAGAAGCTGTAAATAAACAGAAGGAATTCGAGGCTAGGGAGGCTATTAAAATAAGGGAATTTGAAGAAAGAGAGCTAATAAAAAAAGGGAATTTGAAGAAAAAGAAGCTGAAAACCAGAGGAAATTTGAGCTGGAGATGCGAAAATTAAAGTCTGGGAATCAGTCTTCTGGTTCTACGAAACAGTTTATTGCTAGTCGTGAGGTTATTTTGGCTCCTCCATTTAAGGAAGCTGAAGTGGACAAATAATTCCAGCATTTTGAAACTGTTGCTCTGAGTTTAAAGTGGCCGAAAGACCAATGGCCAGTGATGTTACAAAGTGTAATTAAAGGCAAAGCACAACAAGTTCATACAGCTTTAAATGTTGATCAAGCACTGAATTATGATATTGTTAAGCAGCATATATTCAAGGCATATGCGATGGTTCCGTAAGCGTATAGAGAAAGATACAGAAATTTGAAGAAATCTGCGGAAAAAACCTATGTGGAATTTGCCTATGAGATATCTGTGTGTTTTGAGAGATAGGTTTCCTCTAAAAATGTGAATGGGGAGTATAATAAATTAAAAGAGTTGGTTTTGCAGGAGTAATTTAAAAGGAGCATTCCTGTTGAAGTGAGAACACACTTAAATGAACGGGGCACTGCTATATTGCAGGAGATTGCTAAATTAGCTAATGAGTATGTTTTAATTCGCAAGAATAAATTTTCTCCAGGTAAAATTTTTAAAAGGAAAAATAGCACAGAGAGTCAAGGTAAACCAGAAATTAAACCTGAAGTTAGTGAGAAAAGTAAGGATGAAGGGAGACATGTGAAGGAAAGACATTTTGGTATTATTTGTAATTATTGTAAGAAACCTGGACATGTAGTAGCTAATTGCTTTCGATTGAAAAGGAAAGAGAAAGAACTAGTCCCAGATGCGTGTGTGCAGAATATTGAAAAACTTGTGAAGCCACAGGGTTCAGAAAATATTAATAAAGATGTGTCAGAGTCTGACCAAGTTAAGAGGGGATATGAAACTTTTATAACAGAAGGATTTGTATCCTTGAAAGAAGGATCCAATTCAGTATCAATAAGAATACTTAGAGATACTGGAGCTTCTCAATCACTAATATTAGACAGTGTGCTAAAGTTTAGTGATGAGTCTGACATTGGTAAGGTAAATTATATAAGAGGAGTTGGGGGTGTCCTTATGCCAGTATATTTACATAAATTTAAGGTCAGGATTCATTACAGTGATGGTTAAAGTAGGACTACAATCCAGTTTACCTGTGAATGATGTTTCTCTTTTGTTAGGGAATGACTTAGCAGGTGGACAAGTTTTTCCTGAAGTGCATTTGACAATAAATTCAAATTCTGAGGATCCACAGAGGGATTCTAACACAGATTCTTCCTGTGTTGTAACAAGAGCTATGGCTAAAAAGACTGATGTACAGGATGAGGTTGTTACCCATGACAGTTCAAATCAAGATTCCAATTTTGAGGAAGTATCAGAAGCTTTCTTACCTACATTATTTGATCAGGATTTTGGGGGTAAGTCTGACCAGAAAGGTTTGTCTTTATCTCAGAAGGAGATGATAGCAGAGCAGGGTAGAGATCCTGAGATAGTTAAATTAAAAGAACAAGCTCTTCCAGTTAGTGAAATTGAAAAAGTACCAGTTGGATATTATTTTGAAAAGGGGGTATTAATGAGAAAGTGGAGATCAGCTACAATTCCTGCTAGTGAGGAATGGGAAGTTAACCATCAGTTAGTAGTTCCTAAAATTTACCGAAATGAGATTTTGACTATGGCTCATAATATTCCTTTGGGTGGTCATTTAGGTGTAAAGAAAACTATGAACAAAGTTTCTAAACATTTTTATTGGCCTAGTTTAAGACAAGATGTGGCGTCATTTTGTAGAACGTGTCATACATGTCAAATTGCGGGTAAACCTAATCAGGTTACTCCAGTGGCCCCACTGCATCCAATTCCAGTATTCGGTGAGCCGTTCTCAAAAATCATTGTAGACTGTGTAGGTCCTTTGCCAAAAACTAAAACTGGACATCAATATTTATTAACTATTATGTGCACAGCGTCTAGGTTTCCAGAGGCAATACCTCTTTGAAATATAACAGCCAAAGCTGTGACAGAGGCTCTTATAAAATATTTTACTTATTTTGGGTTGCCGAAGGAAATACAATCGGATCAAGGTAGTAATTTTATGTCTGGGTTGTTTCAGCAGATAGTTTATAAACTGGGAGCAAAGCAGATTATTTCATCAGCCTATCATCCAGAATCACAAGGAGCCTTGGAGAGATTTCGTTCCACACTAAAATCTATGATTAGGACATATTGTGTGGAAAATGAAAAGGACTGGGATGAAGGTATACATTTACTACTTTTTGAAGTAAGGGAGGCAGTACAGGAATCATTAGGTTTTAGTCCTTTTGAACTTGTGTTTGGACATAGAGTTCGAGGACCTTTGGCCTTGTTGAAGGAACAGTGGATTAATAAAGAAGTACACACTAATTTGCTAGATTATGTTTTAAAATTTAAATAAAGATTGTATAAAGCTTGTAGCTTGGCCAAGGAAAATTTAAAGTTAACTCAAATGAAGATGAAGACTTGGTACGATAAGGAAGCTAGGAGGACATCATTTAAGCCTGCAGATAAGGTGTTGGTTCTTTTCCTAGTGCAAATGAACCCATTACAAGCCAAATTTCATGGTCCTTATGAGATTAAGTCTAAGGTAAATGATATAGATTACGTGGTAAAAACCCAGATCAGAGAAAGACGACACAGCTGTGTCATATAAATATGATGAAACCGTATTATGAGAGAGAAGCTGATACTATGACTGTTGTGATCAATAATGACTCTGATCTTGATAAAAACTTAATGGAGGATTCATCTGAAACTCATTTTAAACCCATCTTACTTCAGCCAGGTTACCAAATTCGAAAATTCTAGAAAATATTGATGAAAAATTAGCTCATTTACAGCCGGGACAGAGAGAGCAGATGAAACAGTTAATTTTTAAATATAAAGATTTATTTCCAGACGTCCCCAGAAGAACCACTGTAGCTACGCATGATGTAGATATTGGAGATGCAAAACCCATAAAACAGCAATCTGTACCAAATGAACAGGGAAAAATCTGAACTTGCTGAATAAGAAATTAAGTATATTTTAGAGAATGATATTATTAGATATTCTAATTCAAATTGGAGTTCACGTGTGTTATGGTGCCTAAGCCAGACGATAGTATTAAGTTCTGTACGGATTACAGAAAGGTGAATGCTCTGACAAAAACTGATGCGTATCCAATCCCTAGAGTAGATGATTGTGTGGATAAAGTTGGACAGGCCAAATTCCTTAAAAAATTGATTTGTTAAAAGGTTATTGGTGTGTTCCATTGACGGATAGAGGCAGAGAGATTTCAGCATTTGTAACCCCATCTGGGTTATATGAATATAATGTTCTTCCATTTGGGATGAAGAATGCACCAGGTAATTTTCAGAGGATGATTAATAGTGTGATTCAGGGATTAAAAGATACAGATGCCTAATTTGATGATTTAGTTACAGGAAATAGTACGTGGAAAGCATATATTACTGCGGTGGAGAAACTATTTGAGAGACTTTCAAAAGCTAACTTGACTATTAACTTAGCTAGAAGTGAATTTGGTCATGCCACAGTGACTTACCTTGGTTATGTTGTGGGTCAGGGGAAATTAGCACCTGTTCAAGCAAAAGTTCAGGCAATTTTAGAAGTACCCAAAACTGGTAGAAAAACTCTCAGAAGGTTCTTGGGTATACATAGAAACATGGAAACATACATAGAAAATAGGTGCAGGAGTAGGCCATTCGGCCCTTCGAGCCTGCACCGCCATTTATTATGATCATGGCTGATCATCCAACTCAGAACCCCGCACCAGCCTTCCCTCCATACCCTCTGATCCCCGTAGCCACAAGGGCCATATCTAACTCCCTCTTAAATATAGCCAATGAACTGGCCTCAACTATTTCCTGTGGCAGAGAATTCCACAGATTCACCACTCTCTGTGTGAAGAAGTTTTTCCTAATCTCGGTCCTAAAAGGCTTCCCCTTTATCCTCAAACTGTGGCCCCTCGTTCTGGACTTCCCCAACATCGGGAGTAATCTTCCTGCATCTAGCCTGTCCAATCCCTTTAGGATCTTATACGTTTCAATCAGATCCCCCCTCAATCTTCTAAATTCCAACGAGTACAAGCCCAGTTCATCCAGTCTTTCTTCATATGAAAGTCCTGCCATCCCAGGAATCAATCTGGTGAACCTTCTTTGTACTCCCTCTATGGCAAGGATGTCTTTCCTCAGATTAGGGGACCAAAACTGCACACAATACTGCAGGTGTGGTCTCACCAAGGCCTTGTACAACTGCAGTAGTACCTCCCTGCTCCTGTACTCGAATCCTCTCGCTATAAATGCCAGCATACCATTCGCCTTTTTCACCGCCTGCTGTACCTGCATGCCCACTTTTGTATGGTAGGATATTACAGAAAATTTTGTAAGGATTTTGCAAACATTTCTCTTCCATTAACTAATCTCTTGAAGAAAAATGAAAAGTTTGTTTAGACAGAGTCTTGTCAGGAGGCATTTGATAAATTGAAAACTATAATATGTAGTCAACCTGTACTAAATCTCCTGACTTTGAAAAACCATTTTCGTTAGCTGTAGATGCTAATGATGAAGCTGTAGGAGCAGTGTTACTTCAAAAAGATGGTGATGATGAAGTTGATCGTCCAGTAGCTTATATTTCTAAGAAATTTAATACCCATCAAGGAAATTATTCAACAATAGGGAAAGAATTATTATCTCTTGTTTTGGCTTTACAACATTTTGAAGTGTACGTTGGTACTACTCATAAACCACTCACAGTTTATACTGATCACAATCCGTTAGTATTTTTGAGTAAGATGAAAAACAAAAATAGAAGATTATTAAATTAGAGTCTAATGTTACAGGAGTACAATATCTTGATCACTCATATTAAGGCTAAAGATAATGTGATCGCTGATTGTTTATCTAGATGTTATGTGTACAATGAAAATTTGTTTTTTTTGGAGTGGTATTTTTACATTTGTAACACTCCTACTGTATATTAGTTTGTAAAGTGCTGAAAGATGAGACTGTATATATTGTGTATGTTGTAAATTATATACCTCTATTTTTTTGTATAAATTGTTAATTGTTAATTTTTTTTTCTTTAGAGACCAATTCTTTTTAGAGGGAGGTGTTACATGCCTTGAGGAGAGCTGTGATTTTATTTTGTGAGAATGATGTAATGGTCTTTTGGAGGTCACCTGATGTAATTTTCCTACCGATGTGAGGTCACGTGATGACATGTGTACCACGGGTATATAAGGGTAGACCCCAGATGACGCAGTTAGTTTTTAGTTTGTAGATTTCCAGGTAGAATGTGCTGTGTCTCCGTTTCTGTTGCATGTTTGTTTTTGTGACTCAGTTTCATTTTTGAAACAGCTGTGCATTCTGTTGCAAGATACAATATTATTGGACTGGAAATTTTTGGCTAGATGAGCTGATTTACCCTATTCCAGCAGTAGAAGGGAGAGTGAAGACTTTATCGAAGTACAGGGCCGAAGGATTGAGAGGAGTCGGCATCGTTCGGTAGCTTAATAAAGGATCGACCTTATTGAGTCTTCGTTGAAGGAGTAGCGACCTGCATTAAGATAACTCTTGCCAAAAGAGCAAAGAGTTCATGCAAAGGTTTGCTCTCTGTAAAAGAAATTAAGGTCAGTTGTTTTAAACTGCTTAGTAGTAGTAGTAGTAGTAGTCATACTTTATTGATCCTGGGGGGAAATGGTTTTCGTTACAATTGCACCAAAAATAATAAATAGTAATAGAAACATAAATAGTTAAATAGTAATATGTAAATTATGAAATAAGTCCAGGACCAGCCTATTAGCTCAGGGTGTCTGACCCTCCAAGGGAGGAGTTGTAAAGTTTGATGGCCACAGGCAGGAATGACTTCCTATGACACTCCGTGCTGCATCTCGGAGGAATGAGTCTCTGGCTGAATGTACTCCTGTGCCCACCCAGTACATTATGTAGTGGATGGGAGACATTGTCTAAGATGACATGCAATTTAGACAGGATCCTCTTTTCAGACACCACCATGAGAGCTTCCAGTTCCATCCCCACAACATTACTGGCCCTTACGGATGAGTTTGCTGATTCTGCTGGTGTCTGCTACCCTCAGCCTGCTGCCCCAGCACACAACAGCAAACGTGATAGCACTGACCACCACAGACTCGTAGAACATCCTCAGCATTGTCTGGCAGATATTAAAGGACCTCAGTCTCGTCAGGAAATAGAGATGGCTCTGACCCTTCTTGTAGACAGCCTCAGTGTTCTTTGACCAGTCCAGTTTATTGTCAATTCGTATCCCCAGGTATTTGTAATCCTCCACCATGTCCACACTGACCCCCTGGGTGGAAACAGGGGTCACCGGTACCTCAGCTCTCCTCAGGTCTATCACCAGCTCCTTAGTCTTTTTCACATTAAGCTGCAGATAATTCTACTCACACTATGTGACAAAGTTTCCTACCGTAGCCCTGTACTCAGCCTCATCTCCCTTGCTGATGCATCCAACTATGGCAGAGTCATCAGAAAACTTCTGAAGATGACAAGACTCTGTGCAGTAGTTGAAGTCCGAGGTGTAAATAGTGAAGAGAAAGGGAGACAAGGCAGTCCCCTGTGGATCCCCAGTGCTGCTGATCACTCTGTCGGACACACAGTGTTGCAAGCACACGTACTGTGGTCTGCCAGTCAGGTAATCAAGAATCCATGATACCAGGGAAGCATCCACCTGCATCGCTGTCAGCTTCTCCCCCAGCAGAGCAGGGCGGATGGTGTTGAACGCACTGGAGAAGTCAAAAAACATGACCCTCACAGTGCTCCTGGCTTGTCCAGGTGGGCGTAGACATGGTTCAGCAGGTAGACGATGGCATCCTCTACTCCTAGTTGGGGCTGGTAGGTGAACTGGAGGGGATTTAAGTGTGGCCTGACCATAGGACGGAGCAGCTCCAGAACAAGTCTCTCCAGGGTCTTCATGATGTGGGAGGTCAATGCCACCGGTCTGTAGTCATTGAGGCCACTGGGGCGCAGCGTCTTTGGCATAGGGACGAGGCAGGACATCTTCCACAGCACAGGAACCCTCCGGAACCTCAGGCTCAGGTTCAAGACATGGCGAAGTACTCCACATAGCTGAGGGGCACAGGCTTTGAGCACCCTGGTACTGACACCATCCGGTCTTGCAGCCTTGCTTGGGTTGAGACGTTTCAGCTGTCTTCTCACCTGTTAAGCTGTGAAGCCCACCGTGGTGGTTTCGTGTGGGGAAGAGATATCATCATGAGAGCAGGGTGGGGGACTGTGAGGAGGGGTAGCAGGGGATAGTGGAATATGTGTTGGTTGGGGGCCAACAACTGATGGCTCATGGGGGATGGGCAGGGGCCACAATGTCAAATCTGTTAAAGCACAGGTTAAGTTCGTTGGCCCTGTCCACACTGCCTTCAGCTCCTCTGTTGCTAGTTTGCCGGAACCCAGTGATGGTCCTCATCCCCCTCCAGATCTCTCTCATGTTGTTCTGCTGGAGTTTCCACTTAAGCTTCCTCCTGTACCTGTCTTTAGCCTCCCTGATTCTGGCTTTCAGGTCCCTCTGTATTGTCCTCAGCTCCTCCCTATTTCCATCTCTAAACGCCCTCTTTTTAGCGTTCAGGATGTTCTTAATGTCTTCTGCCATCCATGGCTTGTTACTTGAATAACAAAGGACAGTTCTTGTCGGAACATTGCAGTCCACACAGAAGCTGATGTAATCAGTGATGCACTCTGTGAGCCCATCAATATCCTCTCCATATGGCTCACAGAGTGCCTGCCAGTCTGTCACCTCAAAGCAACCCTGGAGCACCTCATAAGCCTCCTCCGACCATTTTCTTCTTTATGCAGTTTATTTACTGCATCGTGAATCCTTTGGACAGAACCAGCAGGAAAGTCATGTCTATGTGTCATGGTCCGTTCTGTAAAGTCCATATTCCGGTTCACGGTCCGGTCCATCGACCCTTGCTCCAGGTTTTCCTGTCTACCCTGTTTCTGTTCTTGTTGAACTCTAATTGAGGCAGCTGATGCTCGTTGGGGCTGGCTGCATAAATAGCTCCAGAGACCAGGGTGTGGCTGCTGGATTGTTCTTGTCCTTACTCCTTGTATCCCTTCCTCTGCCTTCTGTTTCCTCGCCTGAAGCCCTGCCTTGTCTTTCCGGTAACTCTCGCCTCACCTGAAGTTCTCGTCTCGCCTTGCTTTGCCAGCAGCCTTGCCTTGCCTTGCCGGTAACTCTTGCCTCACCTGTAGTTCTCGTCTCACCTTGCATTGCCTGAAGCCTTGCCTTGTCTTGCTGGTAACTCTCGTCTCGTCTCGCCTGCAGTCTTGTCCTGGAGCCACCCTGTACCTAGCTCCATTCCAGTCCCTTGCCTCCGCCCAGGTAAGGCAGGCCGTCTTGCCGTTACCTGTGGTTGGTTCTGTCCCTTCCTGTCCCTTGCCTCCATCAGGTAAGCCAGGCCGTCTTGCCATTACCTGCGGTTCGTTCTGTTCCTTCTTGTTCCATGCCTCCGTCGGGTGGTGATCCGCGCCCCGCCCAGGAGTACCGCGCCCTGCCCAGGTGAACCGCACCCTGCCCAGGAGGAGCCTGCCTAGCCTCAAGCCTGAAGACTCCAGCCTCGTCCTGCCTGCCTGCCACGCCTCATCCTTGCCTAGTTCTGGGGTCTGAGCCAGAGGCAAGACGCAGGTATTGGGTCCTTGTCCAGTCTCTGGCTCGGAGTCCAAGCCCGGGTTTCTAGCTCTCTTGTCAAGTCCTGTTCTGGGTTCCCTGTTTTCGTGTCCATGTCCTTGCCTGTATCCTAGTCCTGTCCCTAGTACTTCAGTGTCTGTGTCTTGCACTTGGGTCCGTTCCCAGCCATCCCCCTATGACACTATGAAGAAATCCTTCTCCAGAGAAGTCTCTCCCAATTGAACGTATAAATCTGTTGGACTTTCGAAGCTTCCATTTTAAGAACTACAACTGACTTTATCGCTTTAAGAACTGTTTTGGCATTTAAAGCTTGAAGAACCAGTACCAAATGAACAGCTGCATAGTGGTTAAATTCCGGTTAAGGTTTTCGTTTGTTTCTTCCTTATCATCTATCCGTGTTTAATAAATGTTTGGTTGTTTTCATATAACCTGTCTCGATTGATATTCATTGTTGCCGGTTACGTAAAAAAAGCTCCTCTTACTACTGCTATTACTAATAATTGTAGGTCTCCTTTTTTTCAGCTTTCACGGGGGACAAGGCAAGGCTGTCCATTAAGTCTTTTGTTATTTAATTTAATATTAGAACCCCTTGCTACTGCTCTTCGTGAAGCTAAAAATATTAATGGGATTTTTGTGAATGAGACCATTCATAAGGTTTCTCTTTACGCTGACGATTCATTGATTTATTTATCTAATCCTGAGGAATCTATTCCTGTCTTGCTAAAATTATTCAATGAATTTGGAGGTTTTTCAGGATATAAAATAAATTTTAGTAAAAGGGAATTGTTTCCTTTAAATGAATCTGTTTCTATATATGATAATACTCCTTTCAAAGTCACAGATTCTTTTAGATATTTAGGTGTTGTAATCACTGAAAAATATAAGGATCTTTATAAAGCCAATTTTGTTCCCTTGGTAGACTCTATGAAGTACTTATTTAGTAGTTGGCGTCCACTTACATTTTCACTTGTCGGTCGCATCCATATAGTCAAAATGACGATTTTATCAAAATTTTTATATTTATTTCAGAATATCCCTGTTTTTTTGACTAAGAAGTTTTTTGATCGGATTGATTCTATTATTTTATCTTTTATTTGGAATAATAAAAGACCAGGAATTAGTAAATGTCACTTACAAAAGTTGAAAAAGGATGGAGGTCTTGCTTTGCCTAATTTAAGAATGTATTACTGGGCTGTAAATGTGCGATACATGTCCTTTTGATTATATTGGGTGGATAAGAATGATCGGCCAATTTGGGTAGACCTGGAATTGAAAGCTGTGAAACAGTTTTATTTAACCTGATTATTGGGAGCTGCTTTACCTATACAAGTAGTTAAAATTGCTAATTTAAACTTCTACCCTGCGATTAACATAGAAAATAGAATAGTACAGCACATTACAGGCCCTTCGGCCCACAATATTGTGCTGACCCTCAAACCCTGCCTCCCATATAACCCCCTACCTTAAATTCCTCCATATACCTGTCTAGTAGTCTCTTAAACTTCACTAGTGTATCCACCTCCACCACTGACTCAGGCAGTGCATTCCATGCACCAACCACTCTCTGAGTAAAAAAACTTGCTCTAATATCCCCCTTGAACTTCCCACCCCTTACCTTAAAGCCATGTCCTCTTGTATTGAGCGGTGGTGCCCTGGGGAAGAGGAGCTGGCTATCCACCCTATCTATTCCTCTTATTATCTTGTACACCTCTATCATGTCTCCTCTCATCCTCCTTCTCTCCAAAGAGTAAAGCACTAACCTCCTTAATCTCTGATCATAATGCATACTCTCTAAACCAGGCAGTATCCTGGTAAATCTCCTCTGTACCCTTTCCAATGCTTCTACATCCTTCCTATAGTGAGGCGACCAGAACTGGACATAGTACTCCAAGTATGGCTTAACCAGAGTTTTATAGAGCTGCATCGTTACCCCGCAGCTCTTAAACTCTATCCCTCGACTTACGAAAGCTAACACCCCGTCAGCTTTCTTAACTACCCTATCTACCTGTGAGGCAACTTTCAAGGATCTGTGGACATGTAACCCCAGATCTCTCTGCTCCTCCACACTACCGAGTATCCTGCCATGTTCTTTGTACTCTGCCTTGGAATTTGTCCTTCCAAAGTGTACCACCTCACACTTCTCTGGGTTGAACTCCATCTGCCACTTCTCAGTCCACTTCTGCATCCTATCAATGTCTCTCTGCAATCTTTGACAATCCGCTACACTACCTACAACACCACCAACCTTTGTGTCGTCTGCAAACTTGAGAACCCACCCTTCTACCCCAACATCCAGGTCATTAATAAAAATCACGAAAAGTAGAGGTCCCAGAACAGATACTTGCGGGACACCACTAGTCACAATCCTCCAATCTGAATGTATTCCCTACACCACGACCCTCTGCCTTCTGCAGGCAAGCCAATTCTGAATCCACCTGGCTAAACTTCCCTGAATCCCATGCCTTCTGACCTTCTGAATAAGCCTACCGTGTGGAACCTTATCAAATGCCTTACTAAAATCCATGCAGATCACATCCACTGCACTACCCTCATCTATATGCCTGGTCACCTCCCCAAATAACTCTATCAGGCTTGTTAGACACGATCTGCCCTTCACAAAGCCATGCTGACTATCCCTGATCAGACCATGATTCTCTAAATGCCCATAGATCCTATCTCTAAGAATCTTTTCCAACAGCTTCCCACCACAGACATAAGGCTCACTAGTCTATAATTACCAGTAATTTGAAAAGAAAGATTGAGCATTCTTTACAAATTTGGCTCCAGTTCCGAATTTTTTTAATCTTAAAAAATTTAAACTTTGTAGTTTAATTTATAGAAATTTCTTTTTTAAGCCTTCTTTGAGTGATCCAAGTTTTTTACTTTGGAAAAATAAAGGTATTAATTCTTTTCAGGATTTTTTAAAGAAGATAGATTGATGTCTTCTGAACAATTATTTGATGAATATTCTCTTTCATACTCACACTTTTTACAATACCTCAAGTTAGACATTTCTTACAAAAATATTTAAGTAATTTTCCTTACATATTAGATGCTGACTTGTTAGATACTATTATGAGTACGAACCCTTTGATGAAGAGGTCTATTAGAAGAATTTATAATTTATTATTGCAATGGGATAAGCGTCCTTTATTCAAGATTAAACAAGATTGGGAAAAGGAACTCAATTTGACTTTTATGATGGAGGATTGGAAGCGGATTCTGAAGCTGGTTAACTCTTTTGGATAATAATAATATAAAGATTTGAAAAGAAAGATTTGCTTGTTTGTTTTATCGACTACATAAAAGCATTTGATAAAGTGCAGCACAATAAGTTATTTGAAATATTACATAAAACTCTAGATCTAGATTCGAAAGACCTCCGCCTAATCAGAAATCTGTACTGGGAACAAACTGCCGCTGTAAGAATAGATGGAGAAGTGAGTCAGTTTACGAAAATCAAGAGAGGCGTTAGACAAGGGTGTGTTTTCTCCTCTGATTTATCTAATGTGCACAGTGAAACAATATTACAAAAAATAAGAGCTATCTTGGGAATCAAATTTGGCAGTGAAAACATCAATAATTTCAGATATGCCAATGACATTGTGTTAATTGCAAGTACGGAGGAAGAACTACAAAACTTAATTGATATAATTGTTGAAGAAAGTGCAAAAATGGGTCTACCTATCAATTGCAAAAGGACAGAATGTATGGTGATATCCGAAAAGAAGGAGAATCCTATTTGCAGGCTGAGAATAAATGTGGAAGACATAAAACAAGTAAAGAACTTTTACTACTTAGAAAGCTGGGTGACAACAGATGGCAGGTGTGACTTGGACATCAAGAGAAGAATAGGGATGGCAAAAGACACCTTTAGGAGAATGAAGAGTATACTGACCAATACTAAACTAGGCATGACAACCCGCCTCAGAGTACTGAAGTGTTATGTTTATCCAGTTATGTTATATGGCTCAGAATGTCAGACAATATCTAGTAACATGAGGAAGCGAATTGTAGCAGCAGAGATGTGATTTTTGAGGAGGATGCAAAGAATATCATGGACGAAACGAATATCTAACGAGGATGTCACAAACTGGGCATGGCACCTGATGATGATGATGATTAGGGTGACTGGAAATCTCCCAGATCTCCCACATCTGGCATTAAGAACACACCTCTAACACTGGATCCATTGTCGCAACTCTAGCTCAGCACTAATAGACAAAGACAGAAATAAACTTTGCATAATCTTACCATAGCTGACACCCCTTCTCTCCAAAGCTTCAAGTACTGCATCTTATTTCATGGTCTCACACAATGGCTGTTCCTTCTAAAGTCAGCGAAAAGTTTTGAAAGGCCTCACTCATGCTCACTCCCCACAAACAAGCAACAGCTCAAGATACTTCAAGCCTACTGCAAAGTTCTAAAATGTCCCTCTTGGGTCCTAAATCTCTCATTCACTCTCCACAAACATACAACTGCTCACAATATCTTTGCCCACTAAGAAGTTCCAAAATGGCCCACTGGCTTTTCATATTTTATGCTCACTCTCAAACAAGTGAGTGCCAAAAATCACCATGTATCCCCACCATCCAGGCGATGCCCCCTTTTCACTCTTACAGAGCAGGAAGTCCCACTTCACCTGACTTAGGAGTATCCACTTTTCTATACCATTCATTTCTTGAACCAAGCAGACAGCCCGAATCCTGCCTCAGTGATGGGGACTACAGACCGCTTCTTGCACTCTGTAGACATATGCTTAGTTGAATTATTTTTTACCAATATATGTAAATTTATGCTCTGACTCCCGTCCAATCTATGCTTCAATGAGCAAGTTTATCATTGCATCTGCATTTCAATGTACTTGTGCAGTGAAGTGCGAAATAAACACTGCTTGATTTGACTTGACTTGAGTGTCTTCAAAGCGTTCAGTGGGATTTAGCGATAGAATAATGACATTCCTCGCTGAGGAGAGCAAAGAGAAGCCTCATTTTTCAGGCTGTGGATACCTGTTCAAGTTGTCACTGAACCCCTTCACTGAACAATGTTGTAATCCCTACGTTAGTTCACTCCACAAACATGATATTGAATGTTTTTGAAATCTTTGCGCCAGTTGTGAATATTACCTGGGATAGTTTCTAGGTATTGCTGTTATTGGGTTGATAGTGTTTGTAGAATATGTCCTGACTGTCAATGTGAAATGACCAAACCACCATCTTACAAGGAAGACATGGCCTGGGTTTTAAAACATCCACTTCAAGGATCCTGAGAAATCAATTGCAGGATATATTTTCAACCTGGATCACTTTACTCATGGAATTATGTTTTGACAGCTGCAAAGAAAGAGGTCAGTCAGACATTGTTCCGGTATTGGCTCTTTGTATGAGTAATCCAATCTCTTGCCATCACCACAGAGCCCTGCAACTTCTTCCCCCTCAGTGATTTATCGATCTCCCCACATGTGCTAGAGTGGAATCTACCTTCATGACATCCCTGTCAGTGATTTACAGACCAAACACTGGAGAACATGCTTCCTTGTGAATGCAGTTGATAATTGTTCTGAAATTAATCAGAGTTCCACATTGTTATTGAAAGAACATAAAGAATTTCTCCCTGATGTCTACAAAGCTGACTATCATGATGTACAGCGGGATCATAGAATCACAGAGTCATTGGACTATGCAGCAGAAAATCAGGCCATTTGACCCATCTAGTCCATACTGAACTGTTCATCTCCCATTGACCCACACCCAGACCATTGTCCTCCATACCCTTTCCAGCGATGAACCTATCCAAATTTGTCTTAAAAATTGAATTTGAACCAGCACCCACCACTTCCAATGGTAGCTCGCTCCGCACTCTCACATGGTCACCCTCTGAGTGAAGAGTATCCCCTTCATGTTCCTCTTAAATATTTCATCTTTCACTCTTAACCCATGACATCTAGTTTTATTCTCACCGACCCTCAGTGGAAAAGGCCTGCTTGCATTTACTTTAACTATACACCTCCTAATTTTCTAAACTGTATCAAATCAGTCTACTATGCTTCAGGAAATAAATTCCAAACCTATTCAACCTTTCCCTAGAACTCAGATCCTCAAGTCCTGGCTACATCCTTGTAAAATTTCTCTGCACTCTCTTAATCTTATTGACGCCTTTCCAGAAGTTAAGTGACCAAAACTGTACACAGTACTTCAAATTAGGTCTCAACAACATCTTGTACAACTTCAACATAACATCCCACCTCTTCCACTCAATACTTTAATTTATAAAGACCACTGTGACAAAAGCATTCTTTATGACTCTATCTACCAGTGTGCCACTTTCAGGAAGTTATAGACTTGTATTCCCATCCCTTTGTTCTACAACTCTCCTCAGTGCCCTACCACTCACCATGGTTTTCACACCCAAAGTGCAACACCTTTCTGTATTAAATTCCGCCTGCTATTTTTTCAGCCCATTTTTCCAACTGGTCCAGATCCTACTGCAAGTTTTTATCGTCTTCCTTGCTGTCCACTGCACTCCTAATCATGGTATCATCAGCAAATATGCTGATCCAGTTGACCACATTATCAGCCAGTCCATTGATATACCGTAGATGACAAATAATAGACCCAGCATCAATCCCTGCGGCACAGCACTAGTCACAGGTCTCCAGTCTGAGAGGCAACAATCTGCCATCACTCTTTGTCTTCTCCCTTGAAACCAATGTCTAATCCAACTTACTACCTTATCTTGAATGCCAAGTGACTAAACTTTCTTGACCAAGTTCCGTGAGGGACCCTGTGAAAGGCCTTGCTAAAATCCATGTAGACAATATTCATTGCCTTGCTTGCATTCAAGATACAGTAGTGAATTTGATTACACATTGGCTTTGTGGTAGATGGCTGCCTCTCTGGCTGGGGGCCTGTGACCTGGGGAGTGCTGGACTGATCAGTGCTGGGTCTGTTGTTGCTTGTCATCTGTATCAATGATCTGGATGATAGCATGATTAACCAGATCAGCAAATTTGAGGATGACACCAAGATTGGAGGTGTAGTGCATAGCGAGGAAGTCTATCATGACTTGCAGGGGGATCTGGAGCAATGCTCTTCGGTGGGACCATCCAGGGTAGGTCTTACACAGTAAATGATGAGGCACTGAGGAGTATTGTAGAACAATGGAATCTGTGATTAAAGGTCGATTCTTCATTGCAAGTGTTGTCACAGGTTGACAGAGTTGTAAAGAATGCTTTCGACACATTGAATTTCTTAATGCATTGAGTACTGGAAATGGGATGTTAATCTGAAGTTATATAAAACATACATGAAGCCTAATTTGGAGCATTGAGAGCAATTTTGGTTACCTACCAACAGGAAAGATGTAAATATAAGGAAAAATTGAATAGGTTAGGACTCTATTCTTGAAATATAGAAGATTCAGAAAAGATTTGATAGAGGTAAAGAAAATTATGAGGGCTATAGATAGGGTAAATGCAAACAGGATTTTTTCACTACAGATGTTTGGGAATACTACTGGAGGTCATGAGTTAAGTGTGAAAGGTGAAAAGTTTAAGAGGAACATGAAGGGAAACCTTTTCAGTCGGAAGGCAGTGAGAGTGTGGAACAAGCTGCCAGCACAAGTGGTGCATGTGAGCTCGATATCAACGTTTGAGAAATTTTATAGATGTTTGGATGGTAGGGGTATGATTGGCTATGGTCCTGCTGCAGGTCAATGGGAGAAGGCAGTTTAAATGGTTTGGCACTGACTAGATAGACAAAAAGACCTGTTTCTATGCCGTATTTTCCTGTGACTCTATGACTCTCACATCCATGACGCTGCTTTCATCAAATGTCCTGGTGACTTGCTCGGAAAACTTAAAAACTTTGGTTAGACATGACCTACCCTGCACAATCCATGTTGACTATCCCTAATCAGTCCCTGTCTATCTGCGTACTTATCTACCCTCTCCTTTAGAATACCTTCCAGTAACTTATTCACCACTGATATCTGGCTCATTGGACTATAATTTCCTATTTATTTTTGGAGCCTTTCTAAAGCATTTTGTAGAACATCCAATCCTCCAGCACATCACTCGTGGCTAAGATGTTTTAAATATCTCTCCTAGGGCCATGGAATTTCTGCAATAGCCTCCCACACTGTTCAAGAGAACACCTTATCAACCCCTGGGGATTTATGCACCCTAATTTGTCTCAGTCTCGTAACCACCTCCTCCTCTGTAATCTGCATATGGCCTTTGACCTCATTGCTGCTTTGCTTCACCTCTATAGACACTGTGTCCATCTCCCGAGTAAATACAGATTCAAAAAGCCCATTTAAGATTTGCGCCATCTCTTTTGGCTCCATGCATACATGACCACTCTGATCTTCCAGAGGGACAATTTTCTCTCTTGATAAATCTGTAGGAGCCCTTGGGATTCTCCTTCACGTTGTTTTCTGGAGTAACCTCATGTCTTCATTTATCCCTCCTGACTTCTGGTTGCTCCAGTCACTGGAAAACATCTGAACTCTCTCTTTCTCCTTGTTTATCACACAGGGAGTCAAGGGGGTACAAATGGAAACAAAAACTTCAGTCTGTCACATCCACCGAGCACTGCACTTGTAGGGTATGGTAACTGTTGGAAACATGCAATGCACAATGCACCGCCACTGACATTGAGTTGGGGTTCACTTTAAGAGGCTGGTCTGATACGATGATCTAATTACATAAAGTACACTTAGCATGCTTTGTGTTCAGTGTTTGGAGTATAATAAATGAGTAGTTATGGTTTTTCTTAAACATCAAACACCTCTGTTATTATTATTTGCTAAAGCCTACACACACATTTCCCATTTGAGTCAAAACACAGAAAGAGATCCGTCAGACCACTTTGTTCATGCTGAACAACATGCCAAACTGACTTTATCCCATTTGCCTGTATTTGTCCCATATTCTTCTGAACCTTTCCTATCCATATTATTTGCTCCACAACCTTCAATACTTCAGCAATTTGTTTGTCCAGTTACCTCTTAAACATTGTGAGAACACCTGCTCACAATACCTTCTCATTCCAGATTGAAAGCATCTTCTAACCTTAAAACTGTGTCCCCTTGTCTTAGACGTTCCCAACATAGGAGAGGGATTTCTGCTATCTGCCGTGACTATCCCAGTTGTAATTTTGTACAATTCCATGAGGTCAGGCTCAGCATTCTCCATTCTGGGAAAAGTGCTGATCACTGGTGAATGAGTTTTGGTTTGATGTTGTCCTCAGACATGCTGACCAGCTGGGAGAGAGAATTGGCCTTGGTGTTCTTGCTGCTGGGACGTTAGTCTGGAGCTCATTTATCCTCACTAAAGCATTGCAACTCTGGTGATTAGTACTGGATGGTGTCAAGCTTCTTGATTGCTGTTGGACCTGCACTCATCCAGGTGAGTGGTGAGTATTCCATTACGCTCCTGACTGGAGCTTTGTAGATGATGGACATGCTTTGGGGAGTCAGGACGTGACATGCTGCAGGATTCCTCGCCTTTGACCTGCTCTGTTAGCCCTGTGTTATATAGCTAGACCAATTCAATGATAACCCCCAGAATGTTGATAGTAGGGGATTCAGTGATGATGATGCCACTGAATGTCAAGGGACGATGGTTCTCTTGTTAGAGATTGTCATTGCCTGGCACTTGCATGGCTTGAATCTTACTTGCGACTTGTCAGGCCAAGCCTGGATGTTGTCCACGTCCTGCTGCATTTGTGTATGAACTGCTTCACTATCTGAGGAGTCATGCAGAACATTGTGCAGTCATCTGTGAACATCTCCACTTCTGACCTTATGATGGAAGGTCATTGATGAAGCAGCTGAAGATGGTCCTAGGACACTTCCCTGAGGAACTCTTGTGGTGATGTCCTGAGATGATTGACTTCCAACCACCACAACCATCTTCCTTTGCATCAGGTATGATTCCAACCAGCAGAGGGTTTTCCCCCTAATTCCCATTGATTCCATTTTAGTTAGGACACCTTGATGCCATACTCGGTCAAATGCTGCCTTGATTTTGAAAGCTATCACTCTCACCTATTTAGCTCTTTGGTCCATGTTTGGACCAAGGAGGTGATGAGGTCGGAAGTTGAGTGGCCTTGACGGAACCCAAACTCGAAATTCATAAGCAGGTTATTGTTGAGTAGATGCTGCATGATCATACTGTTGTTGGCGCCTCCTATTACTTTGTCAATGATTGTGAGTAGGCTGATAGGGCAGTCACTGGTAGGGTGGGACTTGTCCTGTTTCTTGTGTACAGGACATATCTGGGCAATTTTCCACATTGCAGGGTAGATGTCGGTGTTGTAGCTGTACTGGAACAGCTTGGCTAGTGGCACAGCAAGTTCTGGAGCACAAACTTCAGGACTATTGTGGGATTTTGTCAGGGCCCGTAGCCATCGCAGTATCCAGTGCTTTCAACCATTTCTTGATATCATGTGGAGTTAATCGGATTGGCTGCATACTGACATCCAGGATGCTGGGGAATTGTGGAGGAGACCAAGCTGGGTCATCAACTGGACACTTCTAGCTGAAGATTTCTTTAATAAAATCATATAAAATTAGCATTCTGCAATCAAAGCTATGCTATCCTGACCAATTCAACTGCATATAAAACTCATGCTTAGATTTTTCCAACAGATGGTCGACCATGGATATAAGACTAATGTCTCCAGGCATCTGGCGCTCACCTGTGGCCTCCTGTAAAGTTCTCCATCATGTCCACACTATGTGATGTATCGCAATGATCTGGTCAGGCAAAAGAAGTGCAGATGAAAAATTCTGATAAACAATGACTGCTGCATTACTGAAGTTCAGGAGGCTTCTCTCATTGTCCGGACACCACAATATCCTGAACATCCTTCACATACATGAGGAGTAAAAATCTTTACGTTATGTCTCTGTCTAAATGTGTAATGTGCAATCATAGTAATTTATTATAATTTATAATGAATAGAACAGTCAATGTAATATAGAATACACTCAAATCAGCGTGAGTTAATCAATCTGATGGGCTGGTGGAAGAAGCTGTCCTGGAGCCTGTTGGTTCTGGCTTTTACATTGTTCTGCCACTTCCTGGATGGTAGCAGCTGGAATAAATTGTGGTTGGAGTGATTCGGTCCCCAATGATCATACGACCTCTTTTTACACACCTGCCTTTGTAAATGTCCTGAATCACCATATTTGGTTGCATCTCAGATGGTGACGAGAGGGCGTACAGGAGTGAGATATGCCAACTAGTGGAATGGTGCTGCAGCAACAACCTGGCACTCAACGTCAGTAAGACAAAAGATCTGATTGTGGACTTCAGGAAGGGTAAGACGAAGGAGCACATACCAATCCTCATAGAGGGATCAGAAATGGAGAGAGTGAGCAGTTTCAAGTTCCTGGGTGTCAAGACCTCTGAGGATCTAACTTGGTCCCAACATATCGATGTAGTTACAAAGAAAGCATGACAGTGGCTATACTATATTAGGAGTTTGAAGAGATTTGGCATATCAACAAATACACTCAAAAACTTCTATAGCTGTACCGTGGAGAGCATTCTGACAGGCTGCATCACTGTCTAATATGGAGAGACTACTGCACGGGACCGAAAGAAGCTACAGAAGGTTGTAAATTTAGTCAGCTCCATCTTGGGTACCAGCTAACAAAGTACCCAGGATGTCTTCAGGAAGTGGTGTCTCAAAAAGGCAGCGTCCATTATTAAGGACCTCCAGCACCAAGGGCATGCCCTTTTCTCACTGTTACCATCAGGTAAGAGGTACAGAAGCCTGAAGGCACACTCTCAACGGTTCAAGGAAAGTTTCTTCCCCTCTGCCATCTGATTCATAAATGGACATTGAATCTTTGGACACTACCTCGCTTTTTTAATGTACACTATGTAACACGCGGTAAGGGTTCACTGCTATTGTAATGGCTTCTCGGTAATGTTCCATTGCTAAGATAATGGTTTTTCTGTAGCAGCAATGTTTGGGTTATGACTAGAGATAACGGGGCCTTTGGAATGTATGTTAGCCAATGAGTGGGATGTTTTTCTTTCTTGTGGGTTTGGGAGCGGGGACTTCACAGTCTTTTGTCAGGGAGCGATGAGAAGAGAGGACGCGAATGGAGAGAGTTGGTAAGTCGCCGGACGGAGTAGACTGAGGAGCACGGGCCAAGGGTCCGAGGGTCAGCTATGCTCGGAGGAGGTCGACAGGAACAAATGGTTGAAACTGTGAGCTCCAACATGTGCACATTAAACTGTTTCATGAGAATGGGCCTTTTTCTTTATTTGTTTCTTAAATAACCTAATAGCTAAATTAAGAATTATAAAGCTCAATGGTTTAATTGCATATTGTGTACTGTTTGTTATTCCTGGGTACTGATTTGTAACAGGGAACACATTACACAGCATCCACCCAAATGAGATTTCTTAAGATTGGCCAGGCCAGGGCCTATCATCTCCGAGATGAAGCCGCTAGCCGAACCGAGGGTTACATGTTTTTGCAAGTTTTTTTTGATCTATTCAATACACGTGATTGATTTACTTGTTTATTTATTATTATTATCTTTTCTTCTGCTAGGTTATGTATTGCATTGAACTGCTGCTGCTAAGTTAACAAATTTCACATCACATGCCAGTGATAATATACCTGATTTTGATTCATGGGAAGTTCACAACTACAGATGCGCTGGGCTGTTCACACCACTCTCTGCAGAATCCTGCGATTGAGGGAGGTACAGTTCCCATTGCAGGCAGTGATGCAGCCAGTCAGGATGCTCTCAATTATGCCCCTGTAAAAAGTTCTTAGGATTTGAGGGCCCATACCAAACTTCCTCAACCGTTGAGGTGAAAGAGGTGCTGTTGTGCCTTTTTCACTACACAGCTGGTGCGTACAGACCACGTGAGGCCCTCGGTGATGTGAATGCAGGGAAACTTAAAGCTGTTTACCCTCTCAACCCCAGATCCATTGATGTGAATAGGGGTTAGCCCGTCTCCATTCCTCCTGTAATCCACAACCATCTCCTTTTTTGTTTGCAACATTGAGGGAGAGGCTGGTTTCTTGACACCACTGTGTCAGAGAGATGACTTCTTCCCTGTAGGCCACTTTGTTATTGTTTGAGAAAAGGTCAATCTATGTAGTGTTGTCGGCAAATTTATTTAGCAGATTAGAGCTGTGGATGACGACACAGTAATGGGTATACAGGAAGTAAAGGAGGGGACTTAGTACACAGCCCTGAGGAGCTCCTGTATTGAGAGTCAGAGGGTTACCCCTTTGTCAGAATGTTGAATGACGTGCAGCAAAGGTGTTGTGGCATTGGGGTATGGACTGGACAAAGAGAATACTAATGGACAGATGGAGGCTGAAGAAGATGGTGCCAGAGAACCACACAACCAAAGGCGAGATCCTTCAGACAGTTCATAACATTACTTCAACTTCTTTCAAATATGTTTCTGCTACTAAGCTGTGTGTGATTGGAGCCTGTGTTTTACATTTTGTTGGTGTATTTTCAGGCCGACTAACCAACCTGGTGCTTTGCTGTCCCTGAGTAAGTTCGGTAAGGTTAGAGCAGAGTGCGTGGTGTGAAGGACAAGAAATGATGAGACCATAAAGCACTTCATTTCTCATCGATTAAAGGGTGAGCAATATTGAAATCAATGAGGACAAGAGCAGAAGGTGAACGGGTGTTCAGCGCTGGATGCCTGCATTTGATACATCTCTCTCTCCATCACTGCTCCCAGAGGAAGGTGCTTGTGTTTAACTGGTCTCTCTTTCTCCCGCTTGCTCGATGCTACTGGAGGACAGTGTCAAAGTCCTGGGTCTTGTGTCAGTTACGCGATTTGTTCTTTTATTTTGTAAGTTGTGTGTTTGATGTGTTCTTTGAATAGGTTCCATGGTGATTCAATGTTTTGTCACTGTCTGAGAAAAGATAAATCTTGGGGTTTGTGTACTGCATATGTAATTTGATAATAAATGTACTTTGAATTTTTGTATTGGGAAGGGCTAAGATTCTGATCATCCATGATTCACTTTAAAAAAACTGATTTCAAGATTGGCCAAAATGCAAGCGAAGGCTTTCAGGACATTCAGCACACCACAGGGTGCTAGGAGCCACTGGATTGTGTGCATGTGATGAGAGACCTTGATGAGAATGGCTTGGGCCCAAATGCAGGAGTATCTGTGGCAAGATTGAGACACGGTGTCAAGCTGGGTCGAGAATCTGAGCACAAAACAAACGCTCGACAAAACCATGAATAAGCTTAATGATTGAGCACTGAACCTCAGTTCAGGAGCCTCTTAAATGCACAATCCTTATCGCCCAAAATATGGTTGCCAATTAGCAGCACTGTCCTGAATCTTTAAAGGGACTGCGATGGCTATCCATACTCCAGTGAGTTAGAGCGTCATAACCTCAGAAGCTATTGTGGATGGGTGCATGTCATAACAGGATCCCCTCCCTTATGACCAACTCTTGATGCCCCTGGCTGCTCTTTGAGCAAAGATTGTAGTCATAGATCAGAGCCAGATCCAAAGATATCTCTTTCAGGCACCCAGCACCTCTCCTCTAGTCTGAATCCTTCCCAATCCACGAGATATTGCCGAACACCTTGAACAGTATGCGAGTCCACAATTCATCTCACGGTGAAAACCTGTACCCCATCATCAAATGTGGGTGGCAGTGGGCCTGATAGTGGTGGAGCTAATAGGCTGGTTTTAACTTGGAAACATAGAAAGTGGGGATTGATCTTGAGGGTCTTGGGGAGCTGGAAGGTGCAGGCCATCGGGTTTATTTTCCTGACAACCCTGAAGGGTCCAATGAACTTGGGCACCAATTTCCTGGACTCCACTCACAGAGGCAAATCCTCAGTCGAAAGCCAGATCAGTTGCCCAGGCTGCAAAACTTGTCCCTGTCTTCTCTTGCAGTTAGCCTTCACTTCAGCCTTCGGGGTAGAAGCTAACACAACCTCCCTCACCCTAGTCCATTTCTCCCTCCAGCATCAGGTGAGATCCTTCAGCTGCAGGAGCTCCAACCTCTGCCTCCTGCTCAGGGAAGAATGGCGGAGAATATCTACAAACGTAAAGTGGCTTTCCAAAGGAGACATCCCGTGCAGTGAATGCCGTGGATGACCTCTGCCGACATCACATCAGATGGTTACTCCACTCAATCAGTCATTCAGAGGCCAGGCATATTAGGGTACATTACATATCTTGGGTTCACCCATGCCATCTGGCTGTTGGACTACGGGTGAAGCCTAGAGGAGAGACTTGCTGTTGCCCCAATCCGTTTGAAAAACACCCTTCAGGGGGACTTCCGGGTCATCAAGGGAATGGTGGCGTAAGGAAAAGGTCTCTCGACAAAAAAGAAGGTAAACTGCCCCAAAATCGAAATTAGACGAATACTTAATATTGTATAACTGTATTAATAAAAGGGGCAAGGCTGATGTCTAAGAACAAGATTAAAAAGTCCACTCAAAAGGCTGATAAACACAAAGAGACGCAGCAAGGCGACTGGCCTAGCTCCCCCACGGCAAGTCAGGACGGAGATAATGAGGAGGAATCGGTGAATCTGTCTTTGATTCTCAGAGAGATTCGCGAGTTCCGACAAGATAACAACAAACAGCTGGAAGATATTAAAGGAGAAATAGTAAAAACTAATTTGAGTTTAGATGAAACCAAAGCGAGGATTCAAGGAATTGAGGAGGGACTGCAAAATGCCGAGGAATTGATAGCAGAAATGCTAAAGCTACAAGAGCAGCTCCAGTGGAAGCTAATAGACCAAGGAGGCCACTCAAGAAGGGAAGATCTGAGGATCTACGGAGTTCCCGAAGGAACTGAAGGTAAACCCAGATTGATGATTCCCTTCGTGGAGAAGCTGCTTTGAGAGAACCTTGATATACCGGATGCAAAAGATCTACAGATAGAAAGGGCCCACCGCGCATTGGCACCACTAACCCCGGCAGGCGCCCATCTCAGATCAATTCTAGTCAGATTTCTCAGTTACAGAACGAAGGAAGAGGTGCTTAAGTGGGCATGACAAAAGAAAGGTTTCATATGGAGCAACTGTAAAATCAGTTTAGATCACGATTACACACCGGGGATCCTTGCCAGACAGAAGGAATATGCGGAAACACGGAGGGTCTTGAAGGAAAACAACATCAGATTCCAGACCCTGTATCCAGCTCGGCTGAGAGTCTTTTACGATGAAGGGACAAAAACTTACGCTACGGTGGAGGAGGCAACGTCGGACCTGGCGGACCGGGGACCACCTATTAAAGTTATCACCCAACCGGAGTCGTTACTGGAGAGGATTCGGCAGAAGTCAAAGCCCATAGAGGTGTGAGCCCTTGGTCTTTTGGGACAGGCAGAGGGTGAAGGGGTCCTTGAGGTTGTGTGCAGGGCTCCTTGTTCCAAGCGCATACCTGGCATGTTAGCACATACTGACGGACCTCCCTCACCATTCCAGGCTACCATTATTTTTTTCTTAATGAACTCGGGGGTCCTGGCAATCCCTGGATGAGATGTCAATCTGGATACGTCCACATTGAAGAACCTGAGACAAGACGGGACTAGGAACGAACAGCCGACTTGGAGGGCCATTCTGACAAACCTCCTGGGCTTTGCAAACAAATGTGCGAACTGGTGCTATGACATTGGCTTTGGGCAAAATGGTGCTAGGCTGCTTTTCTTGTTTGGGTTCATTGAACTGATAGGACATCTGGCTTCTGGATTTTAGATCCTGGTCGATAGGTCAGGATGAAATTAAAATAGTTAAAGAAAAGAGACCTCCTGACCTGATTGGAATTCAGTCCCTTAGCCTCTTGAATATAAGCCAGGTTCTTGTGGTCCATTCATATGATGGAAGTGTTCTTGGCTCCTCGAGCCAGTGAATCCTTTCCTCCAGAGCCAAATTGACTGGGAGCAGCTCTCTATTTCCAATGTCATAATTGACCTCTGCTGGGGATAGCGCCTGGAAAAGAATGCACATGGGTGCAGTTTATTGTTCACAGGTGTCCGTTGAGATGACATTGCATCCACTCTAGTGTTCAAGGCATCCACTTCCATAATGAAGGGCAAGTCTGGGTTAGATGCGACCAAAATGGGAGCTGTTGTGAACCTCTGTGAAGGCTGCCTCTAACTTGGTAGTCCAAACAAAATTACCTGTGGATCCCTTAGTTAGTGCTGTCAGTGGGGCCGCTGCTGAGCTGAAGTTTCTGATAAACTTTTAAAAAGTTGGCAAATCCCAGGAGTCATTGGACCTAGTTCATGCTGGATGGTGGTGGCCAATCTCTGTCTGCCTGTATCTTACTAGGGTCCATCTTGAGATTGCCATTAGTCAAAGTGGTGCTCATGAAAGGCTGTTGCCCAGTATCATGTACTTAGATGTTTAAAGACATGGAACACTAGAGCCCAAAAACAGGCTCATTTTCCCATGTAGTCCAGACTGAACCATTATTCTGCCTAATTCCATAAACTTGCACCCAGACTATAGCCCTTCCACCCATATACCTAGGCATATTTCTCTTAAAAGTTGAAATTGAACCCATTTTCACCATTTCTGTTGGCAGCTCAATACAAACGCTCACCACTCTCTATTGTTCCCCATCGAAGGGCCGAATGGCCTACTCCTGCACCTATTTTCTATGTATGTTTTCTATGTTGTCCTTAATCAATTCATCTTTCACCCCTATTCCATAACCTCTCAATCTAGATATACCCACCCTCAGTGAAAACAGGCTGCATGTGTTACCCTGTTTATATCCCTTTGACTGATGCCCTTTTACAGCAGGTGGGAACATCCGTGTGTTAGGCTGTTAGAGCATGGGTCAGCATATGGAATTACGAAGTGGTGTGCTACAGGGATCGGTGTTAGATCTGTTGTTGTTTATCATCTATATCAATAATCTGGATGATAATTTGTGGATGCCACTAAGATTGGGGGGCTGTGTTCACAGTGTACAGTGAGGAAGGCTACCAAGCTTGTAGTGAGGTCAGGATCACTTGAAAAAATAGACTAAAAAATGGCAGAGGATATTTAATAAAGTATGAGGTATTGCACCTTGGGAGGACGAAATAAGTTAGGAACCACTTGCAGAGCTGGTTTTGATGCGATAAGTATTTTTCCTTTAAAATGTTAACTACCAGACAGGATTTCTGTCTTCTAGAAAATGTATGTGCAATGGGTGAAGAGGAAAGTGTGTCTCTAGTAAAATACAAACAGGTCTGAGGGCTTCGCAATGTTTGCTAACCTCAGTGTTGAACTGCGGGTGAGGCTGTGTCCTGCTGTGGCTGCTCCAGTTTCATGTCCATGAATTCACTTTTATTCTGAATGCTGTTTTCTTACTTCTATTGTTTGTACAATTCAATTTTTTTTTGACTCTGCTCATTGGGTGTATCTTTACATTTTATGCAACACACATAAAAGTTGCTGGTGAACACAGCAGGCCAGACAGCATCTCTAGGAAGAGGTACAGTCGATGTTTCGGGCCGCGACCCTTCGTCAGGACAAACTGAAAGAAGAGCTAGTAAGAGATTTGAAAGTGGGAGGGGGAGGGGGAGATCCGAAATGATAGGAGAAGACAGGACGGGGAGGGATGGAGCCAAGAGCTGGACAGTCGATTGGCAAAAGGGATATGAGAGGATCATGGGACAGGAGGCCAAGGGAGAAAGAAAAGGCGGGGGGGAGCCCATTTTATGCATTCTTTTGGGTTTCTTTGTTTTGAGGCTGACTGTAAGGAGATGAATCTCAAGTCTGTATAATGCACTGTTATAAGGATCTACCCTTTAGTAATAATGATCAGAGAGGTACAGAGAGAATCTGTATTTACCAACAAGTAACCATTATTGTCTCAACTAAAAACCAGGTGGGTTTACAAACTAACTACCTGTGTACACACCCACTAGGATTCACTGATCCTCCATAAATAGTCAAGGAAGACAAAAGATATTACTCAGGAGAGGAGTTTATACTGGTCAGACATTCCTAATAGTCCCGATCTCCACTTTTCCGTGGGGTCCTCCTCAACCACGATGGTTGGTCTCTGGTGCAGGAGAGATATCACTCCCTTGTATTTGAAGCTTCTGATTGTTATAGTGTTTCATATCAATTCAGCTGATGAATCTCCATCCCATTGGCTCAAGCTAATCTGACCTACCTTGGTTACCTTCTTATTGTCTCTGTTCTAGGGCTACAACCTACACCAGTTTTTGCTTCTGCCCCCAGCCACAACCCTTTGTTCCTTTCAACTCTGACTTGTTCAAACCAGTAAAATTAGGGCTATGTCCACACTACACCAGATAATTTTGAAAACAAAGCTTTTTCTCTTCGTTTTGACCCTCTGTCCACACTAAAACGGTGTTTTCATCCCCCGAAAACAGAGATTTTCAGAAACGGTCTCCAGAGGGAATAAATCTGAAAATGCCTAATATCCATTGCAGTGTGTACAGGGTAACTGGAGGTTTTTAAAACCGCTGTCATGACGTGCCGGGACAGATGGCGGCAGCGCGGCATTTCATTGTCTTCTTCTTCTCCTTCTCCTTCTCCTTCGTCTTCTTCGTCTTCTTCTTCTTCTTCTTCTTCTTCTTCTTCTTCTTCTTATTATTATTATTATTATTACTACTTTATTGTCATCAAACAATTGATACTAGAGTGTACAATCATCACAGCGATATTTGATTCTGCGCTTCGCAGAACCTAACAATTTCAGAACAGACGGCAACGAGACTGAAGCCAGAAGAGTTTGAAATGTACTCACCAAATACTTTGACCCATAGCTTACTGAATAAATAAGTTTACTCACTTCGCCCTGTTTTCTGTCCTTGCTTGTATGAAGGTGGTTTACCTATTGATGCAAGTACTTCTCTGACAATAGATGTGTAACAGCCTAATGTAATATTGTATGGAAATACAAGATAACACTGATGCAGACATGTTTTATACATTTAACAAGGTGCTTTATTAATGCAACAGAGTTAGTCAGTTTTTCAATGTTCGTCGTCAGCCGGGTCATACTGTCCGTGAACTCCCTGTCGGTTGCCTCCATACGCTCCACTATTTGTTTTTTTTAGTTTTAAGTCCTCCTGCGCAAGAGCCAACAGCAATTCCTTTCAAGTTTTTCTACTCTGTAACTGGACAAATGCACACTAAGTATACTGTTTCCTCTCTGCTTGTTTTCTATGTGTACTGCGCGTGCCCAGTAGAGGAGATTCGCCCAAATATCCGTGTTAGTGTGGACAGAGATATTTTGAAAAAGGCTTAGTGTATACGCTGTCATTTTTACTCGAAACCGGCGCTTTCAAAATTATCTGGCATAGTGTGGACGTTACCTAGACACTGAGTCTAATGAGATTACAGATTGCTTCTCCAGCAAAGCTGCCACTTTACATAATAAATACTCATCTGACAAATGTCTGAGGTTTAGTAGGTCATTAGCTGAAATTCAACTGCTCTGATTAGATTATCCAGAAGAATGATCAGTTCAGATTTCACAAAATGGAGAGCTGAAAGGACAGTCTCACAAAATGGCTGCCTCCATCTCTTTCAAGCACATGGCAAGAACAAAGATAATTGGTTTGCCTATTTCCACTGTCTTTGATTCGTCCAAATTCACAGATTTGTAGACTGTAGTTTCTTCTGGCCAACATCTCCGTCCTCTTGATCCAAAGATATTTATCTAAGGGTCATTATCCTCTTCTCATTCAGTTGACTACTCATAGGACTGCCATGGAATCCAGTAGGTGTGCAACACTTACAATATACAAAGATAACGGTACCATTTACTTACTGAATTTATATACTCTGTATACACACAATCATCTTCACTGTATTACAAAATCATGATCCTCTTCTTTTTGCACCATTTCAGGTGATACACATTAAACAATACCATTATCACTGCACAGAAAATTGATATTACAGCAGCATGCTAAACTATTCTCACATTGAACATTTGTTCCCCAGTTCCAAAAGCCTGAGTCACTCAATGTTTCATTTGCCTGACCAGCACATGTTTTAATTACTTTCATGTGTTTAGTCCATGTATGGATTATCCCCCTTGCTGCCTCCACAACACGTGTCCAGTCTGCAGTCAAGTGAAGAACTGGTGGCAACTCAGAAACAACATAGTCCCACAGACATTGTTCTGTGTTAGTGTGTTGGATGTTGAAGTCAGACATCCCACCTCTCCTGGAAGGTCCGGGAGTCTCCCGCACATGAATAGTGGCTTCCTGATGCCCGCAAATTATATACAATATCACAGAAATCAATTTTTTTGAGAGCGAGCGAGCGAGAGAAAGCAAGCGAGAGCAAGAGAGCGCGCGAATGAGAGAGAGAGCACGAGAGCAAGCAAGCGAGAGAGAAAGCAAGTGAGAGCGTGAGAGAGAAAGCACGCAAGAGCATGAGAGCGACCATGAGCGAGAAAGAGAGAGAGAGAGAGAGAGAGAGAGAGAGAGAGTGCAAGAGTGCACCATGGCAGAGCGTTCCAGAAAAAAAAGAAAATATAAAATGTACGTCACTCCAGACTACACTAAAGTGTACTCCTGCCTAATACGGGTCAAAAATAATGACAGTGTTGCTCACTGCACTGTTTGCAACAGTGACTTTTCTATTGCCCATGGTGGGTTAAGACTGTAAAAGACATGTTGAGGTGAGTTTAACAGGTGTCAGTCGTTCATTAGCATAGCTAATGTTATTTAAACTAGCTGGCCAGCTGCTAAGGAGCTACTCTATTGCAGACATCCCACCTCTCCCAGAAGTCTCCCGCAAATTGATGGCGCTACCTCCCTGAAATCAGTTTTTGCAGGGTGGGATGTCTGTGAAGCTCTCCTTCATTTCTCTGTCTCTTGCTGGCTGAGGCAAAGTTCATCCTCAGATGACCATATCTAAACTCACATTCCTGATAGCAACATTGCGATTTTGCAAAAGGAATGTTTCCATCCCTTGGTATAACTTTTTGGCGCTGTTGCAATGTAGTATGCCAGTTGCAGTCATGAATATTGTAAGAAAGACAGATTATTCACAGGCAAAATAGACAATGACCAATTTTCATATGTACTGAACCCACAATGTATAAGTTTCTGCTGTCATTTCTTCTGGACAAGACCAGTGGTCTCCCCCTTGATGCCATCTTGATAAATCTATCCCGTTCCCAGCACTATTTGTAACAATAGCATGTGTTGGCAGGTTACTTAACAGTATCTGCATATTCTCATGATATTTACTAATATTGTGAACTCTTTTCAAAGGGAAGGTTGAATTATTTCCATGTTGGGGAATGTAGAACACTACACTGCCATAAAACCTTCTTTTATAATCATCACAGGTACCCTTCTAATAGAGTCAGAGAGTCATAGGGAAGTATGGCACAGAAGCAGGTCCTTTGTCTCAACTAGAACATGGCAAAATCAATTAGACTGCCTACCCCAATCAACTTCACTGGAACCATAGCCCTCCATACCCGTACAATCTATGTACCCACCCAAACTTCTCTTAAACATTGAAATCGAGTTTACGTGCTCTGCTTGTGCTACAGCTCATTCCAAACTCTCATGGCTCATTGAGTGAAGAGCTGACCTCTCACGTTTCCCTTAAACTTCTCACATTTCACCCTTAACCCAAGACCTCTGGTTGAAGTTCCACCCAAACTCAAAGGAAAATGCCTGCATGTATTTACCCTATCTATACCCCTCATAATTTTGTATACCGCTATCAAATCTCCTCTCCATTTTCTGCATTCTAAAGAATACAGTCCTAACTTATTCAATCTTTCCTCATAATTCAGGTTCCCCAGGCCAGCAACATCCTTGTAAGTTTTTTCTATAGTCTTTCAAACTTGTTTACATCTTCCCTAAAGATAGGTGACCAAAAATTGCAGATAATACTCCAAATTAGGCCTTACCAACATTTGATAGAACTTATGCATAACATCCCATCTCCTGTACTCAATACATTGATTTATGAAGGCCAACCTGCCAGAAGCTATCTTTATGACCCTGTCTACATGTGATGCCACTTTCAATCAATTAGAGACCTGTATTCCCAGATCCCTTTGGTCTATGACAATCCTCAGTGCCTTAACGTCCACGGTGTAAGACCTCCCCCGGTTGGTCCTACCAAAGTGCAAAACCTTGCACTTATCTGCATTAAATTCTATCTACCATTTTTCAGCCCATTTTTCCAGGTGATACAGGTCTCTCTGTGAGCCATGACAGCCTTCCTCACTGACCACTGCGCCCCCAAGCTTGGTGTCATCTGCAAATTTGCTGATCCAGTTAGCCGCATTATCATCTAGATCATTGATCTAGATGACAAACAACGAAGGACCCAGCACTGATCCCTGTGGCACACCACTCGTCACAGGCCTCCAGTCAGCGAGCTACCCTCTACTACCACTCTCTGGCTTCTCCCACAAATCTAATGTCTAATCCAATTTACTGGCTCATCATGAAGGCTGAGTGACTGAGCCTTCTTGCTGAGCCTTGTCAAATGCCTTTCTAAAGTCCATGTAGAAAACATCCACTGTCTTGCCTTCATCCACTTTGCTTGGAACTTCCTCTAAAAACTCTATAAGATTGTTTAGCCATGACCTACGATGCATGAAGCCAAGCTGATTACCCTTAATCAGTCTATGTCTATCCAAATACTTATAGATCCGGTCCCTTAGAATACCTTCCAATAACCTTCCCACAAATGATGTCAGACTTATCATCCTATAATTTCCTGGTTTACGTTTAGAGCATTTTTAAAACAGCAGAACAACACAGGTTATCCTCCAATCCGCTGATACCTCTCCCTTCATTGTGGATGATTTGTATATCTCTGCGAGGGCCCTGGCAATGTCTGCACTTGCCTCTCGTAGGGTTCAAAGGAACACCTTGACAGGCCCTGAGAATTTATGCATCCTCATTTGCCTCAGGGTAGCAAGCACTCTGTAATCTATACAGGGTCCATGAAGATGATGCTCCTTTGCCTCACTTCTATAGACTCTGTATCCGTCTTTTGTCTCCACACATATATGACCATTCTGATCTTCCAGGAGACCAATGTTGTCCCTTGCAATCCGTTTGCTCTTAACATATCTGCAGAATCCCTTAGGATTTTCTTCACCCTGTCTGTTAGAGGAACTTAATGCCTTCTTTTGGCCTTCCTGATTTCTGCCTTTAAGTGTTCTCTTGCATTTATTTTCCTCCATAAGCACCTCATTTGTTCCTACTTTCCTATACCTGAAATGCACCTCCTTTTTTCTCTTAACCAGGGCCTCTATATCTCCTGAAAACTAAGGTTCACTATTGTTATCTTTGCCTTTTATTCTGACAGGCACATGAAAGCTTTGTAGTATCAAAAATTCATTTTTGAAGGCCTCCCACTTACCGGGTACACCATTACCAGTAAACCGCCAGTTCCAATCCATATTTGCCAGATCATTTCTGATACTATCAAAACTAGCCTTTCTCCTATTTAACATCTCAAGCTGCAGACCAGACCAATCTTTTTGGAAAGTAATAGCATTGTGATCTTTGGATAGAAAGTCTTCACCTTCACAAATGTCTATCACCAGCTCTGTCTCATACCTGAATATTCAGTATATCATGCTTCCCCATTGGGAATACTACGTCTTAATGAAGGAAACTTTTCTGAATACATTTGACAAACACTATCCCTTCTAGTTCTTTTACAGTATGGGATTCACAGCCAATATGTGGAAAGGTAAAATCAACTACGAAAGCAACCCTATGTTTCTTGCAACAGTCTGCAATCTCTTTACAAATTTGTTCTTCTAAATCTCCAGAACTGATGGGTGGCCTGCAATATAGCCCAAGTAACGTTGTCATGCCTTTCTTATTTCTCAGTTCCCCCCCACCCCCCACCACATAACGTCTCACTAGTCAAGTTTTCCAGTCTGTCCATATGGAACACTGTCGTGACATTTTCCCTGATGAGTAACGTCACTCCTCCTCCTTTAATCCCTCCCTCTCTGTCGCATCTAAAACAACAGAAGCCCAGAATACTGAGCTGCCAGTCCTGCTCCTCCTGCAACCAAGTCTCACTAATGGCTACAACGGCATAATTCCAGGTGTTGATCCAGGTCTTGAGCTCATCCACCTTTCCTATGATATTTCCTGCAATGAAAAATATGCAGGCCAGGACACTAGTCGGACTATGTTCAATCTTTTGATTCCTGACTTTGTCTGTGGTCTTATGAACATCTGTCTCCACAACCTCTTCACTAAGAATTGGAGGAGGTGGCAGTTGAATGCGTGGCTGAGGAGCTGGTGCAGAGGGCATGGTTTTAGATTTTTGGATCATTGGGATCTCTTCTGGGGAAGGTGGGACCTGTACAGATTGGATGGGTTGCACCTGAACTCGAGGGGGAGCAATATCCTTGCAGGTAGGTTTGCTAGCATGGTTCGGGAGGGTTTAAACTAATTTGCGAGGGGGATGGGACCCAGAGCGATAGAGCAGTGAAAGAAGTGCACTGAGTAAAGCCAGATCTAACATATAGAGAGGCTTTGAGGAAAGAGAAACAGAACAAATGGTGTAAAGGTAGTAAGGTAGAAGGGCTAAAGTGCATGTACTTCAATGCAAGAAGCATCAGGAACAAAGGTGATAAATTGAGAGCTTGGATACATGCATGGAATTATGATGTAGTGGCCATTACAGAGACTTGGCTGGCACCAGGGCAGGAATGGATTCTCAATATTCCTGGATTTCAGTGCTTTAAAAGGGATTGGGGGGGGGAAGAGGGGTGGCATTACTGGTCAGGGATACTATTACAGCTACAGAAAGGGTGGATCCTCTTTTGAGTCAGTATGGGTGGAAGTCAGGAATAGGAAGGGAGCAGTTACTCTATTGGGAGTTTTCTATAGGTCCCCTGGTAGCAGTAGAGATAGGGAGGAGCAGATTGGGAGGCAGATTTTGGAAAGGTGCAAACATAGCAGGGTTGATGTCATGGGTGGCTATAACTTCCCTAATATTGATTGGTACCTGATTAGTTCCAAGGGTTTAGACGGGGAAGAGTTTGTTAAGTGTGTCCAGGATGGATTCCTGTCACAGTATGTTGACAGGCCGACTAGGGGGAATGCCATACTAGATCTAGTACTAGGTAACGAACTGGATCAGGTCACTGATCTCTCAGTGGGTGAGCATCTGGGGGACAATGACCACTGCTCCCTGGCCTTTAGCATTATCATGGAAAAGGATAGAATCAGGGAGGACAGGAAAATTTTTAATTGGGGAAGGGCAAATTATGAGGCTACAAGGCTAGAACTTGCGGGTGTGAATTGGGATGATGTTTTTGCAGGGAAATGTACTATGGACATGTGGTCGATGTTTAGGGATCTCTTGCAGGATGTTAGGGATAAATTTGTCCCAGTGAGGAAGATAAAGAATGGTAGGGTGAAGGAACCATGGGTGACAAGTGAGGTGGAAAATCTAGTCAGGTGGAAGAAGGCAGCATACATGAGGTTTAGGAAGCAAGGATCAGATGGGTCTATTGAGGAATACAGGGTAGCAAGAAAGGAGCTTATGAAGGGGCTGAGAAGAGCAAGAAGGGGGCATGAGAAGGCCTTGGCGAGTAGGGTAAAGGAAAACCCCAAGGCATTCTTCAATTATGTGAAGAAAAAAAGGATAACAGGAGTGAAGGTAGGACCGATTAGAGATAAAGGTGGGAAGATGTACCTTGAGGCTGTGGAAGTGAGCGAGGTCCTCAATGAATACTTCTCTTCGGTATTCACCAATGAGAGGGAACTTGATGATGGTGAGGACAATACGAGTGCGGTTGATGTTCTGAAGCATGCTGATATTAAGGGAGAGGAGGTGTTGGAGTTGTTAAAATACATTAGGACGGATAAGTCCCCGGGGCCTGACGGAATATTCCCCAGGCTGCTCCACGAGGCGAGGGAAGAGATTGCTGAGCCTCTGGCTAGGATCTTTATGTCCTCGTTGTCCACGGGAATGGTACCGGAGGATTGGAGGGAGGAGAATGTTGTCCCCTTGTTCAAAAAAGTTAGTAGGGATACTCTGGGTAATTATAGACCAGTGAGTCTTACGTCTGTGGTGGGAAAGCTGTTGGAAAAGATTCTTAGAGATAGGATGTATGGGCATTTAGAGAATTATGGTTTGATCAGGGACAGTCAGCATGGCTTTGTGAAGGGCAGATCGTATCTAACAAGCCTGATAGAGTTATTTGGGCAGGTGACCAGGCATATAGATGAGGGTAGTGCAGTGGATGTGATCTACATGGATTTTAGTAAAGCATTTGACAAGGTTACACACAGTAGGATTATTCAGAAAGTCAGAAGGCATGGGATCCAGGGAAGTTTGGCCAGGTGGATTCAGAATTGGCTTGCCTGCAGAATGCAGAGGGTTGTGGTGGAGGGAATACATTCAGATTGGAGGGTTGTGATCAGTGGTGTCCCTCAAGGATCGGTTCTGGGACCTCTACTTTTCGTGATTTTTATTAACGATCTGGATGTGAGGGTAGAAGGGTGGGTTGGCAAGTTTGCAGATGACACAAAGGTTGGTGGTGTTGTAGATAGTGTAGAGGATTGTCAAAGATTGCAGAGAGACATTGATAGGATGCAAAAGTGGGCTGAGAAGTGGCAGATGGAGTTCAACCCGGAGAAGTGTGAGGTGGTACACTTTGGAAGGACAAACTCCAAGGCAGAGTACAAAGTAAATGGCAGGATACTTGGTAGTGTGGAAGAGCAGAGGGATCTCGGGGTACATGTCCACAGATCCCTGAAAGTTGCCTCACAGGTAGATAGGGTAGTTAAGAAAGCTTAAGTGGTGTTAGCTTTCATAAGTCGACGGATAGAGTTTAAGAGTCGCGAGGTAATGATGCAGCTCTATAAAGCTCTGGGTAGGCCACACTTGGAGTACTGTGTCCAGTTCTGATCGCCTCACTATAGGAAGGATGTGGAAGCATTGGAAAGGGTACAGAGGAGATTTACCAGGATGCTGCCTGGTTTAGAGAGTAAGCTTTATGATCAGAGATTAATGGAGCTGGGGCTTTACTCTTTAGAGAGAAGGAGGATGAGAGAAGACATGATTGAGGTGTATAAGATATTAAGAGTAATAGATGGAGTGGACAGCCAGAGCCTCTTCCCCAGGGCACCACTACTCCAGACAAGAGGACGTGGCTTTAAGATAAGGGGTGTGATGTTCAAGGGGGATATTAGAGGAAGGTTTTTCACTCAGAGAGTGGTTGGTGCATGGAATGCACTGCCTGTGTCAGTGGTGGAGGCAGATACACTCGTGAAATTTAAGAGACTACTAGACAGGTATATGGAGGAATTTAAAGTGGGTGGTTATGTGGGAGGCAGGGTTTGAGGATTGGCACAACATTGTGGGCTAAAGGGCCTGTACTGTGCTGACCTATACTATGTTCTATGTTCTATGTTTAACTGTTCTGGGACTCTGGTTCCCATCCCCTTGCAACTCCCGTATAAACCCCACAGTGCAGCATTAACCAATCTTCCCGCTAGGATATTAGGCCCCCTCCAGTTCTGGTACAAACTGTCCCTCCTGTGCAGATCCCAGCTTCCCTGGAAGAGAGCCCAATGATCCAAAAATCTTATGCCCTCCCTCTTACACCAACTCTTTAGCTACATATTAAAATGTTTAATCTTCCAAGTTCTGACCTCACTAGCAGGTGGCTTGGGTAGAAGCCCTGAGATCACAACCCTGGAGGTCCTGTTCTTTAATTTAGCACCTAACTCCTTGAAATCCCTATACAAAACCTTGTCACTCATCCTCTCATCCTACCGATATGATTTTTACCTGCAGTACAGGGACCACAAGCTCTGTCTGTTCATCCTTCCACTTAAGAATATAGAGGACTCGATCTAAGATGTTCTGGACTCCACCACCTGGGAGGAAACATACTATCCGGGAAACTCATTCTTGCCCACAGAAATTCCTGTTTGTTCCCTTACCTAATGATATTCCCAATTACCACAGCTCACCTCTTCTCCCCCTTCCCTTCTGAGTCACTGTGGCAGACTCGATGCCAGAGACCCAACCACTGTGACTTTCCTCCATTAGGCCATCCTCTCCAACAGTATCCAAAGTGGTATACCTGTCATTGAGGGGTAATGGCCACAGGGGTACTCTACACTGGTTTCTTAACCACTTTCTCCTTCCTGACTGTCACCCAGTTTCCTTTGTCCTGCAACTTGGATGCAGCTACCTCGCTATATGGCCTATCTATCATCCCTTCTTCTTCACAAGTGATCAGTAGTTCATCGACTTCCAGCTCCAACTCCTTAACGCGGTTTGTTAGCAGCTGCAGCTGGATGCACTTCTCGCAGTTGTGGTAGACAGGGACACTGGAAGCATTCAAATATCCTGCCTGGCATCTCTACTGTCCTAACTCAGCAGGTGTAAAGAAGGGGAAAAAAATACCGAGAGCTTTTCTCTTTTGTTGCTTTCTCTGACTGAAGCCTCTCTTTGCTGAAGTCTTAAAGAGCTAAATCCTCAAAATGTCCTACCCAGCTCTGTCCACTCCAAAGATGGCTGCTGTGCCCTGCCTTCCTTTAATTTACTGTTCCTAATCAATCCTTAATGCTGTTTGGTCACAGGTCAGAGGTCAATTTACACGGCTGCGATTTGATGCTGCCTTTTTCTATTTGGTCAGTGGACCTGATTGAAATCCCCTCCTCTCAAACTTCTGATGTCCAGATTGGTCACTGGTCAGAACTCAATTTACTGTGACACAATTTACTGTGTCACAATTAATGTGACACAATGGCACTCTTACTCTGACTTATTGTTTTAGTGGCTCATCTGATAGCCAATTTGATACTTGGTATGTATCAAGTTGTAATAAGGCAGTGTCAGTCATGGCAAGCAACCAACTGGCATATGAAACACAGCTCTCAGTTTTATGTATTTCATCAGACATAAGGTCTCTGTGGTCAATCGTCAGATTATTTTTGTACCTTGAAGGTGCTTCTGAAATTTGGGTGAACCCAGAGTTACCTATGATGCACTCTGACCAGTTTAATAAGTCTGTCTCTGATCCCAGTAATTTTCTCCAGTAATATCCTATATTTTCTTTTGGAGGGACTAAATGGGGTTTCCTAATTCTGCTATATCCAAGGTATTGACCGTTGCTAGCCCTGATACATAACCTGCTCCCACAGTCTTCTTTTCTTTGATTATTTTGTTTTTGGTGTAATTTCCAACACTTGAGGGTGTGGGGTAGTGATTTTCTAATTGAAAACCCAGAAAGGGACTGGGCCCTGACAAAAACTGTTCTCTGTGTCATAGAAACATAGAAAACCTACAGCACAATACAGGCCCTTCAGCCCACAAAGTTGTGCCGAACATGTCCCTACCTGAGAAAATACTAGGGTTACCCATAGCCCTCTATTTTTCTAAGTTCCATCTACCTATCCAAAAGTCTCTTAAAAGACCCTATTGTATCCGTTTCCACCACCGTTGCCGGCAGCCCATTCCACGCACTCACCACTCTCTGAGTAAAAAACTTAACCTTGATATCTCCTCTGTACCTACTCCCCTGCACCTTAAACCTGTGTCCTTTTGTGGCAACTATTTCAGCCCTGGGAAAAAGCCTCTGACAATCTACATGATCAATGCCTCTCATCATCTTATACACCTTTATCAGGTCACCCCTCATCCTCTGTCGCTCCAAAGAGAAAAGGTCAAGTTCACTCAACCTATCTTCATAAGGCATGCTCCTCATTCCAGGCAACATCTTTGTAAATCTCTTCTGCACACTTTCTATGGTTTCCACATCCTTCCTGTAGTGAGGTGACCAGAACTGAGCACAGTACTCCAAGAGGGGTCTGACCAGGGTCCTATATAGCTGCAACATTACCTCTCAGCTCCTAAATGCAATTCCACGATTGATGAAGGCTAATACACCGTACGCCTTCTTAACCACAGAGACAACCTGCGCAGCTGCTTTGAGCGTCCTATGGACTTGGACCCCAAGATCCCTCTGATCCTCCACACTGCCAAGAGTCTTACCATTAATACTATATTCTGCCATCATATTTGACCTACCAAAATGAACCACTTCACAGTTATTTGGGTTGAACTCCATCTGCCACTTCTCAGACCAGTATTGCATCCTATCAATGTCCTGCTGTAACCTCTGACAGCCCTCCACACTATCCACAACACCTCTAACCTTTGTGTCATCAGCAAACTTACTAACTGATCCCTCTACTTCCTCAGCCAGGTCATTTATAAAAATCACAAAGAGTAAGGGACCCAGAATAGATCCCTGAGGCACACCACTAGTCACGGGCCTCCATGCAGAATATGACCCATCTACAACCACTCTTTGCCTTCTGTGGGCAAGCCAGTTCTGGATCCACAAAGCAATGTCCCCTTGGATCCCATGCCTCCTTACTTTCTCAATAAGCCTTGCATGGGGTACCTTATCAAATGCCTTGTCTGAAATCCATATACACTACATCTACTGCTCTTCCTTCATCAACGTGTTTAGTCACATCATCAAAAAATTCAATCAGGCTCGTAAGGCACGACCTGCCCTTGACAAAGCCATGCTGACTACTCCTAATCATATTATACCTCTCCTTTACTGCCCTCCCCATTCTACTCTCCCCTGTACTATATTCTCCTGTGGACAGTTTGTCACAATGGAAGCATCCTTCGAGTAATGCTTGGAGTGGCCACCCTAGTCGATACACCTGTTGTGTAGATCACTGCCCCACTCAATATTCACATGAGTGTGATCCCACAGAACTGTAATCTTACCATGACCATTTAATACCTGAAGGCTGCTCAATAATTGGACCTACAGACTGACTTATGATTATCCCCTCTGGGATACTGAATAATGTCAATTCCTAGAATTTTATTCCATAGGAACTGACCATTGTACTTTCTGGAATACCTAAGGATTTGTCCACGCATGTCAAGATATTTACCCCAGCAGAATCCAAGTTTGCTCCTTTGTTAGCCTGCATTACTCATGCCTGTTGAGGAAATTTGTTTTTGTTCACTGAGTGTTCTCCAAGCAACGACCTCTCTGTTGACACGGTTGTCCACTGTAAGGACTCTGGAGCAAGACTGACCATGGTTAATTTCGAATGGTACAGCGCAGTTCAAGCCCTTCGGCCCACAATGTTGTGCCAGCCCTTAAACCCTACCTCCCATATAACCCTCCACCTTAATTTCCTCCATATGCCTGTCTACCAGTCTCTTAAGTTTCAATAGTGCATCTGTCTCCACCATTGACTCAGGCAGTGCATTTGACACACCAACCACTCTCTGAGTAAATAACCTTCCTCTAATATTCCCCCTTGAACTTCCCACTCCTTACCTTAAAGCCATGTCCTCTTGTACTGAGCAGTGGTGCCCTGGGGAAGAGGCGCTGGCTATCCACTCTATCTATTCCTCTTATTATCTTATATACCTCTATCATGTCTCCTCTCATCCTCCTTCTCCCCAAAGAGTAAAGCCCTAGCTCCCTTAATCTCTGATCATAATGCAAACTTTCTAAAGCAGGCAGCATCCTGGTAAATCTCCTCTGTACCCTTTCCAATGCTTCCACATCCTTCCTATAGTGAGGTGACCAGAACTGGACACAGTACTCCAAGTGTGGCCTAACCAGAGTTTTATAGAGCTGCCCCATTTCGCCGTGACTCTTAAACTCTATCCCTCGACTTATGAAAGCTAACACCCCATAAGCTTTCTTAACTACCCTATCTCCCTGTGAGGCAACTTTGATCACCACAAAATGCATTATTCTCTTCATGTTGAATAATATCTGTAACCCACAAGGGCAATTTCTGCTCTTATTTTCAGTTTAAGTTTTAAATTATTGAAAGTCCATATTTTCTATTTGATTTTCTGGGTCATCCAATCAAGACTCCCAACTGTCTTTGGACACAAGGAGTACCATTATTCTTCACTCAATTTTGTTTCAGGATAGCAGAGACAAGCACTAGTATATTTTCTATTTCCTTTGATTACTTTTGACAAAACTCCCCTGGTTCTCAGAATGAGGGAACTGAAAATCACCCTCTTGAGACCTGTCTCCTTATTCTTGGAACATCCGAGACTTCATGCTCCAGTCTGCCAAATCATCTATGCCAATTATTATGTGCCGATGCTGATAAAATTCCTGTTTCTCCCCCACCAATTTCAGCTGGTTGCTATAGTACTACCCACTTTTATCTGGAGAAGTCAATACTTTGTACACTGACGAAGTTGCTTTGTCTATAATTTCATAGGGCCCTGCCAAACTTGGATTTAAAACTGTGGTGGGTTAGTGTATTCTAATCATAGAACCGTAGAACCATAGAAACTACAGCACAGAAACAGGCCTTTTGGCCCTTCTTGGCTGTGCCGAACCATTTTCTGCCTAGTCCCATTGACCTGCACACGGACCATATCCCTCCATACACCTCCCATCCATGTATCTGTCCAATTTATTCTTAAATGTTAAAAAAGAACCCGCATTTACCACCTCGTCTGGCAGCTCATTCCATATTCCCACCACTCTCTGTGTGAAGAAGCCCCCCCTAACGTTCCCTTTAAACTGTTCCCCCCTCACCCTTAACCCATGTCCTCTGGTTTCTTTATCCCCTTGCCTCAGTGGAAAAAGTCTGCTAGCATTCACTCTATCTATACCCATAATAATTTTATATACCTCTATCGAATCTCCCCTCATTCTTCTACGCTCCAGGGAATAAAGTCCTAACCTATTCAACCTTTCTCTGTAACTGAGTTTCTCAAGTCCTAGCAACATCCTTGTAAACCTTCTCTGCACTCTTTCAGGCCAGGCAGCATCTCTAGGAAGAAATACAGTCGATGTTTCAGGCCGAGATCTCGGCCTGAAACGTGTACTGTACCTCTTCCTAGAGATGCTGCCTGGCCTGCTGCATTCACCAGCAAATTTTATGTGTGTTGCTTGAATTTCCAGCATTTGCAGAACTCCTGTTGTCTGCACTCTTTCAAACTTATTTATATCCTTCCTGTAATTTGGTGACCAAAACTGAACACAATACTCCAGATTTGGCCTCACCAATGCCTTATACAACCTCATCATAACATTCCAGCTCTTATACACAATACTTTAATTAAAAAAGGCCAATGTACCAAAAGCTCTCTTTACGACCCTATCTACCTGTGATGCCACTTTTAGGGAATTTTGTGTCTGTATTCCCAGATCCCTCTGTTCCACTGCACTCCTCAGTGCCTTACCATTAACCCTGTATGTTCTACCTTGGTTTGTCCTTCCAACATGCAATACCTCACACTTGTCTGTATTAAACTCCATCTGCCATTTTTTAGCCCATTTTTCCAGCTGGTCCAAGTCCCTCTGCAGGCTCTGAAAACCTTCCTCACTGTCTACTACACCTCCAATCTTTGTATCATCAGCAAATTTGCTGATCCAATTTACCACATTATCATCTAGATCATTGATATAGATGACAAATAACAATGGACCCAGCACTGATCCCTGTGGCACACCACTAGTCACAGGCCTCCACTCAGAGAAGCAATTCTCTACTACCGCTCTTTGGCTTCTTCCATTGAGCCAATGTCTAATCCAATTTAGCACATCTCCATGCATACCTAGCGACTGAATTTTCCTAACTAACCTCCCATGCGGGACCTTGTCAAAGGCCTTACTGAAATCCATGTAGACAATATCCACTGCCTTCCCTTCATCCACTTTCCTGGTAACCTCCTCGAAAAACTCCAATAGATTAGTCAAACATGACCTACCACGCACAAAGCCATGTTGACTCTCCCTAATAAGTCCCTGTCTATCCAGATGCTTGTGGATTCTGTCTCTTAGTACTCCCTCCAATAACTCACCTACTACCGACGTTAAACTTACTGGCCTATAATTTCCCGGATTACCTTTCGATCCTTTTTTAAACAACGGAACAACATGAGCCACTATCCAATCCTCCGGCACCTCATCTGTAGACAGCGACATTTTAAATATTTCTGCTAGGGCCCCTGTAATTTCAACACTAGTCTCCTTCAAGGTCCGAGGGAACACACCATCAGGTCCCGGGGACTTATCCACTTTAATTTCCCTCAAGACAGCAAGCACCTCCTCCTTTTCGATCTGTACAGTTTTCATGATCTCACTATTTGTTTCCCTTAATTCCATTGACTTCATGCCAGTTTCCTTCGTAAATGCAGACGCAAAAAACCTATTTAAGATCTCCCCCATTTTCTTTGGTTCCGCACATAGCCGACCACTCTGATCTTCAAGAGGACCAATTTTATCCCTTACAATCCTTTTGCTCTTAATATACCTGTAAAAGCTCCTTGGATTATCCTTCACTTTGACTGCCAAGGCAACCTCATGTCTTCTTTTAGCCCTCCTGATTTCTTTCTTAAGTATTTTCTTGCACTTCTTATACTCCTCAAGCACCTTATTTACTCCCTGCTTCCTATACATGTCATACAACTCCCTCTTCTTCTTTATCAGAGTTGCAATATCCCTTGGGAACCAAGGTTCCTTATCCCTATTCACTTTGCCTTTAATCTTGACAGGAACATACAAACTCTGCACTCTCAAAATTTCTCCTTTGAAGGCTTTCCACCTACCGATCGCATCTTTGCCAAAGAACAACCTGTCCCAATCCACACTTTTTAGATCCTTTCTCATTTCTTCAAATTTGGCCTTCTTCCAGTGAAGAACCTCAACCCTCTGACCAGATCTATCCTTGTCCATGATCAAATTGAAACTAATGGTGTTATGATCACTCGAACCAAAGTGCTCCCCTACACAGACTTCTGTCACTTGTCCTAACTCGTTTCCTAACAGGAGATCCAATATTGCATCCCCTCTAGTTGGAACCTCTATATATTGATTTAGAAAACTTTTCTGACACATTTTACAAACTCTAAACCATCTAGACCCCTAACAGTATGGGAGTCCCAATCAATATATGGAAAATTAAAATCCCCTACCACCACAAGTTTATGTTTCCTGCAGTTGCCTGCTATCTCTCTGCAGATTTGCTCTTCCAATTCTCGTTGACTATTGGGTGGTCTGTAATACAATCCCACTAATGTGGCCATACCTTTCCTGTCCTGGACTTTGTCCTGGACTTAATTCTATGGGATTGGATGTTGACTCAAAGTTGGCTTTTCTCTGTTAACTCTTTTTCCTTATTTGGTGTGCTGCCACATAATTGGCCTCTTTCACCATCTTGCCAACTGCTGTACACATCTTTCTGACTCAGTCCCATAGATTTCGAGTTCTGACAAATCTAATTCCCTCATGCTCCTCCCAGAGTGGACTTGCACCTTTATGATTCTATATTCATTTCCTTATGCCTCCTCAAATATATATGTAATAAAGCAGAAGATGGGAGGGGTTTCTTGTCAGCTGAAACAAAGCCCTCTTGCTTCCTACAGAGGTAAATATTCTGTAAGGCTGTTACAAATTTTCATACTATCAGAGTGCAAGACTCACCTGGGTGGCCAACCACATCAGCTACAGCTGCCAAGTCTGCTGCCTGTGCACTCATGGTATTGGGTAACTTTAAATTTATACTGTACCTCTCTATACTATATTACATCATCGCAGACTTCAAAGCAAAATACAGTGGTGTTTCCAACATCACTGTCTCTCTCCCAGGTGATCTAAATCTTTTTCACTCTTGGTTCGATTTTGCCGACACGGAGCCCCTGAGAAGAGCCGCCGAAGAGACCGGCACCTTGGTCATCTCTGAGGCTGAAGTACGTAGCTGTTTCCAATGAGTGGACAGCCGCAAGGCTGCAGGACCGGATGGCATCCCAGGACAGGTACTCAGAGTGTGCACGGCACAACTGGCAGGTGTGTTTTACAGACATTTTTAATCTCTCCCTCTCCCAGTGCAGAGTGCCTCCTGCTTCAAAGCATCCACCATTGTTCCTGTACCACAGAAGACCAAGGTAACATGTCTGAACGACTGTCACACTCACCACAATAATAAGCAACTGCTTTGAGAGGCTGGTCAAGGACTACATCTGCAGCTTGCTACCACGCACATTGGACCCTCTACAATTCACCCACTGACACAACTGATCGACAGATGACACAATAGCCGTAGCTCTTCACACGGCCCTTACACATCTGGAGAAGAAGGATGCTTATGTGAGAATGCTGTTATTGGTCTACAGTTTGGCATTCAACACCATAATTCCCTCCAGAATCGACAGGAAGCTCAGAGACCTCAGCCTTCACCCTGCCTTGTGCAGCTGGATCCTGGACTTCCTGTCAGATTGCCGGCAGGTGGTAAGAGTGGGTTCTCTCACCTCTGCCCTCTGACCCTCAATACAGGTGCCCCTCAGGGCTGTTTCCTAAGCCCACCGCCCTCCCCCTTAATCTCTGTATACCCATGACTATGTTACCACCCACAGTTCCAAGCTAATTAAATTTGCTGATGATACTATTGGCCTAATGCTGATGATTGGCCTAATCTCAAATAATAACGAGGCAGCCTACAGAAAAGAAGTCATCACCCTGACACAGTTGTGTCAAGAAAACAACCTCTCCTTCAATGTCGCATAAACAAAGGAGCTGGTTGTGAATTGCAGGAGAAATGGATACAGGCTAACCCCTATTGACATCAATGGATCTGGGGTTGAGAGGGTGAACAGCTTTAAGTTCCTCGGCACAAACATCACTGAGGATCTCATGTGGTCTGTACATACCGGATGAGTAGTGAAAAAAGCACAACAGCACCTCTTTCACCTCAGATGGTTGAAGAAGTTTAGTGTGGGCCCTAAAATCCTAAGAACTTTCTACAAGGGCACTGCCTGATATGGGAACTGTTCTTCCCTCAATCGCAGGACTCTGCAGAGAGTAGTGTGGACAGCCCAGCACGTCTGTGGATGTGAACTCACTATTCAGGTCATTCACAAAGACAGGTGTGTAAAAAGAGCCCGAAGGATCACTGGGGACCCGAGTCACCCCAACCACAAGCTGTTCCAGCTGCTACCATCCGGGAAACAGTACCGCAGCATAAAAGCCAGGACTAACAGGCTCCGGGACAGCTTCTTCCACCAGGCCATCAGACTGATTAATTCATGCTGATTCAACTGTATTTCTATGTCATATCGACTGTCATGTTTTACTTACTGTTTATTATAAATTACTATAAATTGGACTTCGCACATTAGACAGAGACATAACATAAAAATTTTTACTCCTCACGTAGTTGAAGGATGTAAGTAATAAAGTCAATTCAATTCAATTCCTGGCCATGTTCATTCTTTACATGTATGCCACACCCAGTTCTTCTCTCATCATCTTGTACTGATGAGAAGCCATCTATAAAAATTTAAAATAGGGTTTTTCCTTCTCCCACTTCTTTCAAACAAAAGATCTAGAAACATAGAAATATAGAAAATCTACAGCACAATAGAGGCCATTCAGTCTACAAAGCTGTGCTGAGCATGTCCTTACCTTAGAAATTACCTAGGGTTACCCATAGCACCCTATTTTTCTAGGCTCCATGTACTTATCCAGGAGTCTCTTAAAAGACCCTACGGTATCTGCCTCCACCACCATCACCAGCAGCCCATTCCACGCACTCACAATTCTTTGCGTAAAAACTTCCCCTGACATCTCCTCTGTACCTACTTCCAAGCACCTTAAAGCCATGCCCTCTCATGTTAACTATTTCGGCCCTGGGAAAAAGCCTCTGACTATCCACACGATCAATGCCTCTTATCATCTTATACACCTCTATAAGGTCAACTCTTATCCTCCGTCGCTCCAAGGGGAAAAGGCCGAGTTCCCTCAACCTATTCTCATAAGGCATGCTCCCCAATCCAGGCAACATCTTTGTAAATCTCCTTTGCACCCTTTCTATGGTTTCCACAGTAGATGAGGCATCTAGCCATGGGTACTCACATGGCTCCCAACTGTGTCTGACTTCTTGTTACAGTCTATATTCCAAGCCTACACTGGTGTCACTCTCCAAATTTTCCTACGGTACATCAAAGACTGCACTGGTGCTGTTTCCTACACCCATGCAGAACACGTCAACTTCATCAACTTTGCCTCCAACTTCCATCCCACCTTCAAATTTACCTGGTCCATTTCTGACACCTCCCTTCCCCTTCCCAATCTCTCTGTCTCTGGAAACAGCTTATCTTCTGATGTCTGTTATAAACCTACTGACTCTCACAGCTACCTGGACTATATCCCTTCCCACCCTGGTACTTGTAGAAATGCCATCATCAATGCCTCCGTCTCTGCTGCATCTGCTCTCAGGATGAAGCATTCCTTTGCAGAACAAAGGAGATGTCTTCCTTCTTCAGAAAAAGGGTCTTCCATTCATCCACCATCGATGCTGCCCTCAACCACATCTCTTCCATTCAGCGCACGACGGCCCTCACTCCATCCTCCCACCACCCCATAAGGGATAAGGTACCTCATGTCCTCATCTACGACCCCACAAGCTTCCATGTCCAGTGCATAATTCTCCCTGACTGCCGCCATCTTCAATGGGATCCCACCACCAAGCACATCTTTCCCACCCCTCCCCCACTTTCCACATTCTGCAGAGATCACTGCCTGCCTGATGCCCTTCTCCATTCGTTTCTCCTCACTGATCTCCCTCCTGACACTTATCCCTTGCAAGCAGAACAAGTGCTACACTTGCCCCTACACCTCCTCCCTCACTGCCATTCAGGGCCACAAACAGTCCTTCCAGGTGAGGCAATACTTCACCCGTGAGTCTCTTTGGGGTCATCTACCGTAGCCAGTGCTTGCAGTGAGACCTCCGGAGAGACCCGGCATAGATTGGGAGACCGTTTCACCGAGTCCACCAGAAAAGGTGGGATCTCCCAGTGGCCACCCATTTTACTTCCACTTCCCATTCCCATTCCATCAGGTTGGAGGCTACCCAGATGGTATATAAGCTGTTGCTCCTTCAACCTTAGTGTGGCCTCATCGCGACAGTAGAAGAGGCCGGAGACCGACATATAAATATTAAATTAAATAAGTAGTGCAAAAAGAGAGTTTTAAATACTGAGGTAGTGTTCATGGGTTCATTGTCCGTTAAGAAATCTAATGATGGATGGGAAGAAGTTGTTCCTGAAACATTGAGTGTGTGTCTTCAGACACCTGTACCTCCTCTTTGATGGTAGCAATGAGAAGAGGACATGTCGTGGTGATGAAGGGTTAGTACAGATGGTCAAACAAATTGACGTGGATGTAGATCTTGTTCTTGTGCTGTATATTTCCATAAGTATATAGTAAACATAACACTAGAAGAAATAGTCCTGTCTGACTCACCAACATACTGTATGTCCTTGGTTTTTAAGTGTGAACAGCCATCCCTCCATTGCCTTAAAGAGAACGCAGAAACTGGGTTTTTGAGAGAGAGCACATAAAGACATCTGAGTGTCAAAACTAAGAACATTGGTCATAGTCATATCTCGATACTTGGCAGAGTATGCCAGATCGCTTTAGGAGGTTGAGGAAAATGTGCTTATGCGGTACTGTGTTTCAGATCCTTTGGAATTGGAACTGGAATTGGAATTAGTTTATTATAGTCACATGTACTGAAATACAATGGAACACTTGTCTCGTACACTGTTAGACCAAAAGACCATAATATATAGGAGCAGAAGTAGGCCATTCGGCCCATCAAGTCTGTTCTGCCATTTATTCATGGGCTGATCCAATTCTTCCAGTCATCCCCACTCCCCTGCCTTCACCCCATACCCTTTGATGCCCTGGCTAATCAAGGACCTATCTATCTCTGCCATAAATACACCCAATGACTTGGTCTCCACAGCCGCCTGTGGCAGCAAATTCCACAAATTTACCACCCTCTGTCCAAAGTCACTTCTCCACATCTCAGTTCTAAATGGATGCCCTTCAATCCTGAAGTCGTGCATGACATGGCAGATCATCTTTGCCAGACTCTGTGTTCTCTGATTCTGTTTTACATTCAATCACTTTATACACTTGCTTTGTTTTATGTTTGAAACTTTTCACTCAGTTGTGCTTTTTGTCTGATTTTCACATTCTCTCTATGTGACCTTGTCTGTGACACTTTCTGCAGACTTCTTCTATGAACCAACAGTTGTTTGCATCATGGGAGAAATTGCCACATTGATAACAGTTTTGGCTTTTTACACCATTCAGGGATATTTTGTGCATTTCACATTTGAACCTCTTTTTCTTGCTCCATGAGCCAGTAGGGTTGATCAGTACCATCTGAGGGGAGTAATGTTCATAGTGATTTTGGCAAGGTATGCATGGAGAAGTAGGCTGCCATCTGCTTCTTCTGGTTGACACAGAAGAGCTGACACCTCCTCACTGTCTTGAGATGTGATTCTGTAACATTTGTCATTCACAGTTGCCAACAGAATCTTCTCCTGTAGCTTTGCTCTGTACTCCGTCTTCCTCCATTCATGGACTATGAAGCTAATGAGACTATTTTTGTTACTGGCTTTGGTCAGGAAGCTCCTCCACTGCCTCACCATCTGTGTGCCTGTGATACCTTGCAACTCATGACCAGTCGCTTCACCCCCTAGAGATCTTTCACTATTCTTGATAGAGTTCTCCTTGTATGTGTCGAACGCAACATCTATTCTGCTACTCTGACTGCCTTCCCTCAGAACCATACCAAGAATTGTTGTGGCAACATCTCTGAAAGTAACTTGATCACCTTTCACTCTTTGGACTAAGTTCATTCCATCAACCACTGTAGTAGAGTTACCTGGGAGTTGCTCTTCTACTGCTCGAAATTAGTTACCTTGGCCTTCCAAGCTTTGAGTTCCCTCTGTAGAGTTTGATTTTCCAATACAACGTCCCTTAATGATACACTTTCAGGAACTATAAACCATTTTCCTTTGTCATCTGGAAATATATCTACTGGATTGCCCAGCTCACATTCCAGTTTCCTATGAATGTGCTTCCTTGTAGAATCTTGCAGGAGTGTCACTCCACCAGATGGCATGAAAGATTCAAGTTTTGTGACCAAAGAAGTGTCTTGTACACACATCTTGTTGGGTATGATATCAGTTCATATATTCTTGGAAAGGTGTCTATAGGCTTCCCTTTCAATCCTTCCGTGCAGTTCATCACCATCTGGTTCATCATCATTCTCTTTGTACTCAGGTTCCTATTTCTTGATTCTGGTACAATCCTTATAGCATGAAACAGTGGGCCTCTGCAGCAACTATGTCTCCGCTTGTTACTGCTAGAATCTTTTCATCTTCCTTTTGGATTGCACATTCTCGTAGTGTTTGGTCAGCTCTGAGTTGTACAGTTTGTGTAAGCTTTTCACGTGACTTGGAGCCCTTCAGAAATTTCAATTGATTACAAAAAACACAGATTTGATCATACACCCTTGCTTCTGATGAAGATCTTCTACTTGGCCCTTTTGATGTACAGGTATTCTCACCAGCTTCATCGTAATGTTTTCCTTGGCTTTCCTTTTCAGATACTCTAAGTCTCTCTTCATGGTGAAGAGGTTTTGGCATTCTCGGTGATAGTAGATTTTTGGGACTTCTTTCTCTCCAAGTTCTTTAGCAATATCTAAAATAGGGGCATAGTTTCTCACTTTGGCTGCTTCAAGTAATGTTTTCCAGGATTCATAGTCTTGAGGATTAACTAAATAGTCATCTTCTTCTTTTGATATTTTCTGGTGTATAATACACTGCTTCTTAATAGATTCTTTGTGCTTATGGCTCTCCATTCTGAAGCAAAATGATTCAGCTAGTCCAGATCTAGATCTACTCTACTCTTCCCTCTCCTCTATTGTGTGGGACTATCCCACCACCACAGTACCTGAAACAGAAGAAAATCACATTAACATTGCTGGTGAACAAAGTACCTAATGCAAAGGTGATATAAATGTATGTAAAAATGCTGATATACAAGGTCGAAATGTGGAACAGAACATGAAAACAGAAGACCGTCTTATGTAATGTACAGTCATTGTGTTGTCACTGCCAGTAATAGATGACATTTGTAGAGACGCTAATTTTAACAACTTTTCTGAAAAACATATAATCTGAGCTATATTCTCACCTGTTTTCAAAGACAAAGCATCACTAATAAGAGAGAACCATCAGTTTGAATTAGAATGCTTTATTCTGCGCTGCAGTTGAAGTCAGAAGTTTACATACACCGTAGCCAAATACTTTTAAACTCAGATTTTCACAATTCTTGATATTTAATCCTAGAAAACATTCCCTGTCTTAGGTCAGTTAGGATCACTATTTTATTCTAAGAATGTGAAATGTCAGAATAATAGTAGAGAGAATGATTTATTTCAGCTTTTATTTCTTTCATCACTTTCCCAGTGGATCAGAAGTTTACATACGCTTTATTAGTATTGGGTAGCATTGCCTTTAAATTGTTTAATTTGGGTCAAACGTTTTGGGTAGCCTTCCACAAGCTTCTCACAGTAAGTTGCTAGAATTTTGTTCCATTCCTCCAGACAGAACTGGTGCAACTGAGTCAGGTTTGTAGGCCTCCTTGCTCGCACACACTTTTTCAGTTCTGTCCACAATTTGCTATTGGATTGAGGTCAGAAAATGATGTCAAGTCTGGTTCATACTTGGGAGCAATTTCCAAACACCTGAAGGTACCACATTCATCTGTACAAACAATAGTACGCAAGTATAAAAACACCATGGGACCACGCAGCCGACATACCACTCAAGAAGGAGATGTATTCTGTCTCCTAGAGATGAACGTACTTTGGTGTGAAAAGTGCAAATCAATCCCAAAACAACAGCAAAGGACCTTGTGAAGATGCTGGAGGAAACAGGTAGACAAGTATCTATATCCACAGCAAAACGAGTCCTATATCGACATAAACAACAGGAATTCTGCAGATGCTGGAAATTCAAGCAACACACATAAAAGTTGCTGGCGAACGCAGCAGGCCAGGCAGCATCTCTAGGAAGAGGTACAGTCGACGTTTCAGGCCGAGACCCTTCGTCAGGATGCTGCCTGGCCTGCTGCGTTCACCAGCAACTTTTATGTGTGTTGCCTATATCGACATAACCTGAAAGGCTGCTCAGCAAGGAAGAAGCCACTGCTCTAAAACTGCCATAAAAAGGCCAGACTACAGTTTGCAAGTGCACATGGGGACAAAGATTTTACTTTTTGTGGAAATGCCCTCTGGTCTGATGAAACAAAAATTGAACAGGTATTGGACTGGCCATCACAAAGCTTTGATGTCAATCTGATAGAAAATTTGTGGGCATAACTGAAAAAGCGTATGCGGGCAAGGAGGCCTACAAACCTAACTCAGTTGCGTAGAATATAGAACACAGAATAGTACAGCACAGTACAGGCCCTTCAGCCCACAATGTTGTCCCAACCCTTAAACCCTACCTCGCAAATAAGCCCCCACTTTAAATTCCTCCATATACCTGTCTAGCAGTCTCTTAAATTTCACTAGTGTATCTGCCTCCACCACTGACTCAGGCAGTGCATTCCACACTCCAACCACTCTTTGAGTAAAAAACCTTCCTCTAATATCCCCCTTGAACTTCCTACCCCTTACCTTAAAGCCATGTCCTCTTGTACTGAGCAGTGGTGCCCTGGGGAAGAGGCATTGGCTGTCCACTCTATCTATTCCCCTTAATATCTTGTACACCTCAATCATGTCTCCTCTCATCCTCCTTCTCTCCATAGAGTAAAGCCCTAGCTCCCTTAATCTCTGATCATAATCCATGCTCTCTAAACCAGGCAGCATCCTGCTAGATCTCCTCTGTACCATTTCCAATGCTTCCACATCCCTCCTATAGTGAGGCGACCAGAACTGCACATAGTACTCCAAGCGTGGCCTAACCAGAGTTTTACAGAGTTGCATCGTTACCCCGCGACTCTTAAACTCTATCTCTTGACTTATGAAAGCTAACACCCCATCAGCTTTCTTAACTACCCTGTCCACCTGTGAGGCAACTTTCAGGGATCTGTGGACATGTACTCCCAGATCCCTCTGCTCCTCCACACTATCGAGTATCCTGCCATTTACTTTGTACTCTGCCTTGGAGTTTGTCCTTCCGAAGTGTATCACCTGATACTTCTCCTGGTTGAACTCCATCTGCCACTTCTCAGCCCACTTCTGCATCCTATCAATATCTCTCTGAAATCTTCAACAATCCTCTACGCTATCTACAACACCACCAACATTTGTGTCATCTGCAAACTTGCCAACCCACCCTTCTACCCCCACATACAGGTCGTTAATAAAAATCACAAAAAGTAGAGGTCCCAGAACCGATCCTTGTGGGTCACCACTAGTCACAACCCTCCAATCCGAATGGCTCCCTCCACCATATACCCTCTGCTTTCTGCAGCAAGCCGATTCTGAATTACCTGGCCAAACTTCCCTAGATTCTATGCCTTCTGACTTTCTGAATAAGCCTACCGTGTAGAATTTTGTCAAATGCCTTACTAAAATCCATATAGATCACATCCACTGCACTAGTCTCATCTATATGCCTGGTCACGTCCTCAAAGAACTCTATCAGGCTTGTTAGACATGATCTGCCTTCACAATGCCATGCTGACTGTCCCTGATCAGACCATGATTCTCTAAATGCCCAGAGATCCTATCTCTAAGAATCTTTTCCAACAGCTTTCCCACCACAGATGTAAGGCCCACTGGTCTATAATTACCCAGACTATCCCTACTACCTTTTTTGAACAAGGGGACAACATTCTTCTCCCTCCAATCCTCCAGTACCATTCCCATGGACAACGAAGAAATAAAGATCCTAGCCAGACGCTCAGCAATCTCTTCCCTTGCCTCGTGGAGCAGCCTGGGGAATATTCCGTCAGGCCCCGGGGACTTATCCATCCTAATGTATTTTAACAACTCCAACACCTCCTCTCCCTTAATATCAACATGCTCCAGAACATCAACCTCACTCATATTGTCCTCACCATCATCAAGTTCCCTCTCATTGGTGAATACCGAAGAGAAGTATTCATTGAGGACCTCACTCACTTCCACAGCCTCCAGGCACACCAGTTCCGTCTGGAGGAATGGAACAAAATTCCAGCAACTTATTGAGGGGAGCTTGTGGAAGGCTACCCAAAACGTTTGACCCAAGGTAAACAATTTAAAAGCAATTCTACCAAATACTAATAAAGTGTGTGTAAACTTCTGATCCGCTGGGAAAGTGATGAAAGAAATAAAAGTTGAAATATATCATTCTCTCTACTATTATTCTGACATTTCACATTCTTAAAATAAAGTTGTGATCCTAACTGACCTAAAACAGGGAATGTTTTCTGGGATTAAATGTCAGGAATTGTGAAAAACTTAGTTTAAATGTATTTGGCTCATGTATATGTAAACTTCTGACTTCAACTGTACCTATCACTGACCAGCTCTTGTTCCACATAAACACAAAAGATTTTGCAGAAGCTGTAAATCCAAAGAAACACATTTAATTGCTCAGAGAACTCAGCAGGGCAGGCAACATTATGGGAGCGGAACAAACATTGACTGTTTGTTCTCCTCCATAGATGCTGCCTGACCTGTTGAGTTCCTCCAGCATTTTGTGTATAGCTCTTTTGCCACTCCTTCCTTCTATCCTTTTCTACTATCTCCCCTCTGTCTTTCAGTCCAGCAAAGAGGCTTGACCTGAAACATCAACTGTCCATGTTCCTCAACAGATTCTGCTTGACCCGTTGAGTTTCTCCAGCATTTCGTGTATTGCTCCAGATTCCAGCACCTGCGTTCTCTTATGTCTTTGCATTACTTGCAGAGCTGTTGTACTGGGAACTGTGCATGAAGCACCACTCTCCATGCTATTAAACATTGCTGTGCTGGGAAGCCACGGCTCAGCCCTCCAATGATGCACGCACAGCAATGGTTAAAGTGACCTCTTTGGTTGTGGCTTGGTGAGGAGTGAATGGATGAAGCAATGTACAATGGTTGCCTGTGAGGACTGGTGCTGGGCAGGATACAATAGATAGCGCAGCTGCTGTGTTATGGAGCTGCTACTCCTCAATTCCAGCACCTCAGGTTCCATTCTGACCTCACGTGCTGTTATCCAGAGTTGGCACAATTTCTGTTACAATACGGGCTTCTTGGATGCTCCCGTTTCAACCCACATCCCAAAGACATGGAGTTGATAGAACAGTTGGCACTGGTAGCTTACTGCTGGGGTACTGGTGAGGCCTGAACTGCAGAATCCCTCAGTTGTACAGGCGAACAGGATGGCTGTGATTATCAGGAACACTACAAAGAGGGAGGTCACCTTCAAGCGAGGGATGCCCCGGCGCATCTCTTCCTAGTGGTGGTAATGTCTAGTGTTCCTGTGAGACAAACCAGGGAGAAACTCTCTGCGAAAAGGGGAAAGTTGACCGCAGAGTCATTCAACTTTGGGGTACCTCTGGTACTGCGGGATGGAAGAGGAGGTTGATAGAGAAGAAGTTGAAGCGGGAAGGTGTCTTTTCTACTGATGAGTTTGATGTGGGTAGTTCCAAGAGCACTCGCCACACCATCTGGGTGACCGAGGACACCCCTTTCAGAGAAAGGTCGTGGTGACCGGCCCCTGCAGACATGGAAGATGTTCGGCAGCATTTGTGTAAGTTGATGGAAGCTGGGATCATCAATGAATGCAAAAGCCCCTATGCGTCCCCAATTGTAGTGGCCAGGAAGAGGAATGGGAAGGTACGGATGTGTGTGAGCTATAAGACTCTGAACAGGCACACCGTCCCTGATCAGCACACAGTCCCAAGGATCTAACACGCGCTGGCCTGTTTGAGTGGTGCAAAGTAATTCAGTGTGCTGGACCTGAGGAGTGGATATTTCCAGATCCCCATGAGTAAGGTTGACAAAGAGAAGATGGTATTTATATGTCCACTGTGATTCTTTCAGTTTAAAAGGATGCCCCATGGCATATAGGGAGTCCCTGCAACCTTCTAGCAGGTCATGGAAAAATATGAACTTCCTTGAAGTATTGGTGTATCTGGATGACCTCATAGAGTTTGTCTGCTCCTTGGAGGAACATGAAGCAAGGCTATTGAAGGTGCTGGGCCACCTGAAAGCTGAAGGATTAAAATTTTCCCTGGACAAGTGCCAGTTCTGCAAGACGTCTGTCAGCTATGTTGGGCACATAGTCTCAAATGATGGAGTAGCTATAGATCCATCTAAGATAGAGGCATTGACCACAAGGCCAAGGCCCCAGACTGTGAGAGTTTTGCGCTCATACTTTGGGCTCTCTGGGTACCATCGGAGGTTCGTGAAGGGCTACGGGAAAGTGAGTCACCCATTAAATCAGCTTCTGTGTGGTTACCCTCCCTTGGGGGAAAAAAAAGGAGGACAAAAGGAGAGGAGGGTAAAGAGTATCTGAGCCCTTTGGAGCAAGGTGGGATGCAAAACATGAAGAGGCCTTTCAGTCGCTGAAGGAGTTGCTGGCACAGATGCCTATGCTAGCTTTTGCAGACCCTTGATTGCTGTATGTACTGCATACAGATGCCAGCAGAGAGGGCTTATGGGGTGTCCTGTATCAGGATCAGGGCTCTGGGTTGAGACGTGTTGCATTTGTCAGCCGGAGTCTGTTGCCCTCTGAGAAAAACTATCCCATGCACAGGTTGGAGTTCCTGGCATTGAAATGGGCTGTGGTGGATAAGTTGAGTGACTACCTCTATGGTGCCAAGTTTGAGGTGAGGACAGACAACAATTCCTTAACTTATATTCTGACCTTGGCAAAATTGGATGGCACAGATCATCGGTGGTTGGTGGCGTTGTCTGCCTATGATTTCAGCCTAAAGTACTGGCCGGGAAGCAGGAACACTGATGCTGATGCTTTGTCCCAATGTGCGCATGAAGAGTTGGACAGGGACAAAGAGTGGGAGAGCATTCCTGCCCCAGGAGTGAAAGCCATGTGCCAGTGTTCCATCACGGTGAAGGTAGAAGGAAGACAAGGGCAGGATCGAGTGGTAGATCAGTTAGGAGCTTCTGATGACGCCATTGCACAAGCTTACCTGACAGTTTTGAAGACAAACCAGTTACCGGAATTGAGTCCTGGAGAAGTGCCAGCTGCTCAGTGAGATGGCCCGGGCATTGGTACCATTTGGTCAGCGATCAAAAAGGGAGACATGACCCAAGCAGAGAGGACGAATCATGTTGTGGTGCCTCCATTACTGAGAGAATGGCCCAGATTGGAGTTGAGGAACCAGATCCTATACAGGGTCACGTCGCCTCCGGTCCAACCTCGGCGTTCCCAGCTGGTGGAGCCTGAGAAGTATCAGAGGATTGTGTTGAAGTCACTGCACGATGATCCTAGACATTTGGGGGTTGAAAAGACCTATGGATTGTTCAGAGATCGGTTCTACTGGCACCGGAAGAAGCTGGCGATTGAAGAGTACTGCAAGTCGTTCATTCGATGCATATGGAGGAAGACGCTGCCTACGAAGGCCACTCTGTTGTCCCACTTGCAGAGTGCGTGGCCCATTGATCTGGTATGTATGGATTTCCTGTCAATAGAACCCAATGCCAGCAACATGGCGAATGTTCTAGTCATCACGGATCACTACACCAGATATGCGCAGGATTTCTCTACCAAGGATCAGAGGGTGTATTTTAGAAGTAATTCATTTATTATGGTCTCCCCAGGCGGATACATAGTGATCAGGGACGGGATTTCGATAGGATGTGCATACGTGAGTTACTCAGCATGTTTGGAGTCGAGAAGTCGAGGACTACGCCTTATCACCCATAGGGTGATCCACACCCCGAGAGGTTTAATCAGACCTTGCTAGACACACTAGGAACCTTGGAGATCAGCAAGAAGAGCAGAGTCAACATATTGGACATCTGGTCCACTGCTACAACTGTACATGAAATGAAGCGCCATATTATCTGATGTTTGGGCACGAGGCAAGGTTGCACATTGACCTTTGTATTGGGACTGGTGAGGAAGTCCTTCCACCGAAGACTTATCTGCAAATATGTGTCTGATGTGAGAAGGGAGCTGAAAAAGGCTTATGAATTAGCTGAGCTCACGGCTGCCAAGCAGAATCAGGGAAATAAGAGGAGGTATGATCAAAAGGTTAGGCTCTCCTAAACTAATGCCGGGAGACCGAGTCCTCAAGGAATTTGAGTCTACCTGGGAAGCACAAGTTGGCTGACCGCTGGGCAGCCACGCCCTATGTGGTGGAGAGTCAGATGCCAAACAAACCTGTTTTCCAGGTGAAACCAGTGGATGGGAACGGGCCTGTCAATATTCTCCATTGGAACCACCTTCTGCCTTGAGGGCAAGAGGTGTGAGTTGACCTAGACCCGACCTGGAGCCTACACCTAGTAAGAGGACACTGCAGTGACTCGGAGTGACTGAAGGTCCAACAGCAGGAGAGGTCAGACCGGCCCCCACTCCTGAATGGGATACTGCTCAGAGGATGAGGAAATGAGGGTGTGGTATATGCTACCTTTTGCTAACTCCTCACTGATTGAGAAAGAGATTTCCAACCCTTCTCACGCTGGGTTAAGTGAAACTGAAGGGAATATCTGTGGACAGGCTGGGTTTCAGTGGGACTATGAAGAGGATTAAGTGGGATTCATCCTAGTGGCAGAGGGGTCTGAGTTGGAGGAGGGCATGAGTGATAGACCGGGGGAGACCTCGCCATGTAGACCAGAAGTATCTCACGGAGTGTCCGAACCTAAAGAAGTCGATGACAAAGTAAGGAGTTCTCACAGAATCAGGAGACCCCAGATAGGCTGGCCTATGTAGCACCGAGGGAGCAGAGTGTGGTACCTATTGCTTTGGTGAGCTATGCCAAGCCATTTACACCTGGGTTGGACTTTGTGCTTTGTATGGAGAGGTGGCAAGTTATCTCAATGTCATGAGGACATGACTAATTTTGGTTGGGGAAGAGTGTAACACCCTGGGAAAGATTTCACTGCTAACATAATAGTCATTCTGCAGAAGCAGTGTTTGGGTTATAGTTAGAGATAATGGGTGCTTTGGGATGTGAGCCATCCAATGAAGGGAGTGTGCTTTCATATTGTGTGCCTGATACCAGTGTGAGTTGGGTCTTTTGTTCAGTGGGAGATGAAGGGAAAAGACGCCAGAGAGAAGTTGTAGGAGTCAACCCGGAGTGGGGCCATGATTCGATGAAGCCCAGGGAGATCAAATGAGCATCGGCGAAGTGGAAACCATGAGCTCCAACTTGTGCACATTAGACTGTTTCGTTACAATGGGCCCTTTTCCTTTTTTGCCTTTTCTTTACTAACCCTTTAGTCAAATTAAGAATTATAAAGGTAAACCATTTTGCTTGTTACATACACCTGTTAAGGTGCATTTTCCAGTTACCTTATAAGATAACCATAACCTTCAGCCAGAAGCAGATGTCATCAGATGGTTCCCAACCTTCACCGAGTGTTTTGACTCTTAACCACGACACTCTCCAGTTGGTGGGCCGGCAGTGGTGGCCAGATCACTGCCGGTCTGCTCCTGGCTTCCAGCTCCCCTCCTCTCGCCTACTCCAAATCCAACAAGAAGCTCGTACTGCCTCTTCCCCCATCCTATGAGCTGCTTGGTTTTTGCTCCTTTTGTCCAGGCCCAGATCTGACAACAACAACCATGCTGATTTGGCTGGGAAACCTCTGCAGCTGATCCCCACAGGAAACAACCATGCCTGCCATCCCTTGTCTTTACACTCCCCCAGTAAGGGCTGGTACTTCAAGGACTTTCCCTCGTGGGCCTCTTCCCATCCCTCCTCCCACAGCACAGTCAACTCAATCAGAATTATTTTCTTGACTTCCATTGACCACAGTACAATGTCCGGGCGTAGGGATGTGTGCACCACATCCAGAAACTGCAACCTCCTTCCCACATCGACCCCCATCTCCCAGGACCTGGCCGTTAGCAGCAGATTGGGCTTTGATTGTTTGGTTACGAAAGGCCTGGCTCCCTCTTTGATGAAGGTGATGGCCTTCCTCAAATCTGTGCCAGCCGTCCTCTTCTTGCATCTCTCCCGCTCTAGTGCGTCAGCAAGAGCCAGAAGCACGGTATCATGGCGCCACCTATACCGTCCTTGAGTTAGAGCTGTTTTACACCCGGACAGTATGTGAGCCAGTGTCCCCTTTTGAGCACAGAGCTTACAGTTTGGGTCCTCTCTCATCCCCCATGTGTACAGATGTAATGGGGAAGGAAGGGTGTCATACACGGATCGCAAGAGGAAGGAAATACGGAAGGACTCCAGTCTTCATAAGTCTGCCCATGAGAGCTTGCGCTTAGGCAGATCCCATTTTGTCCAGGCACCCTGGGACCCTTGTTCCACTGCCTTTGACATTCGCTTCTCTTCTTCATGGATCTGTACTTCTGCCTGTACCATGTCTCGCCCGTTCCTTATGTTTGCGTTTCCCCACTTCTGGAAGTGAACTGAGCCGAGGCCTTGCCACCCGACGCAGGGGTTGCCGATGATATCTCGCAGCTTCAGAGAACACACTGCCTCCTCCACAGCTGCGTTGGCTGCCTACTTGCGCCCAGATCTGGTTGTAACGCCTACTTGCTTTACCAAGACGTCATTAGAATCTCTCAAGCTTAATAAAGCTCTGCATTTTGCCACCTTGAATTTCTCCACAACAGATGACAGGGGAAGCTGCAGTTGTCTAGATCGAATATAAAGGCCCATTGAAGAGAAGCTTGGGGGAACTCCCAACCATCTCCGCAGGTGCTTGTTGGTTTTCCTCTCGATGCCCTCTACGGCAGTCATGGGAACTCATAAAGTGTGAAGAGCCAGAGAAGCCTGGGCAGAATGCCGTATTGGTACAGCCAGGTCTTGAATTTACCCGGTAGTCCAGATTTGTCGATCTTCTTCAGCCATTCGTCTGTCTGCTTCACAGCATTGGTGACATTGGCTCCATCTGTCAGTGACATATTAAACCACTTCCCCAAACATTTTATCGGGTTATCTTCGATGGAAGGGATGACCTCACCCTGAACCTGGAGGCTAAACATGCTCGTAAGTTTGCCCTTTCTGATCACCATGCACCTGGACTTCTTGGCCTTGAAGGACATCCTCGCCCAAGTGGCTACATTACCCAGGGTTTCCAATACCCATCTTGCTTGGACATGTGACACAGTTGTTATAGTGATGTCGTCCATGATTCCTCGTAGAGCCGGCTGAACAATGCCTGACTCCAGCGTCAAACCACGGGTTACATCTTCTGCTGCTGATAATAGGTGGTTCATTCCCATGATAAATAGGGTGGGGGAGATGGTGCACCCTGTTGGAATCCCCTTCTGGAGGTCCTGCCAACTAGTTGTGAAATGGGCTGTCATAAATCTGAGTTTGAATCCTCCTAGGTATCTGATGATCATGTCTCGAATAGCCACTGGGATGTAGTAGTGGTCGAGTCCTTCTAGGATGAGGTCATGTAGAATAGACCCGTAGGAGTTCGTGAGATCTAACCAGACAACTGTTAGGTAGCCTTTTTTCTGCTTCGCCTCACGGATCAAATGGCTAATCATTGAGGTGTGCTTCAGACACCCCGAAAAGCCTGGAATACCGCCTTTCTGGATGAATGTGTTGATATAGCGATTCTGCATCATGTAAGAAGTCAGCCTTCTTGCGAGCACAGAAAAGAAAATCGTACATTCCACATCCAGGACAGAAATTGTCCTAAACTGGGCAATTGTGGAAGAATCCCTTCCTTTGGAATAAAGCATTCCTCTTCCAATTTCCAACTTGTTGGAATAGTACCTTTGGTCCAGATCTTTCTCATGACCTTCCACAGCCTCCGAAGAAGCTTTGGGCATTTCTTATACACCTTATAAGGTATGCCGCTTGGGCCTGGGGCAGCTGATGCTTTAGCTTTCCCAATGATGTCCTGGATTTCCTGCCATGTAGGCTCCTTCACATTCAGCTCAATTGATGGTTTTTTCGGTCTACGCACAGCCCGATTGGTTCCTAGTCCCTGACCCCTCCATGGGTCGCTGTGTGCCTCCCGCAGGAACTCCTCTACCTCTGGCTTCGAGCTGGATAGTATACCAGATCTTTGTTGGCTGAGAAGAGTCCTGGTGAAGCTGAATGGATCTCTCACAAACTGCGCTCGCCTTTTCTCTTTCTTCCTTCTTTGCTGTCGCAGACGTTCCGCCCTCTGGAGTTTGCACAGCTTTTCCCGCAGCATTCTGGTTAAGTACTTGATACCTTCTTTTTCGGCTGGTGAGCTGGTTTTAAACCTCTTGTTGAGTGCCTTTAATTCGCCTCTCAAGCGACGAATCTCCGTTTCCCTCCTATTTGGTTGCCATGGTAACTCCAGCTGGCCTTTCTGCTCCATTGGGCCAAATCGTTCCTTGTACTCTATGGCCGTGAGTGAGTCAATCCTTCTGTGTATTGGACCTGCTAAGGCAGCTTCCAGGATGCCGTCTAGATCATCATCGAACTGCATCCAGGCAAAGTTGTCTGACGATCTAGGCCATTTGATCCTGTCTTTCCTTGACGAATGGATTGGGGTAGCCAAGGAGGAAATCACTAGGTCTGTTGTTCGGTGCTGAGGCGACTCAAGTGCGGAGAGATCTTTAGCTCTGTACGGTGCTTCCTGGCTGGAATTCTCCTTCGTCTCACCGGACACTAAGTCTGTGCGCTGCACTTGGGTCACCATTGATCCACAGCTAGACTTGCTCTGGTGTATCTTGAGCCCTCTGATGTTTTAGCAGACTTTCCTGCAATGACAGCTTACCGTGAATTCCTCTCCGGTCAGTGTTGTTTGCTTTAGCTTCCTGTTGTCATGTTCCTGTCCTGGCCATTGCCAGTATGACCGTCCTGTTGAGTCTCTCATCCTCCCCCCACCTCGGGAGACTCTGGGGGTATTGCTCTTCAAGTTCAGTCGTAGCTTGAGTGCTGCCCAAAAGGTTGCTAGCCTTGTGAGCCCGTGCCAGTCTTTCCTGGAGGTCAGCTGTCTCTCCAGCATCATCGACCTTCCTCGGTTGCCATCCAGTCTTTCCTGGAAGCCAGTGGTACAAACCAGAAATTACTTTAATTGTATGCAGTGCACTGTCTGTTATTTCATGGTACTTATTTGTAACAGGGTAACGAATCATGCAGCATCCACACAAATGGGGTTTCAGGGTGGGCTCACACCTCAATCTCACACATTTGCACTCACTCTGGAGTATGTGGAGAGTAGAGACACCTATGTAAGAATACTGTTTATTGACCACGGTTCTGCTCTCAATAATATAATGCTGAGCAAACTCATCACCAAACTCTGGACCCTGGAACTTAATGTCTCCATGTGTAATGAGATAGGAAGGCATGATGGCACAATCCCTAGCATAATGCTTTACAAAACCAGCAATCAGATTGAGGTTCAATTCCCACCGCTATCTGTAAGGAGCTTGTACGTTCTACCCGTTCCTCAAATGGGATCCCTTCAGGTGTTTCAGTATGGTCCCACATTCTATGGGTGTATGGGTCGTCAGGGAGGGGTAGCACCTCTGGTGGGGGAACATGTTGCGTCCTTTTCAAGGCAGTTTGTCCACCTGTGGTCCCCACCTGGCACCCAGCTCTCACCTGTGGCTCCCCGTAGCTGTTTGCATGCGACAGCGGCCACACCCCGGGCAACGGCTTCGACAAGCCGGCTAAACCAGGTGAAGGTAGCCGACGGGTCTCAAACCCTCAGTGAGATAGGGAGTTGTCTATCTCAACATGTGAAGACAGACTCCAGCGGACTGAGTGGACGAGACCAATGGTAGATCCAACGGTCAAGAAGATGGCCTCTGCAAGCATCATGGAACGTGTAGAGCAGGACAAGACTCAGAAGGTGTCCCTGTCATCCACTGCAGCTAGTCCCATCTCCAGCCGTCTCCACTCTGTCTTGCCACTGGATCCAGATGGGAATTGGGAAGCGAGAGTGAGGCTGACACTGTGCAACTCTCCCTCACTTAAATCCAAATCAAGCGTTAGTCTCGACAGCATCACCATCATCATCACCCTCACCCTCACCCTTTGAAGTCCTGTGGTGATGAGCGAGCGATGAAGCAGCGGGTGTGGATACACTGGGAGCTGTAGTCACGGACCTGCACACAGGCGGCTCAGGTCTAATGGTTGCCTTTCGCTGACCGAAGCAGCAGTGAAACTTGCTGTCTACCTGGGCGACTGAGCATCCCTCTTTAGGACGCACTGCTCAGCTCCGTAGTATGAGGAAGGGGCTAGAAAAGGTGCCCTAAACATTGCCTGCTTCATTACACCCTGGCCAGTTTACCATGGCTGGCGGGGATCCTATCTTGGCGGTCGAACAAACACAACAAAACGCAAGGTGACACTGCTCGCCGTTGGCACTTGGAACGTGCGCACGCTATTGGGCAACCCTACAGCAAACAGACCAGAGAGAAGAATAGCTTTAGTTGCCAGAGAGCTTGCAAGATACAACATTGACATTGCAGCCCTGAATGAGACTTGTCTTGCCAACGAAGGTCAGCTGACTGAAACTGGAGGCGGATACACCTCTTTCTGGAGCAGTCGCGCAGTTGGATTCGCCTTCAGGCGTCACCCTGTTCGGAAACTTGCCAGTCTCCCCAAGGGTGTGAATGACTGGCTCATAACACTGCAGCTTCCTCTACAGAACAGAAGTCAAGCCACCCTGATCACCGCCTATGCTCCCACAATGACCAACCCGGACGTGACAAAAGACAGGTTCTATGAAGAACTAGACACCCTACTATCAGCAGTGAGCAGCACCAACAAGCTGATCTTGCACGGCGACTTCAGTGCAAGAGTAGGGTGAGAGTCTGCAGTCTGGCAGGGAGTCGTGGGGAGACATAGAGTGGGCAAATGTAACAGTAACAGTCTACTCTTACTGAAGACCTGTGCAGCACATGACTTGCTCATCACCAACACAGCTTTCCGCCTGCCTACCCATAACAAGACCTCCTGGATGCACCCCTGCTCTAAGCATTGGCATCTTCTCGACTATGTCATTGTCAGGAGAAATGACAGGCAGGATCTCAGAGTGACCAAGGCCACGTCTGGTATTGACTGCTGGACAGATCACAGGCTCATTGTCTCCAAAATGAAGCTCCGTATCAGACCCAAGAGGCGACCACAAGGAAGCAAGGCTATGAAAAGAATCAATGTGGCCAGGCTGAAGAACTCCAGCATTGCTTCAGCACTGGATGAAGACTTAGAAACCAAGCTTTCTGACCTACACTTTGCAGGCAGCACTGTGTATGACTCGGATTGCTTCAGGGATGCTGTCCATTCATCTGCACTGAAGATGCTAGGGCTCTCTACCCGCAAGCAGCATGACTGGTTCGATGAGAATGATGAGGAGATACAGGCTCTACTTGTTGAAAAGCACTGCCTTCATCGTGCCCATCAGAACGACCCGTCATCAGCTGCCAAGAAAAACGCCTTTACCGGTGCTCGCAGGACAGTCCAGAATAAACTGTGTAAAATGCAAAATGCCTGGCTGAGCGCCAAGACAGATGAAATACAGGGATACACTGACAGAAACAACTTGAAACGATTCTATGAAGCCCTCAACACTCTCTACAGACCTCAGTCTCTCGGAAGCTCCTCCCTCCTAAGTATAGATGGTACAACTCTCATTACAGAGAAGGCTCAGACCCTGCAGAGATGGGCTGAACACTTTGAAGCCGTCCTCAACTGACTGTCATCTATTAACGATGAGGCGATAGACAGGATTCCCCAGGTCGACATTAACAGCGCCGTGGATGACCCACTGGTAGTAGCCAAAATCATGGAAGCTGTCAGCCAACTATCCAGTGGCAAAGCCCCAGGGGCAGACGCCATACCTGCAGAGATCTACAAAGCCAGTGGTCCTGTACTTATAGAGAAGCTCACTGAATTGTTCCAGTCTTTTTGGAAGCAAGGATCCATTCCTCAGGAACTTAAAGATGCATCCATCATACACCTCTACAAGAGGAAGGGCAATCAACAAGTATGTGACAACCACCGAGGAATCTCGCTGCTCTGCATCACAGGAAAAACCCTTGCAAGAGTCCTGCTAAATTGTCTGGTCACTCATCTGGAGCTGGGCCTGCTGCCAGAGTCACAATGTGGCTTTTGCAAAGGTCGTGGGACTATTGACATGATTTTTGCCGCACATCTACTTCAGAAGTGTCAGGAGCAGAATCGTGAACTCTACACAACTTTTGTTGACGTCATGAAAGCCTTCGACACTGTCTGCCGACAAGGCCTGTGGAGGATCATGTCAAAGTTCGGCTGCCCCGCCAGATTCATTCAGATGGTACGCCAGTTCCATGATGGCATGATGGCCAGAGTCCTGGACGGCAGAGAATCCTCTGAGGTATTCCCAGTCACCAATGGTGTCAAACAGGGCTGTGTGCTCGCACCCACGCTCTTCAGCATGCTGTTTACTGCCATGCTGAATGATGCCTTCCAGGACAGTGATGCTGGAATCAGCCTCAAGTACAGAGTGGATGGGAAGCTCTTCAACCTGAGGAGACTTCAAGCTATTACCAAAGTGAAGGAGACTGTTCTGAGAGTCTTTGTCGATGACTGTGCCCTGCATGCTGGCTCGGAGCCAGAGATGCAAGTCAATATGGACAAATTCTCCACGGCTTGTGACAACTTTGGACTCAGCATCAACATCAAAACAACTGAAGTCGTGCACCAGCCTGCCCCTCATGCACCGTACACAGAACTGAAAATCACAGTCAAAGGACAGAAACTACAGGCAGTGGGCCAGTTTACTGACCTTGGCAGCACCCTCTCCCGAGCAGTGACTATTGATACAGAAGTTAACTGCAGAATAGCAAAGGCAAATTCTGCTTTCGGTAGACGGCGCTCCACTGAATGGGATTGTTAAGGAATCAGTCCAGCAACAAAACTGAAGGTCTGCAGAGCTGTGGTATTCATTACCCTCCTGTATGTCCGTGAAACGTGGACTGTGTATCGAAGGCATGCAAGATAACTCAACCATTCCCACATGACTTGTCTTCACAGAATATTAGGCATCAAATGGCAAGACAAAGTGCCAGACACTGAAGTTCTCTCTAGAGCAAGTCTACCATCAGTCCACACACTGCTGATGAGAGCACAGACCCGGTGGGCAGGTCATGTCATCCACATGCCGGACGAGCGCATACCCAAGCAGCTCCTTTTTGGAGAACTCTCTGCTGGACGATGCTCGCATGGAGGGCAGAAGAAACGTTACAAAGACACACTAAGACCTCCCTGAAGTCACTTGACATAGTTATGACCTCCTGGGAAACGCTGGCACAAAACCGCCCTACCTGGCGCGGCCTCATCCACAAGGGCTGTCAAGCTTACAAAACATGGTACATTGCTGAAGCACAACATAAGTGCGAGCTGCGTAAGTCCAGAGCCACCAGCACAACAACTGCAGTGCCTACACATGTCTGCCCAACATGTGCCAGGACATTTCGTGCCCAAATTTGCCTCACCAGTCATCTTCGGACACACTGCATCCAGTCTCAAAGTGACTAATGGTGTCGAGGTCTTCATTGACGACAATGGACGAACAACCACATTCTAAAGACGTACAGGTTATGGTTAGTAGGTTGTGGGCATGCAATGTTGGCACTAGAAGTATGAAGGCACTTGCAGATTGCACTCAGCACATCATCTGTCTGTGTTGGTCATTGACACAAATGACACAATTCACATATGTTTCAATATTTCGATGTGCCTGTGACAAATAAAGTCAATCTTTAATCCTTTATTTTCCTACCAACAGATCTCAGATACTATGAATAGGCTGCAACACCTCCACCATGATTATTTTAAACAGCGGTGCTCTACAAGTTGTGTCCTCAGCCTCATCGTCTACTGCCTGTACACTCATGACTGCATGGCCATATTGTGCTCTAGCTCCATCTACAAGTTTGCAGATGGAATCACCATAGTGTGTTGAATCTCAAATAACAATGATTCGGAATACAGGAAGGACATGGAGAGATTAGTGATAGGCTGTCATGACAACAACCTTTCCCTCAAAGTCAGCAAGTCAAAAGAGCTGGTCAATGACTTCAGAAAGAGGGGCAGTGCACATGCTCCTGTCTACACACATGGTGTTGAGGTCAAGAAGGTTAACAGCTTCACGTTCCTCAGAGTGAATATCACCAATATCTTGTCCTGGACCAGCCACATTGATATTTTGACCAAGAAAGCTTACCAATGCCACTATTTCTCCAGGAGGCTGAAGAAATTTGAGATGTCTCTGTTGACCCACACCAATTATTATTGATGCAACATAGAAATCATTTTGTCTGGATGCATAATGGCTTGGTATAGCAACTGCTCTGCATGTGACCACAAGAAACTATAGACACAGCTGACAACATCACAGGAACCAGCCTCCCCTCTATAGAATCCATCTATACTCCTCGCTGCTTCATTTAGGGTGCTACAGTAGCGTAGTGGGGTGTCTTATGTCAGAGTTCAATTCAGGCATCATTTGTAAGAAAGTTTGTGCGTTCTTCCCCTGAGTGCATGGGAGGAAACTGGAGCTTCGGGTGCCCAGGTTTCCTTCCACAGTCCAAAGATGCACGATTTGTAGCTGAATTGTTCATGGTAAATTTTCTTGTGATTAGGCAACGGTTAAATAATTGGATTACTGGGCATTACCACTGGTTGGGCTGGAAGGGCCAAGTCTACACTGTATCTCTAAATAAATAAACAAACAAACAAATGAATAAATAAATAATAGTTCCATTTCATATCATAAAATGTATACAATATACAACCTGAAATTCACTCTCCACAGACATCCTCAAAACAGAAGAAAAACCCCAAAGAATGAACGACAGAAATAACATAAGAACCCCAACGCTCCCTACCCCGCTCCCATGTAGAAACAGCATTAATCCCTCCTCCTCTCCCAATTATTCCAGGATAAAGCAACAACATTCCCACCACCTGCCATGCAAGCAACAGCAAATCTCCCGAAGAGAGACCATCAAATACCTACTGTTCACTCCAACATCTTCAACGTCCCACAGGCACTCTCTCTCTCACTAACATGGGACAGACAGATATTGACTCCCTCCATGGCAACAGGGGAGACAACAGTTGCTACTTCAATGTTACAGTCAGTCTGAAACATTGCTTTCAACTCTGAATTCCCTGACTGAAGAACAGACACACCATCGAGAGAAAGAGAGAGAGATTAGAGTGCCGAGACCTCCGAGAGCCACTCTTACTGTCTTCGATCTTCCAGCTCCCACTCCACTTCTGTTCATGACATCAGCGAGGATTCATGTCCACCGGGCCGCATAAGGCCCCGAAATCGCCAGACTTCAAGCTGAACTTGGACAGAGCAAATTACGGCCGATCAGCAAGCTACAAAAACAGGAACACGTCATCGTGCAGAACCGCAGATTTGAGAGCCACTGCAGATCAACAATCCCGATAGGAGCCCGGCCACACTGAAAAGGAAAAAGAGAATTTAACTGTTTTGCTGATGAGCTATGTGAAGTCCCCCCTCTCGCACCATCTTTTACTCCACCCACAATAAATGAAAAGTAACCAGGCAATTAAATAAATTAATTAACAGACTGACAGACAAACACAAACAAATAGATAAATAAACACACAAATAAATAACTAGGTGGATAGATAGCTGGATAGATAGATAGATAGATAGATAGATAAATAGATAAATAAATAAATCAATCAATCAATCAATCAATCAATCAATAAATAAATAAGGCATGGCAATCAAAGACCCCACCTAGCCCAAACATTCTCACTTCTCCCTTCTCCTATCAGGCAGAAGATACAACAGTCTGAAATCACATACTAGCAGAATCAAGGACAGCTTCTGAGAGAGGTGAGTCTTTCCTGTTTTACCCAGGCACCTGATATTTTCACACACCTCAGCCCCTGCAGCTGAAAAATAAACAACCACAATATGAACAATATTTCCTCACAGTTTTCCAGATGCATTCTACATTTTCTCTGCACATTTATATCTTTCAGGTCATACAGAGACCAGAATTGCACACAATAAACAAGCTGTGGCCTAAAATTCATGATATACTACTCACATAATCTCCTTCTTCTGATATTCTAAGCCTTGGCCAAAAACACAAGATCACCTATTTGTCTTTTTGAACATTTTGTTAACTTTTCCTGCTACTTTTACAGATCTCAGGACACCCTCTATAAGGTCCTCCTGCATGCCATGTAGACCCCTCCCATTAATCATTTCCATTGTCTCAGATTTCCTCTCCAAATGCATAGCAAATATTGCTGGATTAAGTTCCTGTTGCAGTAAACTGCCTAACTGACCTGACCATCTATTGTATATTCTCCTGAGATCAACCTGAGGTGGCAAATCTTAAACACTAGCATTCTGTGATTCTCTTCCAAATAGTTCTTGGTGATGTTGGTGGCACTATAGCTAAATATCCACATAAGTATGTCATCGATAACACCTGACATAGTTTCACAGGAATCATCCAGGGATAAAAGTCTTAATTTCCAAGAGAATTTCTTGCCGGCACTCCATAAGATCATAAGACATAGAAGCAGAATTAGACCATTTTTCCCATTGAGTCTGCTCTACCATTCCATCATGGCTGACTTATCCCTCTCAATCTCATTCTACTGCCATCTCCACATAACCTTTGACACCCTTACTAATCTAGAACCTATCATCATCTGCTTTTGGTAACCTAGCAGTTACCATGAAGCTCAGGGTATCGTTCAACTCAGAGTTCAGTTCCAGTGTCCTCTGTGATAGTATTCGTATGTTCTACTTGTGTGCATGTTGGTTTCCTCTGGGTGCTCCAGCTTCCTCCCAGTTTCCTAGGTGTACCAGTTAGTAGGTTAAATGGTCATTGTAAATTGTCCTGGGGTTAAATAGGTAGGTTACTGGGCAGTGTGGCTCGATGGCCCAAATAGGCCTGTTTCATGCTGTATCTCTAAATTTAAAAGAAGTAAAAAAAAATTTGAAATACAAATATACCTGATGACTTGTCCACTATTCCACAGATTTACCACTAAGGAATTTCCTCCTAATCCCTGTTCTAAAGGGATGTCCTTCTATTCTGAAACTGTGCCCCCAGTCCTAGACTCGAGAATGGTATTGAGAGGGTTAATAAATGAGACACGGTGAAATGGCAGAGTAGACTCGATGGGCCAGATGGCCTAATTATGCTCCAATATCTTCTGTTCTTATGGTCTGTGTGAAATTCAGAGGATGGTGGGAACTCAACTGGGAGGTGGGTATTAAGGGAGGGAAGATGTTACGCTTACACGTTAATGTATTGGACCAACTGGGTTGAATAATTCCCTGTTTGGTATTAATATACATGATACGCACATTTGCAGGGAGTGTACTTGTCAAGCAACAGAACAGCACATATTGTTTGAATGTAGTTCCAGTGAGCTGGAAAGGAAAAGTCGAATGTCTAAATTGAGATCTTTGGGACTGACACAGTTTAACATGGAAAGTTTGTTTGGATATCACTGCCATTAAAATGTATATAAATGTGTATTTGTCTATTTGGAAGGCATTAGATGTTTTGATATTATTCCACTGTTTTTGGGTAGGGAGTGGGGTGTCGTTGTTTAGTAGGTATACCTCCTGTCTGTTTGCTCCACACTCCAATTTGGTAGGTGGTGGTAACTCACCTTTTGTAACCGTGCCAACCACAATTAAACTTTTCAGAAAGAAAAAGAGGGCATTCAGTTGATGTTCAGACCAAACATTAGAACAGTGAAGAACTGTGAATCAAGTAATTTTGATCATGAAATGATTATTGGCGTCAGACAGTGATTTGAGTATCTCAGAAGTGGCTGATTTCCTGGAATCTTACATTTAACATTCTCTAGAGCTTACAGAGGATAGTGTGAAAAACAAAAAACGAAGTTCAAAATTCAAAGTACGTTTATTATCAAAGTATGTACAAGTTATACAGCCTTGAGATTTGTCTCCTTGCTGGCAGCCGCAAAACAAGAAACCCAATGAACCTGTTAAAAAAAGACCAACTAACAGCCAGTGTGTAGAGAGAAAAGAAAAACGGAATTCGGGCAAACAATAAAAGCAAGCGACAGCATTCAGATTGAAAGTGAACCCAGAGACATGGAGCCTGGAGCCTGCTCACAGCCTGAACCCCAGTTCATCACACAGTGAGGCAAAACGTCATGGAGCTCTCAGACCTACAGCCCAGAGCAAATGGAGCAAGCCCACAGCCTCAGCCTCAATGCAGCAGAGAGCTGAGCAAACATTGTGGAGCAGCAAACGGAACTGTCCCAACACTTGCCTCCTGTCTCGACACCCTGCCTCTTCAATCCATTCTGCCCAGCATTTAAATCGTCCAGACATCAGATTGTTCACCAAACTAGGACATGGGTCCTGTCGCTTCGACATCCTCTGGGCCTGGACCACGCCGACCATTCAAGTTCAGACCAGCACTTTGATCAATCCAACCTCACTCTCGGTAGGTGGATGGACTCCCAAACTTCTCTGTTCCAACTTTTCTCTGCTTCACACTTCCGGACTCTGAATCAACCATGTCTCGCTCCAACCACTTCTCTTCGACATGCCTCGACTTTGTTCCCAAATTACATCACACCTGCACGCCTCGAGCTCAAGTCAACCTTGCCTTCGCTTGCTTCTTCATTGTTTACAGTGATCATTTACCACAATTTTCCACAGAAAATGTGTTAATAATAAAGTATTTTGTTGTATTTCTTGCTTAATGAAATGCCAGTAAACTGTCACCCATCTTCAGTAGCACCATCTTAAACGGGAAGCAGAAAACATCCAGTGAGAAGCAATTCTGTGGGAGAACATGCCTTATTAATGAGAGTGGTCAGAGGAGAATTGCCAGACTGGTTCAAACTGACAGAAAGGTGACAGTAACTCAACTAACCATTCATTCCAACAGTGATGTGCAAAAGAGCATCTCTGAACGCACAGCATGGAGAATCGTGAAGTGCACGGGTGACAGCAGCAGAAGACCACACCAGATTCCACTCCTGTACCGAATAAAATGGACACTGAGTGTAGATATCAGAACACAGTAAGATTGGAGTTACAGAGATGAAGGCACAGATTCCACTCCTCAGCCTCAAAATGAGAAAGGTCAGTTCCCTGAACCTCCTTTCTGCAACAGACAACCTGTTCATCCCCAGCCCATTAGTACTTTTTACATTGTTTTTAGCAATTGTATTGATGTATGAAAACCTTTTGTAGAATTAAGATCCCTATTTGAAGGTACTCTTTGAATAAATATGCCCCATTTAGAACATAGAACACAGAACAGTACCACACAGGAGAAGGCCATTTGTTCATAATGTTGTGCTGAACCGGCTAAGAAGCAACTCAGAGACATCCAAACACTAATCCTTCCTATCTACATAATGCCAATATCCCTCCTTCTTCCTTACATCCATGTGTCCATCCATATGTCCCTTAAAAGTCTCTAAGGTATTTGCCTCTACCACCAATGCAGGCAGTGAATTCCAGGCATCCACTACCCCCTAAGTAAAAAAACATACCCTCACATCCCCCTTGAACCTTCCCCCTCTCATCTTCAATGCCCATATCTGCAACTGATTAATATTATGCTGTATTCTTTGCCAGTCTTCTACATGATCCACAACTCCGCCAAACCTTGGTATCATCCACAAACTTACCAACACCCATCTACATTTTCATCTGGGCAGGGCCAGATGTAGTGAAGCCGGGGCCCCCTGGGCTGGGAGTGATGGGCCCCTGCCGACAACATAAAATGCTGCTGTACCAAGCAAAAAGAGGCAAGAACAAAATCAGAGGTTGTACTGGTTTAAATATCAAAGCTGTGGACCAAGACATTGGTTTAGTACAATACGTAGGCTATAAACTTACAGGCCTTAAGAGGGAGGACAGAAAGTAATGCAGGTTCTTAGTTTGAAGGACAGCATCTGAGGCACTCAAAAATTGCCCTAGGCTTAGTTGGCTTAGTAAAGTTATGAGGGAGACAAAGTATGATGTACCCAATCTTAAATCTTTATTTAGCTATTGCTGCACATACCATAGGCCTTATTTCTCAAACAATGCCAAAGCATCTTTATCTAGGTATTTTTCTCAACCATGTGTTCTGAGAAAGTAAAATGGAAATGAGAGACAAAAATACCAAGAGAGATGGCACAATGGCAAAGTAGGAAACTTGACAATACTCCAAAAATCTTTTTGAAAAATGAGATCTAGCGTACACTAACCTATTGCTGTGCTGTGTGGCTTGCAGAGTAAAGACTACTTATTACTTACTAGGTTTGTAAACTGTCAACTATTAGCCTATTGCCACTAAAACAGGAACAGCACTGACACACAAACCTAGATATTTACAAAGTCAGATGCTTGTTTTTCAAAATTAAAGCCTAGTTCTTCTGGATTTCTTTGCAGCAAAGTCCTTGATCAGATCACTAAAATCCAGTTTCCGAACAAGATCACTTTCAAGTGACATCAGCCTGTCCTGTCCCATTGTGGACCTGAGCCTATTCTTCACCAGCTTGAGCTTGGCGAAAGATTGCTCACCACTTGCATTTGTGACAGGGAGAGTCCGGTAAAGCCTCAAAGCAATGCTTAAATTTGGGAAGGTGACCTGCAAGTTTTTTTTCTCTGAGGAAGCATAAAAGCTCTGTTACGGATAAAATATCTTTGCCACTTACAAATTCCCTGAAATGGACAATCTCCTCCACAAAGTCTAACTCCAGGTCAGCTGAATATCTGCTTTGGAGATCGGACGCTCTCTTGCGCAGATCTTGTACAGAGAGAGAAGTAGGGTTGCCAAATTTCTCACTCCCAAATAAAGGACAAAACTAGCAGTCAAATACGGGACACTTGTGAAAGACTACCATGACCACGAAGCCTTGCGCGGCCACCTGTGCGTGCCCCACAAATTGGTTTTGACTTAATCTTCCCAACTACACTGTACATACATTATCTCTATTTTATATAGGTTGTGTATTTATCATATCATTCCTGCTTTTACTATATGTTAGTGCTATTTTAGGTTTTATGTGTTATTTGGCATGATTTGGTAGGTAATTTTTTGGGTCTGGGAATGCTCAGGAATTTTTCCCATATAAATTAATGGTAATTGCTTCTGCACTTCACGCCATTTTGGCACAAAAGGTTTCATAGGAACGCTCTACCTTAGCGGGGGAAATACGGGACAAGGGCGGTCCCGTATGGGACAAACCAATTTAGCCCAATATACGGGATGTCCTGGCAAATATGGGACAGTTGGCAAACCTAGAGAGAAGGGATATTGTTTAGGATGCCAAATGTGTTGTTAAGATTATTATATAATGCAAATCTGCAATCAATTTCTGCAAGTAATCTATCCATCAGGAACAAAAAAAAACAGTAGCTGAAAAATTTTCTCTGGCTGACAAGCCAACATCAGGTGTTGTGGATTCACCCAGAAAGGCTTTACATTTTCTTTTTCGTTTGGTGTCATCTTTGTACACTCGTGAGACTGTTGGAGACATAAACCAAATTGATCACGCAAGCTTGCTATGTATCCCCGATCAGCACCAAGTTCACAGCATTATACAGGTCTAGATTTACAGGGAATATAAGAGTCATTGCCTTGATATGTACTCACCATTTACGAGCTTTCACTTGAAGTGAAATTTTGAGAAAAAACGTCTCTGCTGTTTGTATACTCGTTGTGAAGTTTTGCTATCCACATCCTTATTCTGGCAGGACTTCGGCCCTTTCTTAGCCCAGTATGCTCGGACTGAATTGTCTAATGTTTCCTTTCTCCGGCGAGCAGGATCAGTACTGTAAGGATTCTCAGTAAATGTAATGTTAACATTAATGGCGGCCCGACTTGGTTGTTCGGAGGCCTCTGTGGTTGGGAATCCCAAAGTCATGCTCTCTGCCTCTTCAACGTTAGCTGCTGACTGTGGCAAGGACGGTGGTCCTGCGCTAACGCTGGTGCTAGCGCTAGCTGTTGAACAAGTCTCTGTTTGTCCACCGGTCTCAGACTGTGACAAGAGTGATGGTACTGCTACATCGTCGAGAACAGGTTTAAAAATATTCTGTCAATTTCAATGTCTTTTTTAATGCTTCTTTCTCACGGTCCTCTTTTTTTTTGTTCCTTTTTTGTTTCTGTGCTCCACTCTTGTATTTTTTTTGTCTACCATGATGATAGCTACCTATTTTGGGCCCCTCTGCAGCTCGGGCCCCTGGGCTGCAGCCCAGCCTAGCCCTGCCTAAAGTCCAGCCCTGCATCCAGGTCATTTATATACAACACAAACAGCAGAGGTAACAGCACAGATCTCTGTGAAACACGACTAATTCCAGACCTCCTGCTTGAATAACTCCCTGCAACCACTACCCTCTATCTTCTATGTACAAGCCAATTCTGAATGCAAACAGCCCATTTGCTGTGGACCTCATGCATCTTAATCTTGTCCCCTTCTTAAACAGAGGTACGACATTAGCTGCTCATCAGTCCTCCCGAACCTTGCCTGTGGCTTGAGAAGACACAATGATACTGCTTGCACACTGTGGGTTCGCAAAGAAGGTGTGGAAGAGAATGGAAGGGACAGTACTAAGATTCATGCCCAGCAGCTGCGTTACCGAGGACTCCGTGATCTACGGGCTGTTCCCGGGGACGCACACGGAGACCAACATCCGGTGCTGCTGGCAGATCATCAATTCGGTGAAAGACGCTCTTTGGTCGGCCCGAAACTTGATGGTCTGCCAGCTGACGGAGATGTCCGTGACTGAATGCTGCCGACTGGCACACTCTCGTCTGCAGGAGTACGTTCTGAGGGATGCACTCAAACTTGGTGCAGCCACCGCGAAGGCCCGGTGGGGAAGGACCACAGTTTAATGTTCATCACCCGTAGGAGGGGGAGAGGTTGGGTGGGGAGGAGACCTACCCTCATCAGCGGTGTGGACAGATAATCAACATGGTGCCCAAGGAGGGGGTGGAATTGTTAATTTGGGAAAGTATTAGAGCCATTGCCTGCCTCTATTGTTGAAAATTTTGATTGTTAATAAGTCTTAACTCTTGACCAAGGGTTGAGAGTAAACGCATGATTTACTGTAAACATCTTTCATTTGTAAATGAACAGAGTCAATGCAAAATTTTTATTGTTAATAACTGTACTGAATAAGGACTCACAGTCAACGAATGGTTTTCTTTTCCTGTATGTAATTATTTTTATTTTGTAATATTTCTGAATAAAGTATTTTTGGGAAAAAAAAAAATTTGTTCTTATCAGTTTAATATCTGATACGTCCCTTATCTGGGGACCATATATTAAATTGATTTTTGGAACAGGGAGATGGAATAAGGGCTTGCTCCATCCACTCCGTGCATCGACCCGGTATTGCAGTGCCTCCGGGAACGGTGCACCTCCCCTCGGGGAAACTAACAACAAACAAAGAATAGACTTCCGTTACTCGCAGGCAGGCTATGGGGTATATTTCTTCCTTCTGCCTCGTACTTCTTGCAGGCTATATTTGTTTTTAAATGAGGACACACGTAGGCTTGAGTGGGTAAAGCAGTTTATTTACAGAATATTTAGGAGCCTCTTGGACCACCACATGGAATAAAGAACTACAAGCGAGGAAACGGATTCTTCAGGTCTCAAAGGCAACAGAAACAACACGAAGCAGAGTGGTCCCTCAGAAATGGCAAAGAGAGCGTCCAGCACACGGGGCGCCTTTTTAATGCAGGAAGGCTGAAGTGCCCGGCCCAGATAATTCACAGGAACGCTAACGGCTCGGTGCCGGCAGAGTTAGGCTACATCCACACTACGCCGGATAATTTTGAAAACGCCGGTTTCGAGTAAAAACGACAGGCGTCCACACTAAGCGTTTTTGAAAATATCTCCTTCCACATTAGACGGATATTTGGGCGAACCTCCTCTTACTGGGCATGCACAGGACACACAGAAAACAAGCGAAGAGGAAACGGTGTACTTAGTGCGTGTTTGTCCAGTTACAGACTAGAGAAACTTGAAAGGAATTGCTCTTGGCTCTCGCGCAGGACTTAAAACTTATATTAAAAAAAAACAACAAATACTGGAGTGAATGGAGGCAACCAACAGGGAGTTCACGGACAGTATGACCCAGCTGACGACGAACATTGAAAAACTGACTAACGCTGTTGCATTAATAAAACACCTTGTTAAATGTAATGATACTGCTCAAGGCCAGAGCAATCTTGCCTCTTGACACCTTTAATAACCCAGAGTAAAATCGCAACAAACCCTGGGGAATTATCCACCTTAATTCTCAGTGGGAAGTCCAATATCTCCTTGACCTCTAAATGCCCTAACTTATTTATACACTCAGCACTAATCTCCTGGTCCTCCACATTCTTTCCCTTGGTATGACTGAAGCAAAGTACTTATTAAATAGCTCAATTCACATTCTCTACATCCAAGCAAATGCTCCACCTTTATCCTTGAGTAGTCCCACCCTCTCCCGAGTTATCCTCTTGCTCCTGATGTATGTATAGAATGCTTTGGGATTCACCTCAATCCTACTTGCCAAGAACTCCTCATGGCCCCGCCTGGCTTTCCTAATTCCCTTCTTTAGTACATCTCTGTCTTCTTTATTCTCCTCATGTGTTGCTTTTGATTGCAACTTCTGAAGCTTTACATACTTTTCCTTTTCCTTCCTGATTAAATTCATCAACTCTCTGGACATCAGAGGCTCTCTTAGTTTTCCATTCTGTTTTATCATCTGTTTTATTAGCTGGAAGTATCTAATCTTTGATTGCATGGGGACTCAAAATAGTAATTATTGATGTCCAACCCATCTTCAGCGAACACAATAAAATAATGAAATAAATTAGCCCTTACATTAACTATATGTTGATACAGCATAGTCTCCCTAAAGTAAGGGTGCTGACAGATGAAAAGTATCTTGAACAGTTGCACTCAGCATCATCATAGATGGCACTCAATGTGGGGCTGTAAATATAAAGGAACAATATACAGTATAATTAGTATTAAATAGCAGCTGTCTATTTCAGAGCTCATTCAACAATAATTAATTCAACAATAGCTGACATCCTGGTTTCAGTAACATTGACTTCTCTAACTTCCGCTAATGCCCCACCTCCCCCTCGTACCCCTTCGTTATTTTTTTATGTACACACATTCTTTCTCTCTCTCTCCTTTTTCTCCCTCTGTCCCTCTGCCCATCCTCTGGGTTTTCCCCCCTCCCCCTTTTCCTTCTCCCTGGGCCTCCTGTCCCATGATCCTCTCATATCCCTTTTGCCAATCAACTGTCCAGGTCTGAGCTCCATCCCTCCCGCTCCTGTCTTCTCCTATCATTTTGTATCTCCACCTCCCCCTCCAACTTTCAAATCCCTTACTCACTCTTCCTTCAGTTAGTCCTGACGAAGGGTCTCGGCCCGAAACGTCGACTGTACCTCTTCCTAGAGATGCTGCCTGGCCTGCTGTGTGCACCAGCAACTTTGATGTGTGTTGCTTGAAATATAAATATGTTTTGAGAATAGCAGAAACATGGAATCATAGATTTGACACTCCACAAATTGAGCATGATGAATATTTTATGCTCTATCTCACTCAAATAATGAGGTTGTAAATCACAGAGGAAGATGTAGACTAGATAGACCCAATCCTGGATTAATGTCAGCTGGACTCAGACCATCACTGTGTGTACTTGTGAATGCTGTTTGTGCCTAAATTGCTATTGCAACTAAGAGTTTCATTTTCAGTCTACTTGGTGCTTACAAAAATAAACTCAACTTAGACCTTGACATTTTCTTCATTATATTTCCAGAATTTTTCAACTGGCTTATTATTTCCTGACATTTCCCTCTCACTTTTAAACAATGAAGTTGCATTTGCAATTTTCCTATTCACTGCTCCATTGCATGTGCTGCTCGAGATTTCCAGCATCTGCAGAATTGCTCATCTTTACGAGTTGCTGAAAAAAGTCAGGTAGTCAAGAAGTATCCAGGAAACATTCTTCAGAATAGGGGGAAGGGTTTACAGTTCTCAGACTAGCTGAGCAGAGGAATTAAGTGTAAAAACACAAATAAACGTGTAAACTAGAACTGCATCTCTTCTTCCGAGCACTTTGGAAAATTCTTTAATGAACATTAAATTTTTAAACCTCAGATAAACTGTCTTCTCATCATTTCCCATTATCATGCTAATGTTCCTTTCTCACTTCATTATGATAAAATGCCGTGCTAACTGTCAGTACTCCCTCCTCCATTCAATTCTGCTCAGAAAAATATAACCTCCTCATTTTGTCAAGATGAAGGGTCTCAACCCAAGACATCAAGTATCCATTTACCTCCACAGCTGTTGCTTGACCAGCTGACGACTTCAGCATTTTCTGTTTTTGTTTCAGATTCCAGCATCTGTTTTCCTTGTTGAGATCATCTAAGCTGCATTGAATAGAAAAGTTACAGAATTCAGCAAAGGGACTATCACTGGATCAATCTGTGTAACAAAATAGTGAAAACTGAAAATATTTCACAGCAACGATTTCACCCTCAGTTTGCTGTCTAGTCAGTCTTTGGACATTGTTGGGAATGAATCAAGTTCAGCCTTTGTGCTTTCAACTCATGAGTTACAAGGACAAAGTTTGTTTCTGGCACTTTACTTTGCTTCCACACAACCACCAGTGAGCTTATTTCAGGGAAGTCTGCTGTGTTTAATCACATTATTTACTTAACCTGAATGCCTTACTGTGCTTCAACAGGCAAGTAGTCGTCTCTGGTTCATTTTAAAGATACTCATCACCACTGTTACGTTTTGTAACTCCAAAACATAAATCTAATTACAAGGAAAAGATGGAGCTGGGAATGAAAGTCTAACATTGTGTTTTACTTTAAATGAGGTGTGCATGTTGCAATATTGATGTGACTCGCATACTGCTGTAGATTAAACAACCACGTTTATTCAGAAGACTTCCATTTTTATTTCTCAACGTCCTGACGTCATACGCACTCTGGTGCCAGGAATACTCACACAACACATTACACCTCCTTCTCAAGATTTTTTTTACAAAACTGTGAATTACCAAAACAATGCCTCTAGGTGTGCTGTTCTTACAGTGCAACAACCATGACATAAACTAAAAAAAATCTTAACTTGTACTGTATTCTGTATTGTATCTTACAATACTAACAGTAGTGCATTTTCTTTTACCAACATAGACTAATAAACCTTTTATTTCACACCTTGGAACTTATAACATGTGTGACTTTGCCTCAAACCGTGTGAGACTGTAAGTATGTCCAGTCTCTGTTTCTAGCTGGAAGCTTAACTTGTCTCCCAGACCGTGTGTGATACAACTGTGACTGTGCTTGTCCTTCATCAGTGTCAGTCTCTCGAGAGACCTCTGTGTCTTTGCAGTCTGCATCACTCTTGGTGTCGTTTGTTTCCATGTCTGTAAATGTGGAAATGTCCTGTGCATCTGTACGTGGAAACTCCCTCTCACCTGTCTTCAGCAGATGCTTCCTGTTCCTCCTGTAGACTCTTCCACCCAGCGTGCAAACTATGAAGGATCTTGGTTGCTGATGTCTGTTCACAACCACAGCTGGTTGCCAAGTGTCTCCTCTCTGTATTCTGACATTTTCACCTGTATGCAGATCTGGCAACTGTCTTGTACGTCTGTCATAGTAGCTCTTTTGCTTTATTTGCTTGTACCTTTGCTTGTCATGTACTTGAGCATTACCTTCAGGAGTCAGTAGAGTTGTGCATGTTGGCAGTTTGGACTTCAGACGACGTCCCATCAACAGCTGCGCAGGAGAGAACCCCACACCCTCAATCGGTGTGTTGCGGTATTCAAGCAGAGCAATGTAAGGGTCACCGTTGGTGCAATGTGCCTTCTTGAGCATGTTCTTGACAGTTTGTACAGTTCTCTCTGCTTGTCCATTAGACTGAGCGTGCCCTGGACTGGAAGTAACATGTTGAAATTCCCATCTTTCTGAGAAACCTCTGAACTCACCACTGACATATTGTGGACCATTGTCACTAACGACAATATCTGGAAAACCATGTCTTGTGAATGTCGACTTCATTGCAGTAATGACACCTCGACTGGACGTGTCACTTAACTTGGTGATCTCCGGATATTTTGAATAGTAGTCCACACAAAGCAGATATTCTGCACCATCGTAGTGAAAGAGATCTATGCCAATCTTCTCCCATGGTCTTCCTGGTAGTGGGTGGGGAAGCAGAGGCTCTCTTGGATTGCTGTTTTTGTTTTCATTACAGACAGCACACTGAGACACAATATCCTCTATCTGAGTTGACATGCCTGGCCAATAGAGAATGTCCCTTGCTCTTTCTTTACATTTCACTATCCCCAGGTGTGACTCATGAATTCTGTTGAGCATTTCCTGTCTCATTTGATTTGGTACGATGAGTGTTGCCATTTTGAACATTAGTCCTGATGCATAGCTGATTTTAAATGTCCAGTATCTCTGCATTTCCTTTGGAACACCTTTTCTTTCTGTTGGCTATCCATTCATTATAATGTCTCTTAGCATTTGCATTTCAGGATCATCTGCAGTCAGTTTCCTGAACATGTTCAACTTCTCCTCAGAGATGGGTAACTGAGGTGTAACCCAGTTGACCTCTTGCTCTCTTCCTAGCAACTCTTCCTTTAGCTCTTTTGAAGTAAGCACAGCTCAAAGCATTAGTGATGTACAGTTCTTTTCCTGGCTTATAGGTGACTGTGAGAGCGTACCTCTGTAGCCTCAGAAGCATTCTTTGCAACCTCATAGGAGCTTGGTGGCGTGGCTTTTTGAAGATGCTCTCAAGTGGTTTGTGATCACTCTCAACCTGGATTTCTTTGCCGTAGACATATTGGTGGAACTTCTCACACCCATGAGCGATGGCAAGTAATTCCTTCTCGATTTGAGCATATCGGCGTTAACAGTCCGTAAGTGCTCGTGATCCATAAGTCACAGGCCTCCCATCCTGCAGTATTACAGCTCCTATTCCTTCCGAACTGGCACCCACAGACATCGTCACCGGTTTATTGACATCATAGAACTTGCATGCTGGTGCATTGGTAACCAACTGCTTCAATGTGTCAAAACTTTTCTTTTGTTCGTCTTCCCAATGCCATTCAGTGTTGCTGTCTAGTTGCTTTCGGAGTGGAGCGCTGATTTCGGATAAGTTGAGAATGAATTTGTCAAGATACTGTATCATGCCCATGAACCTCAATAGTTCTTGCTTGTCTTCGGGTGGTGGTATCTGTACCACAGCTCTGACCTTTTCATCATCTGGTTATAGCCCATCAGCGCTGAGTACATGACCTATGTATTTGATCTCTGTAGTTCTGATCTTACATTTACTTTTGTTCAGTTTTAGGTTGTACTCACATGCTCTCTCCAGGTGCTTCCTCAGTCTCTGATCATGTTCTTCAATTGTGTCACCCCTTATCATGTCATCAACGATGTTGACCACCCCGTCCAGGCCTTCAATCATTTGTGCCACGGATCTCTGGAATACCTCTGATGCAGAAGAAATCCCAAAGAGTAGACGCAGGAAGCGATATCTCCCTATGAGCGTGTTGAAAGTACATAATTTGGAACTTCCTTCATCTGGCTTGATCTGCCAGAAACCTTGATTTGCGTCTAATACTGAAAAGTATTTTGCATTAGGCATGCGGGAGACAACCTCTTCAACCGTGAGCAGCGGATAGTGCTCTCTTTTGATGGCTTGGTTGAGATCTTGTGGATCCATGCAAATCCTCGTCTTTTTTTCTGTGACCACTGTCACCATACTACTCACCCAGTCGGTCGGTTCTATTTGTCTTGTTATGACTCCCATCTGTTCCAGCCTCAATGACCCAACCTCTCAAAACCACTTGAGGGAGAGAATTACTACATGGTGTGCGAAGAGAGTCCTATGCACTTCCTTTTTCAATGGAAATATCTCAATATCTACCCTGTTGTGCCCCGACTGGAGAATTAAAACACTGATTCTTTGTTTTAATAAGATCACCATTTTTTCATCTAAATGCCAATGCATATGTCTAATTTCATTGGCCTCTCTCTTGTCCCAGAAATTGGCCAATTGAATCTCTTTGGGACTGCTTCGAAAACCATTATAAAACTTGCTAACTAAAGGAACCAAAACAGCTGACGGATTTGCAGGTGCAACCTTACCCGTACCTTGTGGAATGTTAACAATACTTTTTCTTTGACCTAACTCCTAATCCTTTTGCAGTTAATTGTAAAATCCATTAATTTTTCTTACAGCTTCCTACACTTGCTTGATAGCCTTTTGCAATACAGAAGCACACCCAGATTCTTTTGAACGTACTCTGTTATTTTCAGTCTTCATACTTAATAGTGTGTATTCCTCTGAAAGAAGTGTATAGTTACACATTTCCCATGCTGAAATCCATTTAGCAAGTTTTCATCTGCAGATTTTAGCGATGCTTTCAGTAAGACAGAATTTTACCTTCATTAATGGCCTGTATTCAGTGATGGAAAAAATTCCAGTGTGGTTGCAGTTATGTGGATGGATAAAATGTATTGGTATCCAGAAATGAATGTACCTTTAACGTCAGATCATAAGATCATACGATATAGGAGCAGCATTAGGCTGTTTGGCCCATCGAATCTACTCTGCCATTTCAAGGCTGATCCATTTCTTCTCTCTCAGCCCCAATCTCCTGCCTTCTCTTCATATCCCTTCATGTCCTGACTAATTATAAATCTGTAAACCTCTCTCTTATATATACACCCAATGACTTGGCCTCCATATGGCCTGCGGCAACGAATTCCTCCTCATTTCCATTCTATAAAGAAACTCCTCTATCCTGAGAATGTGTCCTCTGGCCTTAGGCATCCCCACCATAGGAAACATCTTCTCCAAATCCACTTTATTGAAGCCTGTCAACATTTGATAGGTTTCAATGCGATCTCTCCTCATTCTTCTGAATTCCAGTGAGTAGAGGTCCAGAGCCATCAAACACTCTTTATACGACAAGCCTTTCAAAGGTTCAAAGTACATTTTACTTTCAAAGTATGTATACATTATACAATCTTGAGATTTGTCTCCTTACAGGCAAACCACAAAACAAAGAAACCTTAAAGGAAACTCCATATATGTGAAAAAAATTCTTTAACACCCTAAGCGCAGAGAATAAAAAAAAACACATCATGTCCACAAGAAAATTAAAAAAATAAAATAAACTGAACTGAAGTCGACAAGAGAGTCCCATAGTTCAATCAGTAAACATTGTGGAGCAATGATCTTAATCGACTCGTGCCTCGCCTTGGTCCCCAACATCCTGAACTTTCCAACACCTTAACCTTTTCAATCTGTCCCGGCTGCATCTAAACATTGGTTTCTGACTCTTTGATAAGCTGGATTTCACTGCTTCCATTCCATCTGTAAATCTCTGTCTGCACTTTGTGCTCAGTCTCATCTGTCACCTGGACACCACAGTTTTGATTTGGTCTCTGCCTGATCTTTCATACTCTCCCACACTCTTGGCAATGGGCCGCTGCCTCACCTTGCCTTGATTCTGCCACATCGAATTGCTTACAAGTCCAAAGGGAAGTTACAGACTATTATTTGTGAGATCATTTGCCAGGAAAAGTATAGTCAAAGTATCTAGTTACTATCCTTGGTTTGATAGCTACTAGCCAGAAATCACAGAGGTTTACCAGTGCCAGTTTAACTGCAACACCTTTTAATCCCAAAATAAATTTTGTGAACCTCCTTTGAAGAATACTCTTCAATGACAGCAAATCCCTTCTTAGATAAGGGGCCCAAAACTGCTCTCAGTACTCCAAGTGATGCCTCGCCAGTGCTTCATAAAGCCTCAACCTTGTATACTTGCTTTTATACCCTTGTTCTCTTTGAAATAAATGTTAATGTCTCATTTGCCCGACTCAACCTGAAAATTATTCTTCAGGGAATCCTGCGCGGAGATTCCTAAGACCCACTGCATATCAGATTTTTGAATTTTCTCTTCATTTAGGAAATAGTCTACCTTTTATTTCTTCTACCAAAGTGCAAGACCATACACTTCCTACACTGTATTCCATCTGTCACTTCTTTGCCCATTCTCCTAATCTGTCTGAGTCCTTCTGTAGCCTCTCTACTTCCTCAAAACCTGAGTGGAAATATTTTAGTGAAAAAATATCCCTGTTTGCCCTAATCTTATATTTATTCCAAATCCCCTCTGTCTCTTTACAACTTTCACTGTGGTAGAACTACAATCCTGTGCAAAATTTTTAGGCAAATATATTTATATGGAATGTCTAAGACTTTTGCACAGTAGTGCTGTGATTTTATGTATTGCACTGTACTGCTGCCACACAGAAAAGAACAAATTTCATGACATATATGGGTGATGATAAACCTGGTTCTTATATAGGACTTTATTGTGGACAGAGAGTGAAAAGGGGACAGGGAGAAGGGAATCATGGTTGGGAAAAGGGGAGGAGAGAGGAAGGGAGCAGCAAGCACCAGAGAGACATTTTATAATGAACAATAAACTCATCATTTGGAATCAAATGACTTTGCCTGTTGTTTCACTGCTGGTCGTGTCTATATGGGCACCCCTGCTCCTGGTGCCTCTCCCTGCAGCACTCCACCCTCACCATTCCCAACATCATTTGCTCCCGTCTGGTTATAGGGGTAGACTAGGGTAGCTTTATATATTAAACCACGTCATTCATGGAGTTCACTGTAACAAGTTAAATTCATTATTATATACAGTGCCTATAAAAAGCATTTACCCCACTTGGAAGTTTTCGTGTTTTATTATTTTACAACATTGAATCACAGTGGATTTAATTTGCTTTTTTTGGCCACTGATCAACAGAAAAAGGCTGTTTTGTGACAAGGTGAAAACAGAACTCTATAAAGTGATCTAAATTAATTATAAGCATGGAACACAATATAATTGATTACATAAGTCTTCACTCCTCTCTCCTTTAATATAAGACACCAAATCATCACTGGTGCAGCCAATTGGTTTTAGAAGTCGCATAATTAATTAAACGGAGACCTGTGTGCAGTCAAGGGGTTTCCATTGATTTTAGTAAAAATACACCTGTATCTGGAAGGTCCAACTGCTGGTGGGTCAGTATCCTGGCAAAAACTACACCATGAAGACAAAATAAAACTCCAAGCAACTCCGCAAAAAGGTTATTGAAAAGCACAAGTCAGGAGATGGATACAAGAATTTTTCCAAGTTACTGAATATCCCTTGGATTACAGTTATGTTAGTCATCAAGAAATGGAAAGAATATGGCACAGCTGTAAATCTGCCTAGAGCAGACCGTCCTCAAAAACTGAGTGACCATACAAGAAGGAGATGAGCGAGGGAGGCCACCAAGAGACCTATGACGACTCTGGAGGAGTTACAAGCTTCTGTGGCTGAGATGGGAGAGACTGCACATTCAACAACTGTCGCCTTGATGCTTCACCAGTCGCAGCTTTATGGGAGAGAGGCAAAGAGAAAGCCACTGTTGAGAAAATGTCACATGAAATCTCAGCTAGAGTTTGCCAGAAGGCATGTGGGTGACTCTGAAGTAAATTGGAAGACAGTTCTATGGTCTAATGAAACCAAAGTTGAGCTCTTGGGGCATCAGAATAAATGCTATATTTGGTGTAAGCGAAACACCGCACATCTTCAAACAAACACAACCTCTACCATGAGGCATGGTGGTGGCTGCATCATGCTGTGGGGATGGTTCACTGCAGCAAGCCCTGGAAGGCTTGTGAAAGTAGGGAGTTAAATTAATGCAGCAAAATACAGGGAAATCCTGGAGGTAAACCTGATGTAGTCCACAAGAGAACTGCAACTTGGGAGAAGATTTGTTTCCCAACAGGACAATGACCCCAAGTATAAAGCTAAAGCTACATAGGAATGGCTTAAAAATGACAATGTTAATGTCCTGGAGTGACCAAGTCAATGTTCAGGCCTCCATCCAATTGAGAATTTGTGGCTGAACTTGAAAAGGGCTGTTCACTCACGATCCCCATGAATCTGACAGAGCTTGAGCTGCTTTGTAAAGAAGAATCGGGAAAAATTGCAGTGTCCAGATGTGCAAAGCTGATAGAGACCTATCCACACAGATTCAAGGCTGTAATTGCTGCCAAAGGTGCATCTACTAAATACTGACTTGAAGGGGGTCAATACTTATGCAATCATTTATTTTGTGTTGTATATTTGTAATTAAATCAGATTACTTTGTAGAGACCTGACACTTTGACACAAAAGAAGTCTTTTTCTATTGATGTGTCAAAAAAACTAAATTAATTCTACTGTGATTCAATGTTGTAAAACAACAAAGCATGAAAATTTCCAAGAGTACTGAATACTTTTTATAGGCACTGTATATAGTGTTTGGCACTAGGTAGTAATTGCAAGGCTGACTGTGCAGTCAAAACCTCTTTTAAATATTGTGTAACAAGTGCAGTACATTCACAAGATCTGACCGACCCCAAGTTTTATTTCTACTAATTATACAAAGAGGATGTTACCAGGTTTAGTTATGGCCCAAGTGCGGAGTGAGAGGCACTAAAGCAGGTTGATAGTGCACAGACTTTAATATGAATAGCGTTAAAGGGGAAATAAACAATAAATGCTGAGCCAACAGGGCCTTTAACTAAAACTCTCAAAAGGAACACGAAGCCTACACTGAGGTTGAAAAGAACATCTAAACATCAAACGAAAACCGCTAGTCTTCAGAGTCAGTTGACTTGAAGGTCCAGTATCTCAGGGAAGGCCGAAAACAAACAGCAGCGAAGTATCTCTATGCTCCGTCGAAGTCTCGACAAGCAGTACGATGACGAGAATGGAGATTAATACAACCATGATTAAATAATAATTACCTGACATGTGCAAATTCACAAGCGCAATTGCCGTATCTACTGCACTGCCGAATCTGTGGTTGTGACGGGGTATACTCCATGTGCGACCTAACCAGGGTTTATAGAGCTGCACCATTACCTCAAGCTCTTGAACACAATTCCCTGGCTAATGAAGATCAATTCTCCATACACCTTCTTAACTACCTTGTCAACTTGCATGGCAACTTTGAGGGGTCTATGACCATGGAGCTAAAAACCCCTCTCTTCCTCCATACTGCAAAGAATCCTCTATGAGCCTGATTGAGTGATCTGGCATTCTGTTGTCCCCAAGAAAATTCCAGCGAGGACCACAAACACAAGCTGCCTCGAGGAGAAGATGGGAGATGGGTTGTGGGGTCACGATCGACTCCATTTCTCTCCGATCAAAGCATCAAGGAAGATTGAGGCGAATATGGAGGGTGTGGGTCGGCGGTCACTCTTCACCGAAGGACAGAGTTCGAGTGGTTGTTCTACTCGATGCTGACAGTGGATCTTTCTGAAATTCTGAGATTTATGTGATTATTGGTGTGGACTCGAGTTTATATTGGTCTCCTTCAGTTCTCTGTGTTTTCTTTCTTGTTGTCGATTGGCGGTTTGAGGTTTGCAGATTTGAGGTCCATGTGGATGATACGTTAGTTTTGTCCATGCGAGGGTTGGAGATTTGGGGCCTCATGTTCTTAATGTGTTTTACCATCTGGAAGATCTGTTAGTTTTTTGTGTGTAAGAGATAGAGTCGGGGGATTGATGTTATTGTCGCTGTTTTTCTTCCCTTTGTATACGATATGTTAGTTTTCTGTGAAGGTGGAGGTTGGCGTTCAAGGTTTGACGTTCTAGCTGTCACTTTCCGCGTAGGCAATCTCATAGCTTTTGAGTACGGGAGGGGTTGGGGTTTGTGAGATTTTGTTTCTTTTTCTTTATCATGCAGGGTTGGGGTTTATGCCTTTTTTTTTTCAATGGCCACCACGTTTTTTCTGTATTTCATGGCTATTTGTATTCTGAATACATATGTACTTTGATAATAAAATGAATCTTTGAACCTTTGATTAACCCTGTTCTCTGCCTTCAAATTCAGCCTTTAAAAGTGTATCATTTCACAATTTTCCAGATTGAATTCCATCTGTCACAACCCAGTTTGGCTCTGCATCCTGTCAATGCCACATTGTAACCTGTAACAATCTTCCACACTATCCGAACATCACCAACTTTCATGCCATCTGCAGTTCGGACCTTGTTTAAACTTTGTGGCCCAGGGTTTAATTGTATGGAGACAATGTACCAGAGTGGGGACCATTAAAGTGGTCACATTATTTACTTCTGGTTCTCAACAGTCAATTTTCAGGAGCTCTCATGTTGTCGGGCAGTTGATTAAAGAGAATTTTGGTGGAAGCTATGGGTCTTATTACACCCTGCTATAACGGGCTATTATTCCTTCAGTGTTGCCCGGGATAGTCCATGCTGTTTCTGATGCTCCAATCCTATCACAACAATGCTGATGAGTAGCCAGCACTGTTGAAATCAAAATAAACTGCAGAGAGTTGTAAACTTAGTCATTTCCAACATGGGCACTAGTCTCCATAGTATCCAGGACATCTTCAAGGGACGATGCCTCAGAAAGGTAGCGTCCAACATTAAGGACCCCCATCACCCAGGTCATGCCTTATTCTCATTAGGAAGTCGGTACAGAAACTTGAACGCACAGACTCAATGATTTAGGAACAGCTTTTTCCCCTCTGTCATCAATTTCTGATGGGCAATGAACCCATGATCAATACTTCACAACTTTTTTTATTTCTATCTTTGCACTACTTATTTAAAGATTTAACTCTTTTATGCATATACAATTCACAGTTTGTTTATTATTATGTATTACATTGTACTGCTGCCGCAAGGATAACAAATCTTACAACACATACCGGTGATATTAAACCTGATTCTGATTCTGATGCACTTGTGTCTTAACGAGGGAAAGTTCGAACTAAACCAATTGTTGAGAAATTAGAGAGGGGTGAAAGGGCAAACTGAACAAAATGAATGGTCTTTCTGCTTGTACTGTCAAGATAACGGCTAAGTTTTTATTATCCCATTTCTGCACCAGGATCACGTGTCTTCTTGCCTTGAATAATTATACATCTATTAATTCATCCCTGAAATATGCTCAGTGGACAATGTCTTGGGTTCACCTGCTCAGTGATGCAAATATCTAATCGGTCGATCGTGTAGCAGTGACTCAATGCACAAAAACATGGTCAACAGGTTCAGTTGTTCAGACGAGACATCAGAATGGGCATGAAATGTGCTCCAAGTGACTTGGACCATGGAATGATTGTTGGTACCCAAAAGGGTGGTTTGAGTGTCTCAGAAACCACTGATCTGCTGGGATTTTCCTGCACAACAGTCTCTAGACTGTTACAGGGAATGGTGTGAGAAAGGAAAAAAACAGCCAGTGAGTAGTAGTTCTGTGGAGAAGAACATCTTGAAAGAAGTGAGGTCAGAGGAGAGTGTTCAAGCTGACAGGATGATAACGGCAATGCAAGTAACAACACTTTATGACAGTGGTGTGCACAAGCTCATCGCTGAATGTGCAACTTGTCAAACCTTGAAATGGAGCTCCAGCAACAGAAGACTTCTATTCTGGGGCCCTCTGGTTCTAGACCATCAAAGGAAACATCCAATCCAAGTCTATCCTATCAAGGCCTTTCAACATTCGATAGGTTTCAATGAGATACCCCCTCATTTTCTGAAATCCAGTGAATACTGGCCCAGAGCCATTGGACGCTCCAAATATGATTAACATTTCAATCCCAGAAACATTTTCATGAAACTCCTCTTTAATCTCAGCACATAAAGGGCCCCAAACTGCTCACAATACTCCAGATGAGGCCTCACCAGCACCTTATAAAGCTTTAACTTCACTTCTTGGGTACCAACAGTATGGATGACCCAAACAACAACTCTCATTGATAACAGTGGAAATCATCAAGTATTCTCATTTTTGTTTGCTACAGTTGAGAACCATAACTGCATCTATGATGTGTACAGTCGGCGATGAAGTTTTAATGCAATTGAATGATCTATCACGATCTATCACTGCTTAAAATAGACTGAAATAGATCAGATGGTGACCAGCCGCCAGCCCCTTTCAAAAGCTGCCTGCGAAAGAGGGGTGATGTGCTGGTCTGATTGTGTGCTTAAAACAAAATTGAGTTTTTCAACTCCCAATACTGACTAACTTGCTGGCAAACATACTGTCTGTGGTAAATAAAATTGTCAATCTCAAAGCCAGGATATTATATCAGAGGGATGTTAGAATCGTGTGTGCCTTTTGTTTTACAGAATCTTGGTTAACCCCTTCTGTGCCGGACACAACGTTTCAAATAGATGGGTTCACAATACATTGTCGAGTCTCTCAAAAGCAGAGATGGAGGTGTATACCTCATGATAAACTCCTCATGGTGTACTAGTGTGTCAGTGACATCCCAATATTGCTCACTAGACCTGGAATATCTTGCAATTAAGTGCCGGATATTTTACCTGCCATACGAGATTTCATCGATCTTTTTGGTAGCAGTTTTCTTTCCACCTCAGACCAATGTCAAACAGGCTCTTGACAAACTGAACAATGTCATCAACAGGCATAAAAGAGCACATCCTGATGGGGATTTTAACTAAGCCGTCTTGGTAAAGTCACTAATTTATTATCAATAAATCACCAGTAGTACCCATGGAAATAACACACTAGACCTAGACTAAGTTCAGAAGTGCCTACCGTGCCATCCCACTCTCACACTTTGGAAAGTCTGATCACTTTGCTATACTTCATCCCTGAGTCCAGACAGAGACTGGAGACTGCAGCTCCAGTGGTGAAGACCAAGAAGGTCTGGTCCTGGGAGGCACAGGAGCACTTACAGGACTACTTTGAATGGTGGACTGAACAGTGTTCAGGAAGTCAGCTTCATGTCTGGATGAGTATGCCACAATTGTTACTGACTTCATAAACCTCTGTGGATGAGTGTGTGCCTACGAAAACTTACTGAACATTCCCAATCCAAAACTCATGGATGAACCAAGAGTTTCATAGTCTGCTGAGGGCTGGATCTGTGGTATTTAAGTCTGGCGCTCCAGATCTGTATAAGAAAAACAGGTATGACTTGCAGAGAGCTATTTCAAGAGCCATGAAACAATTCCAGCAGAGGTTAGAGATGACATCGGTTACATGTCAACTCTGGCAGGGTTTTCAGGCCATAACTTCCTACAAAGCAAATCCTAACATCATGAATGGCAGCAATACTTCACTACCAGATGAACTCAATGCCTTTTATACTCACTTTGAAAGGGAGAGTAAAACCACAGCTATGAGGATCCCAAAGGCATCCAATGTCCTTGTCTCGGAGGCCGACATCAAGGTGTCTTTCAACAGGGTGAATCCTCGCAAGGTGATAGAGCCCGATGGAGTACCTGGTAAGGCTCAAACTTGTGCTAACCAACTGGCAAGGGTATTCAAAGACATGTTCAATCTCTCGCCACTACAGTTGGAAGTTCCCGCCTGCTTCAAAAGGGCAACAATTATACCAGTACCCAAGAAGAGTAACATGAGTTGCCTTAACGACTGTTGTCCAGTAGCACTCACATCTATGGTGATAAAATGCTTTGAGAGGTTGGTCATGGCTAGAATGAACACATGTCACAGGGAGGACTTAGACCCACTGCAATTTACCAATCACCACAATAGGTCGACAGCGGATGTGATCTCAATGGCTCTCTATGCAACTACCTATGTTAGGCTGCTGTCTATTGATCACAGCTTAGCATTTAACATCTCCTTTCCTGCAGTCCTAATTCTGGGCTTCTGTCTCTCCCTCTGCAACTTGATCCTCGACTTCCTAAACAGAAGACCATAATCTGTGCAGATTGGAAATAACATCTCCAACTCACTGACGATCAACAGTGGCGCACCCCAGGGATGTGTGCTTAGTCCACTGCTGTACTTTCTCTACACTCATGACTGTGCAATCAGGCTAACGCTATCTATAAAATTGCTGATGATACAGTGATTTTTGGCATAATTTTGGCTAGTGGCAGGAGTGAGATATACCAGTTAGTGGAGTGCTGTTGCAGCGACAAACTTGCATTCAATGTCAACCAAGACCAAAGAGCTGATTGTGGACTTCAGGAAGGGTAAGACGAGCGAACTCAAACAGATCCTCATAGAGGGATCAGAAGTGGAGAGAATGAAAAATTTCAAGTTCCTTGGTGCTAGTAATTCTAAGGACCTAACCTAGATGCAACATATTGATGCAATTATAAAGAAGGCAAAACTATATTTCATTAGGTTTTGAGGAGATTTGGTTTGTCAACAAAAACGCTCAAAAATTTCTACAAATGTCCTGTTGAGACACAGGTTTTAATGAAGTCAGTAACAACTGTGGCATACTCATCCAGATTCGAAGATGAATCCCTGAATACAGTCCAGTCCACCAATTCAAAGTAGTCCTGTAGGCGCTTCTATGCTTCTCTTGTCTATACCTTCTTGGTCCTCACTCCTGGTGCTGCAGTCTTCAGTCTTTGCCTATACTCAGGGAGTAGAAGTATAGCCAGGTGATCAGACTTTCTACAGTGTGAGTGTGGAATAGCACAGTAGGCACTCCTGAACTTAGTACAACAGTGGTCCACGGTGTTGTTTCCTCTGGTACCACAGATGACTTGTTGATCAGTCATCAGGGACACTATAAGTCTCTCTGCTTTCCCACATTCTGCAAGAGTGTTCCAACTTCCTGCCTGACATTCTCATTGCTCTAACTGTGCAATAAGAGAAAATGAAGAAAGAAAGAAAATTATCTGAAATCTATCAACAGCCTTCACCGAAGCCTCTGTGAGATAAAGTTTCAACTCTCCACTCACACGGTGGCCACTGCACTTAAACATAACCTTATTTTCATTGCTCTCTGCCAACTGCCTATTTACCCCATGATTTGTGTCGCACAGAGGATCCCAACTGCACCTGTTTGCTTCTTTTCAAATCATTTTCCCATTACACACAATCCAACAGCTCCTCATAATCTGTGATGCCCCAACTGCCCCTGCTCACATCTTTACGAATCTTTCTCCCACTACACAAAATCCAGTTGCCCCTAACAACCTGTGGTGGGCGTGATGTCCTGAATGCCTCCGCTTGCGTTTTCTCAAATTTTGAAACTGGCTTGGTTAGAGTAAGTCAGGAGATGATCAATATATTGGCTGCTCCCTATTCAAAGATTCAAAATACATTTATTATCAGATTATTTATACAGTGTACAAACCCCGTGATTCATCTTCTTAGAGACAGTTACAGAACAGTGAACCACCATGGAACCCGTTCAAGGAAAACATCAAACACCCAATGCGTCAAAACAAAAAGGAACACATTGTACAAATGGCAAAAAAAGATTGAGAAACACAAAATCAGTCAAGGAATGTTCATTTTGGTTCTGTTCTGTTCAATTTTGCACTGTGTCATTCATTGATTGCAGGCCGCAGAACTAGCCCACCCTGATCAAAATTGTGCAAAATAGCAATGATGAAAGAAGTAACCAGAAAACAGAAACAGGCATAAGATGAATTGTTGAGTGAAATCCACAAACTGTGCTGATTAAACCTTGCCCAAGACCCAAGACTCCTACACACTCCTCTGGCAGCATCGAGTGAGAGGGAGAGAGAGACCAGTCAAACTTAGGCGCTTTCCTCTCGGAGCAGTGAGTGAGAGAGCGAGAGAGAGAGAGAGAGAGAGAGAGAGAACCCAATGAAATGCAAGCAGACGACCCCGAACACTTGTTCACCTACTGCTCTTATCCTCGTTGATGTCAATCTTGTTTGACGCTTTCATCGGTGAGATAGGCGTGAAATGGAGTCAATGATGGGCTTGTGCCCCGTCCCAAAGCATCTTGACCTCCAGGACATACACTCTGCTCGAAACTTGACTGAACTCCCTCAAAGACAGCAAAGCGTCAGATTGCAAAATCAGACAGAAACCAGACCGTCAAAATTGTTAATGATAGGTACAAATAGTAGCAGAATCATATTTGAAAGAAGAATTAAAACAAGTTGTTTTGTGAACTGTCTGAAGGGTGATGCCTTTGATTGTGTTTTTCACTGGCATCGTCTTCTTCCCTTTCATTACTATGTATTCACTTTGTCGAATCCACTTCCCCAACCCACCACATGGCCCCCCGCAATAACATCCTCACTGCACGTCATTCAATGTCTGTTAAAGGGTTTTTAACCTGTATGATCAACTCTTTGTTTTTCTTTTCACAGATGCCACCAACTTAGAGTCATAGAACATTACAGCACAGGAACAGGCTCTTCAGTACATCTAGATTGTCATTATTGTGCCTTGTCCCCTTGATCTGACCCTTGACCACAGCCCTCCATACAAGGCCATCCATGTACCTATCCAAGTTTTTCTTAAGTGTTGAAATCAAACCCGCATCCACAACTTCCACTGGCAGCTTGTTCCACTCTCTCACCACCCTCTGAACGGATAAGCTTCCCCTCATGTTGCACTTAAATATTTCATCTTTCACCCTTAATCTATGACCTCTAGTTCAGGCTCACCCATTGTCAGTGGTTAGAGTTTCCTTGTTCTTACCCCATTTAAGCCCCTCATAATTTTGTATGCCTCTAGCAAATCTCCCATCAATCTTGTAATATGAAGGGAATTAAGTTCTCACCTATTCAGCCTTTCTTGCTGAGTGTTTCTGGCATAGTGTGTGTTTATTTTACAAATCCAGTTTGTCTGTGATCAGCTCAAAGTTTTCATGATATTTTATCACAGGGTCTTCAATTACAGGTCTGAATATCTACAGCACAGTAAATGTTAGACATCCATAATTTTCCAATTTCTCTTTCTCCACCTCAGAAATCTGATGATGGAGGGAAGAAGCTGCTCCTAATTTGATAAGTGTGTATTTCTAAGTGTAAAGTACATTCATTATCAAAGTACGTGTTCTGTTGGATCACGTTGATGGATTTTCCACTAAGGCAGCTCCTTTAATGGAGTTACTGAAAAAGAACTTATTGTGGGAAGGGAAATCAGAGCCACCCAGGTCATTACAGCCCTGAAGTAAACACTGTGCCTGCTCTGAAAACCCCAAATGCGAGTGAGCCATTCTCATTAGGAATGGCCACAACTGATATCACCCTCTCAGCTGTGCTATTACCAGAAATGCATGTGAAGTTCAGACCAGTAGTGTATGCATTATGCTTGCTCTCACCTGTACAACAGAAGTATAGTATATGTGAAAAACACTTGTTTGCAGTTTTCTGGGTGGTGTAAGAGTTCACCTACATTGTGGGATGTAATCTATTTACGATAGTGACACAACACACACCCATACAATCACTGTAAGATGGATGGATTAAAGATGGTTCTGTACATCAACACAGAATTGTTAGAGGGACCTTGCTGTCGCAAGTGAGAAATATTAGTGTAAAGCGAGTAAACACTACCTCGATGTTAACGGATAACCTGGTGTACCAAGGAACTGAACATGAGTGTCAAGTTATGATAACAAATAATCCCAAGGGTCCATTTGTATCAAAACAAAAAGGAATGGGTGGAAGCAGATCCGATAGTGTAATGGCCGAGAACAAAGACACAAAGGAAAAAGAAAAACCTTATTTTAAAAATGTTGTCTCCTCCTCAGTACAGAACAGTGAGAGGTGAACTAGGTGTGGCAAATATATGTTGAGGATGAACATGACCAGCAAAGGCCTCGTATAGCTTTAAAGTTACCCAAGACCATGAATGCACAGGCAGCAGAATTAGCAACTGTAGCATATGTGGTTAGCCACCTAGAGTGAATTCTGCCCAGGTGTGTCATGCATTCTGGTACTATGTAAGTTTGTAATAGTCTTACAGAATATTTGCCTCTGTGGGAAGCAAGAAGGTTTGTTTAAGCTGACAGGAAGCCCCTCCCATCTGCTGCTTTATTACAATATATACTTGAGGAGGCAAAGAGAAAAGAGTCATAGAGGTGAAAGCCCACTCGAAATTATCTCCTGAGGGAAATAGGAAGTGCTGATGAATTGGTAAAGAAGGTGCTTTAATCAAGTAGGAATGGCAGATTGGGGAGACTGGATGGCAGTAGGAACAACAGATTAAGGTTATGGATTTAACAGATGGGCAGAAGAAAGAAAAAAGAATTAAAAAATTAACAGAAGGAACAGGGTCAGAAATATACAGTACGAGGAGCAGAAGGGTGCATGACACATTATATTGTGTCACAGTAAATTGAGCTCTGACCAGTGACCAATCCGGACATCAGAAGTTTGAGAGGACAGTGCTCTATCAGGATAGACCAGAGAACTCGACCTTTGAAGTATTATACGTGGAACTAAAGAATAAGAAAAGTATGACCATGTTAATGGGTCTATATTATAGACCACCAAATATTCCTAGGAATTTAGAGGAACAAATTTGTAATTTGTCCCTGACGACCACAATGGAGGCAATAACATCCAGCAACAGCTTCTAACAATCCGTGTTAAGGAGTTAGGGCCAGAACAGGATGTACTATGGATCATTCAAGAGGCTGAAGGACTGATAGATAGGACATATGGAGAGGTAGTTGCACCCAACGTGCAGGGCACAGAAAATGGTTGACAGTCAGGAAGAGGAAAAGGGTTAAGGAACCAATATAAGGTATCCCTATGTCTATTCCCCTCAACAACAGGTATGCCACTTTTGATACTGTTGGGGGAATGACCTAACAGAGGAACATCACAGTGGCTGGGTCTCTGTCACTGAGTCTGCCTCTGTGACTCATAAAGGAAGGAGGAATATGAGTAATACTGTGGTGATAGGGGATTTGTTAGTCAGGCAAACAGACAGGAGCTTCAGTTGTCAAGAATGAGTTACCAGGTGGTATGTTACCACCAGGTGCTAGGGTTTGGAAAATCTCGGATCAAGTTCTCAGCATTCTTAAGTAGGAGGGTGAACAGCAAAGGTTGTGGCCCATGAAGGTGCGAATGACATCAGTAGAATGAGTGATGAGGTTCTCCATAAGGAGTTAAAGGAGTTCAGTTGCACCTATGCCACGTTCTAATGAGGCCAGAACCTGGAAGATGATACAATTTAATACGTGGCTAAGTAGTTGTTGTAGGAGGGAGGGCATAATATTTTTGGATTATTGGGTTCTCTTCCAGGAAAGATGGGACCTATAGAGAAGAAACGGTTTGCTTCTGAACTGGAAGAGGACTAATATCCTACCAGAAAAGTTTGTTAATGTTGCATGGTGGAGTTTAAACTAGAGCTGTAGAGGGATAGGAACCAGACTGCCAGAACCATTAGTGGAGAGGTTGTGGAGTCAGATGTTGAAAAGACCTCATCTTACCAACAAACCTCAGGAAATAAAAGATTGGGCACTATCTGACTAGTGTCCTGAGCTACGTCTATTCCAAAGCGAGAAGTATCATAGGAAAGGCGAATGAGCTCAGGGCATGGATCAACACCTGAAATTATGACATTGTAGCCATTCGTGAGACTTGGTTGCAGGAGGGGCAAGACTAGCAGCTCAATATTCTGGGCTTCCGTTGTTTTAGATGTGACAGCGTGGGAGGGATTAAAGGAGGAGGGATGGAATTACTAGTCAGAGAAAATGTCACGAAAGTGCTCTATCAGGATAGACCAGAGAACTTGACCTGTGAAGTATTATAGGTGGAACTAAAAAATAAGAAAGGTATGACCATGTTAATGGGGCTATATTATAGACCAGCAAACATTCCTAGGGATTTAGAGGAAAAAATTTGTAAAGTGTTTGCAGACTGTTGCAAGAAACATTGATTTTAACCTTCCACATATTGACTGGGAATCCAGTACTGTCAAAGGACTAGATGGGATAGAGTTTGTCAGAATCAGAATCAGATTCAGAATCAAAATCATTATCATCAGCATGCATTGTTAAATTAGCAGTAGACAATATAGAAAGAAAAAAAAGGTAAATCAGTTAGAGTAAGTATGTATCTCTCTATCTCTCTCTCTCACTGGCTATCCATCCCATAGGATGATGATGGTTCCTTTCAGTCTGTTAGCGGGATGGTACCCCACTCCTCAGAAAGGAACAGCGTGTGCGTGAATGGATTTTAGGTGAGTAGGGGGTTGCACAGGTCCGGACCCACCCTCTTGACATCCCCTCCGGGATCCAGCGGCATGGTGGGGTCCAAGACGGCTGGGGGAAGTTCTGTTGCAGTGAATGGCCAGTCCAAGTTTCGATGCAAGGGATGCCCTTCCGCGCTTCATGGCACGTGTTTGCTAGATGGCTGTTGACCCTACGAGAGGGTTCATCCGCCCTTTGACAGGTCTTGTTTTTCGTCCTGCAGGGTGCCAAGCCACCCTCCTCACCAGGCAAGCCTGGTGGGGGAGCCGGTTTAGTCGCCAACCACCCGACCATGCGACAGATAGTACTGGGTTACATGGTAGCAGCAGCACTCAGATGAGTGGCCTGATGCTTGATATAGGTATATATTAAATATATAGGTATATATTAAATAGATTAAAAATCATGCAAAAACAGAAGTAATATACATTTTAAAAAGTGAGGTAATGTTCAGAGGTTCAAGATCCATCCAGGAATCTTATGACAGAGGAGCAGAAACTGTTCCTGAATCACTGAGTGTATGTGTTCAGGCATCTCTACCTCCTTCCTGATGATAACAATGAGAAGAGGGCATGCCCTGGGTGATGAAGGTCCTTAAAAATGGACATTGCCTTTCTGAGGCACTGCTCCTTGAAGATGTTTTGGATACTATGGAGGCTAATACCCAAGATGGAGATGACTAATTTTACAACTTTCCTTAGTTTCTTTCAATCCCGTACAGCGGTCACCCCGCCCCCATACTAGACAGTGATGCAGCTTGCAAGAATGCTCTCCATGGTATATCTCAAATGCTTCAAAGGTTTTAAAGATAAATTTAATGTTAGAGAAATGCATACAATATACATCCTGAAATACTGTTTGTTTGAAACCATCCTTGAAAACAGAGGAGTGTCCAAAGAATGAGTGACAGTTAAATGCTAGAACCCCCCAGTTCTCACCTCCCATGCATAAGCAGCAGCAAAGCAACAACCCCCCCGACCCCACCAGCAAAGAAAATGCATTGGCACCCACCATCAAGCACTCAAGCGTGCAGCAAAACAGCAGCAGAGACACGGACCTACAGTACCCCTAAGACTACTCGTTCACCCGGTATTCAACATACCACAGGCTCTCTCTCCCTTCCTAATAAGGGAGAATGAAGTGTCTCCGTTTCACAGTGAGAGGGGAGACATAACAAACAACTCGCTGATTTACGATGTTAAAAGTCCAATTGTGTCGCTTTTTCCGAGCTCTGTGCCCAAAGAACTCGGGTCTCTGGGCATACAGCAAGCAGCCAGCTCACTGCTTTTGATCTTCCGTCTCCCACGACACACCGGATTCCTGCGGAGACACCGGCCTTCAGTCCGCCTGACTCCAGAGCCACGAGATCCCAGAAATCTGAAGGTAAGATAATCTCTTAGGCTGCATCCTTGGCATATTGAACAATGGCCAGTCGTGAAACCCTGAGAGCGGGTCCCATTCCTGCAAAGAATTGAAGTCAGCGTGTAACTCCAGATCAGGGTCTTTAAAAGTACCCTAAAGGGGGAAAGGTAGAGCTATTAAAGATGGAAATAGAGCTGTTTCTGAAAATGCAAGCAAATGAGTCGCCGTTAGATGCCATTTTCTCCTCCTAAGTTCCACCTCTATAGAAGTTTTTAAATATTTTAGGTGACAAATAAAATCACTTCAAATTCCTAGTGCTGTCTTGCCTTTATAGCAGCATCGATATGTTTGGACCAGGTTAGATCCTCAGAGATCTTGACACCCAAGAACTTAAAACTGTTCACTCTCTCTACTTCTGGTGTCTCGATGAGGACTGGTATGTGTTCCCTCAACTTGCCTTTCCGTAAGTCCACAATCAGCTCTTTCATCTTACTGACATTGAGTGCAAGGTAGTTGCTGTGATATCAGGCATTTGACAAGGTCCCGTATGGGAGGCTGATCAAGGAAGTTCAGTCAGGAACTTGTGGGAGAAGCCAGAGAGTGGTAGTAGAGGGTAGCTCACTTACTGGAGGTCTGTGACGAGTGGTGTGCCACAGGGATCAGTGCTGGGTCCTTTGTTGATTATCATCTAGATCAATGATCTGGATGATAATGTGGTTAACTGGATCAGCAAATTTGCGGATGACACCAAGACTGGGGGTGGGGGGGTGCAGTGGACAGCGAGGAGAGCTATCATAGCTTGTAGAGGGGTTCACATTAGCTGGAAAAATGGACTGAAAAACGGCAGATGGAATTTAATGCAGACAAGTGCGAGGTTTTGCACTTCAGTAGGACCAACCAGGTTAGGTCTTACAAAGTGAACAAGGGCACTGAGGAATGTGTCAAACAAGGGGATAGGGGAATACTGGTATATAATTCGATGAAAGTAGCGTCACAGGTACACAGAGTCATAAAGAAATTTTTTGGCACATTGGCCTTCGTAAATCAATGTACTGAGTACAGGAGATGGAATATTAAACTTAAGTTCTATCAGATGTTGATGAGGCCTAATTTGGAGTACTGTGTGCAGTTTTTGGTCACCTATCTATAGGAAAGATGTAAACAAGGTTGAAAGATTACAGAGAAAATTTACAAGGATATTGCTGGGTCTGGACAATCTGAATTATGAGGAAAGATTGAATAGGTTAGGTCTGTGTTCTTTAGAATGTAGGAGATTTGATAGAGATATACAAAATTATGAGGGTATAGATAAAGTAAATCAAGGAGCTTTTCCACCGTGTTTGGGTGGGACTATAACTAAATTTAATGGGTTTTGGGTGGAAGTTGAGAAGCTTAAGCAGAACATGCTATTTCCCTCAGAAGGTTGTGAGAGTGTGTAATGAGCTGCCAGCATAAGTAATGCATGTGAAGTCAATTGCAATGTTTAAAAGAAGTTTGGTTACGTACATGGTTAGAAGGTGTATGGAGAAATATGATTTCAGTGCAGCTTGAAGGGAGTAGGCAGTCAAATTGGTTTTTCGGCATGGACTAGATGGGTGAAAGGGCCTGTTTCTATGACTCTATGATTTTAATAGAATCCTTGCAATAATGAATAGAGTACCAGGTACCTATGATGATTACAAAAGAAACATTTTTTGTGCAGTGTACCACATTCCTCAACATGAAAATAATTCAACTGAAAAGCGTTCACAATGTTGGTAAATATCTTGAGAATATGTCCTTAATTAACCTACAAACACATGCTATTGTTATGAATGGTACTGGGAACAGAATAGATTTATCAAGATGCCATCAAGGGGGAGACCACTGGTCTTGTCCAGAAGAACTGACAGCTGAAACTTATACCTTGTGGTTTCAGTACTTATGAAAATTGGTCATTGTCTATTCTGCCTATGAATAATCTGTCTTTCTTACAATATTCAAGTTATACCAAGGGATGGAAACATTACCCTTTGGAAAGTCACAATGTTGATTTCGGGAATGTGACTTTAGATCTGGTCATTTGAGGATGAACTTTGCCTCAACCAGCAAGCGACATAGAAATGAAGGAGAACTTCAACATCCAACACACTAATGCAGAACAATGTCTGTGGGACTATGTTGTTTCTGAGTTGCCACCAGTTCTTCACTTGACTGCAGACTGGACACGTGTTGTGGAGGCAGCAAGGGGGATAATCCATACATGGACTAAACACATGAAAGTAATTAAAACACGTGCTGGTCAGGCAAATGAAACATTGAGTGATTCAGGCTTTTGGAGTAAGTTGTGGAACTGGGGAACAAATGTTCAATGTGAGAATAATTTAGCATGCTGCTGTAATATCAATTTTCTGTACAGTGATAATGGTATTGTTTAATGTGTATCACCTAGGATGGTGGAACACTGAAGTGGTGCAAATGGAAGAAGATGATGATTTTGTAATACACTGAAGACGATTGTGTGTATCCTGAGTGTATGAATTCATAAGTAAATGGTACCTTTATCTTTGTATAATGTAAGTGTTGCACACTTACTGGGTTCCATAGCAGTCCTATGAGCAGTCAACTGAATGAGAGGAGGATGATGAAACTAAGATAAATATTTTTGGATCAAGCGGAGGGAGATATTGGCCAGAAGAAACTACAGTCTACAAATCTGTGAATTTGGATGAATCAAAGACAATGGAAGTAGGCAAACCAATTATCTTTGTTCTTGCCATATGCTTGAAGGAGATGGAGGTGGCCATTTTGTGAGACTGTCCTTGCAGCTCTCCATTTTGTGAAATCTGAACTGATCATTCTTCTGGATAATCTAATCAGAGCAATTGAATTTCAGCTAATGACCTGCTACACCTCAGACCATTCTCAGATGAATATTTGTTATGTAAAGTGGCAGCCTTGCTGGAGAGGCAATCTGTAATTTTATTAGACCGTCCACACCAGACAGGATAAATCCACTATGTCCACACTAGACTGGAAAAATCTGTAACTGAAGCTTTTTCTCTTCGTTTTGACCCTCCGTCTACACTGAAATGGTGTTTTCCTCTCCCGAAAACAGAGCTTTTCAAAAACGGTCTCCAGAGTGAATAAATCTGAAAACGCCTAATGGTTGGTGCAGTGTGTACGGGGTAACCGGCTATTTTAAAAACACTGTCATGACGTGCCGGAACAGATGGTGGCAGCAACGTGGCATTTCATTGTCTTCTTGAACACAACTTCCAGCACCACAACAACAATGGCAGATGGCTTCATGCATGTGTTGTTAATTTATTGTCTACGTTAATTTCAACCTCCCACACAACCTAACAATTTCAGAACAGACGGCAATGAAACTGAAACCAGAAGAGTTAGAAATATACTCACCAAATACTTTGACCCATAACTTACTGATTACTGAATAAATAAGCATACTCACTTTGCCCTGTTTTCTGTCCTTGCTTGTATGGAGGTGGTTTACCTACTTACGCAATTACTTCTCTGACAATAGATGTGTAACAGCTTAATGTAACATTGTATGGAAATACAAGATAACACTGATGCAGATATGTCTTATACCTTTAACAAGGTTCTTTATTAATGTTTGCAAGAATATTCTCTTGCAAACATTCAAGAGATGCAATTGTCACTACTTCCAAAATGTCATTTTTAAGTCGTCGCTTATGTTTGGCATAGACATGAAAATGTTAAACCAAAAAAGGAAAATTGTAAGTTTCACTTTTACTCAGGTAAAAATAAAACCACTTTTGCCCAGTAACTCATTTTATTGCACATGTTAAATACAGCAAAATGATACACAAAGCAAAAGTAAAGGCAAGCAAATGAGGTTACAGCAAATTTCACTTTTGCCCAGTAACAAGCCTTATTGCATTTAGTTGTAGCTGTCGTCCCTTTCATCAGTAAAGAGACTATGGCTGTAGGAAATGTTTTCAGGGTGACCCCTCTGTGGGAGTGGGGAAGATGTTGTTGGGGCCACCCGGGGTCTGTGTGTCCGTATGTGTTGCTATTGTAGTGGCTGTGAGGCTGGTATTGTGGCGGTGCTAAGTACTGGGGGGGGGGGGGGGCGGGAGCCATCATATTCTTCATCATTGCAAATCCCTCTGCAACAGAATTAGTCAGTTTTTCAATGTTCCTCGTCAGCCGAGTCCGTGAACTCCCTGTCGTTTGCCTCCATACATTCCAGTATTTATTTTTTTAGTTTTAAGTCCTCCTGTGTGAGAGCCAACAGTTGTCTGCCGTTTGGCAAGTTCCTTTTAAGTTTTTCTAGTCTGTAACTGGGCAAATGCATACCAAGTCTTTCATGGGAGATTCCACACCAAACATGTCACAGCCATCACCTGTTGCTTGGTCCAAACTGTCGGAGTCAGGTGTACTCGTCGAAGCAGGTGAATTCTGTAGACGTGTCCTGCGCATGCCCAGTAGGAAAAGATTTGCCCAAATACCTGTTTTAATGTGGATGGTGGTACTTTCAAAAATGCCTGGTGTGGACACCTATCGTTTTTAGGCAAAACCGGCGTTTTCAAAATTATCCGGTCTAGTGTGGATGCTGCCTCAGTGTCTGGATCACCTTGTTTAATTGGATTGAACCAGTCAAAGCTGAAAGGAACAAAGGCTCAAGGCTGGGGGCAGAAGCAAAAACAGGTGCTGGTTGTAGCCCTGGAACAGAGACAATAAGAAGGTAACTAAGGTAAGTCAGGTTACCTTGAGCCAATGGGATGGAGATTCATCAGCTGAACTGATGAGAAACACTATAAAAGTCAAAAGCTTCACATATGAGGGAGTGATAACTCTTCTGCACCAGAGACCAACCATCATGCGTGAGGAGGACCCCATGGAAAAGTGGAGATCGGGACCATGAAGAATGCCTGACCAGCGTAGACTCCTCTCCTGGGTAATAACTTTTGTCTTCATTCACTGTTCTGAATGATTAGTGAATCCAAGTGGGTTTGCGAACACGTGTGTTTTTATATGAGACAATAATGGTTACTTGGTAAATACAGATTCTCTCTGTGTCTCTCTGATCATTATTACTAAAGGGTAGATCCTTATAACAGTGCATTATACAAACTTGAGATTCATCTCCTTACAGTCAGCCTCAAAACAAAGAATCCATAAAAAGTAGACAGTCAAACACCTAATGTACAGAGACAACAAAAATTGTACAAACAATAAAAGGAAGCAAATAACATACAGCAAAAAGTGAGTTCATAGACATGAAGACCAGAGCAGCCAGAGCAGGACACAGCCTCACCCTCAGTTCAACACAGAGCTGAGCAAACATTGCAAATCCCTCAGAGGTGTTTGTATTTTACTCGAGACACACTTCCCTCTGAACCATTGCACATACATTTTCTAAGAGACAGAAATCCTGTCCATAAGACCATAAGATCAAAAGATATAGGAGCAGAAGAAGGCCATCTGGCCCATCAAGTTTGCTCCACCATTCAATCATGGGCTGATGCAATTCTTCCAGTCATCCCCACTCCCCCGTCTTCTCCCCATACTCTTTGATGTCCTGGCTAATCAAGAACCTATCTATTACAAATTGCACGGATTTACCACCCTCTAACTAAAGAAATTTCTACGCATCTCCGTTGTAAATTCACGTCCTTCAATCCTGAAGTTGTGCCCCCTTATCCTAGACTCCTCTACCATGGGAAATAACTTTGCCATATCTAATCTGTTCAGGCCTTTTAACATTCAGAATGTTTCTATGAGATCCCCCCTCATTCACCTGAACTCCAGGGAATACAGCCCAAGAGCTTCGAGAAGTTCCTCATATGGTAACCCTGTATGTTAGTTAACATTTTAAAGGACAAATAATTGTTGCATCAAAACTAGTTCTGCAAGTAATTCCTATCCTATTTTGTCTTCCTAAGGTGCAACATTTCACACTTCGCTGCATTAAATTTCATCCACCATTTCACAGTCTATTTTCCCAGCTGGTCTGTATTCCACTGCAAGCTTTGAGAGCCTTCCTCGCTGTAAGCTATGATCACCTCCCCACCTCCACCCCGCCCCAAATCTTGGTGACATCCACAAATTTGCTGATTCAGTTTACCACATTATCATCCAGATTATTGGTATAGATGATAAACAACAATGGACCTAACACCGATCCCTGTGGCACACACTGCTTACAGTTCATAATTCCATCTGCTGACCCATGCTCTAACAGCCTTTCCTACAATATAACCTGCATTGACATGAACAGAACTGAGAACATTATTCCTACCGTGCTTAGTCTTTCCATTCCTGTCTTGGTATGTAGACTTAACAACTACTCCACTTTCTTTTCTGGCTCCCTGGTTTCCAGCCCCCTGCAACTTTAGTTTAATCAGCAGCACTAAAGGCCCCCACCCCAATGCAGCAGTCACAAACCTTCCCACAGGGATATTTGTCTAACCAATTCAACCTTTTTTGCTGAGTGTTTCTGGCATTCTGTGTGCATTTATTTATCAACTCTATTTTGTCTCTCTGTACTCAGCTCAAATTTTTCATGACATTTTTATCATGGGATCTTTAATTACAGATCCTGATAACTTCAGCGCAGTAAATGTTAGACATCCATAATTTTTCGATTTCTCTTCCTCAACCTTGATTATTTTCTGCCATTAATGATGTGATTATCTTGTGGTCCTTTATTTTATAAAACTAAATATATTTTAATTCATAGAGCATTGTGGAAATATAGAAACCTATAGCACAGAAACAGGCTATTTGGCTCAGCTAGTGCCTCATTTCAACTGCCTCATCCCTTCATACCCGAGCAAACGTGGAACTCTCCAAACATCTCGAAAATATCGAAGCCAAAATTTGCATCTAGCACTTGCACTGGCAGCTCATTCCACACTCTCAGCCCTCTGTGAGTGTAGAAGCTTCCCCTCATGTTCCCCTTAAATATTTCTCCTTTCATCCTTATCCTGTGACCTCTAGTTGTAGTCTTAGCCAACCTCACAAGAAAAGCCTATATTTACTTTATCTATACCCCTCATAATTTTGTATATCTGTTTCAGATCTCACCACAATCTTCTGTGTTGTTGGGAATAAAGTTCTAACCTATTCAATCTTTCCTTGTAACTCAGCTCCTCCAGTCCCAGCAACATCCTTGTAAATTAGTTCTCACTGATTCAACCTATTTTTCTCAGTGTTTCTGTCATTGTGTGCATTGATGTCACAAATCCATTTTGACTCTTTGTGATCAGCTCAAAGTTTTCATAATTTTCTATCTCGGGGTCTTCAGTTACAGATCTGAATAACTACAGCACAGTAAATGTTAGACATCCATAATTTTCCAATTTCTCTTTCTCCACCTCAGGAATCTGATGATGGAGGGAAGAAGCTGTTCCTAATTCGATGGGTATGTATTTCAAGAGTTCAAAAGTACATTCATTATTAAAGTATATATATGTTATACAAGCTTGAGATTCATCTCTGTACAGGCAGCCACAAAACAAAGAAACCCAAATGAACCCATCGAAAAGTAGACAGTCAAACATCCAATGTGCAGAGGTAAAAAAAAAGTGTAAGCCATAAAAGGAAGCAAATAGCATTCAGAACAAGAGTCTATCAATAAACATGAAGCCTGAGTGATGGGAGCAGGCCACAAACTCAGCCTCTGTTCAGCACAGAGCTGAATAAATGTCACAGAGCCCTCAGACACAGAGCGTGGAGCAGTCGGAGTAGGGCACAACATGAGCCTCGGTTCCATGCAGAGCCAATGAAATGTCCCAGAGCCCTCAGTTATGGAGCCCAGAGCAGCCAGAGCAGGCTATAGGCTATAGTTTCAGCTCAGCTCAGCTCAGAGCTGAGTAAACGTCACACAGGGTCCTCAGTCATGGAGCCCAGAACAGGCCATAGCCTCAGTCTCAGCTCAGCACAGAGTCAAATAAACACCGTGGAACAGTATTCAGAGACCAATAGCTTTTGTTATAGCTGGTGCATAAATAGTTCACAGCTTGTATTTATTTACAATTAGTATCATCTGCTGTTGATTCTCGGCACTCTTGCAGTTTACATTTTACTTTCCTCTTATTAGTTTTCTTATTTTCTTCCAACAAACCCTTTTATTACCCCTTCCCATGATCAATTTGCAACAGCCCATTGATTCCTTTTGGTATTTTGCTGGAGAAACACTGAACTCGAAATCCATTGCATATCTATTTGCTAGGATATAGAAACCCTGTCTGGTAGTTAAAACTACATCAAAACTACAGTGGTGCTAGACAGTTTGTGAACCCTGTAGAATTTTCTCCAATTCTGCATAAATATGGCCTAAAATATGATCCGATCTTCACATAAGTCCAAAAGTAGATAAAAAAGAACCCAACTGAATAAATAGCACAAAAAACATGATACTTGCTCATTTATTTATTGAGAATAGTGACCCAATATTATATGTATTTGCTGGAAAAAGTATGTGAACCTTTGCTTTCAGTACCTGGTGTGGAACCCTTTGTTTGTCAACTTCAACCAAACATTTCCAATAACTGTTGATCAGTCCTGCATGTTAGCTTGGAGGAATTTTGCATCATTCCTCCTTACAAAACTGCTTCAACTTGGATGTTACTGGGTTCCCTTGCATGAACTGCTTGCTTCAGGTCCTTCCACAACATTTCTATAGGATTAAAGTCAGGACTTGGTCATTCCAAAACACGAATGTTCTTCTTTTTAAACCATTCTGTTGTTGATTTACTCTTGCCTCTTAGACCATTGTCTGGTTGCACTATCCAACTTGTATTAAACTTAGATGATGGACTGCTACCCTGACATTCTCCTGAAAATATCTTGATATAATTTCATTGATTGAAAGACTCGATGGGCCAGATGACCTAGTTCTGCTCCTATGTCTTATGGTCTTATGGTCTATTGTTTTGAATTCATTGTTCCCTCAATGATTGCAAGCTGTCCAGGCCCTGAGGCAGCAAAGCAGCACCAAAGCGTGATGCTCCTTCCACCATGCTTCACAGTTGGGATGAGGTGTTGGTGTTGGTGTGCAGTGCCCTTTTGCCTCCAAACATAGCAATGTGCATTTCTGCCATAAAGTTCAACTTCTGTCTCACCTGTCCACAGAACTTTGTCCCAGAAGCATTCTTTAACATCCAGGTGGTCTTTTGCAAACTAGAGACATGTAGCAATGTTTTGTTTTGGAAAGCAGTGGTTCCCTCTGTGGTGTCCTTCCATGAACACCATTCTTGCTCACTGTTTTTCTTATAGTGGACACATAAATAGAGACGAGAGCAAGTTCAAGAGGTTTCTGTAGGTCTTTTGCTTTTACCCTTGGGTTCTTTTTCATCTCCTTCAGCATTGCACATTGTGCTCTTGGTATGAGCTTTGCAGGATGTCCACTCCTCGGGAGTGTAGCTACAGTACTGCGTTTTCTCCATTTGTAGACAATTTCTCTTACTGTGGACTGAGGAACACTCAGGTCTTTAGAAATGCTTTTGTATCCTTTTCCAGCTTCATGCATCTCTACAATTCTTCTTCTAATGTCCTCTGAAAGTTGTTTTGATCGAGGCATGGTGCACATAAACAGATCTTCCTTGAGAAGAGCAGGCTCCCGGTAACCCGAGTTTGTATGTCTTTTTTATTGGACAAGGCACATCTACAACGCTTATCTCCAATCTCATCTCATTGATCGGAACACCTGACTCCAAATAGCTTTTGTAGAGGAATTACCCCAGAGGTTCACATGCTTTTTCAAACAAATACACATAATACTGGATCATTTTGCTCAATAAATGAACAAGTGCAATATTTTTTGTGTTATTTATTTAATTGGATTCTCTTTATCTAGTCTTAGGACTTAAGTGAAGATCTGATTTTAGGTCATATTTAGGCAGAAATAGAGAAAATTCTACAGAGTTCACAAACTTTCTAGCAGCACTGTTGCTTTCCCAAGGAATTCATGATGAGCAAGTCAAAAGCTGTGAACAACATGCTCAACAGCCTCAGACTGTGCAGACTCAAATATCACATTTCACTGTATGTTTCATGTACATGTGAGAATTAAATTTAATATTTTCTTTATTTTTGGCACATTGGCCTTCATAAATCAGAGCAGAGTGCAAGAGTTGGGATGTTATGTTGAAGTTGTACAAGTCGTTGGTGAAGCCAAATTTGGAGTATTATGTGCATTTCTGGTCACCTACCTGCAGCAACAAAGACAGGTGTGAAAAAAGGGCCCAAAGGATCACTGGGGACATGGGCCACCCCAACCACAATCTATCCTAGCTGCTACCATCTGGGAAACAGTACCGCAGCATAAAAGCCAGGACTATCAGGCTCCGGGACAGCTTCTTCCACCGGGGCATGAGACTGATTAACCCACGCGGATTTGAGTGTATTTCTATGTTACATTGACTGATCTATTTATTATAAATTACTATGATTGCACATTTAGACGGGGACGTTATGTAAAGAGTTGTACTCCTCATGTATGTGAAGGAAGTCCCAGATGAGAGAGTTGTCCAGGATATCCAGACTAAATCCAATAATGTTTCTCAGGCCGTACCCCTCCCAATCCAGGAAATACTGGACCCTGGCCCACACCCAGCAAGATGCCGAGAGGCTCCACACTGAATAGACCAGGGACCCGTCCACTGAAGAGGGAGGAAGGGGTTGGGACGTGACTGGAGCATTAGGGGATGTAGTGGCTGGTTTGAGCTGAGAAGCATGGAACACCGATTGAACCTTCACTGATGATGGTTGGCGCAATCTGTATGAAACCTTGTTGTTAGCTTTCTCCACTACGAATAGTCTCATATAGTCTTGGGCAAATTTGAGGCTTTGGACTTTCAAGGGAAGATCCCGAGATTCTAGCCAAGCTATCTCCCCTGGCTTGAGAGGTTCTTCACCTGTAGGAGGAGCTGAGCAGCCTGCCTGATATGTTGTTTCCGAGTGCACAGCAGAAAACCTAGCACATCTCTATGTGCACTTGTAACATTGATTCAGTAGCAGGAGACCCACGTCAGTCTCTTGGTCAGTGAAGAGTTATACAAAAATACAACTGGGATAATCATGGCAGATAGCAAAAATTCCTCTCCTATGTTGGGGATGTTTAAGACAATGGGACATAGCTTTAAGGTTAGAAGATACTTTCATTCTGGAATGAGAAGGTATTGTAGGCAGGTGTTCGCACAATGTTTAAGAGGCAACTAGACAGATGAATTGCCGAATTATTGAAGGTTGTGGAGCTAATGCAAATAATATGGATAGGAAAGGTTCAGAAGAATATGGTACAAGTACAGGCAAATGGGAGAAGGTCGGATTGGCATGTTGGTCAGCATGGACAAAGTGGTTTAAAGTGGTTTCTGCGCTGTACAACTCCAAGAGTCTTTGACTCAAAAGGGAAGAGAATAAAGGTGTGTAGGCATTTGCAAATAATAATGACAGAGGCATTTGATATCTAAGACGAACCATAACAACTCACCTATTATACTCCAAACACTGAACACAAAGCATGCTAAGTGTACTTTATGTAATTAGATCATCGTATCAGACCAGCCTCTTAAAGTGAACCCCAATTCAATGTCAGTGCCAAACCATTTAAACTGCCTTCTCCCATTGACCTGCAGCAGGACCATAGCCAATCATACCCCTACCATCCAAACATCTATAAAATTTCTCAAACGTTGATATCGAGCTCACATGCACCACTTGTGCTGGCAGCTTGTTCCACACTCTCACTGCCCTCTGAACGAAGAAGTTTCCCCTCATGCTCCCCTTAAACTTTTCACCTTTTACACTGAAGTCATGAGTTCTAATTGTATTCCCTCCAGCTGCAGTGGAAAAAAGCCTGTTTGCATTTACCCTATCTATAGCCCCTATAATTTTTTTTACCTCTATCAACTCTCTTCTCAATCTTCCACATTCCAAGGAATAGAGTCCTAACCTATTTAATCTTTCCTTATAACTCAGGTTCCAGACTAGGCAGCATTCTTGTACATTTTCACTGTACTTTTTCAACCTTATTTACATTTTTCCTGCAGGTAGATGACCAAAATTGCACTCCAAATTTGGCCTCATGTATGTCTTATACAACTTCAGCATAATATCCTATCTCTATTTCTCAGTGTTTTTAAGATATCCAGTGTGCCAAAAGCTTTCCTTACAACCCTATCTCCCTGTGACACCACTTTCAATGAATAATCGACCTGTATTCTGTCAGTACCTCCAGTTGAACTTTGTCTTTCTGTGTGTTTTACCCTGAGCTGTCAGTCTGTGGTTTTGTATTGCCACGTGCTCTTGTTTGTTTTCATCCCTCATTTGCCCCTGTCCCTGCTCCTGCTCTACTCCAGCCCTGTATTACTGAGTACTCCACCTCTCACCTATTTCTCATTATTACCTGTTTTGCTGCCACTTCTGTCCCATAGAACCATAGAATATCACAGTACAGAAACAGGCCTTTTGGCCCTTCTTGGCTGTGCCAAACCATTTTCCTGCCTCGTCCCACTGACCGGCATCTGGACCATATCCCTTCATACACCTCTCATCCATGTACCTGTCCAAGTTTTTCTTAAATGTTAAAAGTGAGCCTGCATTTACCACTTCGTCGGGAAGCTCACTCCACACTCCCACCACTCTCTGTGTGAAGAAGTCCCCACTAATGTTCCCTTTAAACTTTTCCCCCTTCATCCTTAACCCATGTCCTCTGTTTTTTTTCTCCCCTAGCCTCAGTGGAAAAAGCCTGATTGCATTCACTCTATCTATACCCATCATAATTTTATATAGCTCTATCAAATCTCCCCTTATTCTTCTATGCTCCAGGAAATAAAGTCCTAACCTATTCAACCTTTCTCTGTAACTCAGTTTCTCAAATCCCGGCAACATCCTTGTAAACCTTGTCTGCACTCTTTCAACCTTATTAATATCCTTCCTGTAATTTGGTGGCCAAAATTGCACACAATACTCCAAATTTGGCCTCAGCATTGCCTCATACAACCTCACCATAACATTCCAACTCTTATACTCAATACTTAGATTTATAAAGACCAATGTACCAAAAGCTCTCATTATGACCCTATCTACCCGTGACGCCACTTTTAAAGAATTTTGTATCTGTATTCCCAGATCCCTCTGTTCTACTGCACTCCTCAGTGCCCTACCATTTACCTTGCATGTTCTACCTTAGTTTGTCCTTCCAAAGTGCAATACCTCACACTTGTCTGTTTTAGACACCCCTTAAACTTTTCACCTTTTACACTGAACTCATGAGTTCTAATTGTATTCCCCCCAGCTGCAGTGGAAAAAAGCCTGTTTGCATTTACCCTATCTATAGCCCTCATAATTTTCTTTTACCTCTATCAAATCTCTTCTCAATCTTCCACATTCCAAGGAATAGAGTGTTAACCTATTCAATCTTTCCTTATAACACAGGTCCTCCAGACACAGCAACATCCTTGTAAATTTTCACTGTATTCTTTCAAACTTATTCACATCTTTCTTGTAGGTAGATGACCAAAATTAGATTAGATTATGAGGACACTTAGTCCTCGTCTATTGTCATTTAGAAATGCTTTCTTTCTTTTTAAATCTTTTTATTAATTTTTCAAAATTATAAACTCAATAACAAAGTTGGTACAAAGAGATTGGAAAAATGTTCATCAGCATATATAAAATGAATTTTAAGTAACATAGATATAAAAGACTTCCAAACTCATAATGAGATTAAACATTAAAAAAGAAATAAAAAGAAAAAATTAGGTAAACAAAAAAAAAAGAGAAACAAATCCCCCAAAAAAAGGCAAAACAGGGCTAGACCAACAGCTTGTATCAGACACGTTCAATAATGTCGTTAACTCCGCTCCTCTCATCATATAATTTCAGAAAAAAGATTCGGAAAGGTCAGATTACATCATATGAAAATGTTGCATAAAAGGTTTCCAAGTATCTTCAAATTTAACCGAAGGGTCAAAAATATCACTTCTAATTTTTTCTATATTTAAATTTAATATGGTTTGAGAAAACCATTGGAATGTAGTTGGAGGATTAGTTTCCTTCCAGTTCAACAAAATAGATCTTCTCGCCATTAAAGTAACAAAAGCTATCATTCAAGAGGCTGAAGAAGACAAAGATCTATGTTCTACCATTGGCAATCCAAAGATTGCTGTAATAGGATGGGGTTTTAAATCAAAGCATAGAACTGTTGAAATAATATCAAAAATGTCTTTCCAATATTTTTCCAAAAGAGGACAGGACCAAAACATATGAGTTAAAGAAGCCACTTCAGAGTGACATCTATCACAAGTAGGGTTTATATGGGAATAAAAGCGAGCTAGTTTATCTTTGGACGTTTGAGCTCTGTGTACTACTTTAAATTGTATTAATGTATGTTTAGCACATATAGAAGAATTACTAACTAATTGAAATTTTTTTTCCCATTTCTCTATAGGTAGGGAAAGTTGAAGTTCCCTTTCCCATTCATTTTTAATTTTATCAGCTATATCTGGCTGTAATTTCATAATTATATCATAAATTATTGCTATTAATCCCTTCTGCACAGGATTAAAACCTAAAATTTTATCAAAAATGCCAGAAGGATTTGAAGTCAGAAAGGTAGGCAACATAGTATTTAAAAAATTTCTTATTTGTAGGTATCTAAAAAAATGGGATCTAGGCAAATCAAATTTCTCAGATAACTGCTCAAAAGACATAAAGCAGTTATCTAGAAATACATCACAAAAACATATTATACCTTTCATTTTCCATATCAAAAAGGCTTGGTCCATTACCGAGGGTTGGAAAAAGAAATTAGATATAATAGGACTTGATAACATAGATTCATTCAGGCCAAAAAATTTACGAAATTGAAACCATAATCGCAATGTATGTTTAACTATAGGGTTGAAAATTTGTTTATTCAATGTAGATAGTGCAAAAGGCAGTGAAGTTCCTAAAATGGAGGCTAAAGAATATCCTTGTACAGAATGGCCTTCAAGATTTACCCAATGTGGGCTTGGAGTTATATTCCAATCTTGTGTCCAAAATATTAAGTATCGGATATTAATTGCCCGGTTGTAAAACCTTAGGACAGGCAATGCTAAACCACCCTCTTTCTTAGATTTATGTAAGTATTTTTTACTTAATCTGTGATTTCTATTTTGCCATATCCAAGAGGAAAGTTTAGAGTCAATAGTATCAAAAAAAGATTTAGGGATGAAAATCGGTATCGCTTGAAATAAATATAAAAATTTGGGTAAAATAATCATTTTAAAAGCATTAATACAGCCAAACGGTGATAGAGACAAAGGAGACCATTTAGTAATCAGTTGTTTAACCTGATTAATTAATGATAAAAGGTTGAAATTGAATAGATCCTTATGTCCCTTAGTAATTTTAACTCCCAAATTAGTAAAATAATCAGTGATCATATTTAATGGAAAGAGTTCACTCTTACTTAGGTTCAGTTTATAACCAGAAAAGCTACTAAACTGAGCAAGCAAAGTTAATACTGCCGGAATAGATTTTCCTGGGTTAGAAATATGTAACAGTAGATCATCTGCATATAGTGATAATTTATGAGTCTCATTTCCACGGGTAATACCAAATATATTAGGGGAGTCACGAATGGCAATAGCTAGCGGTTCCAAAGCAATATCAAATATTAACGGACTAAGAGGGCAACCCTGCCTAGTACCACGGAATAAATGATAAAAAGGGGATCTTTGATTGTTAGTAAATACCGAGGCCAAAGGTTTAATCCAGGAAATGAATATCGGACTAAAATTAAATTTCTCAAGGGTATTGAATAAATATATCCATTCAACTCTATCAAAAGCTTTTACAGCATCCAATGAAATGACACATTCTGGAATTTTGGGTGAAGGCGTATAAACAGTATTCATTAATCTCTTAATATTAAAAAAATGGAGTAACGGTTTTTAATAAATCCAGTTTGATCAGCAGAAATAATTTGGGGTAATACATTCTCCAATCTCGTTGCCAATATTTTAGAAAAAAATCTTAGGATCGACATTCAGCAGAGATATAGGTCTATAAGATGCACATTCAGTAGGATCCTTATCTTTTTTAAGAATTAGGGAAATAGAAGCTCGATAGAAAGATAGTGGTAATTTACCTATTAAAACTGCATCCCCAAAAACACTACTAAGCCAAGGAGTTAGTGTAGTTGAGAAAAATTTTAAAAATTCTACTGTAAATCGATCTGGACCAGGTGCTTTACCTGAGTTCATTGAAAAAATAGCATTCTTTATTTCCTCTACTGTAATAGGTACATCTAGTTTTGAACATTCACTAGATGATAATTTTGGAATATTCAGTTTCTTAAAAAATTCATACATTATAGTGGAGTCATCAGGAAATTCTGATTGATAAAGGGAGGTATAAAATTCTTGAAAGGATTTATTAATCTCGTCATGGTCAACTGTCAAAGTGCCATCGTGTTTACGAATCTTAAGGATTTATCGTTTAACCGAGGCCAATTTCAATTGATTAGCTAAAAGTTTCCCAGTTTTATCACCATGTATATAAAATTGACTCTTAGTTTTGATTAATTGACTTTCAGTCGAAGATGATAATAAGAGATTATGTTCCATTTGAAGTTCAACTCTCTGTTTATAAAGTTCTTGATTAGGAGCTATAGAATATTTCTTATCAACTTCTTTAAGCTTGTTGACTAGTTTAAGTATTTCCTTATTAGTTCGCTTTTTCAGTCCAGCAGTGCATGAATTAATTTGTCCACGAATATATGCTTTAAAAGTATCCCAGAGAATCCCACTGGAAATATCATCCGTGGAATTCGTTGTAAAGAAAAACTTAATCTGTTCATCAATAAACCTAACGAAATCTGAACCTTGAAGCAAAGAGATATTAAATCTCCATTGTCTAGAATTAGTAGATATATCCCTTAAGTTAATAAATAATTTCAACGGCGCATGGTCAGAAACAGCAATAGAATCATATTCGCGACCCGTAACAAAAGGAATTAATTGAGAGTCAATAAGAAAGTAGTCAATTCTTGAATAGTGCTGATGTACATGTGAAAAAAAAAGAAAACTCTTTAGCATTCGGATATAAGAATCTCCAAATTTCTGAGATTCCAGAGTCGATCATAAAAGAGTTAATAAGGGTAGCTGATTTGTTCGGAAGTGCTTGATTAAACTTGGATTTATCTATCAAAGGATTTAAACAAGAATTAAAATCACCACCCATAATCAGCATATGGTCATTTAAGTTGGGAAGAGATGTGAGGAGATTCTTAAGAAAATCAGGACAGTCAACATTTGGGGCATAAACATTGAGCATGGCAACTTTTTTGTTAAACTGCCATTAGAATCTGAAATCGTCTCACAGTGCATAAATGAAATTGAGGAATCTATAAATATAGAAACGCCTTTTACTTTAGCCTGTGAATTCGCATGATACAGTTTTTCCTTCCAGAATCTAAAGAAACGTTGATTATCCTCTTTCCGGACATGAGTTTCTTGTACAAAAATAATATCAGCATTCATCCTATGGAATACTTTAAAAATTTTCTTCCGTTTAATCGGGTGGTTTAAACCATTTGTATTCCAAGAAACTAAATTGATAGTCTTATCCATCATAATGAGCTCGAGTATAAAGTATGTAAAGGGTTAACCAGAGTAGACACTCATGACCCCGGAAGGGGAAAAAAGGTCCAACGAGGAACCGGAAGTTACGACATTTCAGACATTTTGGTAGTTTCTGGTCAGCCCATTTAAAAAGAAAAAATGAAAAAGGAATAAAAGGAAAAATACCACCCACCTCCCACAAAAACACCGAGAAAAGCCAGATAGTGGCCAATGCTAAATCTAAGACTAAACCTAACCCCATCTTTCCGGAAGGCGACCCAACAGAAATATGTTTATCTGAAAAAGACAACACCCTTATGGAAAAACGTAAAAACTAGCTATAACAGTAAAAAAAAATCTTAAAATGATTAAAAGCATCGAATAGTTCCTTGCTACTCATATTTCAAAGAACATCAAACGTTAGATCAGATTACTATAATACTTTTTCAAATATAAATGATCGGAAATGACGTGAGAAACAGCAAGGACTCTGGGGAGAAGAAGAAAACAATCCACCATTTTAAAATATAATACTTCAGTAACATTTCAAAAAGAAAACAAGCATAAAACTTATAACTAAATAACTACCAAAAGGTATTAAGAGTAAGATATACAGGATCACTAACAGAAAAGCCTAATATCATTTAACTATGTAAAACGAACCTACACTGCCAGATCGAGAAAACAAAACCTCGAACTATACAATCAGAGACGAGAGAAAAAAAAAACAAACAATACATTGATTAATCCTCTGTAAAGGGAGGCAGATCATTGAGAAAACTTTGGGCTTCCATCGGGTTTTCAAACAGGCTACACAAGTTATCCAACATAACCACTCTCAGACGGACTGGAAACTTTAGCACTATTTTATAACCCCTACGATAAAGTTCTGCCATCTGAGGTTTAAAAGCCATCCGGTTTTTCAGTACGTCTTGGGAGTAGTCTTCAACAATTCTGAACTTGAAATCTTAAAATTCGATCATACCTTTCTTCCAAGCAGATCAGATAACTCGTTCCTTCTTGCGGACATAATGAAACCGAATAATGATCGGTCTCGGTTTGGCCGATTTCTCCGGATTAAAACGGAATGAACGATGAACACAATCTAATATCCGGGGTTCTTCCAATATATCAGAGCCAAACACATAGATTAGCAATTTAAAAAATATTTGGTAGGATCTCCCTTCTCAACATCCTCAGGAAAACCAATAATTCGCAAATTCTGTCATCGGGAACGATTTTCAAGATCGATAGTCTTAGCTTGATAGCATTCCAATTGCTGAGTTACCGGTTAAACTTTTTGTCAAGCGCTTCAATTCTTTCTTCTCTTTTATGGCCATCTTCATCTAATTCCGAAATTCTGACTTGATGTTGGTCGATTTCATGTCTGAAAGTTCTTGATTCTTCTTTCCTCAAATTTAACACTCCTTCAATTGCGGTGAGTCTTCGACTAACTGTATCTTCTAAAAGTTTCTTCATTAGTTCCATAGTTACCGGAGTTTCCTTCGAAGTTCCAAGATCACCATTTTTTTTCCCATTCCTGCCGGAACCTTTCTCTTTAACTTCTCATGCTCTGGTTCATTTTCAATAAGTAAAAGTCGTAGTTCAGTAATATAAATGTAATGTTTAGTTCAGGTATAGGTAAGGTAGGTAAGAGTGGTTACATGGAAGAAAGTAAAGGGTACAGAGCAACGCCCAAATACAGCTCACTCCATGAGTCCCCTGCTGCAAAGTCCAGAAATGCATGCATTAAAAAAATGATACAATCTTCCTCCAGAATGGTATCACAAGAAACACAGGACAAACCAAGACTAAAACTGACAAAACCACATAATTATAACATATAGTTACAACAGTGCAAAGCAATACCGTAATTTGATAAAGAGCAGACTATGGGCACGGTAAAAAAAAGTCTCAAAGTCTCGATAGCCTCATCATCTCACGCAGATGGTAAAAGGAAGAACTCTCTCTGCCCTGAACCTCCAAGCGCCGCAAACTTGCTGATGCAGCACCATTGGAAGCACCCGACCGCAGCGGACTCTGAGTCCGTCCGAAAACTTCGAGCCTCCGAGCACCGAGCACCATCCTCTGCCAAGCGCTTCGACCCTTCCCTGGCCGCCGAGCAACAAGCAAAGCCAAGGACTCGGGGCCTTCCCCTCCGGAGATTTCAGACCACACAGAATTGCACTTAATTCTCCAAATTAGGCCTCATGTATGTCTTATACACTTCAGCATAACATCCCATCTCCATTACTCAGTATTTTTAAGTTATCCAGTGTGCCAAAAGCTCTCTTTACAACCCTATCTCCCTGTGACACCACTTTCAATAAATAGTCGACCTGTATTCTGTCAGTACCTCCAGTTGAACTTTGTCTTTCTGTGTGTTTTACCCCGAGCTGTCAGTCTGTGGTTTTGTATTGCCACGTGCTCTTGTTTGTTTTCATGCCTCATTTGCCCCTGTCCTTGCTCCTGCTCTACTCTGGCCCTGTATTACTGAGTACTCCACCTCTCACCTATTTCTCATTATTACCTGTTTTGCTGCCAGTTCTGTCTCATTGTGCTCCACCTATCATCTGCCTCTCTGTTTGTTGCTCAGTATATTTTAGTCCTGTGTTTTCACCTGTTTGTTGCCAGATTGTGCCAATGAGATTTCCTGAGCCTTTCCAGCATTTGTATCTGAACTTTGTCCATCCGAATATCAACTCTGCCTGTTTCTCGATTCTGGTTTTTGGATTTTTCTGGATGGTTTGATCTCTGCCTGAGCTTTGACGCCAACTTTGTTTGCACCTCGGGATTTGTTGCTCAATTGATATCACTGTGTGCATAGTACTGGGTCTACGATTGGATCCCTGCTCCAGCGACCTGATATATTCACAGATCCCTTTGTTCGACAATCCTACCGTTCACTGTGTAACACCTACCCTGGATGGTCCTACCGAAGTGCACTGTACCAGATCCCACTGCAAGCCATAATAGCCTCGCTGTGCACTACAACTCCAATCTTGGTGGCATCCTCAAATTTGCTGATCATGTTATCCTCCAGATCATTGATATAGATGACAAAGAACAACAGACCCAGCACTGATCAGTCTATCCAGCACTCCCCAAGTCACAAGTCTCTGGTCAAAGAGGCAGCCATCTACCACAAAGCCGATATGTAATCAAATTCACTACTGTATCTTGAATACCGAGTAAGGCAATGAATATTGTCTACATGGATATTAGCAAGATCTTTCATAGGGTCCCTCATGGAACTTGGTCAAGAAAGTTTAGTCAGTTGGCATTTAAGATAAGGTAGCAAATTGGATTAGACATTGGTGTCATGGGAGAAGACAAAGAGTGATGGTAGATTGTTGCCTCTCAGACTGGAGTCCTGTGACTAGTGCTGTGCTGCAGGGATTGATGCTGTGTCTATTGTTATTTGTCATCTACGGTGTATCAATAGACTGACTGATAATGTGGTCAACTGGATCAGCATATTTGCTAATGATACCATGATTAGGGGTGCAGTGGACAACAAGGAAGACTATAAAAACTTGTAGTAGAATCTGCACCAGCTGGAAAAATAGGCTGAAAAAATAGCAGATGGAATTTAATACAGATAAGTGTTACACTTTGGGCGGGAGAACCAAGGTAGGTCTTACATGGTGAGTGGTAGGGCACTGAGGAGAGCTGTAGAACAAAGGGATTGGGAATACAAGTCCATAACTTCTTGAAAATGGCACACTGGTAGATAGAGTCATTAAGAATGCTTTTGGCACAGTGGCCTTTATAAATTAAAGTATTGAGTGCAGGAGGTGGAATGTTACGTTGAAGTTGCACAGGATGTTGTTGAGACCTAATTTGAAATATTGTGTGCAGTTTTGGTCACTTAACTTCAATAAGATTAAGAGAGTGCAGAGAAATTTTACAAGGGTGTAGCCAGGACTTGAGGATCTGAGTTCTAGGGAAAGGTTGAATAGGTTTGGGATTTATTTCCTGAAGCATAGGAGACTGATTTGATACAGTTTAGAAAATTAGGAGGTGTATAGTTAAAGTAAATGCAAGCAGGCTTTTTCCACTGAGGGTCGGTGAGAATAAAACTAGATGTCATGGGTTAAGAGTGAAAGATGAAATATTTAAGAGGAACATGAAGGGGATACTCTTCACTCAGAGGGTGACCATGTGAGAGTGCGGAACGAGCTACCATCGGAAGTGGTGGGTGCTGGTTCAAATTCAATTTTTAAGACAAATTTGGATAGGCGCATTGCTGGAAAGGGTATGGAGGACGATGGTCTGGGTGTGGGTCAATGGGAGATTAACAGTTCAGTATGGACTAGATGGGTCAAATGGCCTGATTTTCTGCTGCAGTGTCCAATGACTCTGTGATTCTATGATCCCGCTGTACATCATGATAGTCAGCTTTGTAGACATCAGGGAGAAATTCTTTATGTTCTTTCAATAACAATGTGGAAATCTGATTACTTTCTGAACAATTATCAACTGCATTCACGAGGAAGCATTTTCTCCAGTGTCTGGTCTGAAAATCACTGACAGGGATGTCATGGAGGTAGATTCTGTAATGTATTGTGTGAGTATTCTTAGCGTCAGAGTGCGTATGACGTCAGCATGTGGAGAAGTAAAAATGGAAGTCTTTTGAGTAAACATGGTTGTTCAATCTACAGCGGGTGTCACATCAATATTACATGGTGTCAGAAGAAATTGCAAAAAAAAGGAAGAGAAGACATGTAAAAGATGTCACAGTTACAGCCACCATCAAGTTTAAGCCTACAAGGTAATCTTGCTGAGAACTGGAAAATATGGATCCAGAAGTTTGAGCTGTTTTGCACCGCTACTGGCATAGCTGAAAAGATGGAGAAAGTGCAATGTGCTACGTTTCTGCATGTGGCGGCAAAAAAGGCAATAAAGGTTTGCAACACGTTTGTCTTCCAGGAAGATGAGAAAGATAAAATTGAATTGTTGAAGAAAAAGTTTCAAGATTACTGCGAACCGAGAAAAAACCTACCGTACATCCGACACAAGTTTTTCATAAGGGCTCAAGGACCAATAGAGACCATAGACGCCTATGTAACAGATTTGAAGAACAAGGCAAAAGACTGTGAGTTCGGACAACTGCATGACTCTTTAATACGTGATACGATTGTATGCGGCATGCGGGATGATCAAGTGAGAGGCAGGCTATTGAGAGAGGCAGATCTTACATTAGAAAAAGTGATTGATGTTTGTTGTGCCAGCAAGATCACGTCAAGTCAGGTTAAAGTGCTCAATGAAGAGATTGAAGTGCACAAAATAAAAACTGTGAAAACTGACAAGAGTAGGACAAAGCCAGCTCCACAGGATGATCAAAAGGAAGTTAACTGCAACAGATGTGGTTATAAACATGGATACAGAAAATGTCCAGCCTTTGGTCAGACTTGCAAGTTATGCCAGAAAAGAGATCACTTTGCAAAGATGTGCAAATCGAAGGAGGACGCAAGGAAAATGCACGCTGCAGAACAGAGTGAGGGCAACAGTGACATGTTCATTGGCACAGTTGAAGTGGAACAGGAGGTATACATCAAGATTATTGACAATGCAGAGATGGAGGATGAAGATGATTGGACTCAAGATCTGATAATAAACAGGAGGAATGTGACATTTAAGCATGACACTGGGGCAAAGTGCAATGTAATATCAGCAGAAACATTCAACTCACTGGGCATCAGAGGAAGACTGAAAAAATCCACCTTCAAGCTTGTTGCATATTTCAGCCACAAGACAACACCACTGGGCAAAAAAGCACTCACCTGTGTGTACAAAGGTCAACAATACAAGATTGAGTTTGAAATAGTACAGCAACATGTTCCAGCAATACTGGACAAAGCAGCATGCACAAAGCTAGGTCTGGTGAAGCAAATCTCTGGTGTTGAAAAAGAAAATGACATTCTTAAAGACTTTGATGACTTGTTTTCTGGATTCGGATGTTTACCAGGGAAACACTATATCCAGATTGATCCAACCATTGCACCAGTCGTGCATGCCCCGAGAGAGATCCAGTAGTTCTCAGGGATCAAGTAGTGGAGGAGCTACACAGAATGGAACAGATGGGAGTCATAACAAGACAATTAGAAACACTCACAATGCGCTGGAGGAACTCAGCAAGTCAGTCAGCATCAGTTGAAAAGATCAGTCGATGTTTCGGGCCGAAACCCTTCGTCAGGACTGAAGGAAGAACTTTGGGGAGGGTTTGAAGAATGCTGGTAGTTGAAAAAAACAGTAATTTTTAAGACAAATGGGTGGGGGAGGGGAAGCAAGGAGGGACGCAGATTGGGGGACCACTTCCGCCACAACAGACAGGATCTCCCGGTAGCCACCCACCTCAGCGCTGCTTCCCGTTCGCATTCAGATATGTCCATACATGGCCTCCTCTACTGCCATGATGAGGCTAAACTCAGGTTGAAGGAGCAACACCTCATATACCGCCTAGGTAGTCTCCAACCCCTTGGTATGAACATAGAATTCCCAACTTCCGGTAATTCCCTCCCCCTCCCTTCCTCTATCTCTATTTTGCATCACCTCCCTCATAGTTCCACCACCTTCTACTATTGTTCTCCTGCCAACCACCTCCCTGCTTCCCCTCCCCCACCTCTTTGTCTTAAAAATTACTGTTTTTTTCAACTACCAGCATTCTTCAAACCCTCCCCAAAGTTCTTCCTTCAGTCTTGACGAAGGGTTTCGGCCCGAAACGTCGACTAATCTTTTCAACTGATGCTGACTGACTTGCTGACTTCCTCCAGTGCATTGTGAGTGTTCCTTTGACAACAGCATCTGCAGATTATTTTGTGTTTACAAGACAATTAGAACCCACCGACTGGGTGAATAGTATGGTGACAGTGGTCACAGAAAAAAAGGCGAGGATTTGCATGGATCCACAAGATCTCAACCAAGCCATCAAAAGAGAGCACTATCTGCTGCTCACGGTTGAAGAGGTTGTCTCCCGCATGCCTAATGAGTAATACTCTTCAGTATTAGACACAAATCAAGGTTTCTGGCAGATCAAGCTGGATGAAGAAAGTTCTAAATTATGCACTTTCAACGTGCCCATAGGGAGATATCGTTTCCTGTGTCTACCCTCTGGGATTTCTTCTGCATCAGAGGTATTCCAGAGATCCGTGGCACAAATGATTGAAGGCCTGGACGGGGTGGCCAACATCACTGATGATTTGCTGATATGGGGTGACACAATTGAGCAACATGGTCAGAGACTGAGGAAGCTCCTGGAGAGAGCACGTGAGTACAACCTAAAACTAAACAAAAGTAAATGTAAGATTGGAACTACAGAGATCAAATACATAGGTCATGTACTCAGCGTTGATGGGCTAAAACTAGATGATGAAAAGGTCAGAGCTGTGGTACAGCTACCACCACCCAAAGACAAGCAAGAACTATTGAGGTTCATGGGCATGATACAGTATCTTGCCAAATTCATTCTCAACTTATCCGAAGTCAGCGCTCCACTCCGAAATCTACTAGAGAGCAACACTCTATGGCATTGGGAAGACGAACAAAAGAAAAGTTTTGATACATTGAAGCAGTTGGTTATCAATGCACCAGTACTCAAGTTCTATGATGTCAATAAACCTGTGACGATGTCTGTGGATGCCAGTTCGGAAGGAATAGGAGCTGTTACACTGCAGGATGGGAGGCCTGTGACTTATGGATCATGAACACTTACGGACTGTTAACGCCGATATGCTCAAATCGAGAAGGAATTACTCGCCATAGTTCATGGGCGTGAGAAGTTCCACCAATATGTCTACGGCAAAGAAATCCAGGTTGAGAGTGATCACAAACCACTTGAGAGCATCTTCAAAAAGCCACGCCACCAAGCTCCTATGAGGTTGCAAAGAATGCTTCTGAGGCTACAGAGGTACGCTCTCACAGTCACCTATAAGCCAGGAAAAGAACTGTACATCGCTAATGCTTTGAGCCGTGCTTACTTCAAAGAGCAAAAGGAAGAGTTGCTAGGAAGAGAGCTAGAGGTCAACTGGGTTACACCTCAGCTGCCCATCTCTGAGGAGAAGTTGAACATGTTCAGGAAAGTGACTGTAGATGATCCTGAAATGCAAATGTTAAGAGACATTACAATGAATGGATAGCCAACAGAAAGAAAAGATATTTCAAAGGAAATGCAGAAATACTGGACACTTAAAATCAGCTATGCATCAGGACTAATGTTCAAAACGGCAACACTCATCGTACCAAACCAAATGAGACAGGAAATACACAACAGAATTCATGAGTCACACCTGGGGATAGTGAAATGTAAAGAAAGAGCAAGGGACATTCTCTATTGGCCAGGCATGTCAACTCAGATAGAGGATATTGTGTCTCAGTGTGCTGTCTGTAATGAAAACAAAAACAGCAATCCAAGAGAGCCTCTGCTTCCCCACCCACTACCAGGAAGACCATGGGAGAAGATTGGCATAGATCTCTTTCACTACGATGGTGCAGAATATCTGCTTTGTGTGGACTACTATTCAAAATATCCGGAGATCACCAAGTTAAGTGACACGTCCAGTCGAGGTGTCATTACTGCAATGAAGTCGACATTCACAAGACATGGTTTTCCAGATATTGTCGTTAGTGACAATGGTCCACAATATGTCAGTTGTGAGTTCAGAGGTTTCTCAGAAAGCTGGGAATTTCAACATGTTACTTCCAGTCCAGGGCACGCTCAGTCTAATGGACAAGCAGAGAGAACTGTACAAACTGTCAAGAACATGCTCAAGAAGGCACATAGCAGCAACGGTGACCCTTACATTGCTCTGCTTGAATACCGCAACACACCGATTGAGGGTGTGGGGTTCTCTCCTGCGCAGCTGTTGATGGGACGTCGTCTGAAGTCCAAACTGCCAACATGCACAACTCTACTGACTCCTGAAGGTAATGCTCAAGTACATGACAAGCAAAGGTACAAGCAAATAAAGCAAAAGAGCTACTATGACAGACGTACAAGACAGTTGCCAGATCTACATACAGGTGAAAATGTCAGAATACAGAGAGGAGACACTTGGCAACCAGCTGTGGTTGTGAACAGACATCAGCAACCAAGATCCTTCATAGTTCGCACACCGGTTGGAAGAGTCTGCAGGAGGAACAGGAAGCATCTGCTGAAGACAGGAGAGAGGGAAATTCCACGTACAGATGCACAGGACATTTCCACACATACAGACATGGAAACAAACGACACCAAGAGTGATGCAGACTGCAAGGACACAGAGGTCTCTCGAGAGACTGACACTGATGAAGGACGAGCACAGTCACAGTTGTATCACACACGGTCTGGGAGACAAGTCAAACTTCCAGCTAGAAACAGAGACTAGACATACTTACAGTCTCACACAGTTTGAGACAAAGTCACACATGTTATAAGTTCCAAGGTATGAAATAAAAGGTTTATTAGTCTATGTTAGTAAAAGAAAATACACTGCTGTTAGTATTGTAAGATACAATGCAGAATACAGTACAAGAAGTTAAGATTTTTAGTTTATGTCATGGTTGTTGCACTGTAGGAAGGGCATACCTAGAGGCATTGTTTTGATAATTCACAGTGTTGTAAAAAGAAAAAAAATCTTGAGAAGGGGGATGTAATGTATTGAGTATTCGTAGCGTCAGAGTGCGTATGACGTCAGGACCTGGAAAAGCACAAATGGAAGTCTGGTGAATAAATGTGGTTGTTCAATCTACAGCGATGTCTGAGTCACATCAATATTACAGATTCCACTCCAGCACATGTGGGGAGATCGATAAATCACTGAGGGGGAAGAAGTTGCAGGGCTCTGTGGTGATGGCAAGAGATTGGATTACTCATACAAAGAGCCAATACCGGAACAATGCATGATTGATCTCTTTCTTTGCAGCTGTCAAAACATAATTCTGTGAGTAAAGTGATCCAGGTTGAAAATATATCCTGCAATTAATTTCTCAGGATCCTTGAAGTAGACCTTTTAAAACCCAGGTCATGTCTTCCTTGTAAGAGGGCGGTTTGGTCATTTCACATTAACAGTCAGGACATATACTACAAACACTATCAACCCGATAACAGCAATACCTAGAAACCGCCCCAGGTAATATTCACAACTGGTACAAAGGTTTCAAAAATATTCAATATCATGTTTGTGGAGTGAACTAACATAGAGATGACAACATTGTTCAGTGGAGTCTGCTACTCTCTGAAACCCAGACAAACCAACCTATTACTTCATGAGGGGGTTCAGTGGCGACTTAAACAGGTATCCACAGCCTGAGTACAGAGGCATCTCTTTGCTCTCCTCAGTGAGGAATGTCATTATTCTATAGTTAAATCCCATTGAATGCTTTGAAGGCACTAAAGTCAAATCAAATCAAGCAGTGTTTAAATTACACTTCATTGCACAAGTACATTGAAATGCAGATGTAATGAAAAATTTACTCACAGAAGCATAGATTTTGATAGCAGTTAGAGCATAAATTTACATAATTTGGTAAAAAAGTTCAACTAAATACAGGTCTATGGAGTACAAGAAGCAGTCTGTAGTACCCATCACTGAGGCAGGGTTCGGGCTGTCTGCTTGGTTCAAGAAATGAAAGGTACAGAAAAGTGGATGCTCCTAAATCAGGTGAAGTGAAATCAGACTTCATGCTCTGTAAGAGTGAAAAGGGGGCATGGACTGGATGGTGGGGATCCATGGTGATTTTTGGCACTCACTTGTTTAAGAGTGAGCACAAAATTTGAAAGGCCAGAGGGCAATTTTGGAACTTTTCAGTGGGCGTGAGATACAGTGAGCAGTCGCATGTTTGTGGAGAGTGAGTGAGAGATTTAGGACCCAAGAGGGACCTCTCAGAACTTTACTGTAGGCTTGAGATACCTTGAGCTGCTGCTTGTTTGTGGGGAGTGAGCATGCATGAGGCCTTTCAAAACTATTTGCTGAGTTTGGATGGAACAGCCACTGTGTGAGTGTATCAAATTAGATGGAGTACTTGAGACTTTGGCAAGAAGAGCTGTAGGCTACGGTAAGATTATGCAAACTTTATTTCTGTCTTTGTCTATTAGTGCTGAGCTAGAGTTGTGACAATGAATCCAGGGTTTGTGGTGTGTTCTCAATGCCAGATGTGGGAGATCTGGGAGATTTCCAGTCATCCTAATAGCTGCTGTATATCTGCTTGAAGTACACACAGCTGCAGCTCCTTACACACCGTGTTAGGGAACTGGAGCTGCACTTTTTGCATCTTGAATGTGTTTCTGGAACTGTTGGAGCCTGTGATTTGCATTTTGGAGAACATTTGGGTAATGCAGTGATTTTTTGAGTCTGAGAGGACTCCAGGAGGCAGCAAGCACAGGCCTCAAGGTGAGGATACTTCAACTCCAATGTTCGACTCCATTTGCCGATTAAAGCTTCCACTGTTCGCCTGGAGAATGTTATCAAGCTTTTCTGCATTTTGGATATGGATATGGATTTGGACTGTGGTTTGTGGATGCATTTTTCACTCTTATATTTTTGTATATCCTGTGTTTTTCATTCTTTTAGTTTTTTTGTGCGGGGCGGATTGGGGATTGATGATCTTTTTCTGTCTCATGTGGGGAGTGGTTTTGGGGGTCACTTTTCTTGTATTTTTATTTGAATTTTTTGTGGGGAGAGGGGTATTTGGGGGCCAATGCTCTTGTTGCATTTTGTGTGGTGGGGTAGGATTTTGGGGTTGATGATTATGTTGCCATTCTTTTTTTGTCTTGGATTTGTGGCTATCTGGAGAAGAAGAATCTCAGAGTTGTATGCTTTGATCGTAAATGAACCTGCGAATCCTTTGAATCGGAATGCTGTTTATGATCTACAGCTCGGTATTCAATATTATTATCCCCTCAAAACTAATCAGTAAGCTTCGACCATGTCCTCAATACCTCCTTTTGCAATTGAATCCTTGATTTCCTCATTTGCAGTCTTCAATCAATTCATATTGGTAACCAACAAAAAATGGAGACATCACAAAAAAAAAGGCCCAGAGGTGAAGAACAAAGTGTAAAGCTCTACTCACTTTACTTATGTCTGTGTGGCTATGTACAACCCCACTGCCATATTCAAGTTTGCTGATGTCACCACTGCTGTGGGCTGAATTGAAGGTGGTCGGGAAACAGTATATAAGAGGCATATTTAAAATCTGGCAGGATCGTGCCATAACAACAACCTCCTTCTTGATATCTACAAGATCTGGCAGCTGATTATTGACTTCATGAGGAAGGAACCAGAGGTCCACAAGCCAGTCCTCAGTAGAGGTGATGAGAGTCAGCAACTTTAAATTCCTCTGTGTTATTCTTTCAAAGGACCTGTCCTGGACCAACCACATAATTATAATTATGAGGAAAGAATGGCAGTATCTTTACTTACTTAGGAGCTTGTGAAGATTCACATGACATCTAAAACTTTGACAAATTTCTATAAACATGTAGTGGAGAGCATATTCACTGGTTGTATCACAGCCTGGTATGGAAACACCAATGCCCTTGAATGGAAAATCCTACTAAAAAAGCAGTGGCTATGGCCCAGTCCATCATGGGGAAAGATCACCCCTCCATTGAGCATACCTACACAAAGTGTTTTTGCAGGAAAGCAGCCTCCATCATCACAGATTCCCACCAGCTAGGTTATGCTATCTTCTTGTTGCTGTCATCAGGACAAAGGTCCAGGAGCCTCAGAATTTACACCACCAGGTCAGGAAAGTTATTACCCCTCATCCATCAGGCCCTTCAACCAAACGGAAATATTTCACTCAACTTCACTTGTTCCATCAATGTAAATTCCCATGACCTATCAGCTCATTTTCAAGTACTCTTCATTCCACATTCTCGATATCTATTGCTTGTTTATTTATTCTTATTCTTTTCTTATTTTGCATTTGCACCGCTTGTTGTCTTTTGCACACGAGTTGAGCGCTCAAGCTGGTGCGATCTTTCATTGATTCCTTTGTTGCTCCAGATTTATAAACTCGATCTCTGCTCCATGTTGACAAATATAGTACTTGCAAAACACTAAGGTACCCTAGCTATATCCATGTGCTTAAGACTTTTGCACGGTACAGTACATCCACTGTAATCAAGGGCTTTAAGTGGTTGGTTATAGTACTGATCAGCTCCAGATTTGAATCACTTCAATTGCCTATCACCACAACAGGTTAATATCAGATACAATTTTACTGTTTCTCTACTCTGTTCTGGACCATCTGGATGAAAGTACATCAGGCTGCTGTTCATTGACTACAGCTCGATGTTCACCACATTTATCAGCAGGCCTCAGTCAGTCTTTTACTTCTCACAGTATGTGGTTAAGCTCAGCTTCAATAACATTAACCAATTTGTGAACAACACCAATGTCAGCTCAATATTGTGGGTCGAAGGGCCTGTACAGTGCTGTAATGATTGATATTCTATGTTGTCTGAATCGCAGGTGGTATTGAGTGTTTCTCTTTCAACAGATGGAGTCTAACTATTCGGTTTCAGGTTTACAGCATCTGCACACTTTGATTTTCATGTTTTGTTACTGCACAGATGATTACTAATTCCATTCACACTGATCCTCCTCGTTTAACCTTGAATCACTCTTATTTCCATGGGATCACATCCTTGTGTTTATTCTAGTCTTTGGCCTTTGTTCATCACCTTTGAGCACATTTTGAACTTGTGATGTCTCCATTTTTTGAAACGCAAAAAGAAATGAAGACACCAGAAATCCCAATTTAAAATTGAAATTGCTAGAAATCCTCAGCAAGTCAGACAACTTCCATAGAGAGGGAAATAGAGTTAGCGTTGCAAGTTACAGATCTTCCATCAGCTTATTTTATTCCTTCCTCACCAGCCTTGTTTAACCATTAACCTTTTATGATTGTCATTTATGTGACTGCTTATTGTTATACAGTTCTCCCGGTAGTATTGCACCCTGGTGCTTGGAGAATAAATTCACTGTTCAATGTGTAAATTTGTTACTCCACCTTGAACATACAAGCAGACTGTAGAACAGACACACAGAACTGCATCACAGATTCAGCCAAATACTTCAGGTGGGTAGCATTGATTTTTTAACACTTCTCTTTGTAATTATGTTGTGGTTTTCATATTATTTGGAAAAAAAACGTGTTTTGTTTGTCACACCTTGATTTGTTTTGACGCTGTCAGCTAGAGGGTGTACATAAAATGGAAATAGCTTCAGCTCTATCTCTCCAAATGTGCTTATCAATAAAAATGTGAAGGAAATGAACAGGAACAGAAATAGTAAAACATATTACATGTAAACCAACTAAAAAATGTAACTCATTCAATTTCATGTAGCTGAATGGGAGTAGAACAATGTGAGCTCATTTGATCTCACAGATAATTCTTTCCCCCATCTGATCTGCCGAGTGAATATCATTCAGTTGAGTGAGGCAGGTCAGGAGGGCGTCCATTGGAGAAAACTATTAGCCATGAATCAAAGATAAAAAGCAAGTACCAACTGCCTTTGATGCCTTTCACTGACAGACACCATCAAAAGCAAGGAGAGAGGTGGAAAGAAAATTGTTTTTAAATGGTCTCTTCCGTGATTTCACAATGTCCCAAGTGATTGCAGGCAGAGGACTGCTCTGAGTGTGGTGGCATGGAAACTTTAAAGTACCAGAAGCAGACTTTGTCCTCTGACTCAAGGGTTGAGAGCACAAAAGACTGAGCAAAGTCTGACACTTGATTCAACACCAATGATTGCGAAAGGCAGAGAGGTCTGACTTCTTCACTGACAACAAACTGAATGTAAAACTGATGCTGAAAAATATTTTTGGTTTTCACTCTTTTGTTGCCTAGATTGTTCCAATGATATTCCCATTGCTGAATTATGCAAGTTCTCCAGTTCATGTCGGCCCTTAGTTAAAACGGGAGGATTGCTAATCTCAGCGCGGATTTCACATGAAACTTTGCCATTTTGTTTGATTTCAGAACAACGCTTCTGAGCCTGGAGATGTTGGAAATTGCTGTGAATTAGGAGGGAAGAAAGACTTAATGGAATGTTTGCAGTTCAGTGGAGACACAGAGACAGAACAGCATACATTAATCCAGGAGTCAGGTCTTAGATTAGATTAGATTATATTGAACTTTGTTGTCATTGTGCCGAGTACAGATACAAAGCCATGAAATGCAGTTAGCATCTAACCAGAAATGCAAAGAATACAAAATAACTTCAAATAAAAAGTAAGTGTTGCAGCACACAAATATAAAAGTACTGAGACAGTAAAATATGGGTGCAATACTGCTTAGCGCTTTGAAGTGAGGTTCAGCAGGGTCACAGCCTCAGGGAAGGAGCTCTTTCTGTGCCTGCTGATGCAGGATTGGAGGCTCCTGAAGCGCCTACCGGATTGGAGGAGAGTAAAAAGTCCATGGTTAGGGTGATAATGCTTGGTTATGTCATCGTCCTTTCCGTGGAGTCCGTATTCCGGTTCACAGTCCGGTCCATCAACCCTTGCTCCAGGTTTTCCTGCTACCCTGTTTCTGGCTTGTTGAGCTCTAATTGAGTCAGCCGATGCTCGTAGGGGCTGGCTGCATAAATACCTTCAGAGACCAGGGTGTGGCTGCTGGATTTTTCTTGTCCTTACTCCAGGTATCCCTTGCTCTGCCTTCTGTTTCCTTGCCTGAAGCCTTGCCTTGTCTTGCTGGTAACTCTCGCCTCACCTGAAGTTTGCGTCTCGTCTTGCATTGCCTGAAGCCTTGCCTTGTCTTGCTGGTAACTCTCGCCTCACCTGAAGTTCGCGTCTCGTCTTGCATTGCCTGAAGCCTTGCCTTGTCTTGCAGGTAACTCTCGCCTCGTCTCGCCTGCAGTCTTGTCCTGGAGCCATCCTGTACCTAGCTCCCTTCCTGTCCTTTGCCTCCACCCAGGTAAGCCTGGCCGTCTTGCCGTTACCTGCAGTTGGTTCTGTCCCTTCCTGTCCCTTGCCTCCGTCGGGTAGCCTGGCCGCCTTGCCATTACCTGTGGTTGGTTCTGTCCCTTCCTGGTCCATGCCTCCATTGGATGCAGATCCGTGCCCTGCCCAGGTGATCCGTGCCCTGCCCAGGAGAACCGCGCCCTGCGCAGGAGGAGCCAGCCTAGCCTCAAGCCTGAAGACTCCAGCCTCCTGCCTAGCCTCAAGCCTGAAGACTCCGGCCTCCTGCCTAGCCTCAAGCCTGAAGACTCCGGCCTGCTGCCTAGCCTCAAGACCGAAGACTCCAGCCTAGCCTCAAGCCTGAAGGCTCCGGCCTCCTGCCTAGCATCAAGCCTGAAGACTCTGGCCTCCTGCCTAGCCTCAAGTCTCTGGCCTCCTGCCTACTACCTAGCCTCAAGCCTCAAGTCTCTGGCCTCCTACCTCCTGCCAAGCCTCAATCCTCAAGTCTCTGGCCTGCCTCTTGCCAAGCCTCAAGCCTCAAGCCTCAAGTCTCTGGCCTCCTGCCAAGCCTCGCCTCAAGTCTCTGGCCTCCTGCCTCCTGCTAAGCCTCGCCTCAAGTCTCTAAGACTCCAGTCCCATCCTGCCTGCCAGCCAAGACTCATCCTTGCCTAGTTCTGGGGTCCGAGCCAGAGGCAAGACCTAGGTACTGGGTCCTTGTCCAGTCTCTGGCTTGGAGCCCAAGCCTGGGCTCCTAGCTCTCTTGTCCAGTCCTGTTCCATGTTCCTGGTTTTCCTGTCCATGACCTTGCCCTCACCCTGTATCCTAGTCCTGTCCCTAGTACTTCAGTGTCTGTGTCTTGCACTTGGGTCCATTCCCAGCCGCCTCCCTGTGACAGATAATGCTTTTCGCCGTGCCCAGGCAGTGTTTTTGGTCGATGTTCTCAATGGTGGGCAATTTTGTACTGATAATCCACTGGACAGTTTTCACCACATGCTGGAGTGCTTTGCGCTCTGATACGGGACAATTGCCATACCACACTGAGATGCGGTTGTTGAGTATGCTCTCAATGGTACAGTCCGCTGTTAATCATAATGAATCTGTCTGGAGGAGGAGTAAATTGAGGGAGAGGAGTGTAAGGGGAAAAACTGAAGCTGCGAGGTACAAAGCACACATTGCTGAAAATGCCTGACAAGTCAGGTAGCATCTACAGAAATTGGAACAACAAAATAATGTTATAATCTTGCACCAGAAGTAACATCTCTGATACAATATAAATGACTGAGCAACTGAAATTGTTGAATTCACCGTTGCGTAGCAAAGCTGAAATGTGCCTTATGAGAAAATGTGATCGGCAATGTTCTTGACCTCTCCCTGCTTACAGTTCCTTCACCAACACCACCAAACCTACCCCGTCTACCCTGCACTCCACATTTCCGCTCTTCCTTCAAATCAAGTTTATTGTCATGGGCACACGTACATATATCTGCACAGATACGCAAAGTTTATATTTAGAATTGGTTGCAATCTTCTTCCAACAACTTCTGATGTACCAGAACATGTCTTTTGAGTGTCTGGGGAAACAGAACTTTGAATACTGAATGTGGCAAAGAAAGTTGATTTTGCCAAGGACATGTTGCTCTGATCATCTGATATCATACAAGCCTTTCTTTTTTGCTCAGAATGTCCTTTCGGGTAGATGTTAGTGAGTCGTTTTAGAGTAGGATTTGCCTTGGAGCACTTTCGCACATACCTCTGTGCGTGAGTAGGTAACTACATCTGATGAATGCTCAGCTGGCTCCCCATCGTGCTCTGTTGTGCGTGTGCTAGAACCAGTAGTACCTCAAGGTGCTGGCCCTGAATGAAGTGCTGAAAGGTACCGGTCACGTTTGCACTCAGTGCAGTGATGGTAACATTACAGGCTTCGGCTTGGTGTGCTGTTGAAACACAACACTGGACGCATATTGAATGCTCCTTCAGAAAGCACCTCCAGTCTGCATGATAGTTTTCTCTAAAACATTTGCATTTCCTGACTAGATAAAGTTTCTTTAGGACCTGCCATTGTCAATCGGTGTTCACGATAGAGCTTTCTTCCTCAGTTTTGCTGTCCATGATAGGGATTCTGTTTTCCCATGTATTAATCCACTGTATTAACAAAATTTAAGACTCACAGGTATTGTTGTTTCAAGGGTATATAAAGAGTGGAGGGAGAGAGGTAACTTTCCACCATGTGCTTCAAAAGAAAATCCACAATAACCCACCCACTGACTTCACTAAAACCTGTATGTGCCTACAAGAACATACAGGCACATACAGAAGATCTGTAATCTGCAGAGGGCTGGATCTATAACATTATTGGCTCTTCACGTGGCCTTCAATCACCTGGACAATACTTGGGCTTATGTCAGGCTGCTGTTTACTGACTACAACTCAGTGTTTGACACAATCATTCCTACAGATCTGATCAAAAAAGCTTACATAACCTGGGCTGCTGTACTTCCCTCTGCAACTGGATCATTAACTTCCTCACTGGATGACCATAGTCGGTGCAGATCATAAATAACATCTCCACCTTGCTGATAATGAACACTGCCACACCTCGGGGATGTGTGCTTAGCCCACTGCGCTACTCTCTCCACACCCATGACTGTGTGGCCAGCCATAGCTCAAATGTCACCGATAGATTTGCTGACAACACAACTACTGTTGGCAGAATTTCAGATGGTGACGAGAAGGTCTGCAGGGCCAAGATAGATCACGTCGTTGAGTGGTGTTGCAGGAAAAACCTTGCAGTCAGTGTCAGTAAGACCAAGGAACTGGTTTTGGATTCAGAAAGGGTAAGGCAAAGGAACACACACTGGTCCTCACTGGGGGATCATTGGTGGAAAGGGTGAGCAATTTCATGTTCCTGCATGTCAACATCTCTGAGGATCTATCCTGGACCCAGCATCTTGATGCAGTTACAAAGAAGGCACAGCAGTGGTTATATTTCATTAGAAGTTGGCTGAGATTTGGTATGCTGCTAAAGATGTTCACAAATTTCTACAGATATACCATGAAAGCATTCTAATTGGCTGCATCACAGTCTGTTACGAGGTGGGTGGGATGCACTGCACAGGACTGAAATAAGCTGCAGGAAGTTGTAAACTCACCATGGGCACTACCTTCCTCAGAATACACAAGATCTTCAAGGAGTGATATATCGAAAAGTTGGCAACCATTATTAAGGACCCCATCACCCAGGCCTTGCCCACTTCTCATTCCTACCATCAGGGAGCAGGTACAGGAACCTGAATACACACACTTAATGATTCAGGAACAGCTTCTTTCCCTCTGCTATCTAATTTGCAAATGGACATTGAATCCATGAACACTACCTCATGACATTTTTCATTTTTTCCAATTATCCTCATTATGTTCTGTGTCGTATGTCATAGGCGTTCATGGTCTCATTACCATGATTGTTCTTGGCAAATTTTCTACAGAAGTGGTTTGTCATTACCTTCTTCTGGGCTGCGTCTATACAAGATGGGTGACCCCAGCAATTATCAATATTCTTCAGAGATTATCTGCTGGTGTCAGTTGATAGATAACCAGGATTTGTGATATATACCAGCTGCTCATACGACCATCCAGCACCTGCTCCTATGGCTTCACGTGTCCCTGATCAGGAGAGCAAGCAGATGTTACAGCTTACTAAGGGCGACCTGCAACTAGCGGAGGAAAGACCAGCTTACATCTCCTTTGGTAGAGACGTAGCTCCACCCCACCACCACACAAAATAATGCACTAATTTTAGTACCACATACTTAATTTAACTTTTTAATAAATAAATAAACATATATATACTTACTGTAATTTACAGTTTTTATCTTTATGTCTGCAATGCACTGTTGCCACAAAACAACTAATTTCACAACATATGCCAGTGATTTTAAATCTGATTCTGATTCTGATTTGTGGTCACTGTCTCCAAATTGCTCACCCACTGAGAGATATGGAACCTGACCTGGTTAATTGCCTAGTGTGATCAATATTCACCTTTCAGATCTCAAGAGATTTATCTGCTAACCTCAACTTTCTCACACAGCAACATGACTTTCCAGAGGTCAAAGTCATTTGTGACAAAGTTAAACTTCTAACCAGAATTTTTTGCTCAGTTTCTTGTTGTAAACAAATAAAAAATGAGCTTCTACAGGCTGATGTTTAATCTATGTAAGAGAACGTGGTTTTGATAATTGGCCTACATCCAACCAGGCAAACACAGTTAAGTTATTTATTTCAAGGAAGTTTGCAGACCAGACTGATGTTGTCATTGGACATATCAAACATGATCACAGGCATAGTCGATCAATCAATAGTTGGGATATTTTTGTACTCAGAGAGTCAGCCCTCATTAATTTTACTTGTCTGGAATCTCTGTCCCCAAAAGATTTAAGACCATCTGTGTGAATTACTTTGTGCCTGCAAAGGTATCTGAAACATATTCCATGTCAACTGGTATAAATGTTAGAAAGTGCTGGGGATTGTTAAGAATGAGAAGGAGAATGACAGAAAGAGGGGGTGACAACAAGAACTTGAATCTATTCCTGAACCTTCAAAGGGAAATCGGGGCCTGGACAAAAGTGATGGTTTGCAGCTGAACTGGAGGGGAACTAACGGGAAGATTTGCTGGTGCTGTGCAGCGGGGAGTGGGAGATGTCGCCGGTGCAGTTAAACTAGAGTTGCAGGGAGAGGGGAACCAGAGTTCCAGAACAGATAGTGGAGTCGTTGTGGAGACAGATGTTGTTATGAGTCAGACAAAGTCAGGAACCAAAGAGTTAAGCATGTTGTGACTACAGTCCTCAGCTGCGTATATTTCAATGCAAGAAGAATTGTAGGAAACAGTACATTGCATACATAAAGCTCAGGGCATTGACCAACACCTGGAATTATGATATTGTAGCTGTCATGTGATTGGCAACAATTGAATATATCGAGTCAGAATTTTTAAACAAACAAACAGTTACCAAACCCTGATAAACAATGAAAAAAAAACATAAGCAAATCCCTAACCGGAAGTAAACGGCTATACGGTCATTCAGTAAACTGCTACTCAGTACCAGTTCTTTAAGTGATAAATGCAAAACCTGTTCTTAAAGCGATAAATTCAAACACAGTTCTTCGAATGGTAAGTTTTAAAGTCCAAGAGATTTACATAGTCAATTAGGAGAGACTTTCATAAAGTAACGAATTCCTCGAAGACACGACACCACTGCCACTCCCAGTCGGATCCTGCCTTGTCCACAGGATTCACGACAACGGAAATAAAACAGTTTTAAGGGCACTGACCTTCCTCTGTAAAATAGATCCTGCACAGTCTTTTCTGCTTCCTTTTTAGCAGAGGCTATCTCATGCAGATCACTCTTTCTTGAACAAATTCAATAATGGTCGATCCTTTCCAAACCCATCGAATGTTTCCTTCAGGGTCCCGTCTTCACTCTCCAATGTTACTGAAAAGATACATTAACAAACCTGGCAGCGATTGGTCAAACTGCTGGCTCAGCCTTCTGTACCTTACATTAGAACATAAAACTCTGTTTAAAATCAAAACTGCATCATAATGCAAATAAGCGGTGGAGCGAAGTATTTTGTTGACGTTCTAACTGGAAAACCTAACTGCATCACCAGGGGTCTTCCCTTTTATACCTTTGGTGAACATGTCATCACGTGACCTCACATCAGCGGGAAAATTACATCAGGTGACCTCCAAAAGACCATTACATCATTCTCACAAGAAGGTCACAAGATCTCCTTGAGGTATGTAACACCTCCCTCAAAAAAAAAAATTGGTCTCTTAAGGAACAAAATTTTAACAATTAACAATTTACAAAAAAATACAAAGGTATAAAATTTACAACATACACAATATACACAGTATTATCTTCCAGCACTTTACAAACTAATATACAGTAGGAGTGTTGGAAATGTTAAAATAACACTCCACAAAAAAATTTTCATTGTACATTTAACATCTAGTTAGATAATCAGCTATCACATTATCTTTACCTTTAATATGAGGGATCAAAAAATTGTACTCCTGTAACATTAAACTTTGTGGCTAAATTGGAGTTTAATTTATTTCCTTAACCATTTTCCTTAGCAGTCATAGTAGCATTTTGTTTCTCATAATATGGTTTTATCATATTTATATGACACAGCTAAGCTGGCTTTCTTTGATCTGGAGTTTTTATCACGTAATCCACATCATTTACTTCGGATTTAATCTCATAAGGACCATGAAATTTATCTTGTAATGGGGTTGTTTGCACTGGGAAAAGAACCAGCACTTTATCTGCAGGCTTAAAAGACCTCATTCAAGCTTCCTTATCATACCAAGTCTTCATCATTTCTTGAGCTGATTTTAAATATTTTTTGGCCAAGCTACAAGATTTATGTAATCTTTCTTTAAATTTTAAAACATAATCCAGCAAATTAGTGTGTACCTCTTTATTAATCCACTGTTCCTTCAACAAAACCAAAGGTCCTCGAACTCTATGCCCAAACACAAGTTCAAAAGGACTAAAACGTAATGATTCCTGCACTGCCTCTCGTACTGCAAAAATTAGTAAATGTATGTCTTCATCCCAATCCTTTTCATTTTCCGCACAATATGTCCTAATCATATTTTTAAGGGTAGAATGAAATCTCTCCAAGACTCCTTGTGATTCTGGATGATATGCAGATGAGGTAATCTGTTTTGCTCCCTGTTTATAAACTATCTGCTGAAACAGTCCAGACATAAAATTACTTCCTTGCTTCGATTGTATTTCCTTAGGCAACCCAAAATAAGTAAAGAATTTTATAAGAGCTCTTGTCACAGTTTTGGCTGTTATATTCCTAAGAGGTACTGCCTCTGGAAACCTAGACGCTGTGCACATAATAGTTAACAAATATTGATGTCCAGTTTTAGTTTTTGGCAAAGGATCTACACAGTCTACAATGATTTTTGAGAACGGATCACCAAATACTGGAATTGGTTGCAGTGGGGCCACTGGAGTAACCTGATTAGGTTTACCCACAATTTGACACGTATGACACGTTCTACCAAATGTCGCTACATCTTTTCTTAAACTAAGCCAGTAAGGATGTTTAGAAATCTTGTTTATAGTTTCCTTTACCCCTAAATGGCCACCCGAAGGAATATTATGAACCATAGTTAAAATCTCATTTTGATAAACTTTAGGAACTGCTACCTTGTGATTAACTTCCTATTCTTCACTTGCAGGAATTCTAGGTGATCTCCACTTCCTCATTAGTTCTCCCTTTTCAAAATAATATCCGACTGGCACCTTCTCAATTTCACTATCTGGAAGAGCTTGTTCCTTTAATTTAGCTATCTCAAGATCTCTACCCTGCTCTCCTATCATTTCCTTCCAAGGTAAAGACAAATCTTCATGGTCAGACTTATCGTAAGAACCTTGATCATATAATGAAGGTAGGAAAGTTTCTGACACATCCTCAAAATTTGCATCCCAAGTTGAACTGTCCTGGGTAACAACCTCATCCTGTACATCAGTCTTTTTAGCCATAGCTCGGCTTACAACACAGGAAGCATCCGTGTTAGAATCCCTCTGTGGTTCCTCAGAAATAGGCTTTATTGTCAAACGTACATCAGGAAAAACTTGTCCATTAGCTAAGTCATTCCCTAACAACAGTGCAACATCATTCACAGGTAAATTGGGTTGTAGTCCTACTTTAGCAGGCCCTGTAACTAACCTTCAATTAACTCTATGTAAATGTACCAGTATAAGGGCGCTCTCAACGCCTCTTATATAATTTACCTCAGCAATGTCAGACACATCACTAAACTTTAGCACACTGTCTAATATTCGTGATTAAGAAGCTCCAGTATCTCTAAGTATTCTTATTGGTAATGAATTGGATCCTCCTTTCAAGGATACAAATCCTTCTGTTATAAAGTTTTCATATCCCCTCTTAACTTGGCCAGACTCTGACAAATCTTCATTAGTATTTATCAAATTCTGTGAATTTACAGGTGTTTCAATATGCTGCACACATGCATCTAGGACTACTTCCTTCTCTTTCTTTCTCAATCGAAAGCAGTTAGCTATTACGTGACCAGGTTTCTCACAATAATTACAAATAGTACCAAAATGTCTTTCCTTCACATGTCTCCCTTCATCCTTACCTTTCTCACTAACTTCAGATTTAATTTCTGGTTTAATTTGACTCTCTGTGCTATTTTCTCTTTTAAAGGTTTTACCTGGAGAAAATTTACTCTTATGAATTAAAATATACTCATCAGCCAATTTCACAATCTCCTGCAATGTAGAGGTGTCCCTTTCATTTAAATATGTCCTCACTTCAACAGGAATGCTTCTTTTAAATTCCTCCTGCAAAATCACCTCTTTTAATTTATTATACTCCCCATTCACATTATTAGAGGAAACCCATCTCTCAAAATACACACATTTCTCGTAGGCAAATTCCACATTCGTTATTTCCACTGGTTTCTTCAAATTTCTGAATCTTTCTCTGTATTCTTCTGGAACCAGCTCATATGCCTTTAATATATGCTGCTTCACAATATCACAATCAAGTGCTTGCTCAGCATTTAAAGCAGCATAAACTTGTTGTGCCTTTCCTCTAATTACACTTTGTAACATTACTGACCATTTCTGTTTCAGCCACTCGAAACTCAGAGCACAGTTTCAAAATGCTGGAAATATTTGTCCACTTCTGTCTCATTAAATGGAGGAGCCAAAATAACCTCACGACTTGCTACAAACTGTTTCCTAGAACCAGAAAATCGATTTTCCATCTTTAATTCCTCCATCTCCAGCTCAAATTTCCTCAGGTTTTCAACTTCTCTTGCAGACATTTTCGCTTTAAATTACTCAAACATTATCTGTTCAAGATGCAACTGCATTTCCAGTGTACTCATTGGAAACCTCCCTAACACCTCCTCATCAAACTCCCCCAAACTTACATAATTGTTTGTGATTTTTCTCTGAATTATGGGCTTAGTTGTACCCTTTGTAATACCTTTAAGGTTCAACCTTTTAGCAATCTCCGACACTTCAGGTTTTCTCGCATTCACTAAAACTCAGGTTTTCTCGCATTCACTAAAACCTCTGGGTTTGGCGTTTCCATAAACTCATCAACATCCATTGCTGCCGAATACCACTCACACCCCAATCAAACAAAAGAATCAGGTATATTCCCTTTTCCAAATCAGGTTTGATAATTAAACAAGCACATAAACTCAAAATCGGAACATATCCCATACGAACCCCCAATTAATGTATCGTGATCGGCAACAATGAATATATCGAGTCAGAATTTATAAACAAACAAACAAAACAATTATTAAACCCTGATAAACAATGAAAAAAAACAAACAAAAACCCTAACCAGAAGTAAACGGCTATGCGGCCATTCAGTAAACCGCTACTCAGTACTAGTCCTTAAAGCGATACATGCAAAACCAGGTCTTAAAGTGCTAAATTCAAACGCAGTTCTTCGAATGGTAAATTTTAAAGTCCATGAGGTTTATATAGTCAATTAGGAGAGACTTCCATGAAGTAACGAATTCCTTGAAGACACGACGTCACTGCTACTCCCAGTCGGATCCTGTCTTGTCCACAGGATTCACGATGACAGAAATAACACAGTTTTAAAGACATAGACCTTCCTCCATAGAAAAGATCCTGCACAGCCTTTTCTGCTTCCTTTTTAGCAGAGGCTATCTCATGCAGATCAAACTTTCTTGAACAAATTCAATAATGGTCGATCCTTTCCAAACCCATCGAACATCTCCTTCAGGGTCCCGTCTTCACTCTCCAATGTTACTGAAAAGATACATTAACAAACCTGGCAGCGATTGGTCAAACTACCGGCTCAGCCTTCTGTACCTTACATTAGAACATAAAACTCTGTTTAAAATAAAAGCTGCGTCATAATGCAAATAAGCAGCGGAGCAGAGTATCTCATTGACGTTCCAACTGGAAAACCTAACTGCGTCATCAGGGGTCTTCCCTTTTATACCCTTGGTGAACATGTCATCACATGATCTCACATCGGAGGGAAAATTACATCAGGTGACCTCCAAAAGACCATTATATCATTCTCATAAGAAAGTCACAAGATCTCCTTGAGGTATGTAACATAGCCATTAGTGAGACTTGGTTGCAGAAGAGGCAGGACTGGCAGTTCCATTGTATTAGACATGACAGAGTACAAGGGATTAAAGGGAGTGGGGTGGAGTCACAAGTGAAGGAAAATTGTCATGGCAGAGTTCAGACAGGACATACTGGAGAACTTATCTGGTGAGGGTTTATGGGTGGAACTGAGGAATAAGAATGGTATAAATGCACACAAAATGTTGGTGGAACTCAGTAAGCCAGGCAGCATCTATAGAAAAAAAAAGTACAGTCGAAGGTTCAAGCCAAAACCCTTCAGCAGTCCTGCTGAGGTGAAATTTTGAGAATACAAAGTTTGTATACCTTGGTTTTTAAGAGATATTGAGGCCCTGGTTCAGAAAACAAAAGGGGGTGCATAGCAGGTTTGGGCAGGTAGGAATAAATGAGGTACTTATGGAGTATAAGAAATGCAAGAGAAACTTTAAGAAGGAAATTCGGTGGGCTAAGAGAAGGCATGAGGTTTCTCTAATAGACAAGGTGAAGGAGAATCCTAAGGGATTCTACAGATATGTTAAGAGCAAATAGATTGCAAGGAAGAAAATTGGTTCTCTGGATGATCAGATTCTTAATCTATGTGTAGAGCCAAAAGAGATGGAGGAGATCTTAAAAAGATTTTTTGCATCTTTATTTGCTCAGGAGACAGATACAGTCCATAGAAATGAGGCAAATCAGCAGCAACATCATGGACGCTATACAGATTACAGAGGAGGAGGTGTTTGCTATCTTGAGGCAAATCAGGCCTTAGGGCCTGACAGTTGTTCCCTCGGACCCTATGTGAGGCAAGTGCACAAATTCCAGGGACTCTATCAGTGATATTTAATTTATCCTTAGTGACAGGAGAGGTACCAAAGAATTGGAGGATAGCTGATGTTGTTCTGCAATTTGAGAAAGGCTGTCAAAATAAACGATGAAATTATAAGCCAGTGACCCTGATATCAGCAGTGGGAAAGTTATTGGAAAGTATTCTAAGGGTCCGTATATATTTGAATAGACAGGGACTAATTAGGGATAGTCGGCATGTGTTTGGATATCCTTCTCGGTTTATAAATTTTTCCAAATACAGCATTCTTTAATAAATCAGAAATTCTCTGTGAGCTTTGAATCCGTGTTATGAACTATTTGTCTAAATATAAACGCGTATCATTGAAAATAACATAAACTGTGCTTGAACTACTTTGTTAGCTGGAAGTATCTCCTCCTCGGTAAGGAAGGGAAACCACCACTAGCCAGCGAAACCTCACCATAGAGACTGCACAGGGAAGTAAGCTCATCTTTGAAAAATAGGTTAATTCGGCAAAAGCTTCCTATACACATCTAACAGGTCACCTCTCATCCTTTATCGCTCCAAGGAGAAAAAGCCAAGTTCACTCAACCTATTCTTATAAGGGATGTGCCCCAATCCTTGTAAATCGCCTCTGCACCCTTTTTATAGTTCCCAGGTCCTTCGCTTAGTGAGGTGACCAGAACTGAGCACAGTACTCCAAGTGGGGTCTGACCAGAGTTCTATACAGCTGCAACATTACCTCTCGGCTCTTGAACTCAATCCTACGACTGATGAAGGTCAATGCACTGTATGCCTTCTTAACCACGGAGTCAACCTACGTAGCAGCTTTGAGTGTCCTATGGACATGGATGCCAAAGTCTCTCTGATCCTTCACACTGCCAAGAGTCTTACCATTAGTACTATTTTCTGCCATCATATTTAACCTACCAAAATGAACCACCCCACACTTATCTGGGTTGAACTCCATCTGCCACGTCTCAGCCCAGTTTTGCATCCTATCGATGTCCTGCTGTAACCTCTGACAGCCCTCCACACTATCCACAACATCCCCAACCTTTGTGTCATCAGCCAATTTACCAACACATCCCTCCACTTCAATATCTAGGTCATTTATAAAAATCATTAAGAGTAGGGGTCCCAGAACAGATCTCTAAGGCACATCACTGGTCACCAACCTCCATACAGAGTATGGCCCATCTACAACCACTCTTTGCTTTTTGTGGGCAAATCAGTTCTGGATCCACAAAGCAAGGTCTCCTTGGATCCCATAGTGCCTTAGTTTTTCAATAAGCCTTGCATGGGGTACCTTATCAAATGCCTTGCTGAAAACCATATACACTACACCTACTGCTCTACCTCCATCAGCTTGTTTAGTCACATCCTCAAAAAATTCATTCAGGCTCGTAAGGCACGACCTGCCTTTGAAAAAGCCATGCTGACTATTCCTAATCATATTATGCCTCTCCAAATGTTCATAAATCCTGCCTCTCAGGATCTTCTCCATCAACATACCAAACCAAATAAAGGAGAAGAATTAAGTGATTTGGCCCATTGAGCCTGCACCATCATTCAATTGTAACAGCCTTTGCCCCACTGACTCCCGTTGCCTAGGGTGCATAGTAGTCGACCCCGCCAAACAGTGCAAATGCTTTGGTGTGGATAAGATGTGAGTCACCCAATGATCAGCCACGACACAAATGTGAAACAATATACAAAGTGCGAGTAAAAGAATTATACTTTATAGCAAATTTTGATGATGGGTTAGTAGCAACAACTAAAAGAAAAGGCACCACATAAGTAACTTATCAGTCTTGTGCACATAATATTTTAATACGTTGGAGCTCATGCCTCCGATTCCATCCACAATGTCCTTCCGAGACTCTGGCCACCCTCCGAACCCCCAAGGTCCGGTATCCGCCGCCCTGGACCCACTGTCAACTCCTCACACGTCCGTCCTCTCTGCTTGCCTCCCGAAAAAGCCCGCGCTCCTCAACTCAACACACATACACAAGATAACAGAACATGACTTCTGTTGGCTAACAAATGAATACAGCTTCCATTATCACATTGTATAACCCAAACATTGCTGTTACAGAGAACCCCTTGCTCAGCAGTTAACAGTACAAGAAGCCATTTTAATATAACACCTCAGAGAAGCCATTTTGGTAATAAACGATTAACAGTTAACAGTCCGTCTATTATTACTGAGAACCCTACACAATCATGGCTGATTCATTATCCCTCCCAACCCCATTCTGCTGCCCTCTCTGCATAACCCCAAAAGAGTGATAGCTCCCTTCCTGTTTCTGTCTTCCACCCACACAGATTCAGGAGACAGTTTCTTCAGTTGTGATACTATTGCTGATTAACAATGTCTCTACACACCTTTTTTACTTCCCTTCCCATTCTTTTCAAATCATACTGCATTGAACCCGAATATCCAGAGTCGATTCTAGTTGCCATATTCCTGACAAACTGCCCACAAGGATATTGGTTCTCCTTTGAGTTCAGGTGTAACTCACCCTTTTTGTTCAGGTCATACCCTCCCCAGAAGACATCCCAATTTTCCGATCTGTTCTGTTAACTATTGGAAGCCCTATCACCACTGCTCTCTTCTACTCCCCCAACCCCCACCCTTCCCTTCAAAGCTGCAGAGCCAGGCTCAGTGAGAGACCTGTTTGTCGAGACTTCCCTCCAGTAGGTCACGTCCCCTCCCCCCCATTCCCCCCCCCCACCCCCGAACAGTGTCCAAACTGATATATACCTGCTATTGGAGGGGAATGGCCATGTGTACTCGGCACTGCCTGTCCATGCCCTTTCCCTTGTCTGAAGTCACTCAGGTACCTGCCTCCTGCAACTTAGGAGCAACTACCTCCCTGTAACTTCTATCTATCACATCCTCATTCTCCAGACTGAGCCTTAGGTAAACCAGCTGTAGCTCAAGTTCTCTGACATGGTCTGTAAGGATTTGCAGTTGGATTTAGGCAGATAGAGTTATCAGAGTGACTGGAGTTCATCCAGATATCCCACATCTGGCATGACGAACACATCACTGATTCTGGATCCATTCTGACAGGTCCCGCTCACTTTTTAAATCTCGTGCTCATTCTCCACAATCAGGAAAGGATATGCACCATAGTAGAGAGTCCAGAGGACATTCACAAGAGTAATTCTGGGCGTGAAATGCTTAGTGTATGAGAGTGTTATATCTCTCTGAGCCTGTGCTCACAGAGCTTTAGAAGAATGAGAAGAGATCTCATTGAAACCAGTTGAGCATTGAAAGGCCTGGAACGAGTAGATGTAGAGAGGATATTTCCTGTAGTTGTCAAGTCTGGTACCAGAGAACACAGCCTCAGAATACAAGAACGTCCCTTCAGAATACAGATGAGGAGGAATTTTGTTAGCCAGGTCCGGCAGCATCTATGAATGGACAAGGGATGATGAAGGGAGCAATCCCTGTGGAATGCAATGAATGGAGGAGATAAAGTTGTATTTGGTGGTAGGATCCCTTTAAGGATGATGGATATTTCAGAGAATGAGTTGGATGCAGAAACTTCACCAATCACCTTAGAACTTCTGCCCACCTTTTTAATTCTGGTGTCTCCCCCTTCCTTTCCAGTCCTGTTGAAGGTTCTTGGCTGAAATGTCACCTGTTTATTCATTTCTATGGATGCTGCCTGACCAGTTGGGTTCCTTCCAGCATTTTGTGTGTGTTGCTATGGATCAGACTTAAATAGTTGACGTTTTGGGCTGAAATTCTTCATCAGGAGTCCAGATGAAGGGCCTTGGCCTGAAACATTGGCTATTTATTCATTCCCATAAATACTGTCTGACCTGCTGAGATCCTCCAGCATTTTATATATGTTGCTCTGGATCTCCAGCATCTGTAGAATCTCTTGTATTTAAGGCCTAAACAGTCCCTTCACCACCACCCCCAACCCCCACAACCACAATCCTCCAACTGGAGGAACTGGTTCTCAACTTCAATAATTAATCATTCAGCTTCCACCTCTTCTTCCAAATATCAGTTGTAGCCATGGACACATGCCTGGGACCCAGCTATGATTGCCTTTTCATTGACTATGTTGAACAGTCCATGTTCCAAGGACACAACAATAATACTCTCCAAATCTTTCTACTCTACATCAATGTCTGCATGTGGGCTGCTTCCTGCACCCATGCCGAGTTCATCAACACCTTCAGTTTTGCCTTCGACTTTCTCCCGGCCCTTAAATTCACTTGGTCCATCTATGGCCTCTCTTCCCTTTCTTATCTCTTTGCCTCCACATCAGAGTTATACTATCTACTGATATTTTTATGAAACCTACTGACTCTCACATCTGTCTCGTCTAAACCTCTTCTCACCCTATCGCTTGTAAAAATGCTATTCCACTTTCTCAATTCTTCTGTCTCTGTGGTATCTGTGCCCAGGATGAAGCTTTCCACTCTACAACATCTGAGATGTCCTCTTCAAAGAATGGGCTTTCTCTTTCACCATCATCACGACCGTCCTCACCTGCAACTCCTCTATTTCTTGCACATCTGCCTTCCCCCCTATTTTAATGCTGCCATAAAAGGGAGGGGATCCCTTTGTATGTACCTATCACCCCCTTAGACTCTGTACTCAACACATCATTCTCCACATGGTATCCTACCTCTACGCACATTCTTTCTCATCACCTTCCCACTCCCACATACTCCAATTTCCACAGGGATCGCAGTCTACATGAGTCCCTTGTTCACTCATCCCTCCCCAGTGACCTCCATCCTGGCACTTGTACCTGTAAGTGGGACAGGTGCTACACCTGCCCATACACATCTGCTATCAACATCATTCTAGGGCCCAAACAGTCCTTTCAGGTGAAGTGACACTTCACCTACAAATCTGCTGGGGTCATCCACTGTATCCAGAATTCCCAGTGCAGTCTCCTCTACATTAGTGAGACATGACAGAGACTGGGCACTTTCACTACAAGTCCATAGCGGTATGCAAGACATCTTCAAGGAACGGTGCCTCAGAAAGGCAGCATCTATCATTAAGGAACCCCATCACCCAGGACGTGTCCTCTTCTCATTGATACCGTCAGGAAGGAGGTACAGAAGCCTGAAGGAACACACTCAGTGATTCAGGAACAGCTTCTTCCCCTCTGCCATCTGATTTCTAAATGGACATTGAACCCACGAACACTAACTCACTATTTTCATATCATTTCTGTTTTTGCACTATTTTTAATTTAACTATTTAATATACATATATATACTTACCATAATCGGTTTATTTTTTCTGTATTATTTTGTATTGCATTGTACTGCTGCCGCCAAGTTAACAAAGTTCACAACACATGCCGGTGATAATAAACCTGATTCTGTTTCAGATTCCGATATGCTGCAAAAAGAGGGATTTCCCTGTGACACCCATTTCAATTCAACTTTGCATTCCCATTCCGACATGTCAGTCTGTGACCTTTCCTGTGGTCATATTGAGGCCACTCTCAGCTTCGGGGTGTTACAGCTCAAATTTCATCTTGGTAGCCTCCAACCTGATGACATGAACATTAATTTCTCCAACTTCCAGAAATTTCTCTCTCCTCTCTCTTTTCTCTTTTCCATTCCCCATTCTGGTTCCCCTCTCACCCCTTCTCCTGCACTGCCCATCACCCACTGGTGCCCTTCCTCCTTTGCTTTCTTCATGGTTCCCTGTTCACTCCTAGTAAATTCCTTCTTCAGCCCTTTACCTCTTCCACCGATCACCTCCCAGCTTAATACTTCATTTACCATCTGCCCCCCCCCACCAATTGACAGCTGGTCTCTCCTATTAACTTTCAGCTTGAATTCCTTCTCATCCCCATCTCACTTCTTCCCCTGTCCTTTCTAGTCCCGATGAAGATTCTCAGCTCAAAACATCAACTATTCCTCTCCATAGCTGCTGCCTGACCTTCTAAGTTCCTCCATCACTTCGTGTGTGTTATACAAATTCCTTTTTATTACAAGTTGGCATCAACAGGGATCACACATCCTGGAACAAATGATCCCAAATCCAAACTTTTATTACATCCTTCCCCCCTCATCCCAACTATCCCTATGCACCGTGTTTACGTAGGATGAAGTAAGCTTTGTGCAGTGTACATACGTGCCATGTGATCTGTGCAGTTCTGCCTTTACCTTCCCCTGTAAAGTGTAAGGGCATGTGTAGCACTTGTTCCGTTTACAAGGATAAGTGCCAGGAGGGAGATCAGTAGGGAGGAATGGGGGGGACCAATGGACAAGGGAGTTGCGTAGGAAGCGATCCCTGCGGAAAGCAGAGAGAGAGGGGGAGGGAAAGGTGCGCTTAGTGGTGGGATCAAGTTGGAGGTGGCGGAAGTTACGGAGAATAATATGTTGGACCCGGAGGCTGGTGGGGTGGCAGGTGAGGACCAGGGGAACCCTATTCCTAGTGGGGTGGCGGGAGGATGGAGTGACAGCAGATGTGCGTGAAATGGGGGAGATGCGTTTGAGAGCAGAGTTGATAGTGGAGGAAGGGAAGCTCCTTTCTTTAAAAAAGGAAGACACCTCCCTCGTCCTGGAATGAAAAGCCTCATCCTGAGAGCAGATGCGGCGGAGACGGAGGAATTGCGAGAAGGGGATGGCATTTTTGCAAGAGACGGGGTATGAAGAGGAATAGTCCAGATAGCTGTGAGATTCAGTAGGCTTATAGTAGACATCAGTGGATAAGCTGTCTCCAGAGACAGAGACAGAAAGATCTAGAAAGGGGAAGGAGGTGTCGGAAATGGACCAGGTAAATTTGAGGGCAGGGTGAAAGTTGGAGACAAAGTTAATGAAGTCAATGAGCTCAGCATGCGTGCAGGAAGCAGCGCCAATGCAGTCATCGATGTAGCGAAGGAAAAGTGAGGGACAGATACCAGAATAGGCACGGAACATAGATTTTTTCCACAAAGCCAACAAAAAGGCAGGCTTAGCTAGGACCCATACGGGTGCCCATAGAAACACCTTTAGTTTGGAGGAAGTGGGAGGAGCCAAAGGAGAAATTATTAAGGGTAAGGACTAATTCCGCTAGACGGAGCAGAGTGGTGGTAGAGGGGAACTGATTGGGTCTGGAATCCAAAAAGAAGCGGAGAGCTTTGAGACCTTCCTGATGGGGATGGAAGTATATAGGGACTGGACATCCATGGTGAAAATAAAGCAGTGGGGGCCAGGGAACTTAAAATCATCAAAAAGTTTAAGAGCGTGAGAAGTGTCACAAACATAGGTAGGAAGGGATTGAACAAGGGGGGATGGAACCGTGTCGAGGTATGCAGAAACAAGTTCGGTGGGGCAGGAGCAAGCTGAGACAATAGGTCTGCCAGGACAGGCAGGTTTGTGGATCTTGGGTAGGAGGTAGAAGCGGGAACTATAAGGTTGGTAGCAGTGGGTGGGAGATCCCCTGAGCGGATAAAGTCGGTGATGGTGTGGGAGACAATGGCCTTAGTGGGGTCACGATCGAGGGGTAAGTAAGAGGAGGTATCCGCCAGTTGTCGCTGTGCCTCTGCAAGGTAGATGTCAGTACGCCAGACTACAACAGCACCCCCCTTATCGGCCGGTTTAATAATAAGGTTAGGATTAATGCTTTCTGTAGCCAGCTAAGAGTCTTTCAATTCTCATTTGGGGGATTTTTGCCCATTCTTCCTTGCAAAAGGCTTCTAGTTCTGTGAGATTCTTGGGCCGTCTTGCATGTACTGCCATTTTGAGGTCTATCCACAGATTTTCGATGATGTTTAGGTCAAGGGACTGTGAGGACCATGGCAAAACCTTCAGCTTGCGCCTCTTGAGGTATTTCATTTGTTGCAAGGACGTGGCGGTGGAACGAACCCAAGGGCGTGGAGGCCAAGTCGGGAGGCGTTACGGTCGTCGCGAGCGTGGAATTGGTGTCCAAGAGAGTCTTTACCAGGAGTCTTGGTTTTAGTAGCAAATTCAAGAACGATGCTAGACTTAGAACTGATAGTCCTAAGAAACATGGAACGAGGTTACTCACACACGAGTCGACCAACGAACTGGTAGCTTCTTGTTGAGATCATAGGGTCTTTATCCTGCAGTTTCTGATGGGAAGCAGGTGTGTGTAGTTTGTGGATCCTGGGAATGATTGGAAATTAAATGAGGTGATTGAGGCCCAGTTCCTGTGGTAAATAGCAAGGGATTGCCAGAAGGGACCATGACAGTTCCCCACCTCAACGGGAGCCTCCGGGCAATCCTCCGGGCCTGTCTGGATGGTCCCAATGAAAGTCCTGAATGGGGGAAGCGTCTAGGATGAAGGAGCTGGGGACCCAGGAACGCTCTTCTGGACCATACCCTTCCCAGTCCAACCAGATATTGGAAACCCCTGCCCCGACGGCACACATCTAGTAGTCATCAGACAGTGTATGCCGGATGGTTGTCGTTGATATGGTCAGGTGGGGGAGACTCAGCTGGGGGACACAAGGGGCTGACAGAAACTGGCTGTAACTGAGAGACATGAAAAGTTGGATGGATGCGCATGGATCTTGGCAGCTTTAGGTGGACCGCTGTGGGACTGATAACCCTTTCAACCTTGAATGGTCCCAGGAAGCGAGGGGCGAGTTTTCTAAGTTCGTTTTTGAGCGGGATGTCCTTGGAGGAAAGCCACACCATCTGCCCAGGTTGGTACTCCGGCGTGTCTCCTCTCAAATCTTAAGACACCAATCGATATGGTCCTGAACCGACGGTACCACAATCTCCTCTTCTTGAGCGGGGAACAGTGGGGGTTGGTACCCAAGGGAGCACTCGAACAGAGACCTTCCAATGGCAGAGCTCACCAGAGAGTTGTGGGCGTACTCAACCCATGAGAGGTGGTCGCTCCAGGTCAACGGTTTGTTGCCGTTATGCAACGTAGTGTCGCCTCCAGGTCTTGGTTGACCCGTTCCATCTGCCCATTCATCTGGGGGTGGAAGCCAGATGACAGGCTGACCGATTCACCTAAGGCTTGACAGAAGGCCTTCCATACCTGCGAGATGAATTGGGGACCTTGATCGGAGATGATGTCCGCAGGGATTCCATGGAGGCAGAAGATGTGGTGGACGAGAAGATCTGTGGTTTCTTGAGAGGAAGGTAGTTTAGGGAGGGCCACAAAGTGCACCACCTTTGGGAATTGGTCTACCCTGGTGAGGACAGTGGTGTTTCTGCGGGAAGGGGGTAGACCAGTGACGAAGTCTAGGGCGATGTGTGACCAGGGACGACCAGAGACAGGTAGAGAACAAAGTAGAGCTGCAGGTGGTCAATGAGAGACCTTTCCCCGGGCACAGGTGGAACAAGCTGAGATATAAGAATGGGTGTCCCCCTCCATGGGCAGCCACCAAAAGTGCTTCCTCAGGAGAGCCAGGGTCCAATCACTCCTGGGGTGACAGGCAAACCGGGATGTGTGCCCCCCCCCCCCATTGGAGAACCTGAGACCTGATGGAGATGGGCACGTATGGGCGATCGCTGGGTCCATTGCCAGGGTCCGGGTCGTCTCGCTGGGCTTCCTTTACTTTAGCCTCGATCTCCCAGGTGAGGGTAGCAACCACTCAGGATGGTGGGAGGATAGTCTCGGGACTGGAGGTGTCAACCCTGGAGTCATGCTGGCGGGATAGCGCGTCCGGCTTCCCGTTCTTGGATCCTGGATGGTACGTGACGATAAACTTGAACCTTCCAAAAAAACAATGCCCAACGGGCCTGGTGCGAGTTCAATCATTTAGCGGTCTGAATATACCCCAGGTTCATATGATCAGTCCACTTCACAAATGGGTGTTCTGCCCCCTCCAACCAGTGCTCCCATTCTTCCAGTGCTAGTTTGACCGCCGGGAGTTCCCGATTCCCCTCATCGTAATTCTGCTCGGCAAGAGTAGAAGGCGCAGGGGTGAAGCTTTTTGTCCAAACTTGACTGTTGGGATAGGACGGCTCCTACCTCGGAGTCAGAGGCGTCCGCCTCAACAATGAATTGGCATGATGGGTCTGGATGGACTAGAATGGGAGCCGTGGTGAAACGCCTCTTCAGGTCGGTGAATGCTGAGTCCGCTTCGGAGTCCCAGCAAAACGGTGTGGTAGGCAAGGTAAGCCGCGTAAGTGGGGGCCGCCACTCGACTGTAGTCTCTGATGAATCGGTGGTCGAAGTTTGCAAACCCCAGGAATCGTTAAAACTGTTTGCGTGTCGTGGGTCTAGGCCATTCCTCCACTGCCCAGATCTTCTCGGGATCTGCTTTTCCCTGCCCGCTTTCAATGATATAGCCTAGGAAGCTGACTGAAGGAACGTGGAACTCACATTTCTCCGCCTTAGCAAGCAACTGGTTTTCCCACAGTCTCTAGAGGACTTGACGGACATGGTGTACGTGTTCTTGGGCGCTGCTAGAAAATATCTGGATTACCAAGGTGAACAAATATGAACCGAGTGATAAAGTCCTTCAGTACATCATTAATCAGGGTTTGGAAAACGGCGGGAGCATTGATGAGGCCAAACGGCATGACCAAATATTCAAAGTGGCCCAGAGGCGTATTGAAGGCCGTCTTCCATTCGTCCCCCTCCCTCACCCTGACTAAATGGTAGGCGTTGCAAAATGTCCAGCTTTGAGAAGATGGTGGCTCCATGCAGGGGTTCAAATGCCAAACTAATGAGGGGTAGAGGGTAATTGTTCTAAACTGTCATATTATTTATGGCTCGGTAGTCGATACAAGGGCGAAGCGTCCCGTCCTTCTTTTCTACAAAAATGAAACCGGTGCCTACCGGGGAGGATGAAGGCCTGATAATGCCCGCCGTGAGGGACTCGTTAATGTATTTTTCCATTGGCTCTCTCTCTGGTCGGGATAGGTTAAAAAGGCGTCTGGTGGGTAGCGGGGCCCCGGGGAGAAGGTCGATGTCAGAATCATATGGGCAGTGTGGAGGCAGGGAAAGGGCCCGTTGTTTACTGAACTCCTGTCCCAAGTCATGGTACTCTGTGGGGATGTGAGACAAGTCGAGGGGTTCCAACACAGGCGGGGTCGCGGTAGCTTCTCTGGGAGATGGGGCTGACCACAGACAGTTGGCATGGCAAGACGGGCTTCATTCGGCTATCCTCCCGGTAGACCAGTCGATATGAGGATTGTATTGGGTCAGCCATGGATACTCTAGAACTACCGGGGCTTGAGGTGAATGAATGAGACTGAATGGTACCTCCTCCGGATGGTTGCTGGATAGGATCAAGGTCGGGGCGGCGTACAGAGGATCACCCGAGCCAGCAGTTTTCCGTTCAGGGCCTGGGCCTCCAGGGGGGTGGTTAGCAGCTCGTGAGGTATTCCGGCCTGAGTGGCTATTTCTTTGTCCAGCAGATTGCCCTCGGCACCGGAATCCACTAAAGCGGATAGGGACAGGGAATGTTGTCGGTAATTCACGGTTGCCAGAATCTGCATCTGGGTCTGGGGTGCTGAAGGGAGTATCATTTGGCTCACCAGAACTCCCTGTCTCACTGGTGAGCCCTCCCTTTTGGCCACTGAGGGCAGGTATCCTGGAAATGTCCTGGCTGGCCACAATAGTAGCAATCCCCAGCTCTCCACCTCCGAAGTCATTCGGCCGGGGAGAGAAGGTTCCATCCCAGCTGCATCGGTTCCACCCCCTGGGTGTTGGGGATGGTCGGAGCAGGAGCCACACTAGGAGCGGCTGGGGAAGTGGGGCTGACTGAGACTGTGGGCTTTCCCGAGGAGCCCCCAGGTTCTCTCTCTCTGATGCTCCTGAATTCGATAATCTAATCGAATGGCTAGTGAGATCAGAGAGTCCAGACAGTCCGTGTCATCTCTCGCGGCCAACTCATCCTTTATCTTGTCCAAGAGGCCCTGTTGAAACACCTTCTGTAGGGCCTAGTCATTCCACCCGGAGTCTGCGGCTAAGGTCCAGAACTTAATGGAATACCTGGCCACACTTCGTGAAGCCTGACGAAAAGTAAGCAACCGTTTCATGGTGCCCTTACCGCGAATGGATTGTACGAAGGCTTTCCTCATTTCAGGGACAAAGGAGGAGTAAGAGGAACAGACTTCTGGTTTGTTATCCCATATCGCAGTTGCCTAAGCCAAGGCATCTCCTTATATCAGCCCCATGATGTATGCAATCTTTGACTTATTGGAATTGTAGGTACGTGGCTGCAGCTGAAAGACTAGGGAGCATTGTAACAGTAAGACCCGGCACCTACCTAGGTTCCCGGCGTAGGGTTCAGGCTCGTGTACATATGGCTTTCGAGGGGATGGTGCTGCTGATTCCAGGGGCGAGGCCGTCCCGAGCGGTGCCGTTTGGGTAGCTGGGGTTCTAGAAGGGGATGGAGAAAAGGAAGCGAAGACCCAGTCCACTTGTTCGCTGACCTTCTGCACATTCGTGGATAGTGTCTGAAGTTTTTCCATGATCTCCCGAAGTAGTTGGTCGTGGGCACACAATAGGTAGCCCTGGCTGGCCAGGGCCTGTTGTACGGGACCCGTGTCTGCTGCGTTCATCGTGGCCAGTCATTCTGTTGCAAGGACGTGGCGGTGGAAGGAACCAAGTGCAGAACACGGGCACAGAGGCCGAGTCGGGAGGCGTTACAGTCATAGCGAGTGTGGAATTGGTGTCCAAGAGAGTCTTTACCAGGAGTTTTGGTTTTAGTAGCAAATTCAGGAACGATGCTAGACTTGGAACTGATAGTCCTAAGAACCATGGAACGAGATTACTCATACATGAGCCGACTAATGAACTGGCAACTCCTTGTTGAGATCACAGGGTCTTTATCCTGCAGTTTCTGATGGGAAGCAGGTGTATGTAACTAACGAAGGGAAGTCATGTTATTCTATCTGTATGTGTGGGAACCTGGGTGAGTGCGTGGGAGATCAGCAAGGGGAGGCGAAGAGGACGACGTGTGGGAAGTGCTCTGGTGACCACCATGGTTGGTCCCAGTCCGAGGGTCATGGAGTTCAGAGGAAATCGAATGCTGGATCGAGGATATTGAGTGAGCTCCAATGTTGTGCACGAACTGTATAAACCCGATTCTTGGTGCCTTTTTTATTTTATATTTTTGTTTCTCTACTAACCCCATAGTCACAGTAAAATTTATAAACTGTAATCATTTAAACGTACATTGTGCACTGACTGATAATTTACGTTGTGGGTTTTGCCGGTGTGCATTACGCAGCATCTACACAAACGTGGGACACAGTTTGATGGGCAGACAGCAGTTTCCCTAGACGAATGTGAGGTGATAGAGCTGAGTGTTACATATGTGGGGCCCTCGTCTGGGATTGAATGCTACAGATGCTGTGTTATCACTCGGCTTAAAGTACAGTTGTGATGGTGACAGCTGTGTTTCGGTGATGGTGTGTGGCCGCGAGGGTGGCAGAGAGCAATGTGTGCATGTTGAGGGGGGTGGAGACTAGTCTACCGGATGAAGTGTTACTTTGAGGTTTGAGTGGGGCGAAAGCTGTTGGCAAAGTGGAGATTGTATCGTGCAACTTTGATTTTGAGACAGGTACAAACATTGTGTTAGTGCAAACAAGTGGGGACATGAGAGGGGCGGAGTTGCCAGAGGAGAGTGGTGTCCCAGGAGAGGCGGGACCATGGCGTCTGCAAATTGTCGGGGAGGAACTCATGCTGAGTCGCCAGCGGATGAGGGAGGGGATCTTAGGGTACAAAATCTCTTGGTACTGAGTGATGAAGGGAAGGAGTGGATATTACCACATCCCAATGAGTGAGGCTGACAAAGAGAAAACGGCATTTATATGCCCTCTGGATTTTTCCAGTTTGAAAGGATGCCCCAGGTCATATCGGGAGCCCCTGCCACCTTCCAGAGGGTCATGGAGAAGATGGTGGGGGATATGAATTTGCTCGAAGTGTTGGTGTATTTGGATGACTTGATAGTATTTGGATCTACCTTGGAAGAACACGAAACAAAGCTGCTGAAGTTATTAAGTCGACCGAAGGAGGAAGGGTTAAAACTTTCCCTGGACAAATGCCAGTTCTGCAAGACGTCTGTTAGTTATGTTGGGCACATAATCTCTCTGTATGGAGTAGCTACAGACCCAGCTGAGATAAAAACGGTGAGCATGTGGCCAAGGCCCCAGACTGTGTGCGCTCTGTGTTCGTTCTTGGAGTTCTGTGCTTATTATCAGAGATTCATGAAGGGCTACGCCAAACTGAGTCACCCCTTGCACCAGCTTCTGCGTGGTTACCCTCCCTTGGGGAACAAAGGGAAAAGGGGACAGGAGATTGGAGAATATCTCAACCCGTCGGAGCACTTCAGACAGAGGTGGTATGCAAAATATGAGGAGGCTTTTAAATCGCTGAAAGAGTTGCTGACCCAGGCTTTTGCGGACCCCCATTGCCCTACGTACTATACATCGATGCCAGCCGAGAGGGCTTAGGGGCCGTCCTGTATTAGGATCAGAGCACCGGGTTGAGGTCGATAGCATTTGTCAGCTGAAGTTTGTTGCCCTCTGAGAGAAACTAACCCACCCACAAGCTGGAGTTCCTGGTGTTGAAATGGGCGGTGGAGGATCAACTGAGTGACTATTACTACGGGGCCAAGTTTGAGATGAGGATGATCAACAACCCACTCACTTACATTCTGACCTCGGCAAAACTGGATGCTACTGGCCATTGGTGGTTGGCGGCATTGTTGGTATATAATCTCAGCCTGAAGTATCGGCCAGGGAGCCAGAATGTCAATACAGACGATTTGTCCCGACGGATGCATGAGGAACTGGATGGGAACGAGGAGTGGGAGAGCGTTCCTGCCCCTGGGGTGAAGGCCATGTGTCAGTTTGCTATCACTGTAAAGACCGAGGAAAAGGGGAGGCTGGATCACGCAGTGGACCCACTGGGGGCTTCTGACGATGCCCTACCCCCAGTTTACTGTGACCTGACTGCTCTGAAGACCAGGCAGCAGCCGGAATTAAGTCCTGCAGAAGTGGTAGCTGCTCAGCGAGATGACCCAGGCATTGGCACTGTCTGGTATTCAGTGGAGAAGAGGGATATGGCATGGGCGGAGAAGACGAAACACGCTTAGGTTACTCCATTACTCAGGGAATGGCCTCGGCTGAAGTTGAGGAACTAAATTCTATACCGGGTAACGTCACCCCTGGACCGACCTCGGTGTTGGCAGTTGGTCCTGCCTGAGAAGTATCGAAAGATTGTGTTGAAGTCACTGCACGATGAGTCTGGACATCTCAGGGTGGAGAAAACCGATGGACTGCTCAAAGACAGCTTTTACTGGCCCAGAATGAAGTCGGAGGTTGAAGAGTACTGCAAGTCGTGCATTCGCTGCATCCGCTGGAAGACACTGCCTGTGCAGGCTGGTCCTCTATCACACTTGCAGTACCAGGCACCTGGACCTGGTGTGTATGGATTTTCTGTCCATGGAACCTAATGCCAGCAACACGGCGAATGTCTTAGTCATCACGGACCACTACACTAGATATGCTCAGGCTTTTCCTACCAAGGACCAGAGGGCAACTACGATGGCAAAAGTGTTGTGGGTGAAGTATTTTGTGCATTATGGCCTTCCCTGGCAGATACATAGTGACCAGGGACGGGACTTTGAGAGTAAGCTCATCTATGAATTACTGGGCATGCTGGGGGTTGAGAAATCGAGGACCACGCCCTATCATTCGCAGGGTGATCCCCAGCCAGAGAGGTTTAATCAGACCTTGCTAGACATGCTCGGGACTCTAGAGATCAGCAAAAAGAGCAGATAGAGTCAGCATATTGGGCATCTGGTTCACTGTTACAACTGTACACACAAAGAAGCTACAGGGTACTCGCCCTATTATCTGACGTTTGGGCAGGAGGTGAGGTTGCCCATTGACCTCTGTTTCAGGACTGACGCTGGTGACGTACAGGCAAAGCCTTATCTGAAGTATGTGTCTGATATGAGGAGAGAGCTGAAAAGGGCTTAAGAATTGGCTGGGGTGGAGTCTGCCAAGCAGAATCGGGGAAATAAGAGGAGGTATGACCAGAAAGTGAAGTTCTCCCAGCTCCTGTGGGAGACCGAGTCCTTATAAGGAATTTGGGATTACCTGGAAATCAAAAGTTGACTGACTGCTGGGCGGCCACACCTTATGTGGCCAGATGCCACAGATGCCACACCCTATGTGGAATCAGATGCCAAACCTACTGGTTTTCCGGGTGAAGCCAGAGGACGGGAAGGGGCCTGTCAAGATTCTCCATCAGAACCACCTGTTGCCCCGGGACGAGAGATGCAGGTAGAGCAAGAGCCCGACTTGGAGTCTACGCCTAGTATGAGGACTCTGCGGAGACACAGGGTGAGGGAAGAGCCCACCGTGAAAGAGACTGGGCTGGACCCAGCCCCGGAAAGGAATACTGATTCGGAAGATGATGATTCGGATGAGTGGTACACGCTGCCGTTTGCTAACTTCCCCGTGACAGAAGAAGAGACTCCAGGCCCTTCTCCTGCTGCGTCAGGTGAGGTGAGGGGGGTTATTGGTGCATAACAGGGAGTGCAGCCAGTCTCTGGAGGAGAGGGAGGGAGGCCCGAACCCGAGACAGGGGCTCCGAGTCACAGAGGCGTTTGAGTGACAGATCGCGGGAAGTTTTGCCAGGTAGCCCTAGTGTCCCCACTAGTGTCTGAGCCGGAGGATCTAGAAGAGGGGGTACGGAGTTCTCAGAGGATTAAGAACTCCCACGGAGAGGTTGGCCTATGTAGCGCCTGGGGAGCAGGGTGTGATCTTTATTGGTTTGGGGAGTAATGTCACTGTATTCTGCACTTGGATTGGGCTTCGTGTTCTGCAGGAAGGGCTGGAGAATTATCTGAATGTCATGAGAACATGACTAAGTTCGGTGAGGGGAGAACGCAGGGTTCTCAGTAATATTAACTGTAATGGTAACTGTTAACTGCTAATAATAAAATGGCTTCTCTGTAGTGTTACAGAAAAATGAAATGGCTTCTCTTTCATGTTAACTATGAGATAATGTACTTTGTAGTTGAAATGCTTGGGTTATAATTATAGATAACGGGGAAACTAACGAAGGGAACTCGTTATTCTATCTGTATGTGTGGGAACCTGGGTGAGTGCGCGGGAGATCGGCGAGGAGAGGCGAAGAGGAAGGACGTGTGGGAAACGCTCTGGTAGACCCCCGTGGTTGGTCCCATTCCGAGGGTCATGGAGTTCAGAGGAAATCGAATGGTAGATTAGTGATATTGCGTGAACTCCAACGTTGTGCATGAACTGTATAATCCCTATTCTTGGTGCCTGCTTTATTTTATATTTTTGTTTCTCTACTAACCCCATAGTCACAGTAAAATTTATAAAGTGTAATTGTTTAAACGTACATTACGTGCTGCCTGATATTTTATGTTGTGGGTTGTGCCAGGGTGCATTATGCAGTATCTACGCAAACGTGAGACACAGTTTGGCAGGCAGACAGCAATTAGTGAGGATACATATGGCTATTTATATTTGATAGGGCTTATGTTCATTTGAGTTTAGAACTTCACCATCAGCAACCCCAATGCCATCTCAAAATATCAGCAAAAACTTGTCCTGGCCCAGTTAGATGGATACCATGTTCACAAAAGCACACCTGCACCTCTACTTCCTCACAAGGCTAAGAATTTTAGCATATCCCCGTGACTCTCAGAGTTTTTAATCGATGCTCCATGGAAAGCATTCATTCCGGTTGTACGACAGCTTGGTATGGAAACAACTCAGCCCATGACCGCAAGAAATTGCAGCGAGTTAGCCCAGACGATCATGAAAACCAGCTTCCCCTCTACTGAGTCTGTCCAAACTTCCTACTACCACAGGAAAGTATTGAGCATTACAAAGGACTCCTCCCAACCCAGTCATTCTCTCTTCTCCCCTTGGGCAGGAGATACAATAGCTGGAGACCAAAACCACAGGTTCAAGTTCAGCTTCTATCCCACTATTTCAATTCACTTTAACATCTCTATTGTGAAAGGAAATTGATCTTGCGAGTAAGAAATTCAAACATATATAATTTACAATGATCAGCATCTGTAACTGATAAGCCAATTCTGTATAAAAATAGCAGACTTCTGTTCAGTCTTCAGAACCGTGTGAGTGACAGGGGCCATGCTGTTCTCCTTGTACACAAGTAAATAAAAAGTCTATTGGAGTCACAAGACTCCGTGTGCACTGCGTTCAATTATTTTATCTTACTATCAGCGGCAGCAGTTACTTTGACAGTTGGAGGTTCTACAGAGATGGCTAACCTTTGGCTTTGTTAATTGGGAGAAAGGAATTCAGCCCCGTAACTGATTGCCCGAAATCCTAGGCTGCTCATATATTTGAGCAAGGGACTGAGTCTGCTGGTGGTACACAAATTTACCCCTGTGAGGAGACGTCAAGTTACACCACCTTAGTCACCGACAGAGGAAATCTGCAGCATTAAAAAAGAGATGAGGTATCTGAGTGCTAGTTTGGAGTCTTGCATGAGGTGTTGCTGTGTGTTGGGTGGAAATCCCACATGTGGTGCTGCCATGGGCCCAGTTTGGATTCCCGAATATGGTGTTGCTGGTAGCAGGGTTGGAATCCCATATGAAGCATAGGAAAATTTGGTAAGTGTGTTATTAAAGTAAAGGAATTCCAAAGTGTGTGTGTGTCTGTGTGTGTGTGTGTGTGTGTGTCTGAATATTAACATGAAAGTCCTCTGCCCCGGACCTCGAAAGGACTGTGCTAACGTGCCTGTTTGTACATGATGGACCAGAAAGCATTAAATGTATTGAGAGTATACTGTATACAGGAGAAATTCTGCAGATACTGGTAATCTAAAGCAACACACACAAAATGCAGGAGGAACTTTGCAGGTCAGGCAACATCTATGGAAATGATTAAACAGTTGACATTTCAGGCCAAGACACCTCTTCAGGACTGGAAAGGAAAAAGGATAAATTTGTATTCATACTATCAGGTTGGAGGCTACACAGGCAGAATATCAGGTGTTGCTCCTCTATCCTGCAGCTAGCATCATTGTAACACAAGAGGAAGCCATGCGCTGACATGTCGGAATTAAAATGTTTGGCTACCAGGAACTTCTGGTTCTGGTGAAAAGCGTGGAGGTGTTGTGTGTGTGGTGGAATAGACAAGGTTAGTATCTGCAGACAAGTTGTTAGAGAAAGGAAAACGTGCGAAGACCGCAGGGTGACCTGTGATTGTTCAATGTAGAGGTGAAATGTAAAAACAGCTCGATGAGATTCATAAAAAATCAGAGATTGCCATAAAAACTGTGTGTCAGACAGAAGACGAGGATGTTAATGAATATGTAGGAGTGCGCATAAGTATTTTCAAAAGTATCTGGATTAACTACAAGCTGGGACCCCGCCTTAATAAATGTAATACAACCTAGATTAAATATATTGTTATTTGCGTGAGATAAGAGAGTTAAATGAAATTGAGAATGCTTTACAACATTGCAAAAATAATTACAACATCAAGATATTAAGGGGAATGGGAACAATAATTGTGTGAGAGTTCCACACTGCTCCATAGAGCCTCTGGGCAATATTGTACATTGTTCTAATGGTATTGTGACAGCTCTCCTATACAATATGAATACTATTTTAATTTATAGCTTTGTTTTATATTTAATGAAATTTACAGTGACCACAATTTGGCTGATCATTACCTTTTTCTTAAAATTTCATAGTAAACTTCAACTTTTAACGTTACCTACTTTATACACATATTGGTTATGTGACTAGTAGCTTTTATTTTGAGCAGCATAGTTGTTCAGATAATATTATTCTAAATGTGAAATAAATTCAAAATACAGTTCTTTCATCCTGACAAACATGGAAATGGGCAGTGAACACTGCAGGGGTAAACATGGGGATGTCCACGAGGGATATATTATCGTTTGCAGACAGCCTGGCCACTGGGCTCGAAGATGCCCTCAGGTCAAGGCAACTTTGATAACAGTATCCACCTCCACCACCACCAGCATCATAGATTACAGAGCTTAAATAATCCATTCCCAAACTAAACTTAAGAAATTGTATGATTTTAATTCTGCTTGTTGTAAAATGCCATTTGATGTAAGCCCACATGTAATTTTTCTTTGACGGCTTTTCTTTCCTATCTGGTACTGGGAAGAAAATTAGTGGAAAATTTCAGTGGATATGCAGTGTCTGTACATCATATAACAGCTGAAGTGGCAGAGCTAGCTTCTCTCTTGTTCTGCTCAAGCAGCTGAACCTCTTGGCCGTAACAAAAGCCAGCATCCCTGCAGCCAGTGCACTGAATCTTGTTCTGCCATAGGAGTAGCACATAATGACGGACAATTCAAAAAACTACATGGCTTTTTCACCTCTTGTGAACTCTGATGAAACACAGTGAACTAAATATGAACTTTTTATGCTTCTTAATTCTTACTGCAATTGTTGTTAAAAAATGCAGCTCATACAGAAAATATTGGAAATTCTGGACAATCCTGGCAATTCTCATCCTCAGCATGCTACCTTGGCTGAACAGAGGAGCACTTTTCGTAATAGGCTAAGACAACTGCACTGCTTAAAGAGCGACATGAGGTCATTCTTCATCTTGGCCATTTGTCTCTTTAATGAGTCAACCTATAGCTGGGGAAGTGTTGAGCCCCTCCTGTTAGACTGAGGCAACTTATTTTTTATTCTTTCTTACTGCTCTTCTAATATTTGTATATCTGTGCACTTGTAATGTCACTGCAGCACTGTAATTTCCTTTGGGATCTATGAAGTATCAATCTATTTATCTGCACTAATGGGTAGGGTGGAACAGACAAGCTGACTCCATTGATGAGGCAGCAACAGCAGATCTTTATGGTCACACAGCACCCCAGTGTAATCAGACCGACAATACTTTCCAAATGATAATGATGAACCAGTACAGTTATTGCATGATGTGTCAGATGTTGAAAGGACTTTATGGACTAGAGCAATCTGTGAAAAACTATTACTGTTGATATTTTTGTTTAGTCAGCATCTGTGTCCTAAAGAACAAACACTAGGGAGCATTCTTCCTCATGAATGCTGTTGAGAATTATACTGAAGTTATCCAACTTTCCACGTTCTCATTAATAGAACATAGATATCTACAAAACTCCTCATCTCCATTCTAAATTTACAGTCCTCTATTCTGAGGCTGTGCCCTCTAGTCTTAAAATGTCTTACCATAGCAAACATCCTCTCCATATCCACTCTATTCAGGCATTTCATCATTTGATAGGTTTCAATGAGCTCGCCCCTCATTCTTCTGAATTCTAGTGAATACAGGCCCAGAGCCACCAAACGCTTTTCATATGACAAGCCATTTAGTCCTGCAATAATTTTTGTGAACCTCCTTTGAGCCCTTAGCACATCCAGTTTCAGCACATCCTTTGTAAGGGGCCCAAAATTGTTCACAATACTTCAACTGAGGCATCACCAATGCTTTATAAATGTCTCTACATTACATCTTTGCTTTTATATTCTAGTCCTCATGAAATGAATGCCAATATTGCATTTGCCTTCCTCACCACTGTTACGTACCCCGTAACTGGGTTGCCAAACCAGCAGAAATGGATCACTCAGTTGGAGTCTGGATTACTATAACTAAGAAAGTTTTATTAAAGAAACAAGCAACACAGTACTCTAATCAAAAGGATAATGAATGCAACAGTTCAGCAATGATAAACATACATGTACACAGAATTAAGATAACAGGATCGATCTAGCTCTATCGTTGTCTAGGGGTAAATGACCAGTTTCAAAGTGATGCAAAGTTCAGTTCAATTTAGTTCAGTTCAGTTCGCAGTAATCGCTACCGTGGCAATGGACAGTGGGGGGAAGGAGAGAGAGAGCAAAACAAATGAATATTCAAAACGGCTTCCACACAGACCTTCGCAGTCAGCTTTCGGGCGAGTCCTTTGTGATGTCATCTGAGGTCACCGACCGTGACCCCTCCGTTTCCCGATAGGATCGTTTCTCTGCGGTGAACCTGGCACCCAGGCAAGGGTGGACACACACCAGGTTCCCGCCGATCGTGCCTTTCCACCCTGCGCGTCTATGGCTTGTCCCGCGACCAGCCGTCCAAAACTTCCCACCTACTTGTGAGAGACGCACCGCTTCCAGGGTCTCGTTACCTCGAGGTGTCATGTGTGTCCTGCCTTAGCGAACCTGTCCCTTTTTATTTCCCTGCTGGGGTATCGCCTGTCCATCACTTCAAACAGTTCAGGGTTCAATGGGTGAGCCGATCTTGACAGCTCTCCTTCCGTTAGACTCTCCCGTCCCTTCATTAACATCTCCAAATGCTGCGCCATTGTTTTCCTTATCTCTCTCTCTCCTGAAGACAGGTGGCAGACCAACTGCTGATCCCACTGGTGCCAGCACAGGACAGCTAACATCTTAATCTATGTGTATTCTCGTCACACCACAAGCTCAACATTAATCTTAAGAGAACCCTGGACAAGGACGCTCATGTCTTATTCTGCCTCAGTTTTTCGTATTTTCTCTCCATTTAGAAAATAGTCAACCCTTTCAATTCTTCTACCTAAGTGCATGACCATACACTTCCCTAAACTGGATTCCATCTGCCATTTCTTTGTCCATTCATCTATGTTCATAGTTCTAATAGTTCTGAGTCGGATGATCAGCCATGATCATAATAAATGGCGGTGCAGACTCGAAGGGCCGAATGGCCTACTCCTGCACCTATTTTCTATGTTTCTATATCATTTCCAGACTTTGCAACAAAGCCGTCCATTATATCATCCAAATTATTGACATGTAATGTAAAAAGAACTGGTCCCGACACAGACCCCTGTGGAACACCACTAGTCACTGGCAGCCAACCAAAAAAGGCTCACTTTATCCCCACTCTTTACCTCCTGCCAATCAACCACTGCTTTATCCATGCTGGAATCTTTCCTGTAATACCATGGGCTCGTAGCTTTTTAAGAAGCCTCATGTGTGGCACCATGTCAATGGCCTTCTGAGAATTCAAGTACGTGACATCAACTGATTCTCTTTTGTCTATCCTACTTGTAATTTCTTCAAAGAATTATAACAGATGAGAAAACCACGCTGACTTCAGCCTATTTTATTGTGTGCCTCCAAATACCCTGAGATCTCATCCTTAATAATCAACTCCAACATCTTCCCAACCACTGAGGCCAGACTAACTGGCCTATAGTTTCTTTCTTCTGCCTCTCTCCCTTCTTGAAGAGTGCAGTGACATTTGCAATTTTCCCGTCTTGTGGAACCATTTCAGAATCGAGATGTGTACTTACCCCCTGCTCTACTCATTTTACACCTATGATATTATGACTAAGTACAGTTCCAACACCAGTTTGCTGTCAACACCACTGTTGTGGGTTGTATCAAGGGGGGTGATGAATCAATATACAGGAGGGAGATTGAAAACTTGTCTGAGTGATGTAATAACAACAACCTCCCACTCAATGTCAATAACTGTCGTAGACCTCAGAAGAAAACCAGAGGTCCATGAGCCAGGAATCATCAGAGGATCAGAGGTGAAGAAGGTCAGTAACTTTAAATTCCTGGGTGTCTCTATTTCAGAGGACTTGTCCTGGACCCATCATATAAATAAATTTGCAAAGAAAGCAAGACAGCACCTCTACTTCCTTGGGAGGTTTGGCATGTCATGAAAAACCTATAGATGTGTGCTGGAAAGTGTGCTGACTGGCTGCATTACGGTCTGGTATGGGAACGTCAATGCCTTTGAGCAGAAAATCCTACAAAAAGGAATGGATTCAGCCCAGTACATCACAGGTAAAACCCTCCCAGTTGCCGAGCACATCAACTTGAAACGTTGCCATAGGAAAGCAGCATCCATCATCAAGGATCCTCACCACACAGGCCATGCACTTTTCTCCTTGCTGCAATCAGGTAGAAGGTACAAAAGCTGCCGGACTTGCACCACCAGGTTCAAGAGTAGTTACTACCCCTCAACCACCAGTCCCTTGAACTACACTCATTTAGACACTCCGTTATATTGTTATTTCTTGCTTATTATTAATTGCCATTTATTTATATCTGCATTTGCACAGTTTGTCTACAGTTCACAGTTCCTCATGTTTACAGTTACTGTGCTAAGTATGCCTGCAGAAAAAGAATCTCAGGGTTTTATGTGGTGATGTGTATGTACTCTGATAATAAATTTTACTTCGAACTTACTTCAGATTTTGAGTTCAAGATATTATTAAGTTAATCTGGGCTAGAAAACAGAAAATATTGCACAGCAACATTTTCACATTCAGTTTGTTGTCACTGAGAAAATCACATTCCTCAAACTTTGGTAGTTGTTGGTACAAATTAAGTATCAGCCTTCACTCAGTCCTTCATGCTCTCAACTTTGTGAGAGGGACAGAGTTTGTTCTGGAACCTTATTCTGCATTCGTGCAGTCATCAAGGACCATATTTCACAACAGCTCACTACTGCAATCACTTGGGACATCTGAGATCAAGGAATTTAAAACCTAAAAACAAATTCCTTTCTTCTCACTCCTTGCCTTTGAAAGTGACTATCTGTGGATGAATGTTCATAGCAATAGACACACTGTAGTGATAAGGGATTGATTAGTTAGGGGAATGGCCAGGAGGTTCTGTGGGCGAGAACAAACTTCCCAATAGAATGTTGCCTCCCAGGAGCCAGGGTCTGGGATAGTTCAGATCACATTCTCAGCATTTTTAAGTAGGATGGTGAACAGCCAGAAGTTGTGGTCTATGTGGGTACCAATGACATGAGTTGGATGAGTGACGAGGTTCTGCATAGGGAGTTCAGGGAGTTAGGTGCTAAGTTAAAGGGCAGGACCTCCAGGGTTGTGATCTCAGGATTGCTTCCTGTGCCACGTGCTGGTGAGGCCAGAACTAGTAAGATTATATGGAGGAATTTAAGGTGGTGTGTTATATGGGAGGCAGGGTTTGAGGGTTGGCACAACATTGTGGGCTGAAGGGCCTGTAATGTGCTGTACTATTCTATGTTCTATATATAGTTTAATATGTGGCTAAGGTGTTGGTGTAGGAAGGAAGGCATAATATTTTTGGATTATTGGACTCTCTTCCCAGGTAGTTGGGACATGTAGAGAAGGGACAGTTTGCACCTGAACTGGAGGGGGACTAATATTCCTGGAGGTGGAATTTTTGGAGTGCCTACAAGATGTCTGTTTAGACCAGCTCATCATTAAACCTACTAGGGGATCAGTTTGCTGATTTGGGTGTTGTGTAAAGAATCAGAATTGATTAGAGAGCGTAAGGTAAAAGTTCCCTTGGGATGGGTGGTCACAATATGATTGAATTCACCTTGAAATTTGAGAAGGAGAAGATAAAGTTAGATGTAACAGTATTACAGTGGAGTAAAGGGAATTACAGAGGCATGAGAGAGGAGTTGGCTGGAATTAATTGGAAAGGAACAGTGGAAGGGATTATGGCAGAGCACCAATGGCTGGAATTTCTGAAAGTAATTCAGAAGTCACGGGATATATACATCCCAAAGAGGAAGAAGTATTCTAAAGGAAGGATGACATAACCATGGCAAACAAAAGAAGTCAAGGCCAACATAAAAGGCAAAGAAAGGGTACATAATAGAGTTAAAATTAGTGGGAAGTTAGAGGATTGAGAAGCGTTTAAAAACCAACAGAAGGCCACAGAAAAGTAATTAAGAAGGTAAAAATGGAAGTAAGCTAGCCAATATTATTGAAGAGAATACCAAAAGTTTCTTCAATACATAAAGTGTAAAAGAGAGGAGGGAGTGGATATCAGACCACTGGAAAACAATGGTAGAGAGGTAGTAATGGGGGACAAGGAAATGGAAGACAAATCGGTCTTCACTGTGGAAGACACTAGCAGTATGGCAAAAGTTCTACATGTCAGGGGGAATAAAGAGTGTGAAGTTACCATTACTAAAGAAGAGGTCTTGGGAAACTGAAAGGTCTGAAGGTAGATAGGTCACCTGGACAAGATGGTGTACACCCCAGGACTCTGAAAGAGGTGGCTAAAGAGGGGGCAAACACATGTTCCCATTTGCACAAGTACATGTATGCACAGGTGTAATGAAAATCTTACCTGCTGCTACATCACAGCACGTTGTATTAGCAACACAATATTGACAATTAAAACATAAATTATACACAATTTTATAAGAAAAACACACAAGCAGAACAAAAAAATTCTAAGTGGTTGAAGAGGTCATAGTGTTGCTACACTGAGGTAGGATTGTGCAGGTTGTTTTAAGAAGCAAATGGATGGAGGTACACAGCTACAGTATTCTTGAACTTGGTGCTGAGGTTTCTGTACCTCCCACTGAATGTACCTCCGTGGCTTCTATATCTCCAATATGAAGATGGCATGGCCTGGAGGTGCGGATCTCTGATGAACAAAACGACTTACTTGCTTGAAATATTGTGGAATATTGGTAGCTCAGGTTGGCTATGAGGAAGTTTGGTTTCTAATTTGGCCAAATTTGGTAAAATGTTTGCAGACATTTCAACTCCAGTCAAGAAGCCATCATCAGTAGGCAGATGAGAGTGTTGTCTCCTCAGAATGCCAGCTTATATACTCCGCTGAGGTCCGAATGGATATTGATTAGATGTCGTGACCTGGGTAGCTGGTTCTTGCTACAGCACGTCATATAAATTCAAAGATCCAAAGTACATTTATTTTCAAAGCATGTATGCAGTATACAACCCTAATATTCATCCTCCCCACAACAGCCAAGAAACAAGGAAACATGGAACCATATAGCTACGGTGCCTATGTACGTGTACATATAACTCTGAATATAGGATTATTTGGTGGAGTTGTCTGGTAATGTGAAGCTGATGCCATAGATGGTTAGTTCACTGGAGTCAACTGCTCTCCTTCATCCAGACAAACCAATCTGTAACATTATGAAACAATTCAGTGGCAACTTGAAGCAGAATCCAGAGCCTGGATCTCTTTGCTCTCCACAGTGTAGCATTCTCCCTTAAGTCCGCTGAACTGTTCAAAGTCAGTTCTTAAAAAGGTGGTATGATTGACCTCACTAATCTTTTGTAAATGGCACTATCCATATCGTGTGTCTGTGGAAATGATGAGAAATGCAATGCTCTCTACGTCACATCTACATCTACATCACTGCACTGATTGCAGTGTGAGTCTCAGCCGTATTGACAAAGCTTGCTTACCTTTTTGTTGACTTTAAAAAAACTGTGAATTTTCTAGGGACCTTTCTTATACTGTAGGGCTTAATAAGATGTAACTTTTGATTACTGCAGTTTGGACTTTAATCAATTTTTTAATGTTATTATAGAATTCAGTTGGCTTTCATGCAAGATCAAAATCTCTTTTGATCTCTGGTGGATCCTCAATGAATGTCCGTCTTTCGCATTCACCTCCATTTTCTCTCAAGGCTTAGTTGTCCTAATTAGAAGTTCATTGATTTAATCAGCCCATTACATCCTGGTCTGCATTTTCTCATCTTCTGGGATCTTTTACTCATGGACTTATCATTCTATACCTTGGAGACAAACAAAAATTAACATGAATTTCAGGGTTACCATCAGAACAAACTTTCCCTTTATTAAAAGCTGGCATCATCAGGGGAGTCACCTGTTCTGGAACCAATGGTCCCCAATCTGAAGTTTTCATTTTACATAGACTATTGCTTGTCTACACTCCCCCCAATATCAACCCTGCATGTGCTGTGTATACACAGTGTGAGGTATTCCTTTTGCAGTGTAATTCTTCAGTGAATATGTGATATATGAGTCATGAGAAGCTCCGATTATAACTTGCATGTACAAAGGCAAATATTTGCCCAGGAGTGTATGGATTTTTTTTCAGCTGATTCAGAGCATGTTTATGAAAGGTCCCTCATGGTAGGTTGATTCAGAAGATAAAGGTACCTGGTATCCAGAGTAAATTGCACCTTTGCGTTCAGAGCTGGTTTGACCACAGTGGACAGTGCGTAGGGGTGGAAGTTTGCTTTTCTGGCTGGAAGTCAGCAACCAGTGGTGTTCTACAAGGATTCTGTTACTTGTGATAATTATCGGCGATTTGGATGAAAATGTAAATGGATGGATTTGGAAATTTGGGACTGTATCAAGGTGACATTATGGTCATGTAAAGGACTATCAGATAATATAACAGGATATATATCAGTTATAGTTATGGGCAGAGAAGTGGTAGATGAGTTTAATTCCAATCAGTATGAAGTGTTGTACTTTGGAAGATCACATGAAAGGAGAAAGCATACACTTACTGGTAGACCCCTTAATAGCACTGAAGCACAGAAAGATCTTGGGGTTTCACTGAATGTGGCTACAAAAGTGGATAAAGCAGTAAAGAAGAGTAAGGCATGCTTATCTTCATTGTCAGGGTGTTGCGTATAAAAGTAAAGAAGTCACGCTGCAGCTTTATAAATTGTAGTCATACCCCACTTGGAGTATTGTGTACAGATCTGATTACTCCATTATAGGAAGGATGTGGGGATTGTGGAAATGGCTCCGAAGAGGTTGACAGGATAGTGCCTGGATGAGAGGGAATTAGATGGCATTATACTGTATATGGACAATTTGCATTGTTTTCCTGGAAATGTTAAGGCTAAGTGGAAATCTGAATGAGGTTTTTAAACTTATAAGAGATAGAGCTAGGGTAGAAGTCCGAAACTCTTCCCGAGTGGTAGAAATTTCAAATATCAGAGGATGTACTTTTAAGATTAAATGGGAGAAATTTAAGGGGATGTGGGGGCAAGTTGTTTACATAGAGAGTGGGAGGTGTCTGGAAGGAGTTGCCAGGGTTAGTAATGAATTCAGCAATTAAGTTGAAGAAGATTTTGGATAAGTAGAGAACATGAAAGGAATGGAAGGATATGGATGATAAACAGGATAAGACTTTTTCCTTGACCTGAATCTTCCTATTCGTGTCTGTTTATTTCACAACACCAAATCCAGAAATGCTTGTTCCCTACTGGGCTCTACCTCAAGCTGCTCTGAAAAGCCATCCCATCCCACAAGTTTGTTTTCCTGTGTTCTGCTCCAGACCGGATAGCACAGCTTTGTGGGCCGAAGGGCCAGTATTGTGCTGCAGGATTTCTGTTACTGATCTACCTGTGTATTGAAGTTCCCCAAGATCACTGTGACATTGCTTTCCTATATGCCTTTTCTGTCTCCTGGGGTATAACGTCCGCTACATCCAGTATACAACTAGGAAGCCTGTGCATAATTGCCAATCAGGGGATTTCAGTCGAGATGCCAGAATGGTGTGTTGCCTCCCTGGTGTCAGGTCACACAGCGGCTAGTGAACATTCTGAGAAAAGAGGGAGAGCACCTGGGAGCTGAGGTCCCTTTAGGTGTTAATGACATAGACAGGAGTATGGATGGGTTCTGCAAAATGATTTTTGGGAGCTAGGTAAAAAGATAAATAGCAGGGTTGTAATCTCAGGGTTCCTACCATGCAATGTGCTAGTGAAGTGATAAATAGATACATAGAGCCATTAAATATGTCGTAAAGGTGCAAGAAGAAAGACTTTACATTTATGACTCATTCGGCTCGCTTCCTGAGTAGGTGGGTAAGATAAGGGAACATAAACCAATTCTCATAGAGAGATCAGAAGTGGAGAGATTGAACAATTTCAAGTTCCTGGTGTCATTACCTCTGAGCATCTAACCTGGTTCCAACGTACTGATGCAGCTATAAAGAAAGCAAGACAGCGGCTGTATTTCATTAGGAGTTTGAGGAGATTTGGTTTGTCCCCGAAAACACTCAAAAACTCCTACGTGGAGAGCTTGCTGACAGGCTGTATCACTGTCTGGTACGGGGGGGATGGGGGTGGCCAGTGCACAAGATTGAAAGAAGCTACAGAAAGTTGTAAAATTAGTCAGCTCCACCACGAGTGCCAGCCTCCGTATTATCCAGGACATCTTCAAGGAGTGGTACCTCAGAAAGGCAGTGTCCATTATTAAGGGCCATCATCACTCAGGGCATGCCCTCTTCTCATTGTTACCATCAGGAAAGAGGCACACTCAGCAATTCAGGAACAGCTTTGTCCCCTCTGTTATCCAATTCCTAAATGGACATTGAAGCCATGAGCACTACTTCACTTTTTAAAAATTATTTCTGTTTTTAGTACTATTTTTAATTTAACTATTTAGTATACATATATATACTTACTGTAATTGACTTATTTATTTTTCTATTTTATCATGCATTGCATTATACTACTACTGCTAAGTTAACAAATTTCATGATGTATGCTGGTGACATTAAACCATCTGAGATTCTGCCATCAACAGCTGTATCATCATTGGAAAATTTATAGATAGTGTTTGACCTGTGCCTAGCCTCACAGTCATGGGTGTAGACAGAGTAGAGCAGCAGGCTAAACACACATCTTTGAGGTGCACTGATGATGATCGACAGTGAAGAGAAGATGTTACTTCCAATCCACTCCAACTACGGTCTCCCAATGAGGAGGCAAGGATTCATTTGCAGACAGAAGTAAACGGGCCCAGGTTTTGAAGTTTGTTGGTTAGTGCTGAGGGGATGATGCTGTTGAAAGCTGAGGGGTAATCAATAAACAGCAGCCTGATGCAGGTATTGCTGTTGTCTTGGTACTCCAAAGTCGAATAAAGAGCCAATGAGATTGCACCTGCTGTAGAACTATTGTGGCAGTGGTCAAATTGCAGTGGGTCCAGGTCCTTGCTTAGACAGGAGTTAATTCTAGCCATGATCACCCTTTCAAGTCACTTCATCACATTGGATGTGAGTTCAAGTGGGTGATAGTCACTGGGTTACCTCACCCTGCTCTTCTTGGGCACTGGCATGATTGGCACCCTTTCGAAGCAGGTGGGAAACTCCAACTATAGCACTAAGAGATGATAACTCAAACACTAAGAGATGATAAGCTGAGGGGAAAGGTTATTTTTGATATTGTGCCAGAGAAATGTAAATGAAAGACGAGAGAACTTAACAGAGTTCTGACAGAGATTGACTGTCCCATTGGGACTAAAGGTTTAGAAAGTTATTTTATGTCTATTTTTTACAAAACCAAACAATAAGGCAGACTTGAGGGGCTTCAGTTCTTGTGTTGATCAGGCTTCGGATTTTAACCTGTTAGATGCCATTACTTCCATACAGGTTGTTGGGTTTGTTCAGAAGGAGGGGCACCAATGATCTATCATGTTTTCCTCTTGGACTTAAATGGAGAGTGTACCCACCCGAATAAAATAGAGCAACATTTTCTTCCAAAGTCCGACTCAGTGAAAAATTAAAATCTGTTGAAAACTAGCATCCTGTAATAAGTGGTCCCATTCTTTTCAGATTATCCTTGAAGATTCTGGCCAAGCTTAGAAGGAGACAATGGCACCTAATGGCAACTCCTTTGCTTGCATCTTCGGAAACAGCTCTATGTCCATCTTTAATATCTCTACTTTTCCCTTTCAGGGTTCTTTTGAAGACCCTGACCTAGAGTTACATGCTGAATACGGTTCTTTGTGGGAATGGGATCCGCTCTCGGGGTTTCACGACTGGCCATTATTCGGCACGCCAAGGCTACGGCGTAAGAGCTCTGCTCGCCCTCTGAGATTTCGTAGCTCTGGAGTTGGGGGGATCAGAGGTCAGTGTCTGAGCAGGAGATCAGTGTGTCATGGAAGATAGAAGATCTAAGGCTGTGTGCCCAGAGACCCGAGACCTTTGGGCACAGAGCTCGGAAAAAGCAACGCAACGGACTTTTAATGTTGGAAAGCAGTGAGTTGCTTATTATGTCTCCCCTCTCGCTGTGAAATGGAGACATCTCTTTCTCCCTTATTAGGGAGAGAGAGAGTCTGTGGTACATCGAATACCGGGTGAATGAACAGTCTTTGGAGGACCGCAAGTCGACATCTTTGCTGTTGCTTTGCTCATGCTTGAGGGTTCGGTGACGGGTGCTGATGCTTTTCTTTCGGTGGAGGGAGGGCAGCTGGGGCTACTTTGGGGTTCTAACATTTAGCTGTCATACATTTTTTGGGGCATTCCTCTGTTTTTCATGGATGGTTGCAAAGGAAAAGCATTTTAGGATGTATATTCTATACATTTCTCTGACATTAAATGTACCTTTGACCTATGTAGTGTTTGACAGACACAGTTGTCCTTCACTGTCATCAGAAGGGATTCATTCCAGCAACACCCAGCTTTAATGAAAATATTGTTACTTTAAGCAATTTAATGAAGCGGACCAAGAGGAACCATTAGACTCCAGCTGCAGTTTTTATTGACCTTCTGAAGGCTTCTGATTCCATCAGCCATAACTTTATCATTAATGCTTCGGGCCGGATGGGGGTTTGTACCACTTTGTGGACCTCATCACAGACCTAAGTACAGGTGCACACGAGGAATTCTGCAGATGCAGGAAATTCAAGCAACACACATCAAAGTCGCTGGTGAACGCAGCAGGCCAGGCAGCACCTCTAGGAAGAGTTACGCTCTGTCCACCAGAGATCGTTTCGCTGAACACCTACGCTCTGTCTGCCAGAGAAAGCAGGATCTCCCAGTAGCCACACATTTTAATTCCACGTACCATTCCCATTCTGATATGTCTATCCACGGCCTCCTCTACTGTAAAGATGAAGCCACACTCAGGTTGGAGGAACAACACCTTAATTTCCGTCTGGGTAGCATCCAACCTGATGACATGAACATTGACTTCTCAAACTTCCGCTAATGCCCAACCTCCCCCTCGTACCCCATCTGTTATTTATTTATATACACATATTCTTTTTCTCTCTCTCCTTTTTCTCCCTCTGTCCCTCTCACTATACCCCTTGCCCATCCTCTGGGTTCCCCCCTGCCCCCTTTTCTTTCTCCCTAGGCCTCCTGTCCCATGATCCTCTGATATCCCTTTTGCCTATCACCTGTCCAGCTCTTGGCTCCATCCCTCCTCCTCCTGTTTTCTCCTATCATTTTGAATCTCCCCCTCCCCCTCCCACTTTCAAATCTCTTACTAGCTCTTCTTTCAGTTAGTCCTGACGAAGGGTCTCGGCCCGAAACGTCGACTGTACCTCTTCCTAGAGATGCTGCGTGGCCTACATACAGGTTCCAGTTTTCTTGTTGAGATTGGCAAAGCTGGGACTGACCCATCCTTATTCTAAGGTGAGTAGATCAAGGAGACCCACTTTCCCCAATATTATTGAACATAGTTTTGGACATTCTTTTATGTTCATCAGATAGGGATGGGTCTGGTTCCATCTAGCTGTCAATATGTCATGTACAGCTCTAGCCTTTGCTGATGATGTTGCACCTCCAAGAGATTCTCACAAGGGCTTGGTCAGGATCCTCAGTCTTGGAAAACTGTACGAAGACTGGCCGTGAGGTTAATCTCAATAAGACTGATGGACTTTATATGGAATTCAAGGTGAAAACATCCCTATTTAATACTGTCATTTTTAATGGAGATGAAATATCATAGTCCAGGTCATATAGAAAAGTATCTTGGTGCTCGGATCAAACCCTGGATTGCGTGTTCCAGACAAGACTAGATAAATAAACTCAAGGGATGGGGTATGAACATCTCGAACACTCGGCTCCAATCTACCCAAATGATTGGCATTTTTCAAAAACAGTCTATATGTGATCATCAACCTGAAAAACTTGAAATGCAGGAAATCCGAAATAAAAGAGATAATGCTGGAAATCTTCAGCAAGTTTGGCAGCTTTTGTGTAGAGTGGAACAGAGTTAGTGTTTCTGATCAATGACTTTTTATCACTATGGAAACACACTAAATACTGCAGGAACCAATGTGTCAGGCAGCATCTGTGGAGAGGAGTAACTGGTCTTGCATCACCATTTTCTGCTTTCTCATTCCCAAATCCTGTTTCTGTTTTCCCATTTTCTATTTTCACATTCCCAGTTCTCATTAAATTCTGTTGATTGGAAATGTTGTCTGAGCTGCTAGCAACACCTTATATTCCATCTGGGTAGCCTCCAACCCAATGACATGAATATCATCTTCTTCTTCTGGTAAAAAAAATCTCTCCACCTCTCTCCTTCTTCTATTCTCCACTCTGTCCCCTTTCCTCCTCTCAGCTGCCTGTAACCTCTTCCTTCGTTTTCTCCTGTGGTCCTCTCTCCTATCACATCAGATTCCTTCCTTTCCAGCCCTTTATCATTCCTACCTACCTAGTTTTGCCTATTACATTCTAGCTAGCCTCATTCCCCTCCCCCCACCTTTTTATTCCAGTATCTTCGGCCCTTCCTTGCCAGTCCTGAAGAAGGGCCTCAGGCTGAAACATCAACAGTTTTTTTTTCATTTCCATAGATACTGCCTGACCTGCTGAGTATATCAGCATTTTGTGTCTGCTGCTTTGTTTATGATTTTCATCTTCCACCATTTACTGGTTTCACCTCACCTGAGTTACAACAGAGCACACTGGGTGTGTCAAATTTGCAATGCAAACAAGATCAAACTTCAGGTATAAATTCAAACAACTCCCAGAACACTTTTTCATCACACAAAGTGTTGTGAGTGAATCCCATTTAAGACAGGTAGGTGCCAACGAATTTTAACGTTTTTTCTTTGAAATTATGTTGGGATTTGTTTCAATTTCGGGAAAATGTGTTTCATTTCTCATCACTGATCCCTTTGGATACCATCAAGCAGTGAGTAGTCTGTGGATAGATTCAAATCTAAATGATTATTTGACCTGTTTTCACAACACTTGGCAAACAAAAACATTTTGGCAATCAGGAACAGTAAAATATCAATTTTGAGTGTTGATGCCCAGACATCACAAAAACAAAAAGCACAGAAAAAAACATTTCATTAAGAAAAAAATTTCATTATATTAATATAATTCAGACGTAGCTATGGTTTTCCTTTCACGGTGTTTCTCATTAAAATTATTAAAGTAATTAGAAAGATCAGGAGTATTGAAGTAATATTGATGCAACATTGAATTAAAATTTCAGTCGAACAGTTTTGTGTTTTGTGGCAGAGATTGGCATTTCTGATGAAAGATCATCCGCCCATTATATTAACTCAGATCCTCTCCCTACACTGCTGCTGTACACACAGTGTATTTGCAACGTTCCCTTACATTCTCTTTCCTGACACAATCCAGTAACTGTGGTGTTCTGTGTCTCCTCGTTCCTGCACACTTTCCCCTCTTCCCCATCTCTCTCCTCTTCTTCTATTTACACGTCCTCACAGAGATCAACTGTGATTAACCAGCCACCAACACCCTCTCAGCTCACACCGCCACAGTTCATGTAGCTCTGTCTCTGTTGGTCTCCACCCTATCACTATCACTCACTTTGTCTTCTCCACTCCTCACTCAGCTCTGCAACTTGAAACATCTCTGTTTTTGATCTTCTCTGAGTTCAGTGATGCTTCTTTGAATTGGATCATTAATTTCTGGTTTCCTCTCTACTTGTACTGCCTGACCCATGTTCCCCTAGTACGTTATGATTTATTTCAGATTTTCATCATCTGCACTCTTTTGCCTTTCAAGCACCAAACACACTCCTCACAGTTAACAAGTCATTTCTTGCCAGTGCAGGTTGGGAGTGGTACTCGACTTCTCACCAGCATAAAGTCATGTTTCGCCTTGGTAATCTCATGGGGTGATGGATAGAGACCCAATGCCAGCCATTTGTGGCATCATGACAGCAAATCTTCAGCAGAATTGTCCCTTATGCCATGGCTCAGCTGGAGTTTTGTGTGTTATTTTCAGTGTAGTGCTAACTGTGAGAAAGGGTTGTCCTTAAGACAGTTTCCTGTCACATTGGAAAAGTTGAAATGAGAAGGTATTTCCTCTGCACATGGACTGTCAGCACGATCAACAGATTCGAGATCAGGACAGGACGGCAATTAGTGACTGTTGAAGTCTCTGCCAGTGATGCATCCTGCATCTGGGAGCAGTTCAAGAAAAATCCACAATGTCATTGCACTCATCACAGTTAATGCACTGACAGAATCAGAGATCACATTTACAATCTTATAATGGACACGGCTACAACACACACAGAAACACGGACTTGCACAGAAACATGGGCATACACACACACACACACACACACACACACAACATACACAGACACAGGCATACACACACACACACACACACACACACACGCGCGCGCGCGCGCACACACACACACACACACACACACACACACACAAAGAGCGATTACGAGAAAGAGAGAGAGAAAGGAGAAAGAGGAGAGCAAGAAATAGAGAGAGAGCAAGCAAGAAGTGTCCTTGGCGATTGTGAACAATGGATTGATGATTTGGTTGTGTCATGATCCAATGAATGTGTAATGTTTGAGAGCTGACACCTGGTTTCTGCAAATCAGCAAACAGTTCACTGAACTGGAACTGAGGCACCTTGTCAGCAAAAGGATGATTTCATTGGTATTCTTTGTGAGAGGAAGACTGCAGTTTCTGGAAGGAGTAGGTCAAAGTGAGAGAGGAAGGATCAATATCTTGGCCCCACATATTTTTTTCAGGAAAGTTGTTTCCATTCTCCAATCCATGAACCCCACTCTTGCACTTTCTGAAACTTCAAACTAATTTCTTTTTTCTCACTGAATCTCTGACAAAGAGTTTTCAACATGGACCTTGAACTCTGTTTCCACAGATGCCGCGTGACCTGCTGGGTGTTTCTGGCATTGCCTACTTTTACGTTACAAATCCTATTTCTGATAACTTTCATGATAACTTTGTCATTGGGTGCATAACTTCAGAACAGTAAATACTGAGCATTCATTATTTTCCAGTTTCTTTTTAACATGTTTTGTTAAAGAAAAATTGTTGGCATTAATAATGGGATTTATTTGTGTTTCTTTTTTATACATCTAAATATATTTTAGTTCATGTGGTCAATATTGAAAACAGAACATACATCTTTGTTTTGCAGTGACTTTTGACAAAACATCTCAGCTCCACACCATGATGTCCTGGCAGAAAGGATGTTTCTTTGTCTTACTATTTGCAGTTGTAGGTGCGTTGTACAGGGGCTGGGATATGGATGGCTACTATTTCATTCAAAGTTACATTTTTGGAATATCCCCAGTGAAAAACAATTCTGGGATAAATGTTTCTGATCCTCCAGTCCCAAACATAGAACCTGGGATTGTGTTTGTGGAGTCGACTGACAACGTAGAGCCAACACCATTAGCGGTGTGTTCAGTGGAGTCTGCAGCTCTAGGAAACCCAGACAAACCAATCTATTACTTCATGAAGGGATTCAGTGGCAACTTGAGCCAGTATCCACAGCCTGCGTACAAAGGAATCCCTTTGCTCGCCTCAGTGAGGAATGTCACCATTCTACCCTTGAATGTCGCTGAACTGTTTGAAGACACTCCATTGAAAGGCTGGTACCAAAAGGTAATCAACAGAAATATATGATTTATATTGGTAAACTCAGTGTCTGACACAAATTAAGTGTTTTTAAATGAATGTACTGTATCTGTGGGAATGCTGGGAAATACAATATCCAGATCAGAAACACTGAATGCAGTGAAAGGCATTGCCACGTCGACAAGCATTGCTTCCCTATTGTGTACTTTTGTACCAGTGTGTTGTTTCTGAGCAGATGTTACTACAGGCCAGATGTTGGAGGCAGGGCAGACACGCTCATAGACACCAAAGGGAAAGGAAGGGGGTGTATTTTGAGACAAGGTAGTGCTGTACAGAGGAAGGGGACTAAAAATAAATGACTAAAAATTTAAACTGGACACTCTGGGTCTCAACTGCAGACTGAACAGAAATACCTGTACAACAGTCACCTGCCTAACCTGGCTTTGGATTCTCCAGTGTAGAAAGCACAAGAATCCTGATGCAGTGCACTAAAATTGGTAGAAGTACAGATAATTTGTTGTTTGACCTGGAAGGAGTAATTGGGCACATTGAAGATAGATAAGGAACTTCTATAATTAATGATTTCCCTTCTCACATGACCAAAGTGCAGACATTTTTCCTCTATGTACATGCAAAGGTGCTGTGAGATGGCAAATGATTACTGGTGGGAATAGGTGTTAGAGGATAGTAACAGAGATAGGTAAAAAAGGGAGGCGATGCGCAGAAACAAATAAATGATGGACAGTGAATAGACGTGACTTGTGGTGTGAAGGTGGGTAAACGACCCAGTGTGTAGGTGATGGGCAGATGAAGGAGGTGAGGGAGTGGACATTAACTGGGTGACATTGAGATGGAGAGCGGGAGATGGTTTGGAATGAAGTTGGTGTGTGAGAGGGCCTGAGTAGGTCAGGAGAGGAGAGAGAGGGATGGGGCCAAGCAAGTTAATTAATCCTTATTAGCTTCCAAATTTCAGTTTCCTTTCTTACTCAGTTTTCAACTAGGGTCTTAAGATCAAGGCAAGCAGAACAATTACATGATGAATAATTAATAAAAAAAATAACATTGGCCTTCAGGGGTCAACCCTCGAAGACACCATCAGTGGCGGGAAATAACGTCCATCTGCCTTAGCCATTTGGTTTAAGTCTCCCAAACATCAACCATTTCAAACTCCTTTCTTCACAGTTCATTAACAATTACACATAATTCTTCATTTATCTCAGGTGATCTTTTCTGAAAATCTTCCAAGTCATTCCACTTCATCTCACAAAAAAACTTTGCCAACAGCAACATGTCCTTTCCCCAATGAGTTTAATGTATCTGTGGAACATTTTGCTGAGGTTGGATGTGTTAAAAGCTTCAAGTTCCTACAAGTGAACATCTCCAATAGCCTGTCCTACCCAACCACGTAGACACCATGACCAAGAGAGCCCAGCAATGTCTATATGAAGAAGCTGTTAAAATTTGGCATACCCCATCAACTGTTATGAATTTCTACTGCTGCATCAGAGAAAACATTCTATCAAGATGCATAATGGCTTCACATGGAAACAGCTTTACGTGTGACTGCAAGAAACTGCAGGGAGTTGTGGACACAGCTCAGCACATTATGGAAACCAGCCTCCCTTCCATGGACATTGCTATACTTCTCACTGCCTCAGTAAAGTAGTTAGCATAATCAAAGCAGCCAGCCCAATATTCACCATTCTACCCTCTCTCCTCATGCAGAAGGTATAAACCATGAAGGCTTGAACCAGCAGGCTGAGTGCAAAATTCTATCTACTGCAATAAGACTATTAAAAGTTTCCCACCTCCAGCCTCCTGCCAAGCTTCGCCTCAAGTCTCCAGCCTCCAGCCTCCTGCCAAGCCTCGCCTCAAGTCTACAGCCTCTAGCCTCAAGCCTGAAGACTCCAGCCAAGCCTCGCCTCTAGTCTCGAGCCTCAAGCCTTAAGACTCCAGCCTCGTCCTGCCTGCCAGCCAAGCCTCATCCTTGCCTAGTTCTGGGAACTGAGCCAGAGGCAAGACCTAGGTACTGGGTCCTTGTCCAGTCTCTGGCTCGGAGTCCAAGCCCAGGCTCCTAGCTCTCTTGTCCAGTCCTGTTCCAGGTTCCCGGTTTTTGTATCCATGTCCTTGCCCCTCACCATGTATCCTCGTCCTATCCCTAGTACTTCAGTGTCTGTGTCTTGCACTCGGGTCCGTTCCTAGCCACCTCTGTCTGACAAATGCAGGCTGAAAACCATTGACCAATCAGCGATAAAACAACGTACAGACGCCTGAAGTCCCACACTCAATAAAGCTTCTTCCCTGCATCATTAAACTTAATTGCTAATGGTACTGGAATTGGTTTTTATTTGTGATTTATACCATAAACAGAGAAGAGGCTGTCTTGTATACTGTACATAAAGGTGAAAATATTATCAGTGTATTGAGGCGTGTTTGTTGGCATCTGTCTGTCTCGAAGGACAACGGGTGATGATCCTCATCATCACAAGCCTGGACGAAGATATGCAGATTCTGAGATGCCCAGTCGTCAAGATCTCCCTCTCGGCCTCACCAATGCAGACCAAAGGAAAGCTTATGAAGCAATATGATTGGCATCAGCTTGGCTGCAGGGACTTCCGGAAGGATGTTCAATGACATCCAGCTGCCTGAGGACCTCCACTCCAGCTTTTCTGTCTCGTTTACTCCCGTAGACTTTGTCTCTCCTGAGGCTGCCCAGAAGCAATGGGGCTAATTACCCATAGCTGGGGAAATTGAGGTATATCAAGGTAAAAGAATATCAATACAGAAAAAGGCATAACAGCTACAGAGAATGTGCAGTACTGAGAAATTATAATGAGCAAGATCATAACGAGGTAGTTTGTGATGTCAAGACTCTAGCTTGTCATAGGGTCTTCTCCTGGGCAGGGCGCGGTGCTCCTGGGCAGGGTGCGGATCACTATCCGACGGAGGCAAGGGACAGGAAGGGACAGAACCAACCGCAGGTAATGGCAAGACGGCCTGGCTTACCCGACGGAAGCAAGGGTTAGGAAGGGAGCTAGGTACGGGGTGGCATCAGGACAAGACTGCAGGCGAGACGAGGCGAGAGTTACCAGCAAGACCAGGCAAGGCTTCAGGCACTGAAAGGCGAAACGAGAACTTCAGGCGAGGCGAGAGTTACCGGCAAAATAAGGCAAGGCTTCAGGCAATGCAAGGCGAAACGAGAACTTCAGGTGAGGCGAGAGTTACCGGCAAGACAAGGCAGGGCTTCAGACGAGGAAACAGAAGGCAGAGGAAGGGATACAAGGAGTAAGGACAAGAACAATCCAGCAGCCATACCCTGGTCTCTGAAAGTATTTATGCAGCCAGCCCCCACGAGCATCAGCTGCCTCAATTAGAGCTCAACAAGAACAGAAACAGGGTAGACAGGAAAACCTGGAGCAAGAGTCGATGGACTGGACCGTGAACCTGAATACGGACTTCACGGACCGGACCATGACAGTATTATACAGTATCACGTGCTGTCGACTCTCGGCACTCTCGTGGTTCCCATTTTACTTACCTCTTAAGGAAGGACTTACTTTCCTGTAGTGGTCTTAATGCAGGTAGGAACCTCAGATTGGAGCAGGGAGAGGGTCAGAATGAGAATCAGCTTTATTATCACTGACATATGTTGTGAAATTTGTTTTGTGGCAACAGTACAGTGCAAGATATCTGATGGCAGAAGAAATGAAGATATTCCAAATACATTGATTTGGGGTCCTCCGGTTCTTGTTATCCCTGATGGTAATAATGAGGAAAAGAAGCATGTCCCAGATGGTGAAGGTCCTTCGTGCTAAAGTGGATTTACAACTGGCTGTGTGTTAGGAAGCAAAGGGTAGAAGTGGAGGGTTGCTTCTCTGATTAGATGTGTGTGAAAAAGATTGATTCTGGGACTTCTGCTGATTAACATCAATGACTTTGATATAAATATCAGATCAACAGTATGATACATAAGACTGGAGTGGTTAGGGATATCAGTGATACTGAGGAGGGTTGTCTGAGGCTACAGCAAGTTGTAGATCAGTTGGAAAGTTGGCAGAGTGACTGCAGCTGGAATTCAATCCTGAAACATTCAAGTGATTCACTTAAAGATAAAGATTAGATTTCTTTGTCAAATTGAAACATACAGTGACATCATTGTGTCAATTCAAATTAAGGAGATTTGTGTAGGGGGAAGCCTACAAAGGTTGCCACGCTTCTGGGACCAACATACCATGTCCACAACTCACTGACCCTAACTGTAAGTGGTCCTGGGGGAGAGCATACAAACTTCTTGCAGACAGCGGCAGAATTTAAACTCCAAATGTTGATTGCAGGAAGCTCATCCTTGAGTGACCAAAGACAACAGCTGTATTGCTTTATTGCTCTCACTTCAGCCTTGTGCAACTACATGCAAAAACTTAATTAAATCCAGCAACAGTAGATCCTAATATTTAGGACCTGATATTGCACAATGAGTGACATAATTAACTTAGCAGATTTTCCAAACTTGATAGATTGTCCAAATAGCAGTTTGCATGTAGTGTGTGAAAATAATGAGAAATTCAAAGTTCTCTACACCATCTGGTCAGAGATACTAAGTGCAGTGAAAGTTCCAGAGACATTGATAGAGATTCCTTACATTGTGTTGACCAATTTGAAAGCCAGTGTGAATTTTTGTAGGCCATCGTATTTTTATGTAGGCTCTAACTTTTGATTAATTTAATTTCTAACTTTAATTTTTAACATTAATGTAGAATTTAGTTGCCATACAAGCATTGATCATCTCATGTGATTGATCATCATTGATCATCTCACGTGGCCTCTGGTGGATCTTCCAGTAATATCTGTCTTCCTTGTTCACCTCCACGTTTCTTCAAGGCCTAATTGGATCAGGGTGTCACATTGCATCTTACCTTGTCGATTTAGAACATAGAGCATTGAAATAAAACAATACAGCACAATATATGCCATTTGGCCCCAATGTTGTTCCAATCCTTTAACCTACTTGAAGAACAATTTAACCCTTCCCTCCCACATAGTCCTTCGTTTTTCTTTCCTCCATGCGCCTATCTAAGATTCTCTTAAATATCCTTAAAAAATCAGCCTCCACCACCACACCTAGCGATATGTCCAATATATATGCCATTTTCTGCATAGAGAACCTGCCTCTAACTTTCCACCATATACTTTCCTCCCAGTACGTTAAAGTTATGTCGCCTTGTACTGGCCGTGTCCACCCTGAGCAAAAGTCCCTGGCTGTCTATTTGATTGATGCCTCTTATCATCTTGTACGACTCTTATCAAGTCAATTCTCATTCTCCTTCTGTCCAAAGAGAAAAGGCCTAACTCACTCAAGCTATTCCCATAAGACATCTTTTAAAAATCCTGGCATCATTGTGATGAATCTCACCTCCAAACTCCCTGAAGCTTTCATATCTTTCCAATAATGAGGCAAACAGAAATGAACACAATACTCCAAGTGCTGGCAAAGCAGACCTTTACAGACCTGCAACATTACCTCCCAGCTTTTGAAATTAACCCATGAGTAATGAAGAGCAATACACCATATGCCTTCTCGACAACACGATCAACCTGTGATGCAACTTTGAGGGATCTATGGACTTGGGTCCCAAGTTCCTTTTGTTCATCCTCACTGTTAGGAATCCTGTCATTAATCCTGTATTCTGCCTTTTCAAGTTTGACTTCCCAAACTGAATCACTTCACAGGGCTGTCAGTGAGTCGTGGTGGTATGTAAGAGTTGGATTTGGATCTGCTACTTTTCAATGAATGTGTTGATCAACTGGATTAAGTAAATGAAGGGTTTGTTACCAAGTTTGTGGCACAGGTTCTGTTGAGGAAGCAGAAGCCTTGGAAAGATTGAGGAGAATGGACAAAGAAGTGGCAGGTGGAATACGGTGAAGGGAAGTGCAGACTTGCTGGGCTAATGATGTCATCTGGAAATTCACTAACCCATATTTTCACATCCTTACCCAAGTCATTCATAAAAATCACCAAGATCCCTGTGGAACACACGGGGCAGATTGTGTTCCATCAAACACTGCCCTTCGCATTTTCTGCACAAGCCAATTTTCAATCCATACAGTCAGCTTTCTCTGAAGCCATTACTTCTGATTTTCTGAATTACCCTACCATGGAACACCTTGTCAAGGTCCTTACTAAAATATACGTACATCACACCCACTGCTCTGCCTTCATCAATGTTTGTCACATCCTCAAATAATTCAATCAGGCATGTGAGGCACATACAAATTTTATACTCTCAAATGTCACTTTTGAAGGCCTCCCACTTAACAAGTACACATTTGCCAGAAAACAGCCTGTCCCAATCCTCACTTGCCAGATCCTTTCTGATATCATTAAAACTGGTTTTTCATCAATTTAGAAATCTCAACCCACGAATCAGAACTATCTTTTATCTTTGATCATTATAATCAATAGATGTAAAGTATTTCCCTAGTCAGGGAAAATGTCTAAAGTAAAGATTTCCATTATGAAAGTCACTGCCCAGTTTCTATCAACTGATTAACAATAACTAAATAAAACTTCTTTTGTCTGTCAGGAATGATGCGTCCATTGCAGTCTCAGGATCCTAGTGGCTGTTCCATATTTACTTTGGAACTAATGACATTATAATCACTAGATGCAAAGTGTTTCCCTGCACAAACTTTTGTCACCTACTCTGTAGCAGATCAAGTATTGCACACTCCCTCATTGGACTTCTACATTTTAATTGAGAAGAATTTCCTGAACACATGTGACAAATTTTATTTCATCTACTCATTTTACAAAATGAAAGCCCCTGTCACTACATGGAAAGTTAGGAATCACCTAGTATAACAACCTTATGCTTCTTGCAACAGTCTGCAATCTCTGCATATTTGTTCCTTGAAATCCTACGGCCTGTTGGGTTGTCTGTAAAGTGGCCCCATTAATGAGGTCAGACCTTTCTTGTTTGTCAGTTCCCCCTATAATGGCTCACTAGTCAAGTTCTACAGTCTGTCCTGACAGAGCACTGCCATGACATTTTCCCTGACTATTAATGACACCCCTCCTCCTTTAATCCCACGTGCTCCATGAACGGAACCTGAACCCCGGAATATTGAACTGCCAGTTCTGCCCTTCCTGCAGGCCAATTCTCACTAGTGGCTGCAATGTCATAATTCCAGGTTGATCCATGCTCTGAGCTTACCTGCCTGTCTACAACTGAAATACACACAGCTCAGGACACCAGTTGCATCATGCTCAACATTTTGATTCCTGACTTTGTCTGTGGGCTTACCAATATCTGTCTCCACAACCTCTCCACTAACTGTTCTGGCACTCTGGTTTCCATCCCCCTGAAACTCTAGTTTAAACCTTCATACTAGGATATTAGTGCCCCTCCAGTTCAGGTGTAAACTGTCCATTCTGTACAGGTTACAGGTCCCCCCTTATCTGGAGGAGAGCCAAATGATCCAAATATTTTATGTCCTCTCTACTACATCAACTCCTCAGCCACATGTTCAACTGTACAACCTTCCTAGTTCTTCCCTCACTAGCACATGGCACAGGTAACAATTCTGAGGTCACAACCATGAAGGTCCTGCCCTTTAAGCTCCCACCTAATGTCCTGAACTCTCTGTGCAGAACCTCATCAATTGTCCCAGCCAAGTCATTGGTACTTACGTGGACCACATTGTCTGAGTGTTCACCCTCCCACTTAAGAATGCTGAGGACTCAACCCAAGATATTCCAGACCCTGGCACCCAGGAGGCAATGTACCATCCTGGAATCTTGTTATCGCCAACAGAGCCTCCTACCCATTCCCTTAACTAATAAATCCCCTTTTACCACAGCACACCTCTTCTCCCCTTTTCCCTTTTGAGGTAGTCTCAATACCATAGACCGAACTGCTGAGATTTTCCTCTGTTAGGCCATCGCCCCCAAACAATATTCAAATTAATAAACTGTTGTTGAGCTAGATGGCCACAGGGGTACCCTGCATTTGTTCCTAACTCATTTTCCCTTCCTAACTCTTACCCAGTTTCCTGTGCCAAGCACTTTGGTTATAACTACATCTCTATATGTCCCATCTATCACGCCTTCAGCCTCCCAAAAATCTGTCGTTCACCCAGTTCCAGCTCGAACTCGGTAACACAGATTTTTAGAGGCTGCAGCTGGATACACTTCACACAGTTGTCGTAGTCAGGGACACTGGAGATCTCCCTGCTTTCTCACATCCTGCAAGATAAGCATTCAACAACCTGCCTGGTATCTCTACTGTTCTAACTGAGCAGATGTAAAGAAGGGAAGGAAAAAAAAACTTTACCTAGAGCTTTGTATTTTTGCCTTCTCTGATTAAAGCCTCTCTTCACTGAAGCCTTGAAGATTTCTCTAACTCTGTCCACTCCAAAGACGACTGCTGCACATGCTTCTGCATTCTTTTAATTTGCTCTTGCTAATCAAACCCAGACACTGATCGGTCACTGGTCAGAGCTCAAATAAGCTGCGGTGATCCACTGCTGCCTTTTTCTACTTGGTCAGTGGACCTGGTTGAAATCTCTTCCTCTCAAACTTCTGATGTACGAATCGTCACTGGTCAATATTCCCAAATGCTAAATGGTCGCTGGTCAGAGCTCCAAGATAGAGGTAACATATCAATTGTCAATGAGACTGAACCAGATTGACAAGGGGCAACAAATATTTTTGTTGACTTTAGTGTTTTGGATAATCCATCGATGAACAATGGTGGGAATAAAAATGATTTTAATAGTGTTATTGGGGAAAGCATCTATCTTTTGACATGTAATCGATGAAGGTGCTTTGGACATCTACGACATCTTTCAAATTGATGGACAGTCTTTACATTGGACACTCTGATGACAAAATTTAAGGAGTATTTTGTCCCAAGTAAAAACATCACATTCGAATGAGAAGTTATTTTCCTGTGAACAGAAGCAAGGTGTCAGCTTTGACCAATACTTAGCTGAGCTTCCCACACTGAGTAAGTCCCGTGAGTTTGGAGAGTTGAGAGACTCACTAGTTGGAGACAAAATAGTTTGTGGAATGGCAGATGATGTTCTCAGAGAAAGCTTGCTCCGTGACAAAGATTTGATGCTGGAAAAAGCCATGAGTATGTGTAGGGCGGTGGAGACCATGAGCACGAGCTAAGGAGCTACTCAGTGCAGAAAAAAACTGCAAGATGTGGAAACGGAGGGGCACAGCACAAGACATTTCAGTTGGAACTAATGCAAAGACCCACTGATCATATAGATGTAGAGACAGAGAAATGATGTTTAGCAGGAAAGGAAATTAGGTTAATGCATGAAACTTCTCCTTGTCATTTATACTACAGGTAAATCCAAAAAAGGAGAGGTATTGGACTCACGTGCTTGCTGATAGCTGCAGGTTAGCGTTGATCTGGAAATATGGAGGAATCTACCTGGATACTGACATTATATCACTGAGGTCTATACCGTTTGCGAACTTTACATGTCCGGAGAGCCCAGGAACTCTCAATAATGCAGCACTCGGTTTCCATTATAAGCACCATACCTTTTTGTGGAATTGCATGGAAGATTTTGTGGCCCGTTATAATGGAGATCTTTGGGGTCAACAGGGTCCTCGACTGATTACCCGTATGCTGAAGAGATGGTGCAACATTAATAATCTAGCCACCTTCATTGGCAAGGAGTGCAATGGCATCTCTATATGGATCACAAATCGTTTCTATCCAATCCCATATCAAGCATGGGGGAGGTATTATGTTCACTGGGAAAAAGAGCATATAGAACGGGCCTTTTCAGATTCGTATGGTGTGCATGTCTGGAACTTTATGAATAAACAGAAGAAAAGCAAAGTTGTTGCTGGAAGTGGATCATTACTTGAACATTTTTTCCAGTTACATTGTCCAACTACATACAAAAACTTAATTCAATCCAGCAATAGCAGATCCTGATTTAAGACCTGATATTGCACAATGAGTGACATAATTAACTTGGCAGATTTTCCAAACTTGACAGATTGTCCGAATAGCAGTTTGTGTGCAGTGTATGAAAATAATGGGTAATTCAAAGTTCTCTACACCATCTGGTCAGAAGTACTGATTGCAGTGAAAGTCTCAGTGACATTGATGAAGATTACTTATATATTGTCGACCTGCTTGAAAACCAGTGTGAGTTTCTGTAGAACATCTGTTTATTTTTACTACAGGTTGTAATTTTTGATTAATGTAACTTCTAAATTTAATTTGTAACATTATTGTACAATTTAATTGCCATACAAGCATTAGTCATCTCCTACGGCCTCTGGTGGATCTTCCAGTAATATCTGTCTTCCTTGTTCACCTCCATGTTTCCTCAAGGCCTAGTTGGATCAGGGTGTCACATTATATCATACCTTGTTGATTTAGAGCATAGAACATTGAAATAAAACTATAGAACACAATTTAGGCCATTTGGCCCAAATGTTGTTTCAATCATTTAACCTTCTTGAAGAACAATTTAACCCTTCTCTCTCACATAGTCCTTCATTTTTCTTTCCTCCATGTGCCTATCTAAGAATCTCTTAAATGCCCATAATGTATCTGCCTCTACCAACAGATCTCCAGTGTGTTCAATGCATCTGCCACTTTCTATATAGAAAACATGTCTCTGACTTTCCCCCAATATATTAAAGAAATGGCCCCTTGTACTGGCCATGTCCACCCTGAGCAAAAGTCTCCGAATGTCTACTTGATCTATTCCTCTTAACTTCTTGTCTAACTCTATCAAGTCACCTCTCTTTCTCTATCTGTTTAAAAAAAAGACTTAACTCACTCAACCTATCCTCATAAGACATCTTTTCTAATTCTGGCATCATTGTGGTAAATCTCCCCTCCACTCTCCCTAAAGCTTTCATGTCCTTCTGATAATGCAGCGAGCAGGAATGAACACAATACTCCAAGTGCTGGCAAAACAGACCTTAATAGACCTGCAACATTACCTCCTGGCTTTTGAAATCAACCCCTGAACAATGAAGACCGACACACCATACGCCTTCTTAAAAACCCAAGTTCCTTTTGTCCTTCCTTACTGTCAGGAATCCTATCATTAATGCTGTGTTCTGCTTTTCAAGTTTGTCCTTCCAAAATGAATGACTTCACACAGTTGCCAGTGATGAGTGGTGGTATGTAAGAGTTGGATTTGGAACTGCTAGCTTTGAATTAATGTTTTGATCAACTGGATTATGTAAATGAAGGGTTTGTTGCCAAGTTTGTGTCAGGAAGCTGTTGAGGAAGCAGAAGCCTTGGATAGATTGATAGATTGAGGAGAAGGGACAAAGAAGTGGCAGATGGAATACAGTGAAGGGAAGTGATAACTTGAAGAGCTCAGGGTGTCATTGAAAACTCACTAACCCACACTTTCCAATCCTTACCCAAGTCATTCATAAAAATCACCAAGATCCCTGTGGAGCACACTGGGCAGATTGTGCTCCATCAAACACTGCCCTTCGCATTCTGTGCACAAGCCAATTTTCAATCCACACAGTCAGCTTTCTCTGGAGCCATTACTTCTGATTTTCTGAATGAGCCTACCATGGAACACTTCGTCAAAGTCCTTACTAAAATCTATATACATCACATCCACTGCTCTGTCTTCATCAATGTTTTGTCACATCCTCAAATAATTCATTCAGGCTTGTGAGGCACATACAAACCTTATACTCTCAAATGTTACTTTTGAAGGCCTTCCACTTAACAAGTACACATTTGCCAAAAAAACAGCCTGTCCTAATCCTCACTTGCAGATCTTTTCTGATATCATCAAAACTGGCTTTTCGTCAATTTAGAAATTTCAACCCACTGATCAGAATTATCTTTTTCCGTTGTTACTTTGATCATTATGATCACTAGATGTAAAGTGTTTCCCTGCACAAACTTCTGTCACCTGCCCTGTCTCATCCTTGATCTGTGGATCAAGTATCACACAGACTCTCTCACTGGGCTTTCTACATACTAATTAAGGAAACTTTCCTGAACACATTTGACACACTCTATCCCATCTAGTCCTTTTACAGTATGGGGGACTCAGTCAGTACACGGCAAGATAGAATCTATCCTGGCTGAGCACTGCCGTGACATTTTGCTGACTATTAACACCACCTCTCATCCTTTAATCCATCTGACCCCTCTCTGTCACACCTAAAGCAATGGAACCCTGGAATATTGAACTGCGAGTCCTGTCCCTCCTAAACCAAATCTCACAATGGCTACAATATCATAATTCCATGTGTTGATCCACACCCTGAGATCTTCTGCCTTTCCTACAAAATGTCTTCCATTGAAATCTATGCAGCTCTGGACTTTATTTCCTGATATCTTAACAACATCTGTCTCCATAAGCGCTCAACTATATACCCTGGCATTCTAGTTCATCCATCCATGCCGCACTAGCAAACCTTCCTGCTTGGATATTAGTCCCCCTCCAGTTCAGATGACAAATGTCTCTTCTTACAGGACCCAGCTTCCCTGGAAGAGAGTCCAATGATCTAAAAAAACTCACGCCATCCCTCTAACACCAACTGCTTAGACATGTGTCAAATTGTGTAATATTCCTTTTACTGGCCTCACAAGCACATGGCACAGGGGACATCCCTGAAAACACAAACCTGGAGATCCTGCCCTTTAACTTAGGACATAACTCCCTGAAATCAAAAAGGAGGATATCTTGTTGGTCTCAGACCACAGCACCCAGCTGGCAACATAGAAACATAGAAAACCTTCGGTACAGTACAGACCCTTCGGCCCACAAAGCTGTGCTGAACATGTCCTTACCTGAGAAGCTACCTAGTGTTACCCATAGCCCTCTATTTTTTTGACCTCCATATACCTGACAGGAATCTCTTAAAAGACACTAACCTATCTGCCTCCACCACAGTCACCAGCAGCCCATTCCACGCACTCTCCATTCTCCGTGTAAAAACCTTACCCCAATATCTCCTCTGTACCTACTTCCAAGCACTTTAAAACTGTGTCCTTTTGTGCTAACCATTTCAGCCTTGGGAAAAGATCTCTGACTATCCCCACAATCAATGCCTCTCATCATCTTTCTTTCTTTATTAATCTGTATATTGGTTTAAAAGGAACATAAATACAAACAAGAGGAGAATTATCTCAAATATATATATCAATAACAATACAAACAGATATTGAAATAGTCATTATCAAAGTCATACATAGTGTTAAGCTAGCATATAATATATAATAAAAAAAGAAAACAGCAATTCTCCTCATCAGTTCATGAAGAGGAAAGAAAAAAACTTTGAATTTTAAATGAAAAAAGACCACTACACTACACAAAAAAAAGGAAAAGAAAGGGACTGGGCAGTCCATTCTGATGATACGACCAAAAAAAAAGAAAAACTTTCTGATCAAATATTAAACTTTGAAAAAAACATTGGAAGAGTAATAAATCACATTAAATAAAAATATCGAATAAAAGAATGCCAGATTTGATCAAATTTAATGGATGTATCAAATGTCCGACTTCTTATTTCCTCTAAACTTAAGCAGTACATAATGGAGGAAAGCCAATAAAAGACAGTAGGTGGATTAGAATCCTTCCACTTCAGTAAAATGGCTCTCCTAGCCAATAAAGTTGAAAAGGCTATCATACGTTGAGCAGAAACAGGAATATTTCCTGGTTTCGGTGGGGTAATCACAAATATTGCCATAAGTAAATTAGGTTGTAGGTCCAGATCCAAGACTTTTGATGATGATTTAAAAACATCTCTCCAAAAATGGTCTAGCTTTATACAAGACCAAACCATATGAGTTAAAGTGGCCACCTCAATATTACATCTGTCACAGATAGGATTGATGTTGCAAAAAATACGTGCTAGTTTATCCTTTGACATACGGGCCCGATTTACTAGCTTGAACTGTATCAAGGAATAAGGGGCACAAATAGATGAGTTATTAACCAAATGAAGAATTTTACTCCATTGATTATCTGGAAATGACCCTTAAACTTCCAATTCCCAAGCACGTTTCATTTTATTGTTAGATATCATTCATAAATTCAATATCCATTTATAAATTATAACTATCAACCCTTTTGGAAGTGGTTTAAGCTGAAAAAGAGCATCTGTCATATTAGGTAGATAAGCAGAAGGGTTAATTTGGCAGCAAACCACGTAAAAAATTCCTCATTTGTAAATATCTAAAGAAGTGTGCATTAGGTAAACCGTATTTAAGAACTAACTGAAAAAAGACATTAAACGGTCCCTTAAAAACAAATCTGAAAAAAATTGTTAGTCCCTTGGTTTTCCAAATTAAAAAGGTCTTGCCCAAAGTTGCTGGTTTAAAAAAATAATTAAAATGGATATTACTAGAAAGAACAAAATTATTTAACTCAAAAAATCTATGAAACTGAAACCAAATTCTTAAAGTAAATTCTTAAAGGATTAAAGTCTTGTCAAATAATCTTAGAAAACAAAAAGGGAATAGGAGCTCCCAGTAAAGAGGCCAAAGAGAACCCCTTCACCGAGTTTTCCTCCAAATCCAACCACAAAGGACATTCATGTATGTCTGAGTAATGAATCCAAAAAGTAATATATCAAATATTAATTGCCCAATAATACATTCTAAAATTTGGCAAAGCCATACCACCATCCTTTTCTGTAATAAAGGTTTACTCAATCTAGGTTTTTTATTATTCCAAATATAAGATAAGGTTATCGAATCTATTCTATCAAAATATGTTTTAGGAACAAAGGTAGGAACTGTCTGAAATATATGTAAGAATTTTGGTAGAACTATCATTTTAATAACATTAATTCGACCTATTAATGATGAAGTCATAGGTGACAATTTAGAAAGCATTTGTTGGGTGTAATCAATTAATGGGAGAAAATTATATTTATTTGGGTCCTTAAAAATTTTTGTAATTTTAATACCAAGATAAGTGAAAGTAATTTTTAGCAAAACTAAAATGTACTTGATGATATCGATCCGAGTAATTATTAATGGAAAATAACTTACTTTTATATAAATTTAATTTATATCCTGGAAAACTACTGAATTCAGAAAATATAGATAGCATAGAAGGAATAGTGGTGTGTGGCCAAATGGTTAGGGCGTTGGGCTCACGATCTGAAGGTCGTGGGTTCGAGTCTTGGCCAAGGCAGCGTGTTGTGTCTTTGAGCAAGGCACTTAACCACACACTGCTCCATTCCACCCAGGTGAAAATGGGTATTGGCAAATGCTGGGGGTTAACCTCGTGATCCTATCCAGGGGGGGAATTTTGTACTTTCTGTTGCTTCACGCCACTGAAACCGGCATAAGCACCAAACCACAAGGCTTGGGACAGACTTTACTAAAAAATAAAAGGAAGAGATTTTCTAGGATCTGAAATATAAACTAACAGGTCATCTGCATACAACGAAACCTTGTGTACTTAGTTCCCTCTCTTAATACCCTGAACAGTATTAGAATCTCTAAGAGCAATAGCAAGGGGCTGTAAAGCCAAGTTAAATACTAAAGGGCTAAGAGGACATCCCTGCCAAATATCTCTGTATCATGTAAAGTAAGGAGATTTTTTATTATTAGTTATAACCGCAGCCATAGGAGCTTGATAGATCAATTTGATCCAGGAAATAAATCCCGGACCAAAATTAAATCTTTCCGAAACCCCAAATAAGTAAAACCACTCCACCCTATCAAAAGCTTTCTCCGCATCAAGAGAAACAACACATTCAGATTCTTTAGTTGGAGAGGAGTGAATAATGTTTAACAATCTTTGAATGTTAAAATGTGAATACCTATTTTAATAAATCCATTTTGATCATTGGAAATAACACTAGGTAAGATACTCTCAAATCTAATAGCCAAAATCTTAGAAAGAATTTTAAAATCCACCTTCAGTGAAGAGATTGGTCTATAGGAAATGCATTCAGATAAATCATTTTCTTTTTTAGGAATTAGTGAGATTGATGCTTCATAAAAAGTTTTCGGGAGATTCCCAGAGGATATAGAATCAGTGAAAATTTGACATAAATAAGGTGTAAGTGTTTAGTGAAAGTCTTATCAAATTCCACTGTATATCCATCCAGTCCCAGAGCCTTGACTGGTTGGGAAGAGGATATATCCCTTGCTATTTCCTCTTGTTTAATAGGTGCATCTAATGTGTTCATATCTTTGATAGAAATTTTAGGTATATTCAATTTTTGCAAAAATCTATTCATAAAAGTAACATTTTCTGAAAATTCAGATTTATAAAGGTTAGAGTAGAAATCCATAAATACCTTATTAATTTCATAAAGATCTACCGTTTCGGTTCTATCAGGTCTTCAAATTTTCAAGATCTGTCTTCTAGCCATAGTTGCTTTTAATTGACCAGCCAATAATTTGCCTGACCTGTCCCCATGTACATAAAATTGGCTTTTAGATTTCAGAAGTTGCTGCTCAATGGGAAAAGTCAAAAGCAAATCATGCTGTGTTTGGAGTTCCACCCTTTCCTTATAGAGATCTTCACCAGTCTTTACTTTATAAACTTTGTCTATTTCTTTAATCCTATTAGCAATCACTAAAAGTTCTGCCTTAGTTTTCCTTCTTAAACCTATTGAGTATGAAATTACTTGTCCCCTAAGAAAAGATTTCATCGTGTCCCAAATAACTAAATTTGACATTTCCTCGGTTGCATTTAATTCAAAAAATAGAGAAATTTCCTCTTTCATAAAACTTACAAAGGTTGAATCTTGTAGCAATGTAGCATTAAGTCTCCACTAAGGTACCTTCAGTATATTATCAGAAAACTTCAAAGTTAATTTCATGATCCGACAACGCAATGACATCGTACGCACGATCAGCAACAGAGGGCATCAAACACGTGTCCAACAAAAAATAATCAATTCTTGAGTATTTATGGTATACAAGTGAAAAAAAAGAAAAATCCTTAGCTTTAGGGTACATAAATGTCCACATATCGACTAGACCGTATTCTATTAAAAATGAATTAATACAAGTCACAGCTTTATTAGGAAGCGATATATTGGTGGACGATTTGTCAATCAACTTATATTCATTTAAAATCTGCAACAGAAAATAGATTCTTAAAAAATTCAGGGCTATCTATATTAGGTACATAAACACACTCCAAAGTTACCTTTTGTCCACATAACAGATCAGTGACAATTAAATCAGGTACCATGCTGGAGGGAGACGAATGTTCAAAAAATGTAGTAGGGATAGTCCAGGTAATTATAGACCAGTAAGCCTTACATCTGTGGTGGAAAAGCTGTTGGAAAAGATTCTTAGAGATAGGATCTACGGGCATTTAGAGAATCATGATCTGATCAGGGACAGTCAGCATGGCTTTCTGAAGGGCAGATCGTGTCTAACAAGCCTGATAGAGTTCTCTGAGGAGGTGACCAGGCATATAGGTGAGGGTAGTGCACTGGATGTCATCTATATGGATTTTAGTAAGGCATTTGACAAGGTTCCACACAGTAGGCTTATTCAGAAAGTTAGAAGGCATAGGATCCAGGGAAGTTTGGCCAGGTGGATTCAGAATTAGCTTGCTTGCAGAATGCAGAGGGTTGTGATGGAGGGAGTACATTCAGATTGGAGGATTGTGACTAGTGATGTCCCACAAGGATCTGTTCTGGGACTTCTATTTCTCATTATTTTTATTAACGACCTGGACGTGGGGTTAGAAGTGTGGGTTGGCAAGTTTGCAGACGACACAAAGGTTGGCGGTGTTGTAGATAGTGTAGAGGATTGCCGAAGATTGCAGAGAGACATTGATAGGATGCAGAAGTGGACTGAGAAGTGGCAGATGGAGTTCAACCCGGAGAAGTGTGATTTGGTACACTTGGAAGGACGAACTCCAAGGCAGAGTACAAAGTAAATAGCAGGATACTTGGTAGTGTGGAGGAGCAGAGGGATCTCGGGGTACATGTCCACAGATCCCTGAAAGTTGCCTCACAGGTAGATAGGGTAGTTAAGAAAGCTTATGGGGTGTTAGCTTTCATAAGTTGAGGGATAGAGTTTAAGAGTTGTGATGTAATGATGCAGTTCGATAAAACTCTGGTTAGGCCACACTTGGAATACTGTGTCCAGTTCTGGTCGCCTCACTATAGGAAGGTTGTGGAAGCATTGGAAAGGGTACAGAGGAGATTTACCAGGATGCTGTCTGGTTTAGAGAGTATGTATTATGATCAGAGATTAAGGGAGCTAGGGCTTTACTCTTTGGAGAGAAGGAGGATGAGAGGAGACATGATAGAGGTGTACAAGATAATAAGAGGAATAGGTAGAGTGGATAACCAGTGCCTCTTCCCCAGGGCACCACTGCTTAATACAAGAGGATATGGCTTTAAGGTAAGGGGTGGCAAGCTGAAGGGGGATATTAGAGGAAGGTTTTTTACTCAGAGAGTGGTTGGTGCGTGGAATGCACTACCTCAGTCAGTGGTGGAGGCAGATACACTTGTGAAGTTTAAGAGACTACTAGACAGGTATATGGAGGAATTTAAGGTGGGGGCTTATATGGGAGGCAGGGTTTGAGGGTCAGCACAACATTGTGGGCCGAAGGGCCTGTAATGTGCTGTACTATTCTATGTTCTATGTTCTATGTTCTAAATGTACAAAAGGGATTTTAGAATTAATAAAAATAGATACCCCTCTTATTTTATTTACTGATAAAGAATGAAATAAGGGTCCCTTCCAAAATTAAAAGGAACGATTTTCATCCTGCCTACGGATATGAGTCTCCTGCATAAAAATAATATCGGCATGAAGTGTTTTTAATTTCTTAAAAATCTTTCTGCACTTAATAGGTTGCTTCATACCATTCAGATTCCATGATATTATATTAATTTTATTAAAATCCATATTTAAAATTTAATTTAAAATTTTTATAAAGTAAGCTAATGCGCAGGCGTTAACTAAATCCAAAGAAAGGACAAAGCATGACTCGATTAGAAAGAAAAACAAGATAATTGACAAAAAAAACTCACAGGACTGCCCAGTTGGAAAGAAAAAACTAATCTTTTAGACCCACCTTCCTCCCCCAAAGGCCCGGAAATTGTCCAATAGATAGATGGCATGCTGCTCTAATGACCCTTGACCCCTGTCTGCAGTTAGCAGCCTTTGCTTACAAAGTAATACATTGCCACCACTAGGAAGACATAACGAAAGGTACATAAGTAACAAATTCCAAATATTTTCATATTATGTCTAACAATAGTTAACACCGAACTAACGACGGCTATCTTAGATTTATTTAAAATACATAACCATGTATTCAAAAAAGATAAATCCATCCAACTAATAAACTACAACTAATGTTAAAGACTGACAAATCAAAGAAAGAATACGTATTTATACGTATATTAAGTCCAAAACTATATTAGCTATTAAAGCAAACAACAACGGATCTGAGTAAATCAGCTAACTCCATATCTGGGCATTCATAAAACATAGAGTGGACTTTCATCAAAGCCGGTACAAACAGCTCCCAGCTAAGGATTAACTATTCAAATTGCTTATGAAATGGACTTAAACTCCTTTATAAATTTCCGACCATCTTCTGGGGAGTCAATCCGTTTTGAATGAGAATTTGGTGAAGTAATTATCAGACGAGCCGGATAACACAGAGAGGGACGACAGTTAATCTTATAGAGTTCAGCCATGATTTCCCAATGTTTAATTCTTTCAGCATAAATCTCTGTGGTAAAATCTTCAACTATACGAATCTTTGCTCCGTCATAAATTAGCTTATCCCTTTTCCTCGCATCCCGAAGAATAGCTTCTTTAGTTGTAAAATAATGCAGACATACTATAAAAAGGACAAGGTTTCATTTCAGCTGAAAGCTTGGGACGTCGAATTCAGTGAGCTCTGTCCAGTAGCGGACAGGCTTCAAGAATCTCACTAAAATGTGAATATAACATGTTCGAAAAGAACTTTATTGGCTCACCGGTTTCCGTATTTTCAGGCAAACCCAGTAAACGTAATTCATCCTGTGACGCAAACAACAGGAACTCTGCAGATGCTGAAAATTCAAGCAACACACATCAAAGTTGCTGGTGAACGCAGCAGGCCAGGCAGCATCTCCAGGAAGAGGTACAGTCGACGTTTCAGGCCGAGACCCTTCGTCAGGACTAACTGAAGGAAGAGTTAGTAAGAGATTTGAAAGTGGGACGGGGAGGGGGAGATCCAAAATGATAGGAGAAGACAGGAGGGGGAGGGATGCAGCCAAGAACTGGACAGGTGATTGGCAAAGAGGATACGAGAGGATCATGGGACAGGAGGTCCGGGAAGAAAGACAAGGGGGGGCGGGGAACCAGAGGATGGGCAAGGGGTATAGTCAGAGGAACAGAGGGAGAAAAAGGAGAGTGAGAGAAAGAATGTGTGTATAAAAATAAATAACAGATGGGGTATGAGGGGGAGGTGGGGCATTAGCAGAAGTTAGAGAAGTCGATGTTCATGCCATCAGGTTGGAGGCTACCCAGATGGAATATAAGTGTTGTTCCTCCAACCTGAGTGTGGCTTCATCTTTACAGTAGAGGAGGCCGTGGATAGACATGTCAGAATGGGAATGGGATGTGGAATTAAAATGTGTGGCCACTGGGAGATCCTGCTTTCTCTGGCGGACAGAGCGTAGATGTTCAGCAAAGCGGTCTCCCAGTCTGCATCGGATCTGGCCAATATATAGAAGGCCACATCGGGAGCACCGGATGCAGTATTTCACCCCAGCCGACTCACAGGTGAAGTGTCGCCTCACCTGGAAGGACTGTCTGGGGCCCTGAATGGTGGTAAGGGAGGAAGTGTAAGGGCATGTGTAGCACTTGTTCCGCTTACAAGGATAAGTGCCAGGAGGGAGATGAGTGGGGAGGGATGGGGGGGACGAATGGACAAGGGAGTCGTGTAGGGAGCGATCCCTGCGGAAAGCAGAGAGCGGCGGGGAGGGAAAGACGTGCTTAGCAGTGGGATCCCGTTGGAGGTGGCGGAAGTTACGGAGAATAATATGTTGGACCCGGAGGTTGGTGGGGTGGTAGGTGAGGACCAGGGGAACCCAATTCCTAGTGGGGTGGCAGGAGGATGGAGTGAGAGCAGATGTACGTGAAATGGGGGAGATGATAAGAGCAGAGTTGATAGTGGAGGAAGGGAAGCCCCTTTCTTTAAAAAAGGAGGACATCTCCCTCGTAGCCTCATGAAGGGTCTCGGCCTGAAACGTCGACTGTACCTTTTCCTAGAGATGCTGCCTGGCCTGCTGCGTTCACCAGCAACTTTGATGTTCATCCTGTGACGTCTGCTTTCCAGATCTATCGTTTTCTTCTTAATTCCTGATAACACCAAAGTAAACTCATTAATTTTCTTTTCCATGGAAGATAGCTTCAGTTCTTGTTCTTTAATAGTTTGACTCATTGACTCCTGTTCTCTTTCAATTCTATGAGTGCTCTGTTTAAGCATCTGATATTTATCTTCCAGATTCTTCAAAGATGCCTGAACAGCAAAAAGCGTTTCTTCAAGCTTTTCATTAGCGTACGTCAGCTTATCGATTTTGTTGTCCCCCATACCGATCTTAGCATCTATGGCTTCTATTAAAGACAGCATTCTTTCTGAAGTAGAGGCTTCCTCTGATTTCTTTGTTTGTTCAGCTTCGGGAAGACTTTTGCCACCTCTTAATTCAATTCCAAATCGAGGATCAGCCATCGTAATTGAATCATAAATCCTTCAGCAAAAGTAATAAATCTTCAAAGCTGCTATATACATGATTAATTCCATTTTGCTTGGTCCACCCGTAGCTTGCAAGCCTTATCCAACAAGTGTGATCTGTGTTCTGTCTACTCTTACAAGAAAATATCCTCTGTCATCTCCCATCATTTGTAGGATCAATGGCACAGCAACCCAGAGTGTTGTTCAGCTTATCAACTTTGTTCTCAGGGGAAAATGGAGCATGGCCAGGTCTAATTTGTTAATTTCTGGAGCGGTACATTCTGTTAGTGAGAGGTGCCAATGGGTGTTTCATATCATACACCTTAATCTACAATCAAGGTCTCCATGTCTCCCCAGTTGCATCTTTTAAACAAACATGTTAGAGCTGTAAATAAACCCTCATATGTCGTTTCCAAAGGAGACCCAATCATTTCCAATCAATCCCCTGGCCTATTATCTGCTCTCCAAAACAGGGAACAGTGGCATATTTTCATACAGAAATTGGTGTTCTCTGTATGTAATCTGTTCTTCTCTGTCGTATTTCAACAACTCTCTTAACTCCAGCAGGTTGAAGAACTGAAGCCGCAAAAAAGCAAATCAAAACCACCTAAACATTAGTCCCCCTACCTACACAATATCCATATCCCTCCATTTTCTTTACACCCATTGCCTATCCAAGCATCTCTTAAAAGCCTTTAATGTATTTGCCTCTACCACTATACCAGGCATCCACCACTCTCCGAGTAAAAGATTTACTCCTCAAATTCCCTTTGAACCTACCCCCTCTCACCTTCAGTTGCATGCTGTTTGGTAATAGAACATTTCCACCCTGGGAAACAGATATTGGGAAACATCTCAATGGATGGGCAAATGAGTGAAGCTTTTCCCTTTTGTTCAGGTGTCTAATGGTTGAGGCAGAATGGCCTGTTCCAGTACTGTATCTTCTATGTTCTATCTTCTCATTCAACTCAGTACAGTATTCTTTCCTTTGGAGTTGTAAAGCACCTGCTTTACCGTACGGTTCTTTCTCTCCAGTTCCTGAGCTCTGTGGCTGAAGGGGAATTTGGTCCTCCTGTCTGACTCCCAACAGTTAACAAGTTTCTTTCATTATCTTACAGGGAAATGTGTTCTATTCTCACTGTCAATCTGCACCAGCATGGCCCACCTGGGGATAATCTCACTCACTAATATTTTTACAGCTCTGTTCATGGAAAAGTCACACATTATGAAAGCACTGCCCAGTTTCTATCAACTGATTAAAAATAACTAAATAAAACTTCTCATGTCTGTCAGGAATGATGAGTCCATTGAAGTCTCGGGATCCTAGTGGCTGTTCCATATTTACTTTGGAACTAATGGCATTATAATCACTAGATGCAAAATGTTTCCCTGCACAAACTTCTGTCACCTACTCTGTAGCAGATCAAGTATTGTACACTCCCTCATTGGACTTCTACATTTTAATTGAGAAGAATTTCCTGAACACGTGACAATTTTATCTCATCTACTCCTTTTACAAAATGGGAGCCCCTGTCAATACATGGAAAGTTAGAATCACCTAGTATAACAACCTTATGTTTCTTGCAGCAGTCGGCAATCTCACGGACTGTTGGGTTGTCTATAAAATGGCCCCATTACTGTGGTCATACCTTTATTATTTCTCAGTTCCCCCTATAACGCTTCACTACTCGAGTTCTCCAGACTGTCCTGACGGAGCACTGCAATGACATTTTCCCTGACTGGTAACAACACACTGGCTCCTTTAATTCCACTCGTTCTGTCACGTCTATAACAACAGAACTGGAACCCCATAATATTGAACTGCCAGTTCTGCCCTTCCTGCAACCGATTCTCACCAGTGGCCGCAATGTCATAATTCCAGGTTGATCCATGCTCTTAGCTTACCCATCTGTTCTACGATTGAAATATACACAGCTCAGGACACCAGTTGCACCATGCTCAACTTTTCGATTCCTGACTTTGTCTATGGTCTTCTCAACATCTGTCTCCACAACCTCTCCACTAACTGTTCTGACACTCTGGTTCCCATCCCCCTGAAACTCTAGTTTAAACCATCCTGCTAGGATATTAGTCTGCCTCCAGTTCAGGTGGAAATTGTCCATTCTCTACAGGTTCCACCTTCCCTGGAAGAGAGCCGAATGATCCAAAACTTTTATGCCCTTTCTACTACATCAAGTCCTTAGCCACATGTTAAACTGTACAATCTTCCTAGTTCTAGCCTCACTAGCTCGTGGCACAGGTAGCAATTCTGAGATCACAACCATGGAGGTGCTGCCCTTTAAGCTAGCACCTAATGCCCTGAACTCTCTGCGCAGAACCTTGTCAATCATCCCAGTCATATCATTGGTACCTATGTGGACCACATTGTCTGGGTGTTCACCCTCCCACTTTAGAATACTGAGGACTCCACCCAAGATATTCCGGCCCCTGGCACCCGAGAGGCAACATACCATCCTGGAATCTCGTTCTTACCAACAAAGCCTCCTATCCGTTCTCTTATCTAATGAATCCCCTCTGACCACAGCATGAATATCTGTTATTTGTCAAGTAGGAGGCCGTGCACAATTCTGATTTGATGGAGGCAGATGTGACAGCACGGAGGAACATCTGGTAAAACTTCTGAAATGCCTGTTTCGCTGCCGCTGCTACTGTGTGATCCAGAATCTCCGGAGAGGAAGGCCCCGAATCCTCGGCTTTGCCTGTTGCTTGGCGGCCGGGGCTGGGGTTGAAGCGCTCGGCAGAGATGGTGCTCGGTGCTCGGTGTTGGAGGGCTGGACGGAGGCTCGAAGTTTTTGGACGGACTCAGAGTTGGACTGTGGTCGGGTGCTTCCAGAGTGCTGCATCGGCAAGTTTGTGGCGCTGGAAGTTCATGGCAGGGAGAGTTTCTCCCTTCTACCGTCTGCGTGAGATGTTGGGGCTATTGGGACTTTGAGACTTTTTTTTACTGTGCCCCTGGTCTGCTCTTATCAAATTACGGTATTGCTTTGCACTGTTGTAACTATATGTTATAATTATGTGGATTTTGTCAGTTTTAGTCTTGGTCTGTCTTGTGTTTCTGTGATATCATACTGGAGGAACATTGTATCATTTTTTAATGCATGCATTTTTAAATGACAATAAACGAGGACTGTGTCCTCATAATCTAATCTAATGTAAACTAATCTAATGCCTTTTCTCTCTTTTTCCCTTTCGAGGTAGACTTAATGCCAGAGACCAAACTGCTATGATATTCTTCTGATAGGTCATTCCCCTCTAATTATATTCAAAATAATAAATTTTTGTTGAGGGGATGGCCACAGGGGTACCCTGCACTGGCTCCTTAACCCATTGCCCCTTCCTAATTGTCATCCAGTTAACTGTGTCAAGCACTTTGGGTAGAACTACCTCTCTGTATGTCCCATCTATCACTCCTTCAGCCTCCCGAATAATCTGTAGTTCACCCAGTTCCAGCTCCAACTCCATAACACGGATTTTTAGAAGTTGCAGCTGGATGCTCTTCTCACAGTTGTTGTAGTTAGGGACACTGGAGATCTCCCTGCTTTCCCACATCCCACAAGATGAGCATTCAACTATCCTGCCTCGCATCTCTACTGTCCTAACTGAGCAGATGTAGAGAAGAGAAGGAAAAATAACTTTACCGAGAGCTTATCTTTTTTGCTTTCTCTGACTAAAGCTTCTGTTCACTGAAGTCTCAAAGATTTCTCTAGCTGTGTCCAGTCCAAGGATGACTGCTGTGCATGCTCCTACGTTCTTTTAATTTGCTCTTGCAGATCAATGCCAAACACTGTTGGTCACTGATCACAGCTGAAATAAGCTGCTGTGATCCACTGCTATCTTGTTCTACTTGGTCAGTAGTCCTGAGTTAAATCCCCTTCTCTCAAACTTCTGATGTACGAATGGTCACTGATCAGAATTCCCAAATGCCAAATGGTCGCTGGTCAGAGCTCCAAGATATAGGTAACTTATCAATTGTCGATGAGGCTGAACCAGATTGACAGGGGGCAACAAATATTTTTGTGGATTTTAGTGTTTTGGATAATCCATCGATGGACAATGGTGGGAATAAAAATGATTTTAATAATATCATTGGGGAAAGCATCTATCTTTTGACATGTGATCAGTGAAGGTGCTATGGACATCTACAGCATCTTTCAAATTGATAGACAGCCTTTACATTGGACTCCCTGATGACAAAACTTAAGGAGTACTTTGTCCAAAGTAAAAGCATCACATTTGAATGAGATAAGTTATTTTCCTGTGAACAGAAGCAAGGTGTCAGCTTTGACCAATACTTAGCTGAGCTTTACACACTGAGTAAGTCCCATGTTTGGAAAGTCAAGAGGCTCACTAATGAGATATCCTCCTTCCTTCACCATCAAAGCTGCTCTTACCTGCATTTCTTCTATATTGCGCACGTCTGCTGATGCAATGAGGCCAGACTTAGGCTGGAGGAACAACACCATATATTCCTTCTGGGTGGCCTCCAACCTGATGGCATGAACATAAGATTTCTTAAACTTCCAGTAATTGCCACACCCTCCCCTCCTTCACCATTTCCCATTCCCATTTCCCTCTTTCACATTATCTCCTTATCTGACCATCACCTCCTCCTAGTGCTCTTCCACCTTCCCTTTCTTCATGGTCTTCCACTATCTCCTCTCAGATTCCTCCTTCTCCAGCCTTTATCTCTTTCACCAATCAACTCTCCAGCTCTTTACTTCCCCCCATCCCCCTCTCGGTTTCAACCTTCACCTATCACCTAACACCTTCTTAATCTGACTTCCCATCATTTTTTCCGGTCCTGATGAAGGGTCTCGGTCCAATACATAAACTGTTTACTGCCTGGCCTACTAAATTCCTCCAGTATTTTATGTGTGTTTCTTGGATTTCCAGCATCAGCAGATTTTCTTGTGTTTGTGATGTCTGGTATCTGTGAAGAGGAATAAGCAGTCTTACATTGCCATTTGCTGTTTTCACATCCCCAATTCCTGTTTCTGTTTTTCCATTGACTATTCTGACATTCCTCATTCTCATTCAATTCTGTTGACCTGAACTGTTATTCTCTGAGCTGCTAGCAACATCTTATATTACATCTGGGAAGTCTCCGGCCTGATGGCATGAAAATCAACTTCTCCTTCTGGTGAAAAAATTTCCCTCTGCCTCCCCTCTTCTTCTATTCTCTAGTCTGGCCTCTTTGCTCCTATGACATCCAACTGGTCCCCCTTCCTCCTTCCATTTCTCCTATAGTCTAATCTCCTATCCAATCAGATACCATCCCCTCCAGCCCTTTATCTTTCCTACCCAGCCGGCTTCACCCATCACCTTCCAGCTAGTCCCATTCCTCCCACCCTCACTTTTTTATTCTGGCATTTTCCCCTTTCCTTTCCAGTCCAGAAGAAGGACCTCGGCCCGAAATACCAACTGTTTTGTTCGTTTCCATAGATGCTGCCTGACCTGCTGAGTTCCTCTAGTATTTTGCGTGAGTTGCTTTATTTATGATTTTCATTTTCCACCCTTAGCTGGGTTCAGCATACCTAATTAATGGCAGAGCACCTTGGGCGTGTCACCCACAGATTACAATAATGGTGTACAGACAAGATGAAATCCTGGAACATCCTTTCAGACAGACAAGCAGGTATGACTGAATCCCATGTGATAGGGAGGTGCCAGTCAATTTTAATACATTTTCTTTGTAATTATGTTGGGATTTGCTTTTTATTTTGAGAAAAATGTGTTTTAATTTTTCATCAATGATCTCTTTTGATCCCATTAACCAGTGAGCAAACTGTGGATAGATTCAAAGTTGAACAAGTATCTGATTAGTTTTCACAATGTTTAGCAAAGAAAAACATTTTGGCAATCAGCAATACTGAAATATCAATTGTGTGTGTTGATGCCCAAACAAAACAAAAAAACCATCAAAAGCATTTTATCGAGAAAAAGAAATTCAGTACATTATTATGATCGTTTAAAATTAATTGAGGAAGCAGATCATAACCTCATCAGAGCTACAGGTTGAACTTCAAGCAACTGACGGACAGATGAGAAGGATGGGTTATCACTGGAGAACTGGCTTGTAATTGCATGGCTCAGAGTCCTAGTGGCTGTTCCATATTTACTTTGGAACTTATGGCATTATGATCACTAGATTCAAAGTATTTCCTTACACAAATTTCTGTCACCTACTCTGTAGCAGATCAAGTATTGCACACTGTCTCATTGGGACTACTACATTTTAATCGAGGAGAACTTCCTGAACACGTTTGACAAACTACTCCTTTTACAGTAAGGGAGTCCCAGTCAATAAGTGGAAAGTTAGAATCACCGACGATAACAACCCTATGTTTCTTGAAACAGCCTGCGCTCTCTACATATTTGTTCCTTGAAATCCCACAGACCGTTGGATTGTCTATAATATGGTCCCATTAATGTGGTCATACATTTTATTTCCTCAGTTCCCCCTATAACGCCTCACTAGTTGAGTTCTCCAGTCTGTCCTGACAGAGAGCAGCTCTAACGTTTTCGCTGACTAGTAACGTCAGCCCTTCTCCTTTAATCCCACCCAGCTACAACATTATAATTCCAGGTGCTTATCCGTGCCCTTAGCTCACTCATCTTTCCAAATCAGAATCAGGTTTATTATCACTGGCATGTGTCATGAAATTTGTTAACTTAGCAGCAGCAGTTCAATGCAATACATAATATAGAAGAAAAAAACAAAATAAAATAACAATAAATAAATAATTAAATAAACAAATAGATAACATTATACATCTATTGAATAGATTAAAAATTGTGCAAAAACAGAAATAATATACATTAAAAAATTGAGATAGTGTGTAAGGGTTCAATGTCCATTTAGGAATCGGATGGCAGAGAAGAAGAAGCTGTTTCTGAATTGCTGAGTGTGTGTCTTCAGGCTTCTGTACCTCCTACCTGATGGTAACAGTGAGAAAAGTATGGTTCATATGGTTCAAAAGATGGTTCAGACACTAGGTGACAGAAATATGTGTAGGCAAATATTTTGGGTCCAGTGACCATAATGTCATTAGTTTCAAGTTAATTATGTATAAGGATAGGTCTGGTCCTCAAGTTAAGGGTCTAAATTGGAGAAGGGCCAATTTTGATGAAATGAGTAAGGATCCAGGAAGAGTGAATTGGGATAATTTGTTTTCTGGCAAGGATGTGTTTAGTATGTGGAGGGCATTCAAAGGCGAAATTTTGAGAGTGCAGAGTTTGCATGTTCCTGCCAGGATTCAAGGCAAAGTTAACAGGCATAGGGATCCTTGGTTTTCAAGGGATATTGGTGATCTGGTTAAGAAAAAGAGAGAGGTGTACAGCAGGTATAGGCAACAAGGAACAAATGAGGTACTTGAAGAGTATAGAAAATGTAAGATAATACTAAAAAGGAAATCATGAAGGCAAAAAGAAAACATGAGGTTGCTTTGGCAGATGATGTGAAGGTAAACCAGAAGGGCTTCTGCAAGTATATTAAGAGCAAAAGGGTAGTTAGGGACAAAATTGGTCCCCGAGAAGATCAAAGTTGTCGTCTATGTGTGGAGCATCACGAGATGGGGAGATCTTAAGTAATTTTTTTGCATCAGTATTTACTCAGGAAGCTGACATAGAGTATATGGAAGGAAGGGAAACAAGCAGCAGTGTCATGGAACATATAGAGATTAAAGAGAAGGAGGTGCTTGCTGCCTTACAGCGAATAAAGGTAGATAAATCCCCCAGGCCTGACATGATATTTCCTCGGACCTTGAGAGAGACTAGTACAGAAATTGCAGGGGCCCTGACAGAAATATTTAAAATGTCCTTAGCCAAGTATGGTGTTGGAGGATTATAGGGTAGCTCATGTTGTTCCATTGTTTAAAAAAGGCTGCAAAAGTAAACCAGGTAATTACAGGCCAGTGAGCCTGACATCAGTAGTAGGTAAATTATTGGAAGGTGTTCTGAGAAATTGAATATACAAGTATTTGGACAGCCAAAGACTGATTAAGGATAGTCAGCATGGCTTTGTGCGTGTTAGATCATGTTTAACAAACCTCGTAGAGTTTTTCGAGGAGGTTACCAAGAAAAGAGACAAAGGAAAGGCTGTGGATGTTGTCTACATGGACTTTAGTAAGGCCTTTGACAAGGTCCCACATGGGAGGTTAGTTCAGAGGGTTCAGACACTAGGTATCCATGGAGAGGTTGTAAACTGGATTCGAAATTGGCTGTGTGAGAGAAGACAGAGAGTGGTAGCGGATGATTGCTTATCAGGCTGTGACTAGTGGTGTGCCTCAAGGATCTGTGCTGGGACCATTGTTGTTTGTTGTCTTTATCAATGATCTAGATAATAATGTGGTAAATTGGATCAGCAAGTTTGCTGATGACACTAAGATTGGATGCGTTGTGGGCAGCGAGGAAGGCTTTCAAGGTTTGCAGAGCAATCTGGACCAACTAGAAAAATTGGCCAGAAAATGGCAGATGGAATTTAATGCAGGCAAGTGTGAGATGTTGCATTTTGGAAGGACAAATCATGGTAGGATATACACAGTAAATGGTAGGGCACTGAGGAATGTGAAGGAACAAAGAAATCTGGGAGTTCAGCTACATTATTCCCTGAAAGTGGCGTCACAGGTAGACAGGGTTGAAAAGAAGGCTTTTGGCATCCTGGGATTCATAAAAAAAAGTATTGAGTATAGGAGTTGGGATGTTATGGGGAGGTTGTATAAGACATCGGTGAGGCCAAATTTGGAGTATTGTGTACAGTTCTGGTCACCTAACTATAGGAAGGATAGCAGTAAGATTGAAAGAGTGCAGAGAAGATTTACTAGGATGTTGCCAAGTCTTCAGGAATTGAGTTACAGGGAAAGATTGAACAGGTTAGGACTTTATTCCTTGCAGCATTGAAGAATGAGGGGAGATTTGATTGAGGTTTACAAAATTATGAGGGGTATGACAATAGACAATAGGTGCAGAAGTACACCATTCAGCCCTTCGAGCCTGCACCGCCATTCTGAGATCATGGCTGATCATCTGCTATCAATACCTGGTTCCTGCCTTGTCCCCATCACCCTTGATTCCCCTATCCATAAGATACCTATCTAGCTCCTTCTTGAAAGCATCCAGAGAATTGGCCTCTACTGCCTTCTGAGGCAACACATTCCACACCTCCACAACTCTCTGGGAGAAGAAGTTCCTCCTCAACTCTGTCCTAAATGACCTACCCCTTATTCTTAAACCATGCCCTCTGGTACTGGACTCTCCCAGCATCTGGAACATATTTCCTGCCTCTATCTTGTCCAATCCCTTAAAAATCTTGTATGTCTCAATCTGATCCCCCCTCAATCTGATCCCCCCTCAATCTCCTTAATTCCAGCCTGTACAAGCCCAGTCTCTCTAAGCTTTCTGCGTAAGACAGTCCGGACATCCCAGGAATCCCAGGTATGGACAGAGTAAATGTGAATAGGCTCTTTCCACTTAGATTAGGAGTGATAAATACGAGTTGCCGTCTGACGTGGTAAATGTGGGCTCACTCTTAAGTGTTAAGAATGAATTGTATAGGTACATGGATGGGTGAGGTCTGGAAGGTTACGGACTGGATGCAGGTCAATGGGACTAGCGGAGTAATGTTTTGGGACAGACCAGAAGGGCTGAATGGCCTGTTTTCCGTTCTGTAGTGTTCTATGGTTTTATGGATCGAAAAGAACATGCCTTGGGTGCTGGAAGGCCTTAATAATGGACACTGCCTTTCTGAGACACTGCTCCTTGAAGATGTCCTGGGTACTTTGTAGGATAATACCCAAGATGGAGCCAACTAAATTTACAACCCTCAGCAGCTTCTTTAGGTCTTGTGCAGTAGCGCCCCCCCCCGCCATACCAGACAGTGACGCAGCCTGTCAGAATGCTCTCCACGGTACATCTATAGAAGTTTTTGACTGTATTTGTTGACATGCCAAATCTCTACAAACTCCTAATAAAATACAGCCACTGTCTTGCCTTCTTTATAACTACATCAATATGTTGGGACCAGGTTAGATCCTCAGAGATATTGACACCCAGGAACTTGAAACTGCTCACCCTATCCACTTCTGATCCCTCTATGAAGATTGGTATGTGTTCCTTCATCTTACCCTTGGTGAAGTCCACAATCAGCTCTTTCATCTTACTGATATTGAGTGCCAGGTTATTGCTGCAACACCACTCCACTAGTTGGCATATCTCGCTCCTGTGTGATTTCTCATCACCATCTGAGATTTTACCAACACTGGATGTATCATCAGCAAATTTATAGATGGTATTTGAGCTATGCCTAGACACACAGTCACGGGTATAGAGAGAGCAGTGGGCTAAGCACACACCCCTTAGGTGAGCCAGAGTTGATCGTCAGTGAGGAGGATATGTTATCACCAATCCACACAGATTGTGGTCTTCCAGTTAGGAAGTTGAGGATCCAATTGCAGAGGGAGGTACAAAGGCCCAAGTTTTGCAACTTCTCAATCAGGATTGTGGGACTGATGGTATTAAATGCTGAGCTATAGTCAATGAACAGCAGTCTGACATAGGTGCTTGCGGTGTCCAGGTGGTCTAAAGCCGTGTGAAGAGCCACTGAGATTTCATCTGCCGTTGACCTACTGTGGCAATAGGCAAACTGCAATGGGTCCAGGTCCTTGCTGAGGCAGGAGTTAAGTCTTATCCCTGTAAGCGCAAGTGCTACACCTGTCCCTACACCTCCTGTCTTGCCACCATTCAGGGCCCCAAACAATACTTCCAAGTGAGGCAACACTTCACTTGTGAGTCTGTTGGGGTCATCTGTTGCATCCGGTGCTCCCGGTGCGGCCTCCTCTACATCGGTGAAACCCAATGCAGATTGGGGGACTGCTTCGTCCAGCACCTCCACTCCGTCCGCCAAAATAGACAGGATCTCCCAGTAGCCACCCAATTCAACTCTGCTTCCCACTCCCATTCAGATACGTCCATACATGGCCTCCTCTACTGCCATGATGAGGCTAAACCCGGGTTGGAGAAGCAACACCTCATATACCATCTAAGTAGCCTCTATCCCCTTGGTATGAACATAGAATTCTCCAACTTCTGGTAATTCCCTCCTCTTCCCCTATCCCTATGCCACTGTGCCCACTCCCCCAGGTGCCTACTACCTCCATCTTGGATCCGCCTCCTTCTACTACCCATTGTGTTTTCTCTTATTCTTTCTTCACCTTTCCTGCCTATCACCTCCCTGCCTCCCTTCCCCCACCCCTTTAACTCTGCCCTTACTGGTTTTTCACCTGGAACCTACCAGCCTTCTCCTTCCCACCCTCCCCCCACCTTCTTTATAGGGCCTCTGCCCCTTCCCCCTACAGTCCTGACAAAGGGATCCGGCCCGAAACGTCGACCCATCTATTTCCACGGATGCTGCCCATCCTACTGAGTTCCTCCAGTGTGTTGTGAGGAGTTAAGTCTAGTCATGACCAACCAAAGCATTTCATCACTGTAGATGTGAGTGCTACTAGACAATAGTCATTAAAGCAGCTCAGATAATTCTTCTTAGGCGCTGGTATAATTGTTGCCTTTTTGAAGCAAGTGAGAACTTCCACCCGTAGCAATGAGAGTTTGAAAATGTTCTTGAATACTCCTGCCAGTTGGTTGGCTCAGGTTTTCAGAGCCTTACCATGTACTTCATCAGGACTTTCCACCTTGCGAAGGTTCACTCTCTTTAAAGACAGTCTAACATCAGCCTCTGAGACAGAGATCACAGGGTCATCAGGTGCAGCAGGGATCTTCACAGCTGTAGCTTTATTCTCCCTTTCAAAGTGGGCATAGAAGGCTTTGTGTTCATCTGGCAGAGAAGCATCACTGCCATTCATGCTATTGGGTTTTGCTTTGTAGGTAGTAATGTCTTGCAGTCCCTGCCAGAGTTGTCAATCATCTGATGTCACCTCCAACCTCATTCAAAATTGTCTCTTCGCCCTTAAAATAGCCCTCCGCAAAACATACCTGGTTTTCTGTTACAGGCCTGCGTTGCCAGGCTTGAATGCCACAGATCTAGCCTTCAGCAGATGACGTACCTCCTGGTTCATCCATTGCTTTTGGTTTGGAATGTACAGTACGTCTTTGTGGGCACACACTCGTCTACACAGATTTTAATGAAGTCGGTAACAACTGCAGCATACTCATCCAAATTCGAAGATGAATCCCTGAATACAGTCCAGTCCACCGATTCAAAGCTGTCCTGTAATCGCTCCTGTGCTTCCCTTGTCCAGACCTTCTTGGTCCTCACCACTAGTGCTGCAGCCTTCAGTCTCTGCCGATACAAGGTTCACGAGGTTAATTCCTGGGATGGCGGGACTGTCATATGTTGAAAGATTGGAGCAACTGGGTTTGTATACAGTGGAATTTAGAAGGATGAGAGGGGATCTGATTAAAACATATAAGATTATTAAGGGATTGGACACGCTAGAGGCAGGAAACATGTTCCCGATGTTGGGGGTGTCCAGAACCAGAGGCAACAATTTGAGAATAAGGGGTAGGCCATTTAGAATGGAGTTGAGGTAAAACTTTTTCACCCAGAGAGCCATGGATCTGTGGAATGCTCTGCCTCAGAAGGCAGTGGAGGCCAATTCTCTGAATGCTTTCAAGAAAGAGTGAGATAGAGCTCTTAAAGTTAGCGGAGTCAAGGTATATGGGGAGAAGGCAGGAACGAGGTACTGATTGTGGATGATCAACCATGATCACAATGAATGGCGGTGCTGGCTTGAAGGGCCGAATGGCCTACTCCTGCACCTGTTGTCTATACTCAGGGAGTAGAAGTACAGCCAGGTAATCAAACTTCCCAAAGAGAGGGTGTGGAATAGCACGGTAGGCATTCTTGATGGTGCTGTAACAATGGTCCAGTGTGTTGTTTCCTCTGGAATTGCAAGTGATTTTGATGGTAATTGCAGTGATTTTTTCAGAGTGACCTGGTTAAAATCTCCCAAAACGATGGTGAAAGTGTTAGGGTGTGCTGTTTCACTGTTTCCTACAATCCTTCTTGCGAGAAACTTTGTGAACCTTGTAGAATTTTCTCTACTTCTGCATAAGCATGACCTAAAATGTGATCAGATCTTCACATAAGTCCCAAAACTAGAAAAAAGAGAAACCAATGAAATAAATAACACAAAAACATTACACTTGTTCATTTATTTATTGAGAAAAATGATCCAGTTTTACATGTACTTGTTGGAAAAAGTATGTGAATCTTCTACAAAAGCTGCCTGGGGTCAGGTATTCCAATCAATGAAATGTGATTGGAGGTGTGCGTTGTAGTGGTGCCCTGCCCTATAAAAAAGACACACAAAGTCAGGCTACTGACAGAGCCTGCTCTTAAGAAAGATCTGCTAATGTGCACCATACCTCGATCAAAACAACTTTCAGAGGACCTTAGAAGAAGAATTGTAGAGATGCATGCAGCTGGAAGAGGCTACAGAAGCATTTCTAAAGACCTTAAGACCTGAATGTTCACCAGTCCACAGTAAAAGAAATTGTTTACAAAAGGAAGAAACTCAGTACTGTTGCTACTCTCCCTAGGAGTGGGTGTCCTGCAAAGATCACACCTCGAGCACAATATGCAATGATGAAAGAGGTGAAAAAGTACCCAAGGGTAACATCAAGACTTGGAAAAATCTCTAGAACTTGCTAAAGTCTCTGGTCACGATTCCACTACAAGAAAAACAGTGAACAAGAATGGTGTTCGTTGGAAGGATACCACAGTGGAAACCACTACAATTCAAAAAAAAAACATCACTACATGTCCTAATTCGCAATAGACCACATGAATGTACTACAACGCTTCCGGGACAAGGTTACCTAGAGCTTAACTTTTTTGCCTTTTGGGACTAAAGCCTCTCTTCCCTGAAGTCTTGAAGAGCTAAAGGCTCACCACTCTAATTCTGTCCACTCCAAAGATGGCTGCTGTGCATGCTCCTGTGTTCTTTTAATTTGCTCTCACTAATCAATCTCAAACACTGATTGGCCACTGGTCAGAGCTCAAATAAGCTGCTGTGATCCACTGCTGCATTTTTCTGCTCGGTCAGTGGATCTAAGTGACATCCCCTCCTCTCAAACTTCTGATGTCCAGAATGGTCACTGGTCAGAGTTCCCAAAATGCCAAATGGTTTCTGGTCAGAGCTCCAAGATGTAAGTAACATATCAATTGTCAATGAGGCTGAACCAGATTGACAGGGGGCAACAACTACTTTCATTAATTTTAGTGTTTTGGGTAATCCATTGATGGACAGTGGCAGGAATAAAAACTTGTTTAATAGTATTATCCAGGAAGGCATCTATCTTTTGGCATGTGAAGGTGCTTTGGACATCTATGACAGCTTTCAAACTGATGGACAGCCTTTACATTGGACACTCTGATGACAAATTTGAAGAGCATTTTGTCCCTAGTAAAAACATCACATTTGAATGAGTTATTTGAAAGGTTTATCCAAAGATTCAAGAAGTCCATTAAAGCAATGGACAAGGAGGATGTTGCTCTACAGCACAATGTGTATAACTTCCTTTGAGTGTATCAGAACTCTGTTCATGCAATGACAAATCAAACACCTGCAATGCTGTTCATGAGAAGGAATCTGAGATCTCGCATTGACCTCCTCAATCCAGATCTATGGAGGGAAGTGCAGAATTGAAATGAATTGAATTGACTTTATTCCTTACATCCTTCACATATATGAGGGGTAAAAATCTTTATGTTACAATGTGCAGTCATAGTAATTTATAATAATTTATAATAAATAGAACAGTCAACATAGAAATAGACTCAAATCAGCATGAGTTAATCAGTCTGATGGCCAGGTGGAAGAAGCTGTCACAGATCCTGTTGGTCCTGGCTGTTATGCTGTGGTACCATTTCCCGGATGGTAGCAGCTGGAATAGATTGTGGTTGGGTGACTCGGGTCCCCAATGATCTTTTGCGCCTTTTAACACACCTGTCCTTGTAAATGTCCTGAATCAAGGGAAGTTAATAACTATTGATGCACTGGGCTGTCCTCACTACTCTGAAGAATCCTGCAATTAAGGGAGGTACAGCTCCCATACCAGGCAGTGATGCAGCCAGTCAGGATGCTCTCAACTGTGCTCCTGTATAAAGTTCTCAGGATTTGGGGGCCCATACCAAACTTCCTCAACTGCCTGAGGTGAAAGAGGCGCTGTTGTGCCTATTTAACCACACGGCTGGTGTGTACAGACCACAGGAGGTCCTTGGTGATATGGATGCCGAGGAACTTAAAGCTGTTTACCCTCTCAACCCCAGATCGATTGATGTCAATAGGGGTCAGCCCATATCCATTTTTCCTGTAATCCATAACCGGCTCCTTTATTTTTGCGACATTGAGGGAGAGGCTGTTCTCTTGACACCACTGTGTCAGAGAGATGACTTCTTCCCTGTAGGCCACCTCATTATTGTTTGATATTAGGTCGATCAATGTAGTGTTGTTGGCAAATTTAATTAGCAGATTAGAGCTGTGGGTGGCGACACAGTCATGGGTATACAGGGAGTAAAGGAGTGGACTTAGTGCACAGCCCTGAGGAGCCTGTGTTGAGGGTCAGAGGGGCAGAGGTGAGGGAGCCCATTCTTACCACTTGCCAGCGATCTGACAGGAAGTCCAGGATGCAGCTGCACAAGACAGGGTCAAGGCCAAGGTCTCTGAGCTTCCTGTCGAGCTTGGATGGAATTATGGTATTGAATGCTGAACTGTAGTCCAAGAACAGCATTCTCACATAAGCATCCTTCTGCTCCGGATGTGTAAGGACGGTATTTAGAGCAGTGGCTGTTGCATTGTCTGTTGATGGGTTGTGTTGGTAGGTGAATTGTAAGGGGTCCAGCTTGGGTGGTAGCAAGCTGCAGACGTAATCCTTGACCAGCCTCTCAAAGCATTTGCTTATTATTAAGGTGAGTGCAACAGGACGCCAGTCATTCAGGCATGTTACCTTGGTCTTTTTTGGTACAGGGACAATGGTGGATAATTTGAAGCGGGAGGGCACTCTACACTGGGAGAGGGAGAGGGGGAGATTAAAAATATCAGTAAACACACCTGTCAGTTGTGCTGCACACATCCTGAGTACTCATCCTGGGGTGCCGTCTGGTCCCGCTGCCTTGCGACTGTCCACTCTTTGGAAACGTCTGCATACCTCAGCCTCAGAGATGACCAGGTTGCAGGTTGTAGCGGTGGCTTTCCTCGGAGGCTCAGAGTTAGCGACATCGAACTGAGTGTAAAAGCTATTGAGCTCATCTGGGAGAGAGGCCACAATGTTGGCGGCACCACAACGTTTGGCTTTGACGTCTGCGATAGTATGCAACACTCGCCACAAGTCACACATGCTATTCATTGTGAATCTTGACCCAATCTTGTCCCTGTATTGTTGTTTTGCAGCCTTGATAGCTTTGCACGGATCGCAGCTGCTTTTCTTGAGTTCCTGCTGATTGCCGGCAGTGTCAGCTCAGTGTCGCGCGATAAGTGCTGCTTGCATGGAAATATTGATCCAGGGTTTCTGGTTTGGGAAGACCCTGACCAACATCTGGGGGACAACATCGTCGATGCACTTCCAGATGAAGCACGTGACTCTATCAGTGAACTCGGAGGCATCCTCATCATGGAAGACATTCCAGTCGATGGCATCGAAGCAGTCCTGCAGCATGGACGCCGAATGGTCGGACCAACAGTGAACACTTTTAACTATGGCTACCCCGTGTTTTAGTCTCTGCCTGTACATTGGCAAAAGCAGGATCGAAGAATGATCTGGTTTTCCAAAAGCTGGGTGAAGGAGAGCTTTGTAAGCATTGTGGAAGGGAGTGTAGCAGTGGTCAAGTGTCTTATCACCACGAGTGCTCACCTGGATGTGCTGACAAAACTTCGGAGAGACTTTTGTCAGCGACACTCGATTAAAGTCACCTGCGATGATGAAGCAGCCTCTGGGTGTGCAGTCTCCAGTGTATTGATGATCTCGTACAGTTCCTTGAGAGGCAGGTCAGTATCAGCCTGCAGCGGAATGTGCACCGCTGTGATGATAACAGCCGTGAACTCCCTAGGCAACCAGTAGGGTCTGCACAGCAGCACCAGGTATTCCAGGTCTGGGGAACAAAAGAATAAACAGATCAGCCAGTTGTCAAGTGAAGCAGCAAGGAACTTCAAGATTGGACAGGAAGACAAGAGGGCACCCAGTAGCATAGCTACAAGAACTGGAACACTGATGTACACAGTGAATGTTGGAGATCATACATGGAGATGTCATGTGGACCAGATACAGGATGCTCAACTGAAGAACACACCTGAGTTGATTTCATCCGAAAAAGTAGGACAAATGACAGCCACCGGACTTGCCTCTCAGTTATGATGTCACTGACCGAAACGTGACGCCGGCAACTGAGAACATCGTCTTAGACAAGACACCTGCCAAACCTGATGCCACCCCACAGTTCCAGAGACACTGTGAGAATGTTACTGTTGACAAGACACCTGCCAAACCTGATGCCACCCCACAGATCCAGGGGCGCTATCTGGAAAGAAGCAAAGTGCCACACAAAAGACTGAACCTTTCGTATAGTGAAGTTAGTTATGGAAAGCATGTTTATTTGAATATGGTTTGTAAAAGGGAAATAGTTGAATCTTTCGTATGTATACTGTTTCATGTTGCATTAATCTAAAGTGGGGGTAGAGTAATATATGGATTTTATTACTTCTTGAGTAATGACTCCCCTTCGCACTGTGTATGATCTGTTATCCATGCATGCGTTTTGATCTGTGGTCTGTGCATGTGCATTGATCTGTTGACTAAGCATCTGTAATCTGTTGTTCTCAGGATTTTGCAACAATCCCTCTAACTCTCAGTTAAATATCTATTCTTTCAAAGTTCAAAAGTTCACAATTCAAATTTCAAAATGAATTTATTATTAAAGTACATACATGTCACTAACAATAACCCTGAGATTTGTTTTTGTTTATTTATTTATTGAGATATAGTGTGCAAAAGGGCCTCTGGTCATTTAAGCCACGCCCAGCAATTTAATCCTGGGCAAATCACAGGACAATTACTTTTTGGAGGATTTTCCATTCAAGGCCATTGGTGTTTCCATACTAGGCCATGATGCAACCAGTCAATATACTTTGCACCACACATCAATAGAAGTTTGTCAGTTTTAGATGTCATGCTGGTGGTATTATGTGTGTACATAATAAAGAACTTCATTTCCCTGTGCTGCTCACACTGGAACTGGAAGTGACGTGAGCGAGTTGATCGCATGTGCTCGTGTTGAGCTGAAACCATGACTGGAGTGTCCAGTAGATAAAATATGTTCAAACGTTCAAGGCTCAAAGGTCAAATTTAATGTCAGAGAAATGTATACAATATACAGTATACCCTGAAATGCTTTTTCGTCACAAACATCCACAAAAACAGAGAACTGTCCCAAGGAACCAATGACAGTTAAACGTGAGAACCTCAAAGTACCCCCCCCCAGCTACCCCACCCTGTGTAAGCGGTGACAAGCAACAATCCCCTTCCCCCCACCGCCAAAAAACAGGCACACCCACGACCAAGCACTCAAACGTGAGCTAAGCGATAGCAAAGACACAGACCAAAGTTACCCCAAAGGCTTTGCATTTCATCCAAAATTCGACAACCCACAGGTTCTCTCTCTGTCCCTGGCAAGGGAGAAGGAGGTGTCCCCATTTTCATAGCGAGCAGAAGACATAACAACAGATCACTGGTTTACGATGTTAAAAGTCAGTATTGTCGCTTTTTTCAAGCTCTCTGTCCAAAGATCGCAAAGACCTCAGGTCTTTGCAAAAGATTTTCCAGCTTCTCCAACAAGACACGAGTCTCCGGCTGTGACACCAACCCTCGATCTGCCTGTCTCCAGAGCTCCGAGATCTTAGGCTTCCAAACACGATCGAGAATTTCAGGCCAAACCCTTGGCATGCCGAGTAGCAGCCAGTCGTGGAACACCAAGAACAGGTCTCATTCCCACAAAGAACCGAAGCCTGCTTGTAACTCCAGGTCAGGGACTTCAAAAGAGCCCTGAAAGGGAAAAATAAAGATATTAAAGGTAGAAATAAAGCTATTTCCGGAGATGCAAGCAAAGGAAACGCCATTAGGCGCCATCATTCCTCCTAAGCTCCGCCTTCATGTGTTAGTGTCTTTACCCTTGCTGTTTGTCTTTATTAAGAACAAACATAACACGGTGACAGAAGTCAACGTGAGGATGAAACATGGAGAGTAAGTATACCGCTAGCGATTGGGAAAGAGACACTAGATTCCAACAGAGAGAAGCTACCTGCCAGAGGGCACATTGCGCCCCGAAACTGCTGTTGTTCACTGAATTCATCAAGAGAGATTCAGGTGAGAGCTAGAAAATTCGGTCATGGATTAGCTGAGTTCTCCCGCACCTATGAAGTTTACCGACAATCTAACTGATAATTGGAAACACTTCAAACAGCAATTCAATATATGTTTAGCAGTAAGTAAAGCCGAGGAGGTGAAGGGGGGGCAGATGAAAAATTGAAAGCATCAATATTTCTACATGTAATCAACAAAACTGCTTTGGATATCTACAACAGCTTTCAAATTGATGAGACAGCTTTGACATTGGATGCTCTGATGACGATATTCGAGGAGTATTCTGCCCCAAGTGAAAACACCATGTTTAAAAGATGTAAGCTATTTTCCTGTGACCAGAAACAAGGTATTAGCTTTGACTAATACTGAGCTGAGCTTCATACACTGAGTAAGTTCTGTGAGTTTGGAGATTTGAGAGACTCACCAGTTAGAGACAAAATAGTTGGTGGAATCCCAAATAATGTTCTCAGAGCAAGATTGCTCTGTGAAGAAGAATTAATGCTGCAAAAGGCTGTGAATATATGTAGGGCAGTGGAGAACACACAATCTCAAGCTAAGGAGCGGCACAGGGGTGCAACAATAGGGCACAGTGTGAAAAAAAAGTGCTGAACACAAGATGGTTCTCAAAGCAACCACATAGAAGAGAGGTAGACTCAAAAAGCAAATGCAGTGAATGTGAAGGGAGGCACATCCCAAAGACGTATCTGGCTTATAGATAGTTTTGCAATAATTGTAGGAAGAAGGATCATTTTTGCAAAGTGCTGGAATACCAAGAGAAAGTTGCACACTGTTGCTGAAGAAATGGAGGAAGTCCTTGTAATTCTTTACAGACTGTGGATGCTGGTAAGACAGGATGGATCGTTCCAGTGACTGTGAATGAGACAGTAATTCCACTCAAGCTTGACACCAGAGCTTGGGTGAATCTGTTATTGAGTGATGATTGCAAGACTCTCAAAGTTAATGGTCAGAAATACCCAGTGAGATTAAAAGTGACCGGATACACTGGAGAGAACATTTCAGTAAAACGGAGTTGTCTAGTGACTTTTAAGCACAGGGAACAGCACCTAAAGGCACAGTTACTGATTGTAGAAGAAAGGAATATAGCCAACATTAGTTCTGAGTGCATGTGAAAAGCTCAACCTGGTGAAAAAGGTTTTTGTTGTGGCTTCACAGACCAAAGATGACCACACTTCACACATGAACCAGTATGCAGATGTCTTTGAGGGGCTCAGAAGCTGACCTGATTCAACTTGCAAAACTTGTAACAGCATCCATGAGAGCTCCAGAGAGTTTATGCCAGAGAAACACAAGAAGTCCATCTTCCGTAGACATCGGTACCAGCTACACCGGCATGACAATCAGGATGCCAGTGCTAAACAGAGCGATCATGATGAAGCTGTTGCCAGTCATGCACCTTTGGTTCAAAATCTGTCCCTCATCGACCTCCAGTTAAAGACTAGAAATCAAAAATGTCTCCGTGATCCTCTCTGAAGTTGAAGAGGAAAATAAAAAGGAAGATGGGGAGACCACACAGACCCCAAGGTCAGAATAACAACAACAGTTCAACATAAACCAACAGGAGGAGTTGCTATCTATGATATGCAGTCAAGAAAAGGAGCTTTGTTGATTGAGACAGGATCAAGTGGAACTTGTGCAAAGACTCACTGATCACATGGATGAGGTCCAGGGCTCGATTATGAGGCAAGTGGAGTGAATTATGGTTACCAAGCAAGAACAAGGACAGATATAAACAGACAGGATCTTGGCAGATGGATGTGAAAGAAGTGAACATGTTGATCAGAGTTCTCAAAAAGACACTAATATTATGGCAGTACATCTGTGGACACAAATAGCAGACCAAAAAGGATCATCAAACCACCTTAGAGACTGATTGAGATTTGTGAGTGAATAAAGAACTGTATTTGCTCATCACGGTTGAAGTTAATGTAAATATCTGCATTGCAAATCTCATTACAATTGAAGTTAATGTCAGCAACGTTTGTTGGAAAGCATTATTGATTCTTGCAGGTTTATGAGGGCATAGTATTGTGTTTGCTTTCTTTAAGGAGGAAGATATGAACGCACATAATAAAGAATTTCTGTTCCCAGCATCCAATGTTTGCTCTTCACCCCGGAACCAGAAGTGACATTGGTGAAGTGATCTCACATGCTCGGGTTGGGCTGAAACCATGAGCTGTTCGCGTGAGATTGTGTTCAGCTACAGCCATTACCGTGAACAAATATATTAAGATAACATAACAATGCTGAATTTTAACATACTGCTGAGCAAGTAGAGGCTGTGTTTTCTTCATGAAGCACTCTGGGTCTGAGTCTCGGGAAGACAATCTCTGGCCCACTAAACATGTAAGATTGAGGGGTGAGCTCACCCTGAAATCATCTGTTTGTGTGGATGCTGTGAAATTCACTACCTTGTTATAAATAAGTACCATGAAATCACAGACAGTACACCACGTACAATTAAACGATTTGGCTTTGTGATTCTTAATTTGACTACAGGGTTAGTAAATAAAAAGCAAAAAAAAAAGAAGAGGACTCATTTTAAAGAAACAATCTAATGTGCACAAGTTGGAGCTCACGGTTTCCCTTTCGCCGATCCTCCTTCGATCTCCCAGGGCTTTGTCGAATCATGGCTCCGCTCCAGGTCTAGTCCTACGATCTCTTCTCTCTGCCATCTTCCCCCTTTATCTCCTGCCAAATAAAAGGACTCAGCTCACCCTGTTGTCAGGCACACAACACGAAAACACGCTCCCGTCATTGGATGGTTCACATTCCAAAGCACCCGTTATCTCTAACCATAACCCAAACACTACTTCTACAGAAAGACCATTACATTAGCCGTGAAACCTTTCCCAGGGTGTGACATTTATAATTACACTTACGTGCTGGGCCCAGGAGAGCCACACTGAATTGATAATACTGAGGAATTTAATGTTGCTGATCCTCTCCACATCTGATCCCCCAATGAGGACTAGCTCAGGAATGTACAGTTCCCCCTCCTGAGGTCAACAATCAGCTGCCACGGTAGGCCTTGCTGACATTGAGTGAGAAGTTGTTGCTGTATCACCACTCAGCCAGATTTTCAATTTCCCTCATTTATGCTGATTCATTGCCACTTTAGATTTGACCAACAACAGTGGTGTCATCAGTGAACTTAAATATGGCATTTGTGCTATGCTTAGCCACACAGTCATAATCTTAAGGCATGTAGAACAGAGGACTAAGCACGCAGCCTTGAGGTGCACCTGTGCTGATGGAGATTGTGGAGGATATGTTGTACAGCTCTCAGAGTCAGTTTAAAATACAAATTAAAGAAACTAGCTTATAATATTAATTAAAAAAAATTAAAATAAATAGATTAAACAATCTGGGCATTTAAGTAATCCAAATATGGTTGCCAAATCTCAATGAACATAGTGTATCCATTCCTAAGGGTATAAGTAATCTTCTCAAGGGGTATACAACTTTGCATTTCTTTATTCCAACGATCAATATGTACAAGGGAAACGGATTTCCATGTTACCGCTATGTATTTCCTGGCTACTGACAATGCAATTTTAATAAATTTGGATTTATTTGTCAGGAGGTTAACTTTCAAAACAGCTAAGTTCCCCAGAAGAAACAATTCTGGGTCTAGAGGGAAATCCATCCACAGAATCTTTCCCAGTACCTCCCCCAGATCTATCCAAAAAGATCTCAGTTTCATACATCACACATCAAAGTTGCTGGTGAACGCAGCAGGCCAAGCAGCATCTGTAGGAAGAGGTGCAGTCGACGTTTCAGGCCGAGACCCTTCGTCAGGACTAACTGAAGGAAGAGTGAGTAAGGGATTTGAAAGTTGGAGGAGGAGGGGGAAATCCAAAATGATAGGAGAAGACAGGAGGGGGAGGGATAGAGCCAAGAGCTGGACAGGTGATAGGTAAAAGGGGATACGAGAGGATCATGGGACAGGAGGTCCGGGAAGAAAGACAAAGGGGGGGGGACCCAAAGGATGGGCAAGAGGTATATTCAGAGGGACAGAGGGAGAAAAAGGAGAGTGAGAGAAAGAATGTGTGCATAAAAATAAGTAACAGATGGGGCACGAGGGGGAGGTGGGGCCTAGCGGAAGTTAGAGAAGTCAATGTTCATGCTATCAGGTTGGAGGCTACCCAGATGGAATATAAGGTGTTGCTCCTCCAACCTGAGTGTGGCTTCATCTTTACAGTAGAGGAGGCCGTGTATAGACATGTCAGAATGGGAATGGGATGTGGAATTAAAATGTGTGGCCACTGGGAGATCCTGCTTTCTCTGGCGGACAGAGCGTAGGTGTTCAGCAAAGCGGTCTCCCAGTCTGCGTCGTTAGAGTAGAGGAGGCCGTGGATAGATTAGAGTAGAGGAGGCCGTGTAAGCGGAACAAGTGCTACACATGCCCTTACACTTCTTCCCTTACCACCATTCAGGGCCCCAAACAGTCCTTCCAGGTGAGGCGACACTTCACCTGTGAGTCGGTTGAGGTGATATACTGCGTCCGGTGCTCCCGATGTGGCCTTTTATATATTGGCGAGACCCAACGCAGACTGGGAGACCGCTTTGCTGAACACCTATGCTCTGTCTGCCAGAGAAAGCAGGATCTCCCAGTGGCCACACATTTTAATTCCACATCCCATTCCCATTCTGACATGTCTATCCACGGCCTCCTTTACTGTAAAGATGAAGCCACACTCGGGTTGGAGGAACAACACCTTATATTCCGTCTGGGTAGCCTCCAACCTGATGGCATGAACATCGACCTCTCTAACTTCCGCTAGGCCCCACCTCCACCTCATACCCCATCTGTTACTTATTTTTATGCACACATTCTTTCTCTCACTCTCCTTTTTCTCCCTCTGTCCCTCTGAATATACCTCTTGCCCATCCTCTGGGTCCCCCCTCCTTGTCTTTCTTCCCGGACCTCCTGTCCCATGATCCTCTCGTATCCCCTTTTGCCTATCACCTGTCCAGCTCTTGGCTCTATCTCTCCCCCTCCTGTCTTCTCCTATCATTTTGGATCTCCCCCTCCCCGTCCAACTTTCAAATCCCTTACTCACTCTTCCTTCAGTTAGTCCTGACGAAGAGTCTCGGCCTGAAACGTCGACTGCACCTCTTCCTACAGATGCTGCTTGGCCTGCTGCGTTCACCAGCAACTTTGATGTGTGTTGCTTGAATTTCCAGCATCTGCAGAATTCCTGTTGTTTCAGTTTCATACATAGCCAGGTGGAATGCAAAAAGGTACCAGCATCTATGCCACACCTGAAACACTGGTCAGAAATTTCTGGTTTATTTTTATGTATTTCTTCAGGTGTGAGATACAACTGATGTAAAAATTGAAATGTATCATTCTGTATCTAGAGTTGATAAGAGTGATAACACTATCCAAACATAGATGTGACCAACATTGATGATCAATTACAATGCCCAAATCCGACTCCCATCTCTCCCTCGATCTGTATCCACCAAGCTTTGGGTATTGGTCTTGGAATAAAGAATACATATTAGAAATAAACTTAGTTGTATTCCCCTTTCGAATTAGAATCTCCATGTCTGAGCACCTTGGTAGGGCCAGTGATGGACCCAAACAGTCCCTCAAAAAAGATCGTAATTGGAGATAGCAGAAGAATGTGTTATTAGATAAATTATATTTATTTTTAAGTCCCTGAAAAGACATAAATTGCTTCTACTGATTATAACAGTCTTCAATGCACCTGATACCGTGTTGATACCAGGTGACTAGAAATTTATTACCCAGAGTCATAGGTATTAATCTGTTCTGAGTTAGAGGTGTCTTTGAGGATATTCCTTTATTTAGACCCATAAATTGATTAATTTTTCCCAGATATAAATTACATGTCTCAGTAGAGGATGGTTTGTTTTCTTTTTAATTAATTTGGAGTCCCATTTATATATAAATTCTTCTGCCACCTCTTCTCTTACCATATGTAAGCCAATTGTAACCCAAGAAGGAATAGTTGTCTCATCAAAAAAAGAAGCAATAAATCGTGCTTGTGCAGCTAAATAATATTTTTAAAAATATGGGAATTTTAACCCTCCTAATTTATAGTCCCAGGTCAATTTTTCCATGGAGATTCTAGATATTTTACCCAACCATAAAAATAGACGAATACGTCCATTGAGAATCTTAAAAAATTATTGGATAATGGGATAGGTAAAGACTGAAAAAAATACTGAAGTCTGGGCACTATCTTCATTTTTATACAGCTTACCGTGCCCATCAGTGTGATGGGAAGATTTATCCACCTATGTAGGCCCTCCTTGACATTCCGCAGCAAGGGGAGATAATTAAGTTTTTAAAGGTCATCCAAATTACAATTAAACTTAATCCCCAGATATTTCATGTCAAATTTAACCCATCTAAACTGAGTGCCAAATTGATATTGGGCATAGTCTCCTCTACTTAAAGGTAAAATTTCACTTTTATTCCAATTTATTTTATATCCTGAGACTATACCATAATTATCCAGCAAGGCCCTAAGTCTTACCAAAGAGCCGGCCGGGTCAGCAAAATATACTAAAATGTCATCAGCAAATAAATTAATTTTATATTCTTCCTGGGCCACTTTAAACCCCTTTATGTCTGGATCCCGTCCAACAGCCTCAGCCAATGGCTTTATTGCCAGAACAAATAGAGCTGGAGATAGTGGGCAACCTTGTCTACTAGATCTATGTAGATGGGAAATTGGTGAAATCTGCCTGTTGATAATTATTTTGGCCTTAGACTGATGGTAAAGTGCTCTTGTCCAATTTATGAATATTTGGCAGAGACCAAATTTTTCCATTGTTTTAAATAAAAAAATCCCATTCAAGTCTATCAAAGGCCTTTTCAGCATCTAAAGCCACTGCTACAGTCGGGTCCACCTTCGTCCTAGCTAAATGTAACATAGTCAATAGCCTGCCAATATTATCAGATAATTGTCTATTTTTAATAAATCCTGTTAGATCGGATTTAATCAATTTTGGCGGATATCAAGCTAATCTATTAGCCAATGCATTTGCTATAATTTTATAGTCTGTATTTAAAAGTGAGATAGGTCTATAAGATGTGGGTTTTAGCAGATCCTTATCCTTCTTAAGAATTAATGTAATAATTGCTGTTGAAAAGGATTCTGGTAGAGTATGGGTCTCCTCAGCCTGAGTCACAACCCTCATATGATCCTTAAATTCTCCATAAAATTCAGGGAGGTAAACCATCATCTCCTGGTGATTTATTAGCCTGTAATAAGCCTTGGGCTCTTTCAATTTTATCCCTAGAAAAAGGGGCATTCAATTCTTCCTGATTTTGTTGACTCGATTTGGGAAGTTGTAAATTAGACAAGAAATCATCAATTTTCAGTGAGTCACCCACTGATTCTGATTCATATAGTTCCGAATAGAACTGCTTAAAAGTATCATTTCTTTCTTTTGGCTTATATAAAATCTTACTTTCCCCTGTTTGAATTGCATTTATTGTTCTGGAGGTTTCTTCCACCCTCAATTGCCAAGATAGTACTTTATGGGTTCTCTCTCTTAATTCATAATATTGTTGTTTTGATTTTAGTATCATTTTTTCTATTCTATAGGTTTGTTTTGTGTTATACTCTAATTTTTTATTTAATATTTTTTTATAATTTTCCACTTGTTAAATTCTGGCAGTCTTTTTCTAATTGTGTTATTTCTTTCTCCAATTCATTTAATTCTGTTGCATATTTATTATTTATACCCTTAATATATCCAATTATCTGTCCTCTTAAGCATGCTTTTAATGTGTCCTATAATAAGAAATTATTGTCAGTAGAGGGTGAGTTCTTCTCACAGAACAATTCTATTTGAGCTCTCATAAAACTGCAAAACTCTGGTCTTTTCAACAGCAAAGTGAGAGGTACAGAAAGGGGTTTCTGTGGCAACAGGTGAGATTTAAGGATGGTGTGTTGCCTCCCTGGTGCCGGTATCCAGGATGTCACGGACCGATTGCAGGGAATCCTCAAGAGTGAAGGTGAACATCCGGAAGTGGTGGTACATGTCGGCACAAATGACGTGGGGAAGAAGAGGAAAGACATTCTACAGCGTGACTTCAGAGAACTCGGAAGGCTGAAAAGCAGGATTCCAGGGTGGTTATCTCCGGTTTGCTTCCAGTTCCCCGTGCTGGAGTGGGCAAGAACAGGGAGATAATGGATCTGAATGTGTGGCTGAGGAACTGGTGCAGGAAGCAAGAATTTACATTCTTGGACCACTGGGGTATGTTTCGGGGTAAGGATGAATTGTACAAACGGGACGGGTTGCACCTTAATAAGCGGGGCATCAGCATTCTGGCAGGCAGGTTTGCCTCTGCAACACGGGTATGTTTAAACTAAGTAGTGGGGGGGAGGGGATGAACTGGAAACATAAGGATGGAGATAAAGGGAAAGTGAGAATAAGAAAAGTTAAGAAAGACAGCAGAATCAACAGAGCAGAAAGCTCAAGAAGGGATCATGCAGTATGGCCAAGTGAAATAGGAATTGATATGGGAGGTGAGGGGAGTAATGAATTAAAAGTATAATATATGAATGCACGGAGTATAAGACATGAAGTAGATGAGCTTGAGGCTCAGCTGGAAATTGGTAAGTATGATGTTGTGGGAATAACAGAGACATGGCTTCAAGCGGACAGGGCCTGGGAAATGAATATTCAAGGATATACGTCCTATTGAAAGGACAGACTGATGGGCAGAGGGGGTGGGGTGGCTCTGTTGGTGAGGAATGATATTCAGTCCCTTGTGAGGAGGGACATAGAATCAGGAGACGTAGAGTCAGTATGGATAGAACTGATAAATTCTAAGGGTAGAAAGACCCTAATGGGAGTTATCCACAGGCCCCCAAACAGTAGTCTGGATGTAGGGTGTAAGTTGAATCAAGAGTTAAAATTGACATGTTGCAAAGGTAATGCTACAGTTGTTATGGGGGATTTCAACATGCAGGTAGACTGGAGGAATCAGGTTCGTACTGGACCCCAAGAAAGGGAGTTTGTGGATTTCCTCCAAGATGGATTCTTAGAACAATGTACTGGAGCCTACCAGAGAGAACGCAATTCTAGATTTAGTGTTGTGCAATGAACCGGATTTGATCAGGGGCCTTGAGGTAAAGGAGCCATTAGGAGGTAGTGACCATAATATGATAAGTTTTAATCTACAATTTGAGAGGGCGAAGGGAAACTCAGAAGTGTCAGTATTACAGTTGAAAAAAGGGAACTATGGTGCTATGAGGGAGGAGCTGGCCAAAATTCAAAGAAACAATACCCTAGCAGGGATGACAGTGGAACACCAATGGCAAGTGTTTCTGGGAATAATGCAGAAGGTGCAGGATCAGTTCATTCCAAAAAGGAAGAAAGATCCTAAGGGGAGTAAGGGGAGGCAATTGCTGACAAGGGAAGTAATGGACAGCATAAAAATAAAAGAGAAGAAGTATAACATAGCAAAGACGAGTGGGAAGCCAGAGGATTGGGAAACTTTTAAAGAGCAACAGAAGGTTACTAAAAAGGTAATACGCAGACTTTCAGAAAGCCTTTGATAAAGTCCCACATAGGAGATTAGTGGGCAAAATTAGGGCACATGGTATTGGGGCCAGAGTACTGACATGGATTGAAAATTGGCTGGCTGACAGAAAACAAAGAGTAGCGATTAACGGGTCCCTTTCGGAATGGCAAGTGGTGACCAGTGGGGTAACGCAGGGTTCAGTGCTGGGACCGCAGCTGTTTACAATATATATTAGTGATTTAGATGAGGGAATTAAAAGTAGCATTAGCAAATTTGCCCATGACAAAAAGCTGGGTGATAGTGTGAAATGTGAGGAGGATGTTATGAGAATGCAGGGGGACTTGGACAGGGGCTGGGTGAGTGGGCAGATGCATGGCAGATGCAGTTTAATGTGGATAAATGTGAAGTTATCCACTTTGGTGGTAAGAACAGGAAGGCAGATTATTATCTAAATGGAGTCAAGTTAGGAAAAGGGGAAGCACAATGAGATCTAACTGTTCTTGTACATCAGTCACTGAAAGCAAGCATGCAAGTACAGCAGGCAGTGAAGAAAGCTAATGGCATGCTGGCCTTCATAACAAGGGGAATTGAGTATAAGAGCAAAGAGGTCCTTCTGCAGCTGTACAGGGCCCTGGTGAGACCATACCTGGAGTACTGTGTGCAGTTTTGGTCTCAAATTTGAGGAAGGACATCCTTGCTATTGAGGGAGTGCAGCGTAGGTTCACAAGGTTAATTCCCTGGATGGCGGGACTGTCATATGTCGAAAGATTGGAACGACTGGGCTTGTATACTCTGGAACTTAGAAGGCTTAGAGGGGATCTTATTGAAAAATATAAGATTATTAAGGGATTGGACACGCTGGAGGCAGGAAGCATGTTCCCGCTGATGGGTGAGTCCAGAACCAGAGGCCACAGTTTAAGAATAAAGGGTAGGCCATTTAGAATGGAGTTGAGGAAAAACTTTTTCACCCAGAGAGTGGTGGATATATGGAATGCTCTGCCCCAGAAGGCTGTGGAGGCCAAGTCTCTGGATGCTTTCAAGAAAGACAGTAGAATCAAAGGTTATGGGGATAAGGCAGGAACTGGATACTGATTGTGGATGATCAGCCATGATCACAGTGAATGGCAGTGCTGGCTTGAAGGGCTGAATGGCCTACTCCTGCACCTATTGTCTATTGTCTATTGTAAAAGGATTAAAATGCCATCTATATAATATTTTTTGTTTATCAGGCATTTCAATTGATAAAATGAAAGGTCAGATAGTAGTCTAGCGGCATATTCTGTTTGAATGATCCTACTTCCTAATTTAGCTGATATTGGAACTCAGTCAATTCCAGAGTAGGAATCATATTGTTTTGAATAGAAAGAGTGGTCTCTTTCCCTTGGATGCTGCCATCTCCAAGCATCTATTATATTCAAGTCCTTCATGAAGGCCAGGGTGGTTTTTGCTGCCCTGACCTTCTCGACTTTTTTAACTGATCTATCTGAAGTTGGATCCAGACAAAAAGTGAAATCTCCTACAATTAAGATATTTTCATGTCCTTGAACAACTTCCAAAAAAATATTTTGGATAAATTTCTCATTGTCATAATTGGGGGCATAGAAATTCAGAAGTGTCCAGGATTCTAAATATATTTGACAATTGACCATAACAAATCTCCCGGCCGGATCTATGATAGTATCCTCCCACTTCACTGGCAAATTCTTCCCTATCATTACTGCCACTCCTCTGGCTTTAGAATTAAAGCAGGACGCTATTACTTGACCAACCCATCCTCTCTTTAATTTGTTATGTTCTGTCACTGTAAGATGAGTTTCTTGAAGAAAGGTAATATCAATATGATTTTTTTAAAGATATGCCAGGACCTTTTTCCTTTTTATCAGTCCATTTATCCCATTAACATTAAGACTTAAAAATGTAATTGCTCTATTCATAGTTATCAGATTTTATTGGTTGATAAATCCTTCCCACAAAAAACGTATAAATTAATCCCACTTCTTTGAGTGACTCTGAGATATTTGGTGCCATTCTCAATAGAGTATGGAAATAGAAAGGAAACCAAAGAGGAAAGAAAATAAAAGAGAAAAAAGAAAAAGAAAGGGAGAAAAACCCTCCCAACTGGCGCTCCAAGTCCACGGCGTCTTAACCCCTCTTACTGTGGGGTCTGATAAACATCGCACCAAAGATGGACATTCTTTAACATATAACATAATTAATCATTTTTTTTAAAAAAAGAGACAAAAAAGTTATCCACTGCCCCAATAAATCCTTAATTAAACATCTGTAAAAATAAATTATATTCAACACCCGTAATTACTAAATATCTAACAAAATCTATAATGTTGAAAGTAAATATCTCTAATATAGCAATATATCCCAATAAAGAAGAGAATTTAAAGAAACTTACTAAATATAACCCTAAATATTGTAACTCAACGCATATCCAGCATACCAAAAATTAAACATATCAGAAGATAACATCTATATAATCAAAGCTATTCATACTAGTTATAACAAAATTAGATGAACTATATAGTTCTTAAGTAGTATAATTCAAAAAGACCATCCATAATCAATATTTTAAATCATAATAGTCTTCATCCACAATCATATAGATTCAAAGTTCAAGATTATAATGTTGTTAAAATTAATGTATATTAATAAAGAAAACCAAATAATTTTCTTCATATATTTTGTCCAAAATACATCTTTCTAGGCCTCTTATTCCAGAAGAATATTCTGAATCATGATGTCTCAGATATTTTTTAATAAAATTTATCGCCTCCTGGGGGTAAGTAAAAAATTTCCTCCCTCCATCCGACAGAGTAATTCTCAGCTTTGCTGGATATAATAAAGAATATTGAAGACCTTCACTCTTTAATAACCTCCTTGTTATGTCAAAGTCTTTCCTTTTTCTTAACAAGGCCACACTAATATCTGGAAAGAAGAATATCTTTCTCCCTTCAAATTCTAGTAGGCCATTTCTCTCTCTGGCCTCTATTGCTGCAGCTCGTAATACTTTTTGTTCATCTTGATACTTCAAAGAGCGTATAAGTATAGAGCGCAGCCTTTGCTCTGGAGGTGGTCGGGGGATTAAAGTCCTGTAGGCTGTTTCAATAATTAATTCTTTGTTAAAATGCTTTTTCCCCATAACTTTGGGGATCCATTCTTGAAAGAAAGTTACTGCGTATCTTCCTTCCAATCCCTCTTTTAAACCCACTATTCTGATATTATTTCTTCTGCTATCGTTTTCAAGGGAGTCCAGTTTATACATTATTTTTACTTTCTCAGTTCTCCAGGGATCTTTTTCTTTTTCCAGGCTTTGTAATCTATTCACAATTTCCTTCACTTATTTTCTAAATCCTGGGTTCGCAAATTTAAAGATTCCAAAATCTGCTTCATTTCCTTAGATTCTTGCATGATAAGGTCTAAGTGACTCTCGAATTTGTCCACCCTACCAGTTAATGTCAGGACTGGATCGGCCAACTCATGAATCACGGCCGCGAGGTCACTACCCGAGCCGTCACCACGTCGCGCTGCCGACATCCTCAGACTTTCCACAGGCTCAGAAGAACTATCCGACGAGCAGGCCTCATCACCATTGCTCCTGTGTCCCTCAACTCCAGACGCTCCCAGAAATGCAAGGCCGGCAGCGATAACGCCAGTAGGATTTCCACGATTTCTCCTTTTAACCATTGCTTTTATTAAAGTTATATGAGAGCCTTATAAACAGGTTGTAAAGAAGTTTTTGTCGGAGTTATTCAGGGAAGCTCCCGATCAATGGCACGACATCACGTGACCTCACACCACCAGCTTCTTCCAATTTATTCTGGATCGATTTCTTGCGTTCTGCTCAACCTTTTGAAGGTCGGTCATTGTTTCGTCTCTCTGGATTAATTCATCTGTACATGACCGTAGTCGTGGCTCGGAACGTGTTTGTAGACTGGATATTGAACTTTTTACTGTTGGACTTCGGCCGCATTCCACCGAGATACAACACTGGGCGGCACGGGAGGTTGTTCCTGCCTGTGGTCATCGAACATGCAGCTCCTCCCGTGGAGGGTCAGACACCCTGAGCCAATAGACTGGTCCTGGACTTATCTTACAGCTGGCATAGTTTGCATTTTGGTGTTTGATTGTTTGTGGTTTTTGTATTGCTATATTTACGCTCTATTCTTGGTTGGTGTGGCTATAATGCAACCCAATTTCCCTGGGGATTAATAAAGTATATCTATCTATCTATCTATGAATTACGTTTCCCCGTCTCCACTTTGACGAGCGTGAGCTCCAATTCTTCAATGGTTGTCCCGGGCTCCAGCACTTGCCTCACATCATAGTCCGCCAAGGCGAATCCAAACCCTAGGCAATGATCCACATACGCCAAAACTCCAAACACCTCCACATCCCCCATGGTCTTCCTCATGCCCCACGGGAAGGTTGCAGGGGCTCCGGATATGCCCTGTGGCATCTTTTCAGACAGAAAGAATCCTAGGGGACATATAACAGCCGACTTCTCCTTGTCGACTTCACTCATTGGGATCTGGCAACATCCACTCCTCAGATCCAGCACATTAAACCACGTTGCACCACACAAACAGACCATATCATCTTCGGCCCTCAGGGCCGTATTCTGGTCAATGACAGCGCGCCTGTTCAGAGTCCTATAATCCACACACATGCTGCCTACGCCTTCCACGACTACAGGGTCCAGTCGTCGCGACCCCTCTCTCACCGAGGTGTCTTTAGCAGTGAACTCCCTTCCCTCATGGTATTTCGGAGCGTCTACTAAGAGGGTCTCAACCTCAGATACTTCCCCCAGGCTGTACCACAATTAACTCTCGTCTAAATTCGGTATTGGCCCAAGGCTGCTACACACATCCTCACAAGCAGCTCGAAACACTGGGTGCACAGACAATGCCCCCATGAACTCCAGTTTCACTGACCAATAATCCTCTTCTGGATAATCACTGGCACTGGTACCCCAAATCTCCAGTGCCCTTAATGTTGTCAAGGATAAATGCTTCAGAAACCGGCTGTAAAATGAACTGTACAATAACTTGACCTGTGCCCCGGTGTCGAGCATAGCTTTAGCATAGCTTCCATCTATCCGTAACAACTCCCTCTAAGCCTTCAGGAATAGGGTCTTTTCCTTTCGGAAGTTCCTTGGTACATTGCTGGGAACATGCTCCCCGAAAGACTGCAAGCCGTTCCCCCCACTGGGCCTCCACTAAGTTTCTCGACACCTCTCTGATCAGCTGAACAAGTGAGGGAGGGGCTGATCCCCTTATATGATCCCCCTGGCACTGCAAGCAATTTAGCTGCCCCCCTAGCCAGAGAAGATACACTGAAAGCTTTTCCCCATCTCCTGACACAGGTATGGAAAGCCCCCCCAGCCGCTGCATTTTACTTCCAGTCGAACCAGATGCATTTTCCCCCGCTTTCAGATAACTGGCAGCTGTCACTATAGGGTAATTGACCCTGACAGTTCTAACAACGTCAACAGCCGCCTACTCAAACTTTCAACCAATCCCTGTCGCTCACCATCATCCGAGCACTGCCACTCATCTGACAACTGAGAGATCTGCCCCGCCCATGTCTCGTACGTCTCCACCCCTTTAGGGGTGGACAATATCCCAAAAGCCAGGCAGAGCCTGCCATAGCTGGAACATTTATTCGCAGACACTACCTCCGAATCAGACCACTCTATCCTCTCTCTCCTAACAGTATGGACAGCCCATGGTCCCGCCTCACCCGGGGCACCAATAGACACCGGCAGTCTCACCACCAACTCGTCAGCGCTAGTCTGAACTCGAACAAAGACCTCCGGGGTACCAACAGCCACCCCACCCAACACGCATGCAGTAATAACCAGCAATCCCACAGAGACACACATTACTAACCGCAATCCCACAGAGACACAGCAGCACTGATTTATACAGGGCAATCACACAGCACACCACTGAATCAAATCTCAGACGAAGCCCCCAAATGTAGCCCTCTGGTAAGCCTCAGGCTCACTCAGCTCGTTCCATCTGGGGGAGCAGCCTTCGGCCCCGCCAAACTGGGTAATCAAGTTTGTGTGGATGCTGTGTGATGTACCCCACCCCGCCAAATAACAGACAGTACACCATATGCGATTAAATGATTACACCTTATACATCTTACTGGAACTATGTAGTTAATGGAGATAAAATATAAAAGGAAAATAAAAGGTGCCAAACTTATCAAAGTTCAACCACTTTGTGCACACTGTTGGAGCTCAATTAATGGAGTCTTCTTTCCACCATTCGATCCCCTCTGGCCCCCTCGACCCGTCGCTTGGGTCCAACCATGGTGGTTGAACAGAGCGCGTCCAGCATGTCCAGGCCTTTTTGGTTCTCCTCCCCAAAACCCTGAGTCTCAGACTCCCGCTCAGGGTCAGTCCCACCACCCAGCTTACAGCATTGCATCTCCTCTCTCTGTCCCCATCCGCCTTCTGCTCCAAAGCCCGCGAAACACAATAGCTTACAGGCACACAAGAAAGAATAACATCTATCCCAATTGGTTCCCAACATGGAGAGCTTGCTGCAGATTTGACTGGGCCTAAACTCATCTGAGTTTAGAAAATCCAGAGGTGATCTTCCTGACATGTCCAGGATTAACGCAGTGCTTGACAGGGTAGATATGAAGATGACTTGTGTATCTAGAACAAGGTGATTGCTACCTCAAGATAATAGATTGGGACAGAACTGAGAAGAAATCTCTCCATTGAGAGGATGCTGAATCCTTGGGATTTTCTGCCAAGTATGGCTGTGAAGACTCTGCTGAAACATAATTCAGGATGAATCAATAGAAATGTAAATAGTGAATGAAGGAAGACACGGTTTCCTGGTGCAGGAGAGGGAGACTATAATCTCAACCATTAGTTTATGGATTGGCAGTACAAGTGGAAGGCCCATTCCTTTTGTTCTGTTTGCCCTCTCATTCCCCTCTCCACTTTCTCTACAACTGTTCAGTTGTAGTTCTATCCCAGTTCAAGCAGAAGTTCATCAACATGAAACATTGTAAATCATTTCCCTTTGCACACAGATGCTACCTAACCTACTGGTTATTTCCAACATTTACTGTTTTTGTATCGGATTTCTCCCAGGTGCACAAAGTGTATTCCTTTCAGAAAATAATTCATTCAACATAAGATCATAACAATTACAGGAAAAGGCCACTCAGCCCCTCATTCTCAAAGGTATCATGGCATCACTCCCCATGCTACATTGACGACTGCATTGGTGCCGCTTCCTGCACCCATGCGGAACTCGTTGACTTCATCAACTTTGCCTCCAACTTCCACCCTGCCCTCAAGTTTACCTAGTCTATTTCTATTTCTGACACCTCCCTCTCCTTTCTCGATCTCTCCATCTCTGTCTCCGAAGACAGCTTATCTACTGACGTTTATTATAAACTCACTGACTCTCACAGCTACCTTGACTATTCCTCTTCTCACCCAGTTACTGGTAAAAATGCCATCCCCTTCTTTCAATTCCTCCGTCTCCGCCACATCTACATCTGTTCTTACCGGTGTACAGGAGGCAACACCGGGAGCACCAGATACGGTAGATGACCCCAACAGGCTCACAGGTGAAGTGTCGCCTCACCTGGAAGGACTGTTTGGGGCCCTAAATGGTAGTGAGGGAGGTGGTGTAGGGGCAGGTGTAGAACCTGTTCCGATGCCAGGATAAGTGCCAGGAGGGAGATCAGTGAGGAGGGACGAACGGACAAGGGAATCACATAAGGAGCGATCCTTGCAGAAAACAGAAAGTAGGGGGAGGTGGGAAGGGAAGGATGTGCTTGGTAATGGGATCCCGTTGGAGATGGCAGAAGTTACAGAGATACTTGTGCTGGAAACAGAGGCTGGTGGGGTGGTAGACAACATCTACTGACCACTCTCATTAATCTAACACCCAGACAAAAATCTCTATCAAGTTAGTAAGACATGACCTTCTCTGCACCAAGCCATGCTGGCTCTCTCTAATTAGGCCATGTGTATCTAAATGCTCACATTTCCTCTCCCTGAGAATTTTCTCCAGCAATTTCTCTACAACTGACCGGAGACTCACCGGCCCATAGTTCCCAGGATTTTCCTTTGATCCCTTCTTAATTAGAAGCACAAAATTAGCCACTTATCAGTCCTTTGGGACTTTGCCTGTGGATAGAGAGAACAGGAGGATACCGGTCAAGACCCCAGTAATCTCATCTCTTGACTCCTTCAATAAACTGGGGTAATCGCGCGCAGCTCTCCGGTGAAATGATATTGTATCTGTTAAATAGGGGCCGTGGACAATTCTGATCTGATGAAGACAGACGTGAGAAGCAGAGGAACATCTGGAGAAATTTCTGAAATGCCGGTTCGCTGCTGTTGTTACTGTGCAATCGAGAATCTCCGGAGGGTCGGCCCCAAAATCGTCGGCTTTGCCTGCTGCTGGCGACCGAGGCGGAGGTCGAAACGTTCGGATAGAGATGATGCTCGGTACTCGATGTCGGAGGGCCGATCAGAGCTCGAAGTTTTCGGACGACTCAGAGTCGGACTGTGGTCGGGCATGGCAGGGAGAGTTCTCTTCCTTCTCCCGTCTGCGTGAGATGTGGGACTTTTGAGAAACTTTGAACTTTTTTACTGTGCCGCGGACTGTTCTTCATCAAGTTATGGTATTGTTTCACTGTTGTAACTGTATGTTATAATTATGTGATTTTGTTAGTTTTTCAGTCTTGGTCTGTCCTGTGTTTTTGTGATATCACACCGGAGGAATATTGTATCATTTCTTAATGCATGCATTCCTAAATGACAATAAAAGAGGGCTGTGTGTCCTCATAATCTAATAATAATAATAATAATCTAATAATCTAATCTCATCAGGTCCTTGGGAGGAAAACAGGAAATGTACACAGCATTAAATAAAAGAATAAAAAGTCCTGGAAAACTCAGCAGGTCAAGCATCAGCTTTGGAAAGAGAAACAGATAACATTTCGGGTCTAGCATCCTCCATTAAAACTGCTGAAGAGAAATAGGTCAGTGAAAGCAGCAGAAAGGGAGGGAAAGTGCAAGTGCTTGAACAAAATAAATGTCTTTGGTAGAGCGAACTAAAATGGTTGTTTAGGGGTATTTGAACTCCTTTGTCTCTGTAATGTTGAAGCTTGGAGACTGGAGGCAGGAGGTTTGTCTTAGAGTTGCGAGGGCCGTCCGTATATGTGGTTGGCTGAGAGGAAGGAAATGGGCTTGTTTTCTCTGTTGTTGCTTTATTGCTTGGGATGTTCTGTTTTGTTGTGCTCTGTGTTGTTCTGCCAAACATTGTGGCCATGTTATGTTGTCGCTGGAATTTAAAATAAATCAAGGAAGCAGCTCACACTCTCACCTGAGCTTCAGGTTGAACTGCAAGCAACCAAGGAAGACAGTTGAGAAGAGAGGAGTTTCACTGGAGAATTTATTTGGGATTTGCATGCCAATAGCTGGGGATAGTAAGATAACGTCATATCTATGCCATACTTCTCCACTTCCAGGAATGAGAACATCATAAAGCAGACCGTAATCTGAAATTGTTGAGTTCACTTCTGAGTCACAAAGACTGAAGTGTGCCTCGTCAGAAAATGAGACCATGCATTCCCTTGACCTCTTTTTTTCCTGTTGTGTTTCCTTTATAGTTATGTAATAGTTTTCTTGCCATTTCAGGAAAAGGTATTTTATTTGTCACATCTGAGCTTTCTTTAAAATCTGTAAAAAAGTACAACTCGTCCGACCTGACTTCTCAGTGCTACAGTACATGCCGAAAGTATTGAAGAAATTTGAATGTTCAAGAGTCCTGAAATAAAGCTGTTATGTGTTGAAAAAGAGTTTATTAAAAAAATCATAGTTAAAAAGGTTCACAGCATATTGTTGTGATTTACATTAAACAAGAATGAAAAGTGAATTTGACTCTGACAACAGACTTTGCTTGAAACTACTGAACATTGTTTTCACTGTTGTACTGCCCAGTTCGAGCCACTGATAGACCTCGTGGCAAATTCCATGAGGGATCCATCTTTTTCTCTGTTCTTAGTCACACCCGGATCACAGAAGAAGCCAGCGTTGATATGTCAGTTAAACCTGGTGCCTGGTTTATTAGCATTTCATCTGTGGAGAGATCACAAACTGCTGATTCCAGGAGGGAACCATCATTAGAAGAGAGAAGTGTGGGAACTTGAGCAATGTTTGAAATTGTAGAGAATAAGGAAGAGTGTAGGAATGTGTTCTGGTGGAGACTGAGAATGGAACGACATAGATGGTACCAGTGGTGAGGGCTTGTTATTTGCAACTGTTCAAGCTGCACAAGCGCAAATATGATGAGATGATTGGGGACGAGAAAGGGAAACACAACACTGGACTGATAAGACAAAATTCATAAGTATAAACATGAGAAAGTCTGCAGATGCTGGAAATCCAAAGCAACACACACAAAATGCTGAGAAAGTAGGTCAGGCAATAACTACAGAAATGAATAAACTGTCGACATTTCAGGCCAAGACCCTTTTACAGGACTGAAAAGGAAGGGGGAAGATGCCAGAATAAAAAGGGTCAGGGGAGGGGAAGGTTACAGGTAAAGCCAGTGGGTAGGAAAGGTAAGCGACTGGAGAAAAAGGAATCTAATAGGAGAGGAGAGTGGACAATTGGAAAAAGGAAAGGAAGAGCAGACCCAAAAGGAAGTGACAGGAGGTGAGAAGAGGAAAGAGGCTAGAGTGGGGAACAGAAGACGAAGGGAAAGGGAGGGAATTTTTTGTTACCAGAAGGAAAAATCAAAAGTCACACCATTAGGCTGGAGGCTACTCTCCTGTGGGGGCGTGGCTTATTCTCTTTGTCGAAAGCTGCTTCCGCCATGATTGGATGGTTTGGAAACAGCAGCTGCTTTTCCCATTGGTTGGCCACCTGGTGTCAAGTTTCAAATATCCCGGGTATAAATTAGCACGTGGGGGAGGCTTGCTGTCTTCTCCTTTGTTTAAGGCAAGAGGTGCACATAACCATTGGGTAGATATGCTGTGCGTGCACTTTTAACTAAATATGTTTGTTGAATATTCAGCTTTGTAGTTTCTGTAACTTGGGGGAACATTGTTGTTTGGGTGAAGTTTTGCTGTTTAGAAATAAATGATTAATATAATTATTTGCAGTCAGTGTTTTCTGTCTTGCCAGACCCGCAGACCTGATTCATGGTTACATTCTTTGAGCAGCAACACATTTCTTTAAAAGGCTATTCAAAAGAGAACACCCTCCCATATGAGAGACACAGAGACCCAGGGTGGACAGGCTTCGGAAGTCTTGCTAACTTACTGATGGGTTATGGAATGCCAGTGGATTGGTCAGACCAGTTAAATTTTGCCAGGGTTGAAATGGGACATCACATTGTTTCCATATTTTAATCATTGGATTTTCTCAGGAGAAAGGATAGCAGCAGGATGCTCTCTGGCTCCTTGCAGGGATTGTAAGGAATTAGTATAAAATGAGAACATCTCTGAAGAATGAGGTCGAGGACCTCATCATTATTGATGGCCCAGACTTAAGCTGCAAAGTTAGAGGCTAAGAATATCGAGCTAGCTTGTCAGCTAATGAAGCAACAACACTTAGACACTGCCAAGCTGGTTGGCAGCCCGACCTTGTTAAGGTTTAATCTTTAATGAGGCGGGGTGATGATCCTACTCTGGGGCTGGGAGATGGAGAGTTCTGGCTAGAAGGTGAGGATGGGGAAGAGGGAATAAAGTGAAGTTCTGGAATTCCCTTTCAATGATCACGCTCTTCAATGGGTACCTGAAAGAGTAATGGCCAGGCCGGTGATCATCCGCTCCCATGCCTGCCATGGGGAGCATAGGACCGTGGCTTCTTCCTCTCAGTAGGAGGAGGGGAGGAGAATCAGCAATATGTGGGGATAGTGCAATGGCCCTTCGAGGCAACAGAGATAAGGGGATTCTCTGCGAAGAAATTGGTGAGTTCAGGGGATAGGTTCAGAGAATAGCCTGCGGAGTCTCTGGCCACATGGTTATTGAGGATATGGGATGAAGGAGGTACTAGAGTGAGCCTATCGAACAGAGAGAGAGGTGCTTTAATGAGTTTCTCATCCCAACATAACGTATCACTATGGTATTGAGTAATGGCAGCGGTTAGTTTCGGTATCCCTCTCTTAATGAATGGAATTTAAAACCTCAAGAAGAATAGAGTACAGTAGAGAGGGGCAGTAAAGTTCTATGCCAGTGGGCTCTTATTTCAGAATTATACCGTGATAGTGGTAGCCCGTCAGAGGATGTGGAATTAACTTTTAGAATGATAGGACATGTGGTGAGGGTAGCGGTGCCACCAAACAAAATGAATAGTGCTGTCTTTAATAGCACCAGCTGTTGGTCGTCCTATAAATATATTGCACAGTTTAGAGTGGGTAGAAGAGGGTGCATAAAACCTGGTAAGGAAGTTGGATAAACAGACAGGGAGTGGGAAATCCCGCATGTCCCATAATTAAGTGCTTTTAGCTTTGCTCAAAGCTGGGAGCTCCGGATGCATAGATGACCCCAGTAGATTTACAAGTGAATTGTTGACTCACCTGGAAGGACTTCTGGGTCCTGAATGGAGGTGAGGGAGGAGGTGAATAGGCAGGTGTAGCACTTAGGCCGCCTACTTGGATAAGTGCCAGGAGGGAAATTAGTGGGAAGGGATGAACGGACTCGGGAATCACGGAGGGAGTGATCACTGCAGAAAGCAGAGAGAGGGGTGAGTGGAGGTAAAGATTTGTTTAGTGTTTAATGAACAACTCACAATTGTTACTGGCAATGCCCCGCAAGTCAAACAGCAGATGTGGAGGGAGAAGTTGAGATCACAACTATAACTGCTGCTGTCTCATAATTCCAATGAATGTACTTTGCCTGTGCAGAGTCTGCATACTCTTACTGTGAATTTGTGAATCTCCTTGGATACTCCATTTTCTTCCACATTCCCCAAAGCTTGCATGTTTTTTTGTTAATTAGCCATGATAAATTGCCCTAAGTGTGAAAATAAGTGGTAAAATTTATGAGAAGTTACCACAAATGATGGGTTTTGATATTTCTATAGCTGCTGAGGTCACCAGAGTATCTGCCCAGCGGAGGAATACTTTGTTCTAGTATTGACGTGGGACATGGGAGTTGGTTCTGGTTCAGATGTGGGAAAGGCAGCACGAGTGGTGAGGTTGTCAAGGCAGCAAGAAAGGGGGATTGTGAGATTCTGGGAGTGGGACTGACATGGCCGGAGACTGCAGAATTGTGTCGGTGAGAACGCTAATGGCTGTCTGCTGACACTGGCTGTCCACCATAAGAAGGCAAATTGCAGACATCTGACTCATTTTGTCTGTGGTGAGCTGCTGAACAGTTGCTGCAAGTGATTACGTCTGTTCCTCCAGCTGAGACTGGGCTCGTTAAACTGAGATTATCCACCGCATTGCTTCAGTAAATTTTCACAGAACTGATTCGATTGCCCGTAACTTATCCACTACATGGCTGATGAATCTCAGAGCCAACTTCAGCTGTCCTCTGTATGCTGGGTTCATTTTGTCTGGTTGTGACCTGCTGTCAGAATGTTTGGATATGTCCCAAGTGCAGAGAAAGAGACACTGAAGTGGGTCAACAGTTCACTGACTTTAATGAGAATTGTTGTAGAATTGTTAGGCCAGCAGGACAGCTAATTAAAACTCTCAAACTGAAAGAAAAATGTCAACACCAGAGCTGAAAGCAATAGTAAATGAATACCACTGCTTTGCAGCATCAGTGGAAATGGTAGTTCACTTTCCCAGACAAGAAGGATGGTAAGCAGTGAGCGTAACGTTTCTGTGCTGTTGCTTGGCTCAACAAGTGTACAATGAAAAGAAGGGAGTTAAATATTACAATAATGAAACAGTAATTAGCTGGAACATGCCTATTCACAACTGGAATTGCCAAACCTGTTGCGGAACCCACCTGCAGGGCCACATGGATCCCACTACAGAATTGGAGATTCTAACAGGCTTGTCTCTATCTCTACAACTTTGACTCTCTCCTGGAGAACACAGGGACAAAGAGGTTAGAGTTGTTCCTAATAAGTGGGGCTTTCAGAATAATATGGATTGAGGGAAAGTCTGATGATTCTGATAGTGTTCTCTGGAAGGAGTGTTCTGCAGTGTGGGATTGTGGGGAATGACATTTCACCTTCTCCTTTAGATTACTCATTATAGTGTCTTTGTGTGACGGCTGCAGTCACTGCAAACTGGGATCACCTGACGTAGGAACTTTAGTTTCAGGAAGAGACATAAGGACTGGAGAGGCAGAAACAAGAGAAAATCTGCAGATGCTGGAAATTGAAGTAATACACACAAAATGCTGGATGAACCCAGCATCTATGGAAATGAGTAAACAGTTCATGTTTCAGGCCGAGATCCAAAACATCGACTGTTTACTCCTTTCATGGATATCACCTGGCCTGCTGAGTTCCTCCAGCATTTTGTGTGTAGGACTGGAGAAAAGATGTGTCAAAGAAATGGAAATTAATAAAATTTATTAACATTTACTTTGTTCTTTATATGAAAGATAAATCCAGAAAAGGAGATGTATTGGACCCATGTGCTTGCTGATGGCTGCAGGTTAACTTTGGTCTGGAAATACAGGGACATCTACCTGGATACGGACATTAACACTGAAGGCAATGCTATTTGATAGCTTCACCTGTCCAAAGAGCATAAAACTTATCTGTAAAGGGGCAATGGGTTTCCATCACAATCACCATCTTTTTTTGTGGAATTGCATGGAAGATTTTGTTGCCAATGACACCGGGCACCTTTGGGGTCAACAAGGTCCTAAACTGCTCAGCCATGTGCAGCACTGAGAAACCAAACTCCTTCACTGGGAGGAAGTGCAGCAGCGTCCCTTAATAGATCACAAATCAATTCTACCTGATCACCTTCCCAAAATGAGAAATGCACTTTGCTCCCTGAAGAAAGGATGATGTAGAACTATGCGTGGAGCCCGTGTCTGGAACTTTATGAATATCAGCAATAAAAAATGTTGTTGCTGGAAGTGGATCATTAATGGAACATTTTTTCCAGTTGCATTGTCCAACTACAAACAAAAAATAATTCGATCTAGCAATAGCAATTCATGATTAGGGACCTGATATTATACAATGAGGGACAAAATCAAATTGACAGATTTTCCAAAATTATAGTCTAAAAATACATAAAACTCATTTGGCCACTATTGCAATACTCAATGCATTTAATTTGAAAAAGTTGGAATTCTGACAACTGTTTCAATCTGAGATTAAGGATTAGTTCATTTCTGTGCTCAGCAAATGCCTCACCACCACTGTGGCCTTGAATGTAAAAGAACTTTGATTACTACTATGGATGTACAACCATGAGAATGCATTACTACCATGGAAACATGAAAGTTAGATAAACACAGGGGTGGGATTCATGAAGAGAGGTGATAAGTCATGTCTGGGTCTGATTCAATGGTTTGAGCTGGTGCTTTTGACATGTCCCGTTCCGTGAAGTCCGCATTCTGGTTCACGGTCTGGTTTGTGGACTCTGGACTCCAGGTCTTCCGGCTGTCCCTTGTTTCATTTGGGCTCAATCCTAGGCACCTGATGCTTGTCCTGGGGCTGGGAGTATAAGTGGCCCTGGGGTCGAGTGTGGGTGCTGGTTTGTCTCGTCAGTATTCCCTTGGAGCAATCTGCTAGTGGAAGGCTAGAGCAACCATTTGTGATTTCTAGGCCTGGTTGGAGGACCACCGCTTCATGGAACCTTGTTGTCTCTAGTCAGGGCAGTCATCGTGGTATGGATTCGGCTGTTTCTGTGGCCAGCTGAGTGGCCGTCTGCCACTCTTAGCTAGATATCGATTCGGCTGTTTCTGTAGCCAGCCAAGGCTGCTGGCGACCCCGAGTCTCAGAGCCACCATGGATTGAGCTCTCTTCCTGTCCTTGCCTCTGTTAGGTAAGCAAGGGCATCATTGCCTTTACCCTGTGTTTGGATCTGTCCCTTCCTGTTCTTGCCTCCATTGGGTAAGCCAGGTCATTTCTGCAATTACCCTGAGGCTGGACTATTCTCTTCCCCTCCCCATATGAATCCCTGACAATCTCCTCAGAGGATTATCTCAGCAATTGACCTCGGCAGTCATCCCGGTCCCATATCCTAGTAAGCATCCCAGCCCAGCATCCAAGGAAAGGGCCTGGCCCTGCATTCCAAGGAGGAGTACCTCATCCTGCCCAGGAGTACCTCGCCCAGCCCAGTGCTGGAGATTCCTCGTCCTGAGCAAGCCACGTCCTTGAACCTCAAACAACCCAAGCCTCGAAGAACCCAAGCATCGTCATGTCCTTGCCTAGTTCTGGGGTCCGAGCCCAAGTCAAGACCCAGGTTCTAGGTCCTTGTCCAGTCTCTAGCTCGGAGTCCAAGCCCAGGCTCCTAGTTCCCAGTTCCTCGTCCTGGTCCTGCTTTCCTAGCCCAAGTCTGTGTTCCTGTCCCAGCACCTTAGTCTGTATCCAGTCCCATCCCTAACTCCAGTCCAGTCTAGTTCCCAGTACTTCAGTGTCTGTGTCTTGCATTTGGGTACACCTTCAACGCCCACCCTATGACAGAATGAACCAGCCATACATGGACCCAGCAATGCAGACACTGTCGTCTAACTCTTGTCATCCTGGGTTCCCTTCTGATTGAATACCCTCCCACCCGCCCGGGTCGTCCTTAGTCCTGGAGAGCCTGTTCGATCGCCCGGAGAACGGGGGGTGGAGGGTACTGCCATGGTCTGGTCCGGTAAGTCCACATTCCGGTTCACAGTCCTGTCTGTGGAGTCCGGACTCCAGGTCTTCCGGCTGTCCCTTGTTTCAGTTGGGCTTAATCACAGGCACCTGATGCTTGTCTTGCCGCTGGAAATATAAGTGGCCTTGGGATCGAGTGTGGGTGCTGGTTTGTCTTGTCAGTATCCCCTTGGAGCAACCTGCTGGTGGAAGGCTAGAGCAGCCATTCGTGATTTCTAGGCCTGGTTGGAGAACTACTGCTTCATGGAGCCTTGTTGTCTCCAGATAGAGCAGTCATCGTGGTATGGATTCGGCTGTTTCTGGGGCCAGCTGTGTGGCCGTCTGCCACTCAGAGCTAGATATGGACTTGGCTGTTTCTGTAGCCAGCCAAGGTTGCTGGTCATCCCGAGTCTCAGAGCCACCCCGGATTGAGTTCCCTTTCTGTCCTTGCCTCTGTTGGGTAAGCCAGGCTGTTTTCCATTACCCTGAGGCTGGACTGTTCTCTTCCCCTCCCCATCTGAAACCCTGACAGTTTCCTCGGCAGTCATCCTGGTCCTGCATCCTAGTAAGTATCCCGGCCCATGTTCAAGGAAGGGGCCAGGCCCTGTGTTCCAAAAAGGAGTACCTCATCCTGCCCAGGAGTACCTCGTCCTGCCCGGTGCCGGAGCTTCCTCATCCTGAGCTGGAGATTCCTCGTCCTGAGCAAGCCACATCCTTGAGCCTCGAAGTACCCTAGCCTCGTCATGTCCTCACCTAGTTCAGGGGTCCAAGCCAAAGTCAAGACCCAGGTTCTGGGTCCTTGTCCAGTCTCTGGTTCGGAGTCCAAGCCCAGGCTCCTAGTTCCCAGTTCCTCGTCCTGGTCCCACTTTCCTCGCCCATGTCTGTTTTCCTGTCCTGGCTCCTAGTCTATGTCTAGTCCCGTCCCTAACTCTAGTCCAGTCTAGTTCCCAATACTTCAGTGTCTGTGTCTTGCATTTGTGTCCACCACCAATGCCCATGACAGCCTTGTATTGGTTCACTTACTGCAGCATTGCATATTATTGGAAAGGGTATAAAATATGAACAGTCTCGGGGTTTGGGGGTAGTTCTTCAAGGTGTTTGTCATGAACAGCACCACAAATCAAGTAGGAGGTGTACTGCAGTGAGAGGGTCCCATACCTACCCAGAGAAGTATCTTTATAATTGCCCTGCTCTGTCCTAATAAAAAATTTGTCATTCCGAGTAGTTAATAGGGATTTGTGTCTTTCTGAGTGGATCTGAGAATCTTTTGTTGTAAAATTATATGTCCATGATGCCAATTGAAATAGTCCCACCTGTCTTCACCCTTTTTTTCCCTCTGTTCCTGTATCTGTCTCAATGCTTCTGACTCACTGCTGTCATATCTGCATCCACCACTTCCACAGGCAGTGTTCCCTAGAACCTACCACTCTCTGTGTAAAGTCCTTCCCTTGTAAATCTCCTAAAAATTGTACATCGTTACTATTTGACAAAGGAGGGACTGTCTAAAATATTCCCTAATGTTGATAGTCAGTGTGTTAGATGTAAAATTGAGACGGCTACATTGACACATATGTTTTAGTCGTGTTCTGTATTGAAACAGTTTTGGAAATCTATTTTCTCTATAAATTCTAAAGATTTAAAAATTAATTTACAACCTAATAAATTGATAGTTTTGTTCGGTATAATTCCTTAACATGTTCACGGTATTTCTATAACAGACCAACATGTAATTGCACTTGTCACATTATTGGCCAGAAGGGCTATTTTATTGAAATGGAAAGATGCCTCTGCTCCCACTTTGATACAATGGTTCTCTCAGGTGATGTTATGTCTTAGTTTGGGGAAAATTAGAAGTCGAACTTTTGATCCTCGATTTGACTTTGAGAAAAGGTGGGGTTCTTTTGCCCGCTACTATCATTTGATTTGAGTTAATTAAGATGGTCCCCTTCTGATTCTTGTACAATTGGATTTGGTTGGTGAATTGATGTTTTTCTTTTATGGATGATTGTATGGCGTATAGCTCAGGTGTTGTGCTCCCAATGGTTTTTTTTTCTCATTTCTTTTCGGTTAGTAGGGTTTTTTTGTTTTAGTTAGTTGGGGTTCCTTTATCCTTCTTTCTTTTTTCCAAAAAAAATAGTTCCAACATTTTGTTTTTTCTTATTATTATTGGTATACTGTTTCGCTTGTTTAATCAGTTATTTGATAGTTGAACTTTTATTGTACATATAGATATGTTGATTTGACTACTTTAATATATTCTTTGTTGATTTCCAATAATAATTAATAAAAAGATTTAAAAATGAAAATGTAAATCTCCTTTCTGTTTTGCTCCTCACCATAAAGATATTCTCACGAGTCTGGCATTTCTACCCTGGGAAAAAGACTCTGACAACCCACCCTATTTATGACTGTTTAGTTTCTGCAGTCAGAAGCTTCCAGCCCAGACAGTGTAGCTGTTTGAGTGCTGAAGATCTGTGCAGACCAATGGGCTGGTGTTTCCAAAAGCTTCTCACACCTCTCATATCTGTGGTCTGATTTTCTCACCTGTTCAAAAGGGCATTGAGTCTACCAGAGTCCAAGAGGAGCATGGTGGTCTTCCTCAGTGACTACCGTCTTTCACCACTTCGATTCACTGTAATGAAGGCATTGAAAAGCATCATGTGTAGGCAGAGATTTGGTATAATTCAGTCTTCTGAACTGAAGGGTCTGTTCCAGAGCTGTACTGTTCTATATTCTATTCTTCCTTCAGGGAATAATAAGAAAGAGACTCTAGTTATCCCTGCAGCTATTGTCCATCGTCTAAAATGGGAACATCGGAACTGATAATTAAAATATATTAGTAATGGTAGAGTCAACAAAAATGCAATGTGTTAAGTTTAGGCCCCATCAACATACTCAGTAGAGCTTCGGAGCTCAATTCCAAGGGTAGCAGGACAATTATTATGGCTCAGGCTTTTAATATCAGCAGCATATTGCAAATGTCTTTGTTCATGCTATGTGGTCAAAGGAATGGAAACTGCCAATTTTGAGACTGGCAACAGCCACTATTTTGTGAACTGTTTCGTGAACTGGTTTTTGTTCAGGGATTTTGCTAAATCAGTGCAACTGAAGGTGACCACAATGAGGTTCCTGCTGATGATCCACTAAACTTGAGACAATTTCCAAACTTGCAGCTGTTTATTTTGTTATGCGGAAATAGTGGGCTTGTAGAATAAGTCTCAGCTAAGCAGCAGGCTGACCTGGGGTTTGAATTGCTCTGATTTGGCTAACACAGATGGGTCTCAGTCAGTAAAATTGAAACACAACAGATTGATCTCTAAATCAGAGGATAAGAATGGAGGATTTTGGTAGTAAAGGCTGTGACAACTCTGGAGACCCGTTATTACAGAAGTAGATAATCCTACATCGGAAATGTGGAGATTGAATTAAGAGCAACAACTCCTCCTGGGTATTACCATTTGATTTATTTGACTGTCCAGGGAAGGTCAGAGAAACCAAGAAAGTGTGCAGACAAGTATTTAGTTTTGTATAATTTGCATGCTTATTGTTAATTGAACCAATAAAAATATTTGTCACTTCATACAGTTTCTCTCTGTGCCTAACTGATCATTACTAATGAGAGTGAATATCTTCAGCATAGATTGGCATCCCTGGGCGGACTCAAGGATAAAACTCTCCATTGAGACAATGGGAGACGTGAGCCAGACAAGAATAATGAATTATGGAGAGAACTGAAGTTAGTTACTTACACACTCAGATGAAGAATTCAGGGACTTTTGCAAATCAGGATTACTTGGATTATTTTGATTGGAAAGTGTCAGGAAATGTAGCGTAGGGTTGACCAACAGCAGAGCAGTGGAGATAATTTAGAAGTAAACAATATTCTACTAATAGACAGCCAAATAACAAGCCGTGAAGAGCCCCAAAACAAGAGAGAACAGAATCTAAACCTTACCAACACAACAGGCAACAAGGTAAACCTTAGGCAGGGAGAGTGAAGGTAGGAGCAACTGGTTGAAGCTGACTGGTTTGATGAGTGAACAAGGACTGTGGATGAGAACCAGGGTTAAGTAGGCTGCAAGTGATGAGTCTGGAATGAGCAGCAGGTGCATCCCACGGCCAGTCCCCGAGGACCCAGGATGATCCAGATGGGTCCAGTGGAACTCATCCCTGACCTTGACCTTAAACTCTGATGGTTCCTTAGCCATTCTCCTTCAGCTAACATTGATGCACTGTTTCCAATTAAATCTCACCGTAAACTTGGGGAATTCCCGTCGCAGCACTCCAAACACCAGTGATGCCGAGGAATTTGGTTCCATTTCAGGGAAACTTAGGCTACTTCCACACTAGATCTTATAAATCTGTAACCAAAGCTTTTACTCTTCGTTTTGACCCTCCGTCCGCACTGAAACGGTGTTTTCCTCCCCAAAAATTGAGCTTTTCTAAAATACTGTCCAGAGTGTTTAAATCTGAAAACAACGGTTGGGCATTGTAGTGTGTACGGGGTAACCAGCTAATTTTAAAAATGCTGTCATGACGTGCCGGAACAAATAGTGGCGGCAGCGTGGGATTTCATGGTTTTCTTGAACGCAGCCTCCAACATCACAACAACAATATCTGACAATAGATGTGTAACAGCCTAATGTAACATTGTATGGAAATACAAGATAACACTGATGCAGACATGTTTTATACATTTAACAAGGTGCTTTATTAACGTATTGCTTGTGCAAACATTCAATAGATACAATTGCCACTTTTGCCCAGTAACTTGTTTTATTGCACATGTTAAATACAGCAAAATGATACACAAAGACATGGCAAACGTAAAGGCAAACAAATGAGGTAACAGCAAATTTCACTTTTGCCTAGTAACAAGCCTTATTGCATTTAGTTGTAGCTGTCGTCCCTTTCATCAGTGAAGAGATTATGGCTGTAGGAAACGTTTCCAGGGTGACCCCTCTGTGGGAGTGGGGAAGATGTTGGTGGGGCCACATGGGGGTCTGTGTGTCCGTATGTGTAGCTATTGTAGTGGTTGTGAGGCTGGTATTGTGGCGGTGAAATCTACTTGCGGGGGGGACTCATCATATTCCTCGTCTTTGCAAATCCCTCTGCAACAGAGTTAGTCAGTTTTTCAACGGTCCTTATCAGCCGGGTCATACTGTCCGTGAACTCCCTGTCGGTTGCCTCCATATGCTCCAGTATGTTTTTTTCAGCTTTAAGTCCTCCTGTGCGAGAGCTAACAGCTGTCCGTAGTTTGGCAATTTCCTTTTAAGTTTTTCCAGTCTGTAACTGGACAAACGTGCACCAAGTATACCGTTTCCTGGTTGCTTGTTTTCTGTAGATGTGTCCTGCACATGCCCAATAGAAGGAGATTCACCAAAATACCCGCTTTAATGTGGACGGAGGTATTTTCAAAAACGCCTGGTGTGGACGCCTATCGTTTTTACGTGAAACAACCTTTTTCAAAATTATCCGGTCTAGTGTAGCCTTAGTAAATCATTGGACAAACATTTGCGAAAAAGATAAAATAGATTAGTAAGGATACCAGCTGCTGGAACTGAAAAACAGGGTTGTCAGCCAAGAATAATCATCTAAAAGTACAGTCAAACAAAACACGGGAGAAACAAATTGTGCTGTCAGCATTAAACTTCTGACTCATCACCCACAGCTCATCTCAGCCTATCCCGGATCAACAATATTTAAACTGTGAGCTTTTTATTCACTCTCCCTCTGCTCCTTATCACCATGATAGGTGTGTCTCATCCATTATCTGGCTTGGAAATGGGTACTAGTCATGCATTTTAATGCTAGTCACATTGTTAACAGGAACCATCAGCATCTGGCTCTGCCCAAATTTCACTTGCAATAGGGTGTGCTGAAACTTCCCCTCAAGCTTTCAAAAGTGTTTGGTAAAAGAACTATCAGAATGGAGCATATAGCAACATGGTAAAAGAGAACAGAACTGAGGTCTTACTAAAGGAAGTACAACTTGGGCAGGTATCATATGAGACTGATACTGGTTACAGAGGGAAATGGAGACAGAGGGAGTGTTCAGGTGAAGGGAAAGTCATATTGGCCAGAAAGATTTAAAACTTACAAATCAGTGGACAGCAATGAAGCAAGTGCGGTGGAAACAGACAAAGCAAAAGACTTTGCTTTTGCCATGTGGTGGCAGGAAGGGAGGCAGATATTTTGTGAGACTGTATTTGCAGCTGCCATTTTCTGAATTGTTTGGTGAACTGATTATTGCTCAGGGATAACTTAATCAGAGCAATTGAATATGGTCACAAAAAGTTTCTGCTAATAATCTGCTAAACCTGACACCAAACTCGGAAATGACACTGATTATTATGTAAAATGCAGGCTTGCAGAAGGTACAGCCTGTGGTCAGGCAATCTGAACCCTATGTTTGGCTGACCTGATTAGACAAGTTTGAACCAGTACACACCAATGACCCTTACTTCAGTCTTCAACGCTCCTCCTCCTCCTGGACACCCTGCTCTTCGCTTCTGCCTGCTCCGGATATTTTGATTGCTAACTGCCAATAAAACAACAACTGTCCCCTCTTTACCGCTCCTCTGTCTAATTCTAAACTCACTCCTTCCGAGCACACTGATCTCCACTCTCTCTGCACTAATCCTAACCTCACCATCAAATCTGCAGTAGTGTGGCAGACTGAACTCTACCTTGCTGAGGCCGGGCAACAACTCCCAGACACCTCCTCTTCCTTACCTCTCGGGCAGGACCCACTGAGGAGCACCAGGCCATTGTCGTCCGCACCATCACCAACCTTATTGACTCTGGGAATCTCCCGTCCACTGCAACAAACCTTGTAGTTCCCTCACCCCACACTTCCTGTTTCTACCTCCTACCCAAGATCCATAAACCTGCCTCTCTAGGTAGACCCATTGTTTCTGCTTATTCCTGCCCCACCAAATTTATATCTGCATACCTCGACTCCGTTTTATCCCCTTGGTTCAGTCCCATTCTACCGACATCCATAACACTTCACACGCTCTTGAATTTTTCATGATTTCAAGTTTCCTGACCCCAGTTGTCTGATCCTCACTAGTCCCTATATATCTCCTTCTCTCATCAGAAGGTCCATAAGCTCTCCATTTCTTTCTGGACAGCAGATCCAACCAATTCCCCTCCACCATCACTCTCCTTCATCTGGCGGAACGTCCTCATTCTCAACAAATTTCTCCTTTGGCTCCTCCCACTTCCTTCAAACAAAAGGCGTTTCCATGGGCACTGGTACGGGTCCCAGCTATGTCTGCCTTTGTGTTGGCTATATTGAACAGTCCATGTTGGAAGCTAACACCCAACTCTTCCTATGCTACATTGATGATGGCTTTGGTGCTGCTTCCTGCATCCATGATGAGCCCATCAAATTCATCAATTTTGCCTCCAACTTCTATCTTGCCCTCAAATTTACTTGGTCCAGTTCTGACACTTTCTTCCCTTTTTCTCAATCTCTCTGTCTCTGTCTATAGAGAGAGTTTATCTACTGATAATTTTTATAAACCCATTGATTCTCACAGCTACCTGGGCTATACCTCTTCCCACCCTGTCACTTGTAAAAATGCCATCCCCTTCTCTCAGTTCCTCTGCCTCTGCTGCATCTGCTCTGAGGATGCTTTTCATTCCGGAACTAATGGAATGACCTCCGTTTTCAAAGAAAGGGGCTTCCGTCCTCAACCATCAACGCTACCTTCTCCTGCATCTCTTCCATTTCACACACGTCTGCTCTTACTCCATCCTACTGCCACCTCACCAGGAATAAGTTTTCCCTACATACCACCCCACTAGCTTTTCAGTCTAGCACTTAATTCACCTTAACTTCCGCCATTTCCAGTGGTATCCCACCACCAAGCACATCTTTCCCAACCCACCTCCCTTTCCACCTTCTGCAGGAATTGCTCCCTACGAGACTTCCTTGTCTACTCGTCCCTCCCCACTGATTTCCCTCCTGGTATTTATCCTTGCAAGCGGAACAAGTGCTACACCTGCCCCTACACCTCCTCCCTCACTACTACTCAGGGCCCCAAACAGTCTTCTCAAATGAGATGAGGCAACACTTCTCCTGTGAGTCTATTGGAGTCTTCTACTGTATTCGGTGCTCCCAGTGTGGCCTCCTGTATATTGGTGAGACCTGAAGTAGATTGGGAGACGGCTTTGCCGAACACCTATGCTCCATCCACCAGAAAAAGCTGGATCTCCCAGTGGCCACCCATTTCAATTCCTCATCTCGTTCGCATTCCAACATGTCAGTACATGGCCTCCTCTACTGCTGTGATGAGGCCACACTCAGGCTGCAGGAGCAACACCTTATATTCAGTCTGGGTAGCCTCCAACTTAATGGCATTGACATTGATTACTTAAATTTGTTCCTCCCCTTCTCTATTCCCCATTTTTTCTTTCTCTCTCTCTCTCTCTCTCTCGCACTCTCTGTTTCTCCCTCTCAGACTCTCTCTCTCTTTTTCTCTCTCTCACACAGACACACACATTCTCTCCCTCTCTCTCTCACACACGCACAGACAGTCTCTCTCACACACACACAGACTCTCTCTCTCTCCCCCCTTATCTCCTTACCTGCCTATCACTTCCCTCTGGTCCTCCTCCTCCTTCCCTTTCTTCTACCAGATTCCCTCTCATCCAGCCCTTTATCTCTTTCTCTAATCAGCTCCAGCTCTTTATTCGCCCCCTCCCCCTCTCCCAGTTTCACCCACCTCCCACTTTGTACTTGTTCTTCCCTTACCCCACCTTTTCACTCTGATTTCTCATATTTTCTTCCAGTCCTGATGAATGGTCTCAGCCTGAAACGTTAACTGCTTACTCTTTTCTGTACGTGCAGCCTGATCTGCTGAGTTCCTCCAGCTTTTTGTGTGTTTTGTTGTTGGATTGCCACCATCAGGGAGGGGATAATGGAGCCTATTGGCTTCAATGTTAGGTTGTGGGCTGGAGTTTGATAGGAGTTTTTGATTAGGTGGGTGGTGGGGTGGAGATACGTCTCTGCCAAAGGAGGTGTAAGACACTGCTCGCCTGCAGATCACACGTGGGCAAGGTGTAGTACCTGCTTTCCCCCACCCCCGCAGTCTGGGTCATATGAAACCATGGGAGCAGGTGGTGGATGTCATATGGACACCTGGTGCAAATTTCAAGCCCTGGTTATGCGATATCTGACACCAGGCAGACAGTCTCTGAAGAGTATTGATAATGGCTGGGATCACTGTCTTGTAAAGACACTGCCCTGAAGAAGGCAATGGCAAACCACTTCTGTAGAAAAAGTTGCGAGGAGCAATCATGGTTGTGTATAGAGAGAGGAAGACCATGATTGCCCATGTCACATGATGATGATGATGATGATGATGATGATGATGAAGAATGATTAGGGGGTCCCAAACCCAGAACTCCTGCATTTTATGGGGAGCACATCTAACAATATTAATCTGGTCCCCTATGACCACCAATCCATTCATTTCAACACATGATTTTCCCTTCACTTGAATGCTCCCTCTGATACTGTTCCCTTCTTGATATTAGCCCAAGTTCTGATCCCTTTTTTAATTTACTTACTGGATGTGGGCATCACCAGCTAAGCCAGCATTTGTTGCCCATCCCTAGATGCCCTTGAGAAGGTGGTGATGAGCTGCCTTCCTGAACTGCTGCAGTCCCTGAGGTGTAGGTACACCCACAGTGCCGATAGGGAGAGCCTTGGTTGTTTAAGCTTTACATCCACATGAACTAGTGGGAGCAGATCATGAGATGCCTGTGTTGGGTAGAAAGAGGAACTGGAGTGGGGCCATTTAGTTGTGTAACAACTGAAGTTTATTATTTTGTAAATAAATTAGTTGTGGTAACATAAAAAATAATAATCAAAGACGAAGCAAATCTACTGCATGGAAGTAATTTGGAATTGAAATTCACTAATTGGATTTGGAGCAGTTTTCTGGAGTAATGTACATTGGACAATTTTAAACATTTTCTTGTCCCAGGTAGATGTCCTCTTTCTGTTGGAGGCATTCATAGTCAGATCCACATCCTACCCATGCCAAAGGCAGTCCCGGTCAGATCCATGGTCAGAATACCCACATCCTGCACCTGAATCTTTCAAGCCTCTAGTAACCTACAGGAGAAGCAGGTGGCAGGCATGGGGATATGGAAGTTGAATGTCAAGTTGCCAATGCCAGAGAACATCAAAGGAGTAGATTAATTGCACAGGTTGAAGAACCATGAAGGGCCTCTTTGACTCTCCACTTCATTGGTAGGAAGCACTCAAGAAGAACATCAAGAGGTTCCTCAAAAGTGTTTAGAAAGTAAAATGGAATCAAAAGGAATTATGCCAACTCTTGACAGATATGCAGCATGTTTCCCCCTTTCCATTGAGAAGGGTGGATGTGAGAGAGGTTCTTCAAACGTGAAGAGACGGCACAAATACATAAAGAACACAATCTCCAAAATGGGTTTTGGAAGGGAAGCAGAAATTGGATCAAGCTGTTTCATGCAGATATCCACAATTCAGACCAAATCAATGCATGGGAGACATAACTTCCCCTTCAGACTGGAGTCCAGCAGGATTGTCTACTCCCCCGTTGTGTTTGTGTTTTGCTTAGAACGTTTTGCTGAATCCATCAGGAAGGATGAGATTTTAAGAGGGGTAACATTTCCAGGCAGTGGAGGTGCACAATTCTAAAGCTCACTGTGTATGGATGAGGTTGCCATCTTCTGCTCAGATCCACAGTCAGTTCAGAAATTGATCAGCATCAGGGTCCAGAGTCAACTGCACAAAGAGTGAGGTCATGCTTTTTGCCTGTTGGCCTGACCATTCAACATTGGCTTCACCGTCAGGTCTGACTACTTGAAGGTGCTGGGGATCTTATTCAGAGAGGTTCAGAATGGTATCACGGGCTTTCATTCTAGGATACAGTTTAATGAAACAAAGCCAGCTTGGTGGAGAATCTTCTCTTTCACAAATGTTAAACTTAAGGCCCATCACACATGGAGTTATTAATATGGTCCTCAGGCATTCATTCGTGTGTGATCCAGAGAGTCAACTGAAATGTTGTTGGGCTGAAACACTAGCACATCTGTGGCTCACTGCAGAAACATGGCAATGATCTGCAATGGATGCTGTTTCCGTAAGGTTATGACCTGATGGATTTTCCTGGTTGCTGGTACAGGTTTTAGTGGTTGAGAAAGGAGTGCATCATATGTCTGCACGTCACCTTCAGTAATATGATAGAGCTGAGTACTGCAAAGGCTTCTCCCAACCATCCCATGGAAGATCTTGCCATCCACAATGTCATTCTCCCATAGTACAAGGCTGTCTGCAGTCCTTTTCACAGTTCCCCCAATGCCACCTGGAGTTCCCTTCCCATGTGAAGTGGCGAGGAAGTTCCAGGTTGTTCTCTGGAAACCCAGTGTTGGAGGGACATTGCAGAAGCAAAAGAAGTTCTTCTTGTTTTTGTACTGCTTGCTGGGGCCACCTGACCAAAATTGAATGGTATCAACTTTAGGAAATTTTAAATGAATATCTCTGAGGACTGGTTCCATGTGAGTCCAAATGACAGAAGCATCCTGTCACTTGGATTCTGATATTGTACAAAATCCTGCTTACTATTCTTTTGTGTAGTACGTGCCAGTGTGCAGATTGAGTTGTGGGAGGTTCTGACCAAAATGGCATGACTGTACCTCAGAACTATATTTGCATCTCCATGCCTCAGAAAAGTCCACATGAACAATTACAATGCTTTCATTGCAGTTCTGTATCATGCTCCTGTATTCCCTGGACTGGTTCTGAACCAAGCGCACATGTGTTGCTGTTTCACTCTTTAGTTTGTCTTCATACAGTTTGATGACCTCTGCCAGTATGCCATTGTGCTTCACAAGTCTTGTATTGTACTGAATTCCATCTGCTGCTTGGTCCTGAAATCGTTCCCATTGCTGCCACTCAACATCGGTCAGCTCTTGCTGTGGGGAGGGAAGTGTGCGCTTGTGGAGACACAGGGTGCAGGAGTGCAGAAGATATGCCTCTCTTGTCTGAGAACAACACGCAAGTTCAAAACTATCCTCCAGTTTGCTAGACTTGACAACACCATATGCTCTTAGGACCTCAAGCATCAGCTTTGCATTTTTATGGTATTGGCATTGGCATGTCTTTTGATCTAATGGTTTTGGTGCTGTGACATAGAATGGATGCAAAGCACAGAAGGATGAATAATTGAGTTTGGTTCCTTTTTGATGAACTTCCTGTGGAGGTTGAATATTGTGACAGTCAGAATCATTCTCGGATGCTTTATTTTCTTCCGTGTTGTCATGTCCTGTTTGACAGTCGTCATTCATGCAGCATTATGGTAAAAATCCTGAACCATCTGGGTTATTGTTTGAATGTAAGAGATTTTTTTGTCAGTAGGTCTTCTCTTTCGCAGTGTGTTGTATGTTAGCCCCAACTGCTTTGTCTGATGTTTTCGGCAATATTTCTTTAGAACCCTGCCTTACAGAGTCAAGTTCTTTGATGTTTGAACAGACCTGCGGGGTAACTGTAAATTATTTTTGTCTTTATTAAATTCTTGAATGAGACAGCTGTGGAAGAGCAGGGTTTTCTTGATGGAAGGGTTTTTGAGTTTGCTTCCCTGTAGCATCTGCTCTGTTTTTTTTTCTTGGTGATTCTTGTGTTTTTTTATTTCTCGTTTGTTCTCGTCACCAACATTTTTTCAGTTTGTTCCTATCTTTTATTATCTTTTGAAGTTTATTTTTCAAAGCTTTCATCTCTCTCAAGTATATTGCTCTTGTGTTTTTTCTTTCTTTCCCTTTCCCTTGCTATGGACTGCTTACTGCGAGCTGGCTCCTGTATTGTCTGATCCAATTGTCTATCTGGGCGAGTTTCTGGGTGTTCTGGGCCCTTTCTCTTATGCTCTCTTGACTCTTGCTGTCTACGTTTCCACATCTTCATCTTACTCCTCTTTTTCCTTTAATTCAAATCACTGATAGTTTTTATCTTCCCATCCTCTGCTCCCTTCTTCTATTTTTGCTTTACCTTTCTCAGGTATTCCTCCTTTAACTCTGGCTCACTATATATTTTCTCTGACTGCTTTTTTTGGTATTCCCTGTTTCTTCTCCTTCGCTCCTACACTGATAGCTGCTGCCTAGCCATAACTTCCCAAAATACATAAAAGGAAAGTCAGACTTTAATGGAATTACTCTGAAATTGTGCAAGATTTGCTTGTTACATACACCTGTTAGGGTGCATAAGGTATCTCCAGATGCCTTATAAGGTAACTGTAGCCTTCAGCCAGGAGCAGATGTCATCAGGTGGTTTCCAACCTTCACAGAGTGTTTCGACCCTTAACCAAGACATTCTTCAGTTGGTGGGCAGAATTTACTGGAATTACTATGAAATTGTGCAAAATTACTGTGAACTTAATTATGCAAACACGAGGAAATCTACAGATGCTGGAAATTATGGTTAATTTAGTGAAACTTTATAGAATTATTATGAAATGGTGCAACTAAATTCATTTATGCTTTTTGTCATTGGGGATACATAAAGTAAGGAAATATTGTAGGCCTGTGTGTGGAAGAAATAAAGGGGAAATTATGTATATTATAAATAAAGAGGTTAATGAGACATTACAAGCCATATTACTATTTATTGTGATCTTAAATTATATTCAACCCTCCCTCCATTGAGGATGATTTGGATGTTTCTGTCAACATCGTCAAACTATGTGTCACCACTGACAAACAGAAAACCTGAGGGTGTTGACGTCTGCCAGTGGTGACAAAAACACACTTTTTTCCATGACATGCATGAGTTGTATACAGGAGTCATCTTGTTTTCCCTCTGTTGCTAGCTGCCTCTAGCCTCTACTTAAAATGCATAAATTTATGTCATAATTTAAAATAATTCTATTCAAAAGAGACAGTGTTGACACATCATGGTTGTGACAGTTGCAACATCAATAAATATGTCAAAATTATTGAAAAAATAGCAAACTTACAAGAGCTTGTTTGACCTTGTTGCACTTAGCAGATGTGGAGGGTGGAAAAGGGGTCCTCAGGAATATAGTTGACCCTGTGGTTGCCTGATTTTATTGCTTTTTTAATAAATATCTGACATTGTTGACAAAAACTTAGGACGCATTTTAAGCAACCACAAAATAAGAGTAAATATTGTTGAAAATTCACTACTTCTAGTTTTGAAGAGGTTTTCACTCTACTCTTTCATCTGGCATATATATTATGATTATACATTTTAATGATATTTTCACTAATTTTTCTCAAATTGAAATGATAATCTCTTGTCTGAGGGCAACTGAGACAGTGATCAGAAGCGGAAAGAGTGAGCAATTTCAAGTTCCTGGGTTTTAATATCTCTGAGGATCTAACAACGATTCAATAATAGCTTTTAACCCTCTGCCATCAGATTACTGAATAGACATTGAACCACTGAACCCATGAGCACTATCCCAATACTTTTTTTGCATGACTTATTTAATTTAACATATACATTCTTACTGTAATTCACAATTTTTATTATTATGTACTGCTGCCACATCACAACAAATTTCAGTCCACTTGGAGTACTCTGCTCAATTCTGGTCACCTCACCACAGGAAGGACGTGGAAACCATAGAAAGGGTGCAGGGGAGATTTACAAGGATGTTGCCTGGATTAGGGAGCATGCCTTATGAGAATAGGTTGAGTGAACTCAGCCTTTTCTCCTTGGAGCAACAGAGGATGAGAGGTGACCTGATAGGGGTGTACAAGATAATGGGAGGCACCGATTGCGTGGATAGTCAGAGGCTTTCCCCAGGGCTGAAATGGCTAGCATGAGAGGGCATAGTTTTAAAGTGCTTGGAAGTAGGTACAGAGATGTCAGGGGTAAGAGTTTTACGCAGAGAGTGGTGAGTGCGTGGAATGGGCTGTCAGCAGTGGTGGTGGAGGCAGAAACAATTGGGTCTTTTAAGAGACTCCTGGATGGCTACATGGAGCTTAGAAAAATAGAGGGCTATGGGTAAAGCCTAGGTAGTTCTAAGGTAGGGGCATGTTCAGCACAGCTTTGTGCGCCAAAGAGCCTGTATTGTGCTGTAGGTTTTCTATGTTTCTATGTTTCTATATGCTGTTGATATTAATCCTGATTCTGATTCCCATTGATACAGCCTTCAGTCATTCTTTTGTACACAATCCAGAGAGCCTGTAGGACAAGTAGCTCAAGTATATGAATCACATTCAAGTGATGTGCAAAACTGCCTGATAAATGTAAAAGAAAATCATTTTGAACAAAGAACGGGAAAATATGGCTGGTGATATGGGAATGCCTGATATACTGTTGAAAGTATCCTGACTGATGCATCAAGTCCTGGCATGGCAATTCCAATATGCTGGGACAAAGAGGCTGCAGAGAGTCGTGCATACAATCCATCTATTACGAGCACTGCTCTCCCCACCACTGACAGCATCTGATCCACACATTGCATTTCCTCCCCCTTTAGATGAATGCAGCATAAAATATATATGTACAAAACATTCAATTTCCCTTTTGTACACCACATTCCAAATAAACATACTTTCACTAACTGGCTGAGCTGTTTATTCTGCACTTCCCTCCATAGATCTGGTTTGAGGAGATCAATGCGAGATCTCAGATTCCTTCTCATGAACAGCATTACAGGTGTTTGATTTGTCGTCGCATGAACAGAGTTCTGATACACTCAAAGGAAGTCGTCCACCATGTGCTGTCGAGAAATCGCCTCCTTGACCATAACTTTAAAGAACCTCTTGAATGTTTGGATAAACCCTTCAGCTAACCCATTTGTTGTTGGGTGGTGAGGAGCTGACTTGAATGTCTGATGCCATTTTTCTTCAAGTCTGAATACTTCTGATATATATTGTGGTCTGTTGTCACTCACAGTTTGTTCTGTGAGCCATTTCTGGCAAAGGTAGTCCTCAGGGTGGAGAGACTTTGCTGAGGTAGTTGACTTCATTATTATAATCTGCAGCCACTTCAAATGAAAGCAATCAGAAACATGGAGTCCATGAGTCAGTCATCCCTGTCCCATCTGCAGCTGGTCCAGAATGCCGCAGCCAGGCTCCTGACAGGTGCCCGGAAGAGGGACCATATTACTCCTATCCTGGCCTCCCTCCACTGGCTGCCAGTAAGGTTCAGAATTGATTTTAAGATTCTCCTGTTTATAAAGCCCAAAATTGTCTGCCCCCCACCCGATTTGTATCCCAGACCTTCTAACCCGTTATTCTACTTCCAGGTCCCTCAGGTTGGCTGACTTGGGGCTCCTGGCTGTCCCGCAATCTAAACTTAAGCTCAAGGGTGAGCACGTCTTTGCTATTGTAGACCCTAGACTGTGGAACAGCATTCCCCTCCCTATCAGATCAGCCCCCTCCATCGACTCCTTTAAATCCAGGCTCAAAACTTACTTTTATTCACTAGCGTTTGAATCCTCCTGATGTGGCTGTTTTTTTGGCTTGTGCCTAGGCCCTTGTGTTGTTTCTTTTGTGCCTATAAGCTGTTTGCCTTGTTTATTATATCTGTGTTTCTTGTATTTGTGACTACTCTGATCTGTACAGCACTTTGGTCAATGTGAGTTGTTTTTAAATGTGCTATATAAAAATAAATTTCACTTGACATGAATGACCCAGCAAAATCAATATGTACTCTTTGCCATGGTGAAGATGGCCACTCCCACAGGAGTAATGGCACCTGTAGAGATGCATTTTGAACGTTTTGGCATCCCGAACAGCTTTTGGCCAGGTCTTCAATCTGTTTATCTACTCCTGGCCACCACACATAGCTCCAGGCAAGACTTTTCATCTTGAATGTACCCAGGAGTCCTCCATGCAGATTCACTAACACTCTGCTGTCCAGTTTAGAGGGTGCCACAACACGAGATCCCCACATCAGCACTCTTTGATATATCGATAGTTGGTCTCATCTTGCTGAGAACTCTGGAAACATAGGGTTACCATGAGCTGGCCATCCTTTCATTGTGATTTCATAGACTTTTGACAATGTTGGGTCATTCCTTGTTCTTGTGCATAGAAGTAGTGATGGAACTTTGTTATTCCCCATACTTGACTAAGGGCTTCTCGGTCAATCTGAGCATAGTTGCATTCTGCGCTCAACAGTGATCTTGAATATGTGACAAAACAGCTCTAATGCCATAAGGAGACTCATCACATACCAGTTTGATGGGCAAGGATGGGTCATAATGTGTTAGCAATGCATCTAATGTTATTAGTCTCTTTGCTTCCTTGAGTGCTCGTTCACATCTTTCTGACCATTCCCACTTTGCTCCTGTCTGCAACAGAGCATTCACTGGATGCAGCAATGCAGCAATGTTTGGGAGAAACCAGTGGTAGTAGTTTACATGACCTGAGTTCTGACACATTTTCTGGTTTGGGTGCCTGCAGCTCTGCTTCAGTCTTCTCCAGTGACATATGTAAGCCATGCTTGTCAATGATATGTCCACAATATGAGATTTCATTCTTAAAAAACTCACATTTCTCTCTCTCTCTCTCTGCACAAACCATACTCACTTAGCCTTGTAAGGACTTTACCAGAGTTCTGGAGGAGCTCTTCATCATTTTTGCCAGTCACGATGATGTCATCAGGGTAACATTGTGTTCCTGGGATATCTTGGAGCGCCTGGTCCATTGATCTTTGCCAAATTGCTGGAGCTGATACAACACCAAAGATGAGATGATGAGGCTGGAACAATCCTTTGTGAGTGTTGATTGTGAGGAACTTCCTGCTCGACTCCTCAATCTCCATTTGCAGACAGGCTTATGACAAGTCAATCTTTGAAAACCTCTCCCTGCCTGCCAAAGATGCAAAAATGTCCTCTATTCATGGAAGGGGATACTGCACAGTATGCAACAACGGGTTGATAGTCACCTTGAAATCCCCACATATGCAAATAGCTCTGGCCTGCCCTTTCTTGATCACCAGGACAATGTGTGTGACCCAATTGCTCCAGTCAACCTTGGAAAGAATTCCCAATGCCTCCAAGCTCTGCAGTTCAGCATCCACTTTAGGGCGTAGCGCATAAGGCACTGGACACACTTTGTGAAATCTTGCTGTGCTGCTTCACTCAGTTCAATTATGGTCTTCATGACTTTGAGTTTACCAATCCCTTTCTCAAACACCTTCTCAATAGCATTAAGCAGCTGTGCCAGACTCTGGTTAGTGCTACCATTTGGACTGCCGTTGCCTGTTGATGCCACACTGAGGGCTTTGATTGAGCACTAGTCTAGTTGGATTTTTCTCAACTATTCACGTCCGAAAAGTGCCAGCCCTCCACTTTTCAACACATTAAGCTGTAACTGCTGTGGTTGGCCTCCATATATCACATTTACTTCTTTTTTGCCTGTGTAGGTCTTTGGCATCATTGAGGTCTTCTCTACTTGTATTTTAGGAAACAGTCTGTTGTAGTCAGCCTCTGGTATTATGGACAAAGTTGGCCCTGTATCCAGCTCCATTTTTAATTTTAAACTGGACACATCCATTGTGATCCAGATGATCTTGAGATATGCTTCAGTTATACTATGCAGTTCTAGGCATGACAGTTTACCTTTGTTAGACTCTATGTTGTCTGATTCTGTTTTACATTCAGTAATTATGATTATGATTATGAAGACATGTAGTCCTCTTTTATTGTCATTTAGTAATGCATGCATTAAGAAATGATACATTATTCCTCCGGTGTGATATCACAAAACACAGGACAAACCAAGACTGAAAAAACTGACAAAACCACATAATTATAACATATAGTTACAACAGTTCACAATACCATAACATGATGAAAATGTCCGTGAGCACAGTAAAGTTCCAAGTTTCTCAAATGTCCCACATCTCACGCAGACGGGAGAAGGAAGAAAAACTCTTCCTGCCATGCCGACCGCAATCCGACTCTGAGTCACCTGAAAACTTCGAGCTCTGATCAGCTCTCTGACACCGAGTACTGAGCTCTATCCGAGTGATTCGACCTCCTTCTCGGTCGCCAAAAGCAGGCAAGGCCGGGGATTTTGAGGCCTACCCTCCGAAAGATTCATGACCACACTGTCATGATAGCAGCCAACGGGCGTTCCAGAAATTTCTCCATATGTTCCTCTGTGCTTTCACGTTCATTCTCCATCAAATCAGAATTGCCCACAACCCCTATTTAACAGATACGATATAATTTGCTTAGTTTTGTGTTTGAGACTTGTCACTCAGTTGAGCTTTTTGTCTGCCTTGCACACTCTCTCAATGTGACCTTGTCTGAAACACTTCCTGCAGACTTTTTCTTTGAACCAACAATTATTTGTACCATGCGATGATTTGCCTCATCGATAACATCTTTGGCTCTTTGCAGTGTTCAGGAACATTTTATGCATTTCACATTCGAAATTCCTTTTCTGTAGTTCTGCTGCATCCTTTGCTGCAATTTCTAATGATATTGCAATGGCCAATGCCGATTCTAAGGTTACATCCTTTTCGGATAATAGTCTCTTTTGAGTGCTTTGACAATGCATGCCACACACAATTCTGTCCCTTAATGCATCAGAAAGTCTAGCTCTAAAGTCACAGTACTTGGAAAGTTTGCACAGTTCTGCAATCTAATCAGAAAGGCTTTCACCTTTTGACTGATTTCCTTTGTAAAAATCTAAATCTGTCAGCTGTTGCCAGCGGTTTAGGTCTCAAGTAATTTTGTAAAATTGTAAACCAATTTCATTGAACGTCTTGCTTGATGACTTTTCAGGGGTTACTAAGTTGTGTAAGAGACTGTACGGTCTTGGGCCCATTAAGCTAAGAAGCATAGGAGCTTTCTTTCACTCTTCCACATTGTTCACATTACTATATAGTTCAGCCCTCTCGATATACAACTCCCAGTCTTCATTAGTGCTATCAAATTCATCCACATTCCAGACCAAAGCTATCGCCACATTATTTTCACTTTAAATTCTGTGCATCTTTCACTGTATACTATGCACTGTACTCATGCATTTGTTAGCGTCCGTGGCAGTCTGAGGTGAATTATATAAGAGGAGTTGGGAGTGCCCTTATGCCAGTACATTTACATAGAGTAAATTTAAGGTCAGGATTAGTGACAGGGGTTGTTAAAAGTAGGACTACAAACTAATTTACCTGTGAATGATGTTTCTCTTTTGTTAGGGAATGACTTAGCAGATGGACAAGTTTTTCCTGAAGTGCATTTGACAATAAATCCTAATTCTGAGGAACCACAGAGGGATTCTAACACAGATTCTTCCTGTGTCGTAACAAGAGCTATGGATAAAAAGACTGATGTACAAGATAAGGTTGTAACCCATGCCTGTTCAAATCAAGATTCAAATTTTGAGGATGTATTAGAAACTTTCTTACCTATATTATTTGATCAGAATTTTGGTGGTAATTCTGACCAGGAAGATTTGTCTTTATCTTGGAAGGAGATGATAGCAGAGCAAGGTAGAGATCCTGAGATAGGTAAATTAAAAGAAGAAGCTCTTCCAGATTATGAAATTGAAACAGTACCAGTAGGATATTATTTAGAAAAGGGAGTATTAATGAAAAAGTGGAGATCGCCTACAATTCCTGCTAGTGAGGAATGGGAATTTAATCATCAGGTAGTAGTTCCTAAAATTTATCGAAATCAGATTTTAATTATGGCTCATAGTATTCCTTTGGGTGATCATTTAGGTGTAAAGAAAGCTATGAACAAGGTTTCTAAATATCTTTATTGGCTGAGTTTAAGAAAAGATGTGGCGATATTTTGTAGAACGTGTCATACGTGTCAAATTATGGGTAAACCTAATCAGGTTACTCCAGTGGCCTCACTGCAACCAATTCCAGCATTTGGTGAGCCGTTCTCAAAAATCATTGTAGACTGTGTAGGTCCTTTGCCAAAAACTAAAACTGGACATCAATATTTATTAACTATTATGTGCACAGTGTCTAGGTTTCCAGAGGCAGTACCTCTTTGAAATATAACAGCCAAAACTGTGACAGAGGCTCTTATAAAATGTTTTACTTATTTTTGGTTGCCGAAGGAAATACAATTGGTTCAAGGTAGTAATTTTATGTCTGGGTTGTTTCAGCAGATAGTTTATAAACTGGGAGCAAAACAGATTATTTCATCAGCCTATCATCCAGAATCACAAGGAGCCTTGGAGAGATTTCATTCTACATTAAAAACTATGATTAGGACATATTGTGTGGAAAATGAAAAGGGCTGGGATGAAGGTATACATTTACTACTTTTTGAAGTAAGGGAGGCAGTACAGGAACCATTAGGTTTAGAGATGCTGCCTGGCCTGCTGTGTTCACCAGCAACTTTTGCGTGTGTTGCTTGAAATTCCAGCATCTGCAGATTTCCTCGTGCTTACCACATACACTGATTTTGCGTCCTCATGCTCTTGTTATCCCCAATGGTAATAATGAGGAAAAGGAAGCATGTCCCAGATGGTGAAGGTCCTTCGTACTAAAATGGATTTACAACTGGCTGTGTGTTAGGAAGCAAGGGGTAGAAGTAGAGGGTTGCTTCTCTGATTAGATGTGTGTGAAAAGGATCAATTCTGGGACTTCTGCTGATTAACAGCAATGACTTTGATGTAAGTATCGGATCAACAGTATGATACATAAGACTGGAGTGGTCAGGGATATCAGTGATACTGAGGAGAGTTGTCTGAGGCTACATACAACTTTTGTGTGTGTTGCTTGAAATCCCAGCATCTGCAGATTTCCTTGTGTTTGTGTAAGTAAATGCAGTGCTTGAAAATGAACTTGAGGAGTTTTATATAGATGTGCTTTGTGAAAACAAACAAAGTAAGAATGACTGGACTATTCCATTGCAATTTAACCAAAACAATATTCCGTTTAAACTTGATACTGGAGCACAAGTAAATGTTCTTGCAGAATCTGAGTTTAATGCATTATAGCCAAGACCAAAGTTACATAAGACAATTTGTGGTGGTGCCAAAGAATGTACAGTCAATACTGGGTCTATCTGCCTGTGAGAGACTGAATTTGGTGAAAATAGTATTATTCCTGGACAGTGACACAGAGTCAGAATACAGTGATAGAACGGAACGGCTAGAAGTCATAAAGAAAGCTCCCAGATCCATCCCTTTGTTACCAGCATCTGACAAAGCATTGCCACCAAAACCAGGAGTTGCAATTTTGCCCTCTGGAAGTAACGCACATGCATTCCATGCATTACATCACAATCTCACCTCTGCAGGAGGACAGAGGCCAAACTTGCCGGTAGAGTACAATACTGATCTGAAGCCAAGGAGTGACGAGAATCAGGATCCATTTGAAGAAGTGAAAGCACAAGTGAAGGAATTGAGAAGTTTTATTGAAATGATGAAGTCTCAGCATAAAAAAGAGATTACACAGTTAATGAATGAATTAGATGAAGAAAAGAAGATTCCTATTTCATTACAAATGGAAGTGAAGTTCTGAGCATGCGCAGAAATGATACAATGATCTGGAACATGGCTTGGAAAAACATGGTTTGATTTTGTTGCTGTAATTAAATGTTCTAATTCTTCCAGAATATGATTCTTTATTGTTAACCCACGGTACGTATACATTTAAGAACACAACAGTAGAGAAACTTCTCTTTCTCAAATCCTAAACTTAAGGCCCATCTCACACATCAGACATGGAGTGTGGTGTGTGTGAGTATGCGTGAGTGTGTGTGAGTGTGTGTGTGTCTGTGTGTGTGTGTGTGTGTGTGTATGTGTGTGTGTGTGTGTGTGTGTGTGTGTGTGTGTGTGTGTGTGTGTGAGATGGGTGTGTGTTTACAAAGAAAAGTCTATCCTTCAGTTACTTGTTCTTCACACCGGAAGACCAGTCTATGTGGATTGTAAATAACAACACCACCTCGCTGATAATCAACACTGGTGCACCTCAAAGATGTATGCTTCATACTTTCTCTACATCCATAGCATGAAAAGTTTGTTAGGATATCATTTCCATTGGAATGTATATAATTGTGCATTTGACTTTCTGAACAGCATTAGATGTTTTGATATTATTTGAGTCTTTTTCAGGGGGTGGGGTTTGTTCAGTAGGTATACTGCCTGTCTCTTTATTCCACACTCCAATTCAGTAGGCGATGGTAAAGCACCTGATGGTGGTCTGTCAGTAGCCATTAGAGCTCACAGACATGAAGCCCGGAGCAGTTGGAGCAGACCCACACACTGCTCAATGCAGCGGAAAGTGGAGCAAACGTCGTAGAGCAGTGAGCAGAACCAGCCCATCCTTTGCCTCCAACACCCCGCCTCTTCAATCTAGCTGGCCCAGCATCCAAGCGCCGAGGTGTTCCCTGAAATAGGACATGGGCCCTGTCGCTTCAATACGCTCTGGGCCTGGACCCCGCCACGACATTTCAGCCTGTATCCGACCTTTTCAAATCACCCGAGCGCTTTGTTCAATCAGATCTCACTCTCGATTTAGATAAGTGGACTCTAAATTGCCTCTGTTCCGACTTTTCTATGCTTCACACACCCAGACTCTATCTCAACCTTGCTCCAACCACTTCTCTTCAAACATGCCTGACCTCACTCCGATTTTGTTTCACATTCCCACCCTCGAGTCAGCCTTGCCTTCGCTTGCCTCCTCATTGTTTGCAGAGATTATTTACCACAATTTTCCACATTAAAAGTATTAATAGTAAAGTATTTAGTTGTATTTCTTGCCTAATGAAATGCCAATAAGCTGTTGCCCACGTTCAGCGGCATGATCTTAAACAGGAAGCAAAAAACATCCAGTGAGCAGCAATTCTGTGGGTGAACTTGTATTGTTAATGAGAGAGGTCAGAGGAGAATTGCCAGACTGGTTCAAGCTGACAGAAAGGTGACAGTAACTCAACTAACCATTCACTCCTTGATCTCAACTGCCCTTACATATTTACCCACTCAGCATTGATCTCCTGGTCCTCCATGTCCCTTTCCCTGTTAAATACTGAAGCAAAGTACTCATTAAGTAGCTCACCCGCATTCTCCACATCCAAGCAAATATTACCCCTTTATCCTTGAGTAGTCCCACCCTCTCCCTAGTTATCCTATCGCTCCTGATGTATATATAGAATACTTTTGGGGATTGTCCTTAAAGCTACTTGTCAAGGTCTTTTCATGGCCCCTCCTGGTTTTCCTAATTTCTTTCTTTAGCTCTTTTCTGGTTTCTTTATGCTCTTTGTGTGCTTCATTTGATCGCAACTTCCAAAGCTTTACATACTTTTCCTCCTTCTTCTTGACTAAATTCCTCACCTCTCTTGGCATCCAAGGTTCTCGTATTTTCCATCCCTAAATAACTGTGCTTAATCTGCTTTAATAGCTGGAAACATCTCCTCCTTGGTTCAGAGGGGAGAACCAACTATTGAAAATAGTGATTATTAACGTATATACCACCTCAGTAAACAGACTAAAGTAATAAGTAAATTAGTCTTTCAACTATATTTTGATATGGCACAATCTCCCTAAAGTGAGGGTGCTGACAGACGAAAGGTCTTGTCTTAAGCTTAGTTCTCTTGTACAGGTTCACTAAATATCATCATGGTTGGCTGTAAATATAAAGGAACAATATACTATTATTTATAATTAGAATTAAATAGCAGTTGTCCACTTCAGAGCTCATTCAACAATTGTTAAGTCACTATGAATAGCTGATATCCTGGTTTCTGCAGTTGCTGAGGTTGAAATACAAATATGTTTTGAGTATAGCAGAAATTAGGAATCATAGATTTGATACTCCTCAGGTTGAGCATGATGAATATTTTATTCCCTTAGTCACTCAGATAATGAGGCAGTAAATCATAGAGGAAGATGTAGACTAGATAGACCCAATCCTGGATTAATGTCAGCTGGACTCCGACCATCACAGTCTGTACTTGTGAACGCTGTTTTGTGCCTAAATTGCTGTTGCAACTAAGAGTTTCATTTTCAATCTGTAAGTCCACTTGGTGCTAACAGAAATAAACTCAACTTTGACCTTGACTTTGATCTTTTTCTTAATTATGATTTTCAGATTTTTACAACAACTGGTTTTTAATTACCCAACTTTTTCCTTTTCCACCTTAAACAAGGAAGTTGCATTTGTGATGTTACTATTCACTGTTCCATTCTGAAACTGACAGGGCTGATGAACTGAATACAAGGCTCTGCTGGATCAGCAGGCACATCCTTTAAACCCTCAAATGATGGAAATCCTGAATTCAAAGACTGATTTTAAAATTATTGCATTACAGCTGTTTCACTTTTTGCTTCAGTTGATTTAAATTAAAATGAATGATTGAAGATTAGTTTCCTCAATTCTATTTTGAAATACTTCAATTATTTGAAAAAAATGTAAAGACAACTACAGAAAGATAAGTCACACTGTAATTTCCTGGGTTTATTCACCAACAGCTTCTCTGTATTATCCTTTATTATCCACTCCTATCAGTTCATTTATAACCATATAACCATATAACAATTACAGTACGGAAATAGCTGGGCCTCTCGGCCCTTCTAGTCCATGCTGAACTCTTATTCTCACCTAGTCCCACTGACCTGCACTCAGCCCATAACCCTCCATTCCTTTCCTGTCCATATAGCTGTCCAGTTTAACTTTAAACGACAACATTGAACCTGCCTCAACCACTTCTGCTGGAAGCTCGTTCTACACAGCCACCACTCTCTGAGTGAAGTTCCCCCTCATGTTATCCCTAAGGTTTTGCCCTTTAACTCTCAACTCATGTCCTCTTGTTTGAACCTCCCCCACTCTCAATGGAAAAAGCCTATCCACGTCAACTCTATCTATCCCTCTCATAATTTTAAATACCTCTATCAAGTCCCCCCTCAGCCTTCTACATTCCAAAGAATAAAGACCCAACTTGTTCAACCTTTCTCTGTAACTTAGGTGATGAAACCCAGGTAACATTCTAGTAAACCTTCTCTGTACTCTCTCTATTCTGTTGACATCTTTCCTATAATTTAGTGACCAAAATTGTACACAATACTCCAAATCTGGCCTCACCAATGCCTTGTACAATTTCAACATTACATACCAACTCTGAATTAATATTGCAGGAAATAACAAACTGAATTTCACAACAGTATTGAGTAGTTGTGGTTAACGTTCTCAGTTGTGCAACTATATTTAATCACACATGCTAGATTCCTACATATTAAAGTAACATTGAATTTGGCTTCAGGCATTTGCTTTGACATAATTGATTGATTTAAAGGGCAAATTTGAAAATACAAAGAACAAATGCTGATCTACATTGAAATGCTAGAAAACACAACAGGAAAGAGCATCTAAGCAAAGAGAAACATGCGATGTTTCAAGTCTTGGATTTTTGTTTGAACAGGTCATCAAGTCCAGATTGTTCCTCTGTTCTGGACCTGAAACAATATCTGCTTAGGATTAGAACTGTTGGTCTGACAGCTATGACTTTCATACCTGAAAATAAAGCTTGGAAAATACCACATTCTCTGCCTGTGGTTCATCTTTCTATTTGGGCTTAGGTCCAAGTAATGCTACTGGTTCAGAATAAAAATGCCTAGGGCAGATTGTGGTAAACAAAAGAGCATTTCAGATTTCACAAGAAAATTGGGACCAGATTACAAAGAAAAGCTCCAAATATTTCTTTCAGCTACTTGTTCATCGCACCAGAGGACCACATTCCATGCAAATTGTAAATCACATTTCCACCTTGCTGATAATTAACACTGGTGCAATCTTTTGGGATGTCAGAAAAGACCACATTGCTAATACTCCCTGTACTCTTCATCAGGTAAAGACCAGACCTACTGCTCTTCTAGACGCAACTCAGGGAGCATCAATTTGGCCATACACGTTTGAGGAGGCCTCTGATTTAGACTTTTTCTGTGGCAGTGAACAGAGAGACTTCTCTGTAGTTGCCATATTCCATTTAATCACATTTCTTACAATGGTCACGATAATGGCATTTCTTGAGTTCACTTCATGTCCTCTTCTTCCTCAATATGGGAGTCAAAGTTTGTGGCTGCAATTCCTGAAGGACAATTGTTAACAGCTAAGCAGTGATAGGCCTGTTCTAAAGGTCTTACTGTTTTCTATTTGTTATAAGACTTCTCAACAGTCTGGGGTGGTGGTGAGACTTAACTGGCTAGTTTGTGCAGAATGGAGTCATTAAAACCTATGTCAAAGGCAGAGTCATAGTTGAGAAGATACTCCTCTTGAATGCTGAGCACCTTGATAAGCTCTCCTGCATTTTTTAGTTCTTAGTAAAGTCAGTCCTAGGGAGTTTCGATTTGACAGCAGTGAAGAGCTTGCAAGTGCTTCATTTGCGAGTTACTGGGACATTTGTGTTGTTCCTCATGCCAATGGCTGAGGAGATGGAGTGATTCACTGGAAACATACAGTGGGACGATCAGGAGAGCTTTCAAAATAGATTATTGTTATATACACCAAAGTGCAATGAAATTCATTGCTCACATGAAGCTCTCAGAGTAAGAACAGCAAGTACATAGATAATTCTATTACAGCTGGGAAGATGCCAGATCTAGTCTTTGGAAATATGTACAATGGATAAATGGGAGACTATTTAAAGGAGATAGTAACTGTAACTTAGGTGATTTGGTAAAATGGTTTATTATTATGGTCACATGTACTGAGGGACAGTGAAAATTGTGTCTTGTATATCTTCCATACAAATCAATTCATTACACTTCATTGAGATGGTACAAGGGATATCAATAACAGGATGCAGAAAAAAGTGTTACAGTACAGGGAAAGTGCTGTGCAGCCAGACAGTAACCTGCAAGGTTGCAACAAGGTAGATTGTGACATCATAAGTCTTTCTTATCATTGTAGGGTTTATTAAATCCCGATAATGATCCGACTATTGAATTGTTCCACTAACAGTGGGCTGGAAGCTATCCTTGAGCCTGATGGCATCTTCTACCCAATGAGAGAGGGGATAAGACTGGGGGGGGGGGGGTGGGATCTTTGATTATGTTGACTGCTTTATCAAGGCAGAGTCCTTGGATGGGGAGATACATTTCTGTGGTGTGCCAAGCTGTGTCCACGACTCTCTGCAGTTTCTTGTGATCACATGTAGAGCAGTTGCGGTATAAGCCGTTATACATCTGGATAGGACACCTTCTATGGTGCATTATAAAAATTGGTGAGGGCGCAAAGAGACAAACCAAACTTGTGAAGCACCCTGAGGAAGGAGAAGCACTAGTGATCTTCCTTGGCCATGGCAGCAAGGTGGTTGGTCAAGGACAGACTATTGGTGATGTTCACTCCTCAGAACTTGAAACACTTTGTCTTCTCGACCACAGCTGATATAAACAAGAGTAAGTGCAATCTCCCCCAACCACCCACCCACCTCAAAGTCAATGCCCATCTCTTTTGTTTTGCTCACACATTGAGGGAAAAGTTGTTGTCATGACACTGTGTCACTAGGTTCTCTAATTCCCTCCTGTACTCTGACTCATCACGATTTGAGATATGGCCCCCTACAGTGACATCATCTGCAAACTTGTAGATGGAATTAGAGGACAATCTGAATGCACAGTCATGAGTGTTCATGGAGTCGAGTAGGGTGCTGAGGACACAGCTTTGTGGGGCACCAGTATTGAGAATAATTGTGGCAGAGGTGGTGCTGCCTGTTGTTATTGATTGTGTCTGTTGGTCAGGAAGTCAAGGATACAATAGTAAGGAGAAGTGTTGAGTTCCAGGTTTAGGAGTTTCAACGTGGGTTTTCTTAGAATTAGAGTATTAAAGGTTTCAAAGGTTTCATCCATACATTTAATGTCAGAGAAATGTATACAATATACTTCCTGAACACGAGGAATTCTGCAGATGCTGGAAATTCAAGCAACACACATAAAAAATGCTGGTGGACGCAGCAGGCCAGGCAGCATCTATAGGAAGAGGTACAGTCGACGTTTCAGGCCTGCTGCATTCACCAGCGTTTTTTGAATATACATCCTGAAATGCTTTTCCTTCTCAACCATTCACGAAAACAGAGGAGTGCCCCCAAAGAACGAACGGCAGTTAAAAGTTAGAACTGCAAAGTCCGCCCAGCTCCCCTCCCTCCCATGTGAAAGCAGCAGCAAGCAACAATCCCTCTCCCCCCATCAGGACCCGACACTGAGCACTCAAGCGTAAGCAAGGCAACAATAATGACACAGACTTGCAGTTGTCCAAAGACTACATTGTTCACCCAGCATTCGATATACCACAGGCTCTCTCTCTCCCTAAGATGGGAGAAAGACATGTCTCAGTTTCACAGCGAGAGTGGAAGCATAAACAAACAACTCGCTGGTTTACGATCTTAAAACTCTGTTGCGTTGCTTTTTCCGAGCTCTGTGCCCAAAGATCTCGGGCCTTCAATTCAAACAAGAGGACCTGAGTTGAAGTTAAAGGGCAAAAGTTTAGGGGTAACATGAGGGGGATCTTCTTCACTCAGAGAGTGGTAGCTGTGTGGAACGAGCTTCCAGCAGAAGTGGTTGAGGCAGGTTCGATGCTGTCGTTTAAAGTTAAGTTGGACAGCTATATGGTCAGGAAAGGAATGGAGGGTTATGGGCTGAGTATAGGTCAGTGGGACTAGGTGAGAGTAAGAGTTTGGCATGGACTAGAAGGGCCGCGATGACCTGTTTCTGTGTTCTAATTGTTATATGGTTTATATGGTCTCTGGGCACACAGCCATGGATCTTCCATCTCCCAGTCTCCTGCTTGGACACCAGCTTCCGATCCCCCCCACCTCCAGAGTCACGAAAACTCGGTCCTCTGAAGGCGTTTGGAGCTCTTAGGCTAAGCCCTTGGTGTGCTGAACAACAGCCAGTTATGAAACCCCGACAGCTGGTCCCATTCCTGCAAAGAGTCGAAGTCAGCGTGTAACTCCAGGTCAGGGTCTTCAAAAGAACCCAGAAAGGGAAAAAGAGAGATATTAAAGATGGAAATAGAGCTGTTTCTGAAGATGCAAGCAAAGGGGTCGTTGTAGTGGACCTGTCGTCAATAAACAATAGTCTAATTTATGTGGCTATACAGTCCTGATGCTCCAGAGTTGAGTGTGGAGCCAAGGAGATGATGTTTACTGTAGACCAGTTTTAGTAGAAGGTGAATTGCAGTGAGTCGAGTTTGTCTGGGGGGGTTGGAGTTGATATGTGCCATGACCAGCCTCTCAAAGCACTTAATCAAAGTGGATGCCTCAGGCACTGGAGTAGATATTAAGCAACATTATTTTGTTTTATTGTTAGTAGAATGTTAGAGGTCTTCTTAAAGCAGGTGAGAACCTCAGATTGAAGCAGGGACAGGTTAAAAATGTTTGGAAATGATCCTGCGCCCGCCCCCCCCCCGGCAGGCTGAGGTTCTAAGGACACAGGCAAGAACACCATTTCAACTATTGTGTGACGAGAGAAGTAGGCAAGGATGGTAAGGACCCAGGTTCTGCAGTATCCAAGACTAGATACGAGACAGAGACAAGAACAGGGTTTGAAACTAGATGCCAAATGAGAATCCAAAGTTGAACTGACGATTGAACACCAGACCTCAGTTCAGCTTCCTGCTGCACCTGGTGACCCTGTGATCTCTGTCTCAGATACCGATGTTAGGCTGTCTTTAAAGAGGGTAAACCCTCGCAAGGCGGAAGGTCCCGATCGAGTACCTGCTAAGTCTCTGAAAACCTGTGCCAATCAACTAATGGGAGTATTCAAGGCATTTTCACCCTCTCACTGCTACGGGCAGAAGTTCCCACTTGCTTCAAAAAGGCAACAATTATACCAGTGCCTAAGAAGAACAATGTGGGCTGCCTTAATGACTATCACACAGTAGCACTCACATCTACAGTGATGAAATGCTTTGAGAGGTTGGTCATGGCTAGACTGAACTCCTGCCTCAGTGAGGATCCTGATCCATTGCAATTTGCCTATCGCCACAGTAGGTCAACTGTAGATGCAATCTCAAAGGCTCTTCCATGGAGCGTAGAAGAATGAGGGGTGATTTGATAGAGGTATATAAAATTATGATGGGTATAGATAGAGTGAATGCAAGCAGGCGTTTTCCACTGAGGCAAGGGGAGAAAAAACATGGGTTAAGGGTGAGGGGGGAAAAGTTTAAAGGGAACATTAGGGGGGGGCTTCTTCACACAGAGAGTGGTGGGAGTATGGAATGAGCTGCCAGACGAGGTTGTAAATGCGGGTTCTTTTTTAACATTTAAGAATAAATTGGACAGATACATGGATGGGAGGTGTATGGAGGGATATGGTCCGTGTGCAGGTCAGTGGGACTAGGCAGAAAATGGTTCGGCACAGCCAAGAAGGGCCAAAGGGCCTGTTTCTGTGCTGTAGTTTCTATGGTTCTATGGTTCTATGGTTTAGATGACCTGGACAACACAAACACCCATGTCAGGATGCTGATCATCGACTATAGCTCAGCATTTAATACCATCATTCCCACAATCCTGATTGAAAAGTTGCAGAACTTGGGCCTTTGTACCTCCCTCTGCAATTGGACCCTTGACTTCCTAACCAGAAGACCACAATCTGTGTGGATTGGTGATAACGTATCCTCTTTGCTGACAATCCACACTGGCGCACCTCAGGGGTGTGTGCTTAGACCACTGCTCTACTCTCTATACCCATGACTGTGTGGCTAGGCTTGGCTCAAATACCATCTATAAATTTGCTGAAAATACAACCATTGTTTGTCAGAATCTCAGATGATGACGAGAGGGTGTACAAGAGTGAGATATGCCAGCTACAAACGTAGTTGAGTGCTGCCGCAGCAACAACCTGGCACTCAACGTCAGTAAGACAGAAGAGCTGATTGTGGACTTCAGGAAGGGTAAGATGAAGGAACACATACCAATCCTCACAGAGCGATCAGAAGTGGAGAGAGTGAGCAGTTTCAAGTTCCTGGGTGTCAAGTTCTCTGAGGATCTGACCTGGTCCTAACATATCAACGTAGTTATAAAGAAGGTAAGACAGCGACTAAACTTCATTAGCAGTTTGAAGAGATTTGTTTTGTCAACAAATGCACTCAAAAACTTCTATAGATGTAACATGGAGAGCATTCTGACAGGCTGCATCACTGTCTGGTATGGGGGAGGGGGCTACTGCACAGGACCGAAAAAAGCTGCAGAGAGTTGTAAATTTAGTCAGCTCCATCTGTCATAAGGGGGTGTTGGGAGCAGACCCAAATTCAAGACACAGACTCTGAAGTACTACGAACACGACAAGGTTTAACAAGAAAGCAAGGGGAGTCAGGAAGAAACGACACTGGACAAGGACACAGGCTCTAGACGAGACAAGGACACCAGGCCTGGGCTAGGACTAAGAATAGGAAAGCGGGATCAGGACAAGGAACTTGGAACTAGGAGCCTGGGCTAAGGCTCCGAGCCAGAGACTGGACGGGGACCCGGAACCTGGGTCTTGACTCAGGCTCCGACCCCGGATCTAGGCAAGGACAAGTCATGGTTACAGGACTGGACATGGCTAGGCTTCAGGACTGGAAATGGAACTCCCGCACAGGACGAGGCAGATAGGCAGGACAAGAACACAAAGCCTTGACTTGGACAGGACGAGGTTCTTGGACTAGGCTTGGACAGGATGAGGAATCTCCAGCACAGAACGAGGAATCTCCAGCACTGTGCTGGGCAAGGTACCAGAACTGGATGAGGACACGAAGCTCAGACTTGGCCAGGGCTGGAACACAGCGCCTGGACTAGGTCTGGGAGTGCAGGAACACAGAGCTTTGGACTTGAGCATGGGAACTCAGAGCCTCGGACGTGGACTGGACGCTCCGAGCCTCGGATGTGGACTGGATGCTCAGAGCCTCGGATGCGGACTGGACGCTCAGAGCCTCGAACGTGGACTGGGCACTCCGAGCCTCAGACATGGACTGGATGAGGTGCTCCAGGTCAGGACAAGGCTCTTGGTCTAGGTTTGGCTTGGATGTTGGACTCGGCTTGGTTAGGCTCTTGGGTATGGAGCCGGGACTCCTCCTTGGAGCGCAGGGCCGGGACCCTTTCTAAGACGCAGGGCCGCGACCACTGCTGAGGACACTTGCCAAGGGAACTGCAGAGGGACTCCTGGACTGGATGAGAACTCGAAGCCTTGACTTGGACAGGACTGGAACATGGCATCCAGAACTTGGAACACAGGAACACAGAACACAGAACCAGACCCCTCCTTGAGAACAGGACCTAGGGCCAGGACTCTTCTTTGACATGGACACTGAACACGGGGACACAAAGAGATAGTTCCAAACTCAACAATAGATAGTTCCTTATCTTGACGTGGCAAGGCTCCACTCTCACTTCAGCGGTTGAACATGACGGGGATGCAGGCAAGGCTTCAGAAGGAAGAGGAAGGGAGCAGTCCAGCAGGGGGATCTTCTACTTCCTCGTCTTGTGTTGTTTTATGGCGGTTGGCAAACAGCTTTAAGGTGCATTACCGTCACCTACTAGACTGGAGTGTGGATCGTTGGATAAACAGGAGAAGGGAAAAAAATTGCATTCCCTAAATTCTATATAATAAATCTGAGTCTTTCGGACACTTCATGATACAAATCTGTATTTCTCTTGAATTCCCACTTAAAATGTCTTCTATACCCACATCAGTTTTTTTTTGTTTATCTTAAGTGCTCCTATCATCTTCACTCTTTCTTTTTGATACTTCTTACATTTTATCAATACATGTTCAACTGTTTCTGGTTGATTACAGAATTCACACAACTCAGTTGGATGTTTCCATATTTTGTGTAATGTGTAATTAAGACTAGTGTGTCCAATTCTCAAACGACTGATGACCACTTCTTTCTATATCCACTTGACAATCTTTTGTATCTGACTTGCCTCTGTATTTTGTACAGTTGTCTCCCTGTTTCACTCTCATCCCAATGCTTCTGCCATGTCTCCTCAATACGTGTTTTAATAATGCTCTTGACTTCCGCTTTGCTAAGAGTGATTTGGGCCTCTATTATTGACGATTTGAGTGATTGTTTAGCTATACTATCCACCTTTTCATTGCCTTCCACTCCACAATGATCAAGAACCCAAAGAAAGCTTACTTCTACCCCATTTTTGGTGAATGTATATAACTTGTACAGAATCTCCAATAAAATATCCTGTCTACATTCTGATTTTCTTGATTTGATCGAGGTTAATGCAGGTAGACTGTCTGAACAGGTTGCAGCTTTTTTGATATTATTTTCTTCTATCCAAGATAATACACTCAATATTGCCATTAATTCTGTTGTAGACACTGATAAGTGGTTTGATGTTATTTTCCTGATACTAGTTTTGCACTGAGGAATGTAGACTGAAGTACCTGTGGCCAGATCTAGGGTCTTTTGATCCATCCGTAAATATTACAAGATCATTTCTAAAATGCAAGTCTATATATTCTTGTACTACCTGTTTGATTCCATAGTTAGACTTCTTTTTTAAAAGTTGTTGCAGGTTTATATCTACTGTATGCATTGTAAAGAGCCATGGAGGAGCATCAGATATTAGAACTGTAGGGTTATCTTCCATTTCGTGTAGACCATACTTTTGTGCTGCTGCATCCCCGATCCATCCAAAGCTATTATAACTTGACTGATTATGTTCCCAGCAGTCTTTTAATATAGCTTTAGCTGGATGTGAGTAGTCCCATGATGTTAACCCATCAATTTAGCATTAGCTTTCTTCTTCTAAGTCTTAATGCAGCAGGGGGATCCTTGGTTTTAGAGGTATTTATGTGCCAGCAGAAAACGAGGATCAGGTGCCTCAATTAAGGCACTCAATGGAACAAGGGAAAACAGGAAAACCCAGAATAAGGAATCGATGGACCGGACTGTGAACCGGAATGCGGACTTCACGGACCAGACCATGACACCATCTTTTGTACTAGCCTACAAAGTACCCAGGATATCTTCAGGGAGCAGTGTCTCAGAAAGGCAGTGTCCATTATTAAGGACCTCCGGCACCCCGGGCATGACCTTTCCTCACTGTTACCATCAGGCAGGAGATACAGAAGCCTGAAGACACACACTCAGTGATTCAGGAACAACTTCTTCTCCTCTGCCATCCGATTCCTAAATGGACATGGAACCCTTGAACACTGCCTCAGTTTTTAAACATATATTATTTCTGTTTTTGCACGATTTAAATCTTTTCAGTATATGTATACTGCAGTTGATTTATTTATTTATTATTGTTTCTTCTATATTATGTATTGCATTGAACTGCTGCTGCTAAGTTAACAAAATTCATGACACATGCCGGTGATAATAAACCTCATTCTCATTCTGATTCTGAAATGTGCACAAGTCAGAGCTCATCTTAAACTTCTCTGTCCCTCACACGCTGGGCTCTCTTCAACGTGAACGCCCACACCACCTTCCGAACTTCGCTCGCAATCCTGTTCAAACAAACGGGTCTCCCACTGGTCGTATGATACGACAGGTTCTCCCCAGCATCTTCTCTCTTCATCTCCTCTTCTACAAAAAAAAACTCAAGACAAAGTTATTTTCCCTCACCAAGAAAACCTCCCACTAATTGGATGGAGCACATTCCATATCATCCCTTATCTTCAACAATAACCCAATTAGGCTGAAAGCAGAGCAAACAGCCCTTACAGCGCCGCTAAATGAAATACCCACACTACTGCTACCTCGACTCAGGCCTAGGGGGCCGACATCAGAAAAATACCTACAGCATAACAGTAAAGATGTGAACTGGGGCATTACACTCTCCCCTGACCACAAATAGTCATGTTCTCATGACTTTGAAGTATTTTGTCATTCATCATTAATAACATCGTTTTCAAAGGAATTTCGTGATGTCAGAACCTCCAATCCATTTGAAAATGATAGTCACATATCTCACTAGGGGGATAGTTGCAACCCTCTGTTTCCCCGGTGCTACATAGGCCAGTCTGTCTAGGGATTTCCTGACTCTTTGAGACCTCCTGGTCCCATCATCTACGTCTTCAGTTTCAGACACTCCTGGGGATACTTATGGTCTATATGGCGAAGCCTCCCCTGGTCTATTTCTCATGCTTTCCAGCAACTCAGATCCCTCTCCCACTTGGCTGAGCTCAGCTTCATCCCCAGTTACTTTAGAGCCCAGCCCCACTTCACGATCCACCTGCAAGCCTACCTGAGCACTGCTAGACCTGCCCACCTCCTTCCCTCATCCTCCGAGTCCATATCCCCTTCAGGGGCAGACACCAGTTTAATCCTTCGTGCTGCTGGTCCTTCAGTGTCACCACATTGCCACAGAGTCCTTTTACTAAGTGTGGGATCCAGGTCAGACACCGGGTCAACACACACCTCTTGTCCCAGAGGTAGAAGGTGGTTCCAATGGAGAATCTTGACAGGCCCGTTCCCAGCCCCTGGTTTCACCCGGAAAACTGCTACTCTGGCATCCGACTGTCCGCTACATAGGGCGTAGCTGCCCAGCGGTCAGCCAACTTATGCTTCCCAGGTTGCCCAAAATTCTTGATGAGGACTCGGTCTCCAGGCATGAGTTGGGAGAACCTAACGTTTTGATTATACCTTCTCTTATTTCCTTGATTCTACTTGGTAGCCGAGACCTCAGCTAATTCATAAGTCTTTTTCAACTTCCTTCTCATATCAGGCACATACTTCAGATCAGTCATGAGGGTGTGGTAATACCCACTCCTCAAGTTCAGCACACTGAACCACATCACACCATTCAGGCAGGCCTGCCACCTTCGAATCTCGGGTCTGTATATAGGTCGAGGACTGTGCGCCTGTTCAGAGTCCGATAGTCCACACACATCGTACCTTCCCATTTTTCTTCCTGGCCACTACTATTGCAGACGCGTAAGGGCTTCTGGACTCAGTGATGATCCCAACTTCCTTCAACTTCCGCAGATGGTGCCGAACGTCTGTCCACCTCTGCCAGTGCCAGTTGTCACGACCTCTCTCTGAATGGGGTGTCCTCTGTCACCCGGATGGTGTGGCGAGTGCTCTTGGAACAACCCGCTTCAAATTTGTCAGTAGAAAGGACATCTTCCTGTTTCAACATTTTCTTTATCAACCTCTTCTTCCACCCTCCAGGTACCGGGGAGTCCCCAAAGTTGAATGATTCAGCAGTCATCTTCCCTCTTTTCGAGCAGAGTTTCCCCCGGCTTGTCTCACAGGGACACTACCATCACTGGGAAAGGTGCACCATTGGCATCCGCCGCCTAAGGGTGACCTCCCGTATCGAACTGCTCCTGACACTCACTGTCATCCTGATCACCTGTACATTCGAGGGCTTCTGCAGTTCGGGCCTCACCAGTACCCCAGCAGGTAAGCCTGACCCCTCGTAGTAGTCTTCCGGAGCATCTGAGGGCCTTAGCCTCAGGCATTTCTTCAAATCAGGTGTTTCCTATCACTGTTGCTGCTTCCTTAGGCCGTAACCCGACTGGTTTGGACTGGGTGAGTCACACAGTCCCTCGTTTATACTCATCATCCAGCCCTGTGCAGCTACACACTTCCTCAAAAGCAGCTCGGAATACAGGGTGAATGAACAATGTTTTCAGAAAGCTCTCTCCAGCTTTCTCCTTACAGGCTCCCACTAGCCTCCTCACAATAGGAGTAGTTGTCCCCACGCGAATTGAAGCTTCTTCCTTCTCGACCGGGTCCAGACAAACCAGCACTATGGATAGTCATCCGTACTAAGACCCCAGATCTCGAGCATACAGGTGTTTTGGGGGTGAAACACCCCAGTATCCTTTGCTGCAAAAGTCTAAGGAGGACAACTTCTGGCCCTCCCAAACTTTAGAGATCAAGGCACGGTTGATCCCACCCCAAGCCTCGGCTTGTGTGGATGCTGTGCTATAACTGGTGCAGCAATCATGTGTTGGAGAGCTATGAGAGAGAAGGTGGTGCACAGGTCCGGGAGCAAAGGTTAAAAGGAGAAAGCTTCGTGGGAACTCAGCTATAACCAGCGCACCAATCGTGTGTTGAAGAACAGGGAAAGTTCGGGCATAAAAGAAAGACTCTGCCTAGCAGAGCGGTCATCAAAGGAGTGGTTATTGATGCTGTGGTCTGAGTCAGAGTGGTAGGTCTTTGGTTCATTCGGGCTTCAGCGAGGTAAGTGGGTAAGTGGACTTGGTTTTTTTCATTGCATTTTTTGAGGAATAGAAAGCATGTATGTAGGTTTAGTGCTTTGCTCCGGGTGTCAGGTGTGGGAGTCCTGGGAATCTTCCAGTCTCCCGGATGCCACATCTACACCAGGTGGATCGAGATGCAGTTCCTGAGAGAGTGTGTTAGAGATCTGGAGCTGTGGCTTGATGACCTATGCTTATTAGGGAAAGTGAGCAGGAGGTAGATAGGAGCTACAGGGAGTTAGTCACACCGAAGCTGCAGGAAGTAGACAAGTGAGTGACTGTCAGGGAAGGGAAGGGAAGAGCTCAGATAGTAGAGAGCATCCCTGTGGCCATCCGCCTCAGTAATCGTTATCTCGTTTTGGATGCTGTTGAGGGGGGTGACCTGACAGGATGACCACAGCGATTGGATCTCTGGCACTGAGCCTGGTTCAATGGTGCAGAAGGGAGAGAAGAAGATAAGGAATGTGGTAGTCATTGGGGATTCCATAGTGAGGGGAACAGAGAGGAGGTTCTGTCAGCCTTATAGAGATAGCCGCATGGCATGTTGCTTCCCAGGTGCCAGAGTATGGGATGTCTCGGATTGGGTGCAGAGTACTCTGAAGGGAGAGGGTGAACAACCAGAAATCTTGGTACACATTGGTACAAATACCATTAGTAGAAAAAAGGAGGAGGTCCTCAAGAGAGATTTCAGGGAGTTGGGTAGGAAGCTGAAAAGCAGGGCCTCCAGAGTAGTAATCCTAGGATTGCTGCCTGTACCACGTGCTAATGAGTGCAAGAATAACATGATCAGGCATATTAATGCGTGGCTAAGAGACTGGTGTAGAGGGGCAGGGCTTCAGATTCCTGGATCATTGGAGCCTCTTCTGGGGGATGCTCGACCTGTACAAAACGGATGGGTTACACCTGAACCCAAAGGGATCCAATATCCTAGCAGGCAGGTTTAATAGAGCTGGTAGGGAGGGTTTAAACTAATTTGGCAGGAGGGTGGGAACCAGACTGATAGAGCTAAGGAAAAGGGGAAACAGAAAGAAATCAAAGATAGTGTGCAACAGAGATGATAGAAAGGACAAGCAAGAGATGAGGCATAATCGCAGCTAGTGGGATGATTTACAGGGCAATAGAGGCATGGTGCAGTTAAAACAGAAAGTAACAAACACTGGACTGAGAGTGTTTTATTTGAATGCACACAGTATAAAAAATAAAATGGATGATCTTGAAATTCAGCTACAGATTGGCAAGTGTGACGTTGTAGCCATCTCTGAAACTTGGCTAAAGGATGGCTGCCATTGGGAGCTGAATGTCCAAGGATATACAGTGTATCGGAAAGATAGGTTAGTAGGCAGAGGGGGTGGTGTGGCCTTGTGCATAAGAAATAATATTAAATCAATAGAAAGAGATGACATCGGATTGGAAGGTGTAGAGTCTCGGTGGGTTGAGTTAAGAAATGGCAAAGGTAAGAGGACCTTAATGGCAGTTGTATGCAGGCCTCCAAACAGCAGCCAGGATGTGGATTACAAATTGGAGCAGGAGATAGAAAAGGCGTGTCAGAAGGGCAATGTCATGATAATCAGTGGGGATATTAACATGAAAGTGGATTGGGAAAACCAGGCCAGTTCCGGCTATCAAGAAAGAGAATTTGTAGAATGTCTAAGAACAGCTTGTTGTTGAGCTCACGAGGGGATCGGCTGTGCTGGATTGGGTGTTGTGCAATGATCCGGAGGTGATAAGAGAGCTTAAGGTTATATGATCGAGTTCACTTTGAAACTTGAGAAGGAGAAATTAAACTCCAATGTGTTGGTATTTCAGTGGAATAAAAGAAATTACAATGGCATGGGAGGGGAACTGGCCAATGTTGACTGGAAAGGGACATTAGCAGGAAGGACAGCAGAGGAACAAAGGCTGGAGTTGCAGCAAAAAATCAGGAAAATGCAAGATATATTCCAAATAAGAAGAAATTTTCAAATGGAAGAAGGACACTGCCATGGCTGACAAGTGAAGTCAGAGCCAATGTAAAAACAAAAGAGAGAGCATACAAGGAAGGCAAAGCTAGTGGGAAGCCTTTAAGAACTTGCAGAAGGAAAGTAAGAAGGTCATTAGGAAGGAAAGGTTGAATTATGAAAGGAAGTTAGTGACATTTATCAGACATACTAAAAACTTTTAAGTATATTGAGGGTAAAAGAGAGTCGAGGGTAGATATAGGACCAATAGAAAATGACGCTGGAAATATTGTAATGATAGACGTAGAGATAGCAGAGGAACTGAATGTGTATTTTGCATCAGTCTTCACAGTGAAAGACATCTGCAGTATATCAGACATTCAAGAGTGTCAGGGAAGTGAAGTAGGTGCAGTAAAAATTACGACTAGTCAGGTGCTCAGGAAGCTTAATAGTCTGAGGGCAGATAAATCTCCTGGACCTGATGGAATGCACCCTTGGGTTTTGAAGGAAGTAGCTGGAGAGTTTGCAGAGGCATTAATAATGTTCTTTCAAGAATCGATAGATTCTGGAATTGTACCAGATGGCTGGAAAATTGCAAATGTTACTCCGTTATTTAAGAAGAGGGGAAGGCAGCAGAAAGGAAACTATACACCAGTGAGCCTGACATCAGTGGTTGGGAAGCTGTTGGAATTGATTGTTATGGATGAGATTGTGGCGTACCTGGAGGCACATGACAAGATAGGCCAAAGCCAGCATGGTTTCCTGAAAGAAAAATCCTGCCTAACTAACCTACTGCAATTTTTTGAGGAAATTACAAGCAGAGTAGTCAAAGGAGATGAAGTAGATGTGGTGTACTTGGATTTTCAGAAGGCATTTGACAAGGTGCTGCATATGAGGCTGCTTAGCAAGATAAAAGTCCATGGAATGGAGCATTGTCTGATCAGTAGAAAACAGAGAGTCGGAATAAAGAGATCCTATTCTGGCTGACGGCCGGTTACCAGTGGAGTTCCACAGGGGCCAGTGTTGGAACCGTTGCTTTTTTCAGATGTATGTCGATGATTTGGACTATGAGATGAATGGATTTGTGGCTAAATTTGCTGAGGATACAAAGATAGTGGAGGTGCGGGTAGTATTGAAGAAACAGAGATCCTGCAGAGAGACTTAGATAGTTTAGTGGAATGGGTAAAGAAGGGACAAATGAAATACAATGTTGAAAAATGTATGGGCATGTACTTGGTGGAAGAAATAAACAGACAGACTATTACTTAGATGGGGGAAGAAGTCAAAATGCAGAAATGCAAAGGGACTTGGGATCCTTGTGCACGATACCCTAAAGGTTACCCTTCATGTTGAGTCGGTGGTGAAGAAGGTGAGTTCAATGTTGGCATTCATTCCTAGAGTTAACGAACATAAGAGCAGGGATGTGATGTTGAGGCTCTATAAGGAACATGTGAGACCACACTTGAAGTATTGTGTGCAGTTTTGGGCTCCTTATTTTAGACAGGATATACTGACATTGGAGAGGGTTCAGAGAAGATTCACGAGAATGATTCCAGGAATGAAAGAGTTACTGTGTGAGGAATGTCTGGCAGCTCTTGGGCTGTATTCCCCGGAGTTCAGGAGAATGAGGGGGAATGTCATAGACATATTCTGAATGTTAAAAGGCCTGAACAGATTAGATATGGCAAAGTTATTTCCCATCGTAGGGTAGTCTAGGACTAGAGGGCACAACTTCAGGATTGAAGGACATCCATTTCAAACAAAGGTGCAGAGACATTACTTTAGTCAGAGGGTAGTAAATATGTGGAATTTGTTGCCACGAGCAGCTGTGGGGGCCAAGTCACTGGGTGTATTTAAGGCAGAGATAGACAGGTTCTTGATTAGCCAGAGCATCAAAGGGTATGGGGAGAAGGCAGGGGAGTGGGGAGGACTGGAAGAATTGGATCAGCCCATGATTGAAAGGGGGAACAGATTTGATGGGCCAAAATCACTCTAACCTTCACTCCTCCTGGCCCTCCTGGACAAAATTAAATTTGGAACGGGAAAGGCCAACCTAAAGGAGGATTTACTCAATTACGGCAGCAAAAATACCCTGACTCAGCATTCCCCGCTGTTCCCCACCACAATTAGTCTATGTTCTTCTACCTCTACCCTATCATCCCTAGTCGGTAAGCAGAGAGGTTCTTCCAGAAATATGAACAACAGTCTTTACAAATGTGGCGTTGTTCATATGCCTGTTGGCTCTTCCTCTGCTGGCTGATTGTGGTTTAATGACATTCCTCATCTTCACCTCTTCATTCTTTGGTAGCTAAGCCTCTCTCTTTCCAGGGGCATCAGCAAGGTAAGTGCATGAGGCTCAGAGGCCCTCTCATCGATGTACAGGAAGGAGTTGAGGTGGTCTCTATTTGAATTACTGCAAGGACATCTCCCTGGTGGCACCACCTTCCGACCTGTCCACTTGATTGCTGGCCTGACTGCTGAAAGGGCTCATCTCATTTCTATTCACTCCACATTCAGGATGGGGGTGACTACCTTCAGATGCCGTGTGCAATCTTTCTCAGTCTGCCGTGCTATCGAAGTTGTGGAACCTGCTGTCTCTGCTTTAACTTAAAACCCTCCCCATTATGGGAAAGATCAAAGGGAAGAAAGCAAGAGGAAGACAAAGACAAATGATGATGGAGACAGCAGCCAGAGAACTGAAAATGAATACCAATGAATTGATCAACTTGACCTGAAAGAGGAGTATGTGGGCTATGGCAGTCAAAGCTCAAACTGGGCACGGCACCTGATGATGATGATGATGATGAATCACAGTGTGTCTCATGAAGAGTTCAGTTTATAACATGGGTTAAACCGATGCTATTTTTACTTCTATCATCAGCCCAATCCCCTTGCCATCTCAACAGAGCAAACAACTATGCAGCTGCTTTTGGATGGTTGAATGAAAATGATTTGGTCCATCAGCTCTATCTCTCATGATGTATTAACATCCTCATCTTTGTCACTCAATTGCACTGGAAAAACACAGGAATGCACTGAGTTAGCAAACCAGGCCTGTGTCCAAGGAGAGTCTACAGCACATCTGGTCACAGAAAAGCATGTGAATAGGTCAGGAGATATTATGATGGCATTTACTGGACAGAGTAGGCGGTGACACGTGGCAGATCCTTGTTCAGTTCATCTGCCACTTCCTTTTCTCCCATTTCTACCTCTGCAGCATCATTTTCCAGCAGTCCATATCTACAGTCACCTCTTTTTTACACTTTATATATAGAGAGGCTTTGAGGAAAGAGAAGCAGAATAAACGGTGTAAAGACAGGAAGGTAGAAGGGCTGAAATGTGTGCACCTCAATGCAAGAAGCATCAGGAACAAAGGTGATGAACTGAGAGCTTGGAGACATACATGGAATTATGATGTAGTGGCCATTACAGAGACTTGGCTGGCACCAGGGCAGGAATGGATTCTCAATATTTCTGGATTTCAGTGCTTTAAGAGGGATATAGAGGGCAGAAAAAGTGGAGGACGGGTGGCATTACTGGTCAGGGATACTATTACAGCTACAGAAATGGTGGATAATGTAGCAGGATCCTCTTTTGGGTCAGTATGGATGGAAGTCAGGAACAGGAAGGGAGCAGTTACTCTATTGGGGGTATTCTATAGGCCCCCTGGTAGCAGCAGAGATACAGAGGAGCAGGTTGGGAGGCAGATTTTGGAAAGGTGCAAAAGTAACAGGGTTGTTATCATGGGTGACTTTAACTTCCCTAATATTGATTGGCACCTGATTAGTTCCAAGGGTTTAGATGGGGAAGAGTTTGTTAAGTGTGCCCAGGATGGATTCCTGTCACAGTATGTTGACAGGCTGAATAGGGGGAATGCCATACTAGATCCAGTACTAGGTAACGAACCGGGTCAGGTCACAGATCTCTCAGTGGGGGAACATCTGGGGGACAGTGACCACTGCTCCCTGGCCTTTAACATTATCATGGAAAAGGATTGATTCAGAGAGGACAGGAAAATTTTTAATTGGGGAAGGGCAAATTATGAGGCTATAAGGCTAGAACTTGCGGGTGTGAATTGGGATGATGTTTTTGCAGGGAAATGTACTATGGACATGTGGTCGATGTTTAGAGATCTCTTGCAGGATGTTAGGGATAAATTTGTCCCAGTGAGGAAGATAAAGAATGGTAGGGTGAAGGAACCATGGGTGACAAGTGAGGTGGAAAATCTAGTCAGGTGGAAGGAGGCAGCATACATGAGGTTTAGGAAGCAGGGATCAGATGGGTCTATTGAGGAATATAGGGAAGCAAGAAAGGAACTTAAGAAGGGGCTGAGAAGAGCAAGAAGGGGGCATGAGAAGGCCTTGGCGAGTAGGGTAAAGGAAAACCCCAAGGCATTCTTCAATTATGTGAAGTAAAAAGGATGACAGGAGTGAAGGTAGGACCGATTAGAGATAAAGGTGGGAAGATGTGCCTGGAGGCTGTGGAAGTGAGCGAGGTCCTCAATGAATACTTCTCTTCGGTATTCACCAATGAGAGGGAACTTGGTGATAGTGAGGACAATATGAGTGAGGTTGATGTTCTGGAGCATGTTGATATTAAGGGAGAGGAGGTGTTGGAGTTGTTAAAGTACATTAGGACGGATAAGTCCCCGGGGTCTGATGGAATATTCCCCAGGCTGCTCCATGAGGTGAGGGAAGAGATCGCTGAGCCTCTGGTTAGGATCTTTATGTCCTCGTTGTCCATGGGAATGGTACCAGAGGATTGGAGGGAGGCGAATGTTGTCCCCTTGTTCAAAAAAGGTAGTAGGGATAGTCTGGGTAATTATAGACCAGTGAGCCTTACGTCTGTGGTGGGAAAGCTGTTGGAAACGATTCTTAGAGATAGGATCTCTGGGCATTTAGAGAATCATGGTCTGATCAGGGACAGTCAGCATGGCTTTGTGAAGGGCAGATCATGTCTAACAAGCCTGATAGAGTTCTTTGAGGGGGTGACCAGGCATATAGATGAGGGTAGTGCAGTGGATGTGATCTATATGGATTTTAGTAAGGCATTTGACAAGGTTCCACACGGTAGGCTTATTCAGAAAGTCAGAAGGCATGGGATCCAGGGAAGTTTGGCCAGGTGGATTCAGAACTGACTTGCCTGTAGAAGGCAGAGGGTCATGGTGGAGGGAGTACATTCACATTGGAGGATTGTGACTAGTAGTGTCCAACAAGGATCTGTTCTGGGACCTCTACTTTTCGTGATTTTTATTAACGATCTGGATGTTGGGGTAGAAGGGTGGGTTGGCAAGTTTGCAGATGACACAAAGGTTGGTGGTGTTGTAGATAGTGTAGAGGATTGTCGAAGATTGCAGAGAGACATTGATAGGATGCAGAAGTGGGCTGAGAAGTGGCAGATGGAGTTCAACCCGGAGAAGTGTGAGGTGGTACACTTTGGAAGGACAAACTCCAAGGCACAGTACAAAGTAAATGGCAGGATGCTTGGTAGTGTGGAGGAGCAGAGGGATCTGGGCGTACATGTCCACAGATCCCTGAAAGTTGCCTCACAGGTGGACAGGGTAGTTAAGAAAGCTTATGGGGTGTTAGCTTTCATAAGTCGAGGGATAGAGTTTAAGAGTCGCGATGTAATGATGCAGCTCTACAAAACTCTGGTTAGGCCACACATGGAGTACTGTGTCCAGTTCTGGTCACCTCACTATAGGGAGGATGTGGAAGCCTTGGAAAGGGTACAGAGGAGATTTACCAGGATGCTGCCTGGTTTAGAAAGTATGCATTATGATCAGAGATTAAGGGAGCTAGGGCTTTACTCTTTGGAGAGAAGAAGGATGAGAGGAGACATGATAGAGGTGTACAAGGTAATAAGAGGAATAGGTAGAGTGGATAGCCAGCGCCTCTTCCCCGGGGCACCACTGCTCAATACAAGAGGACATGGCTTTAAGGTAAGGGGTGGGAAGTTTAAGGTGGATATTAGAAGAAGGTTTTTCACTCAGAGAGTGGTTGGTGTGTGGAATGCGCTGCCTGAGTCAGTGGTGGAGGCAGATACACTGGTGAAGTTTAAGAGACTACTAGACAGGTATATGGAGGAATTTAAGGTGGGGGGTTATATGGGAGGTAGGATTTGAGGGTTGGCACAACATTGTGGGCTGAACAGCCTGTACTGTTGTGTACTATTCTATGGTTTTATATGTTATTCGATATATATATATATATAAAGAAACTTCAGGTATACTCTTTATATTAGCTTACCTTCATATTCAGTCTTTTCCATTTTTATTAACTTTGTAGTTGACTTCTATTGGCTTTTAAAAGCTTCCCAATCCTTAAGTTCCCACTAATTTTTGCTCTATCACATGCCCTCCCTTTGCCTTTTGTGTTGGTTTTCACTTTTCTTGTCAGTCACGATTGCTTCATGTTGTCTTTGGAATACTTCTTCACCCTTGGGATTATCTATCTTGCGCCTTCCAAATTGCTCCCAGAAACTTCAGCAATTGCTGCTCTGCCATCATCCCCTGCTGGTGTCCCCTTCCAATCAAATTTGTCCAGCTCCTCTCTCATGCCTCTGAAATTTCCATTACTCCATTGTAATTGTGATATATCTGAGATTAGCTTCTTCTCAAATTGCAGGGTGAATTCTGTCATATTATGGCAACTGGCCTCTAAGTGTTACTTTACCTTGAGCTTTCTAATCAATAACATTCATAGCGCAACATCCAATCCAGAATGTGCTTTGCAATGGGATGAAGTGTAAACATGAAAATAAATGACAAAAAGATGTTAGTTAAAAGCAAGGTTAATAAATAGGTTTTGAGCTGATATTTAAAAGTGGCAATTGATGCTGCATCCCTTATAGCTTTGAGTATTGAATTCCACAGGTTGGGAAAAAGTAGTTCAAAAAAGCTGACCTGTCAGTTATCTTTTGAGGGTGATTGTTTAAATTTAAGAGTCTGGTGGAAGAAGACCTGAGAACTTGAGAAGATTATAAAACAAAGGTGACTCTGTGATGTACTCTAATCCTAAATTATTGAGAGCTTTAAAAACAAGTAAGAGAACTTTAAAATCAATTCTAAATGGCACAGGAAACAAATGCAGAGTAGTTAGTACAGAAGTGATAGGTTCCTTTATCTTGGTTTTAGTCCTAAGTCTGGCAGTGGCGTTCTGAATGAGTAGAAGTTAGTCAATAGTTCGGAAGTAATTTATTCTGTTTGATATAAAGACATGAATTTGTTTTCAACATCATTATGTGACAGAAGCTGATGTACCTTTGCAATATTTCTGAAATGTAGATATGCTGCCCTGGTCACTTATTATATGTGATATTTAGACCATAGAACGTATAACATACAAGGTAGAACAGTACAGCACAGGAACATGCCATTCAGCCTACAATATTGTGCTGAACCAGCTTTAAAGCAAATCAAAAACATCCAAACACGAATCCCTCTTACCTATTCCATGTCCACATCCCTCCATCTTCCTTACATCCATGTGTCTATCCAAACATTTCTTAGAAACCTCTCTGGTATTTGCCTCCACCACCATACCGGGCATGCATTCCTAATTCAAATCTGAATCAAGGATAACACCCAGGCTAGTTACATCTGATTTTACAAAGGGAGCCAAGTTCCCAGGTATATCAAGCAGTTTATCTCTTTTTGCTATGGAATCAACCGGAAGTATTTCAGTTTTATCTTCATAAGTTTTAGGAAATTATTGGCAATCCAGTTGTTTATTGCAGCCATACCAGAAGTCAGGGAAGGTAGAGTGTTATCATCATCAGGCTCAACTGAGATGTACAATTGTGTGTCATCTGTATAACTGTAGAATCAAGTTTATACTCTTCAAGGGGACCATGTATAAGAAAAGTAGTGGACCAAGACTGCTTCCCAGAGCAACACCAAAAAGTACATCGTATCTCTGAGAAAATTGGTCTCTGATACAGACGAAAGATTTTCTCCCGAAGATATATGAGCGAAACCAATTAAGAGCACTAGCAGAAAGGCCAACCCAGTTCTCAAGACAATCTAGGAGAACGTTGTCATTAATGTGCTGAAAGCAGCGCTTAGATGCAGAACTGAGACTCAGTTGGCATCAGTGCTGAGCCTAAGGTCGCTGACAATTTTGTTAAGGGCCTTCTCTGTACTGTAGTTTGCTCTGAAACCTGACTGAAACTTTTCTAACGCAAACACGAGGCCACATTCAGGTTGGAGGAGCAACACGTTATATTCCGTCTGGGTAGCCTCCAACCTGATGGCATGAACATTAACTTCTCTAACTTCCATTAATGCCCCTCCTCCCCTTCTTACCCCATCCCTTATTTACTTTTTTCCCCTTTCTTTCTCTCTCTCTCTTTTTTCTCCCTCTGTCCCTCTGACTATAACTCCTTGCCTGCTCTCCATCTTCCTCTGGTGCTCCTCTTCTCCTGTCCCATGATCCTCTCCCTTCTCCAGCTTTGTATCCCTTTTGCCAATCAATTTTCCAGCTCTTAGCTCTATCCCTCCCCCTCCTGTCTTCTCCTATCATTTTGGATCATCTCCTCCCCCTCCCACTTTCAAATCTCTTACTATCTCTTCTTTCAGTTAGTCCTGACAAAGGGTCTCAGCCCGAAACGTCGACTGCACCCCTTCCTATAGATGCTGCCTGACCTGCTGCGTTCACCAGCATATTGCATATTGCGTGTGTTGTTGGAAGCTTTTCTAAAATATTGCTTGCGTTCAGAAAGCTGTTGGGTTGGTTGAAAATGACCATCTCAAGAATCTTGCCTTGCCCAGGAAGGGAAGATTTGATATAGGCCTATTGTTAGCTAGTATCTTACTAGAAAGGTTTGGCTTTTTAAGTAGGGGTTTGATAGCCACTGTTTAAAACTCATCTGGAAAAACTCCAGTTTCATGGGATGTGTTAATAATTTTTCTAACAGAATTGAAAAGAGCCCTTAAAAAGGTTGGTAGGGACAGGGTGGAGACAAAAAGTAGACATTTACTCTTTGTTGCAATCTTACAGAGTTCTGAATCGGAAATACATGTAAATTCAGACATGGCTGCCGTCTTTTTATGAGGTTGCCTTTAGAGGTTACCAGTACCTGTAGCTAAACTCTCCCTAATGGAAGTAATTCTGTTGATAAATAACAATAAAAATTCTTCTCATTTTGTGGCAGATGCTTGACTGAGGACATTATAGGTTGGGGCAGGTTCAACATTTGGTTTATAGTTGAGAACGATATTCTTGAGTCGCTGCTACTCTCTATAATAATCTAGGGAAAATGGGCTCTCCTTGCAGGGTGTATAGTAGCAGTAAAGGAGCGTACTTTTTCCTTGAAAATATTATGGCAGAATTCTAGCCTGGTTTTCCTCCACTTTCTCTCAGCTACCTTGCATGATATTTTGTGTTCGCAGACAATATTGTTTAACCATGGCGATGTTTTACTAAGTGATTTCTTTTTAGCCCTAAGTGGGACCATTGTGTTTAATATATTTGTCAAGTTATTGTTGATAGAATCGACTGTTTAATTTTACTGAGAAGTTTAGTTCACATCAGTCAGCTAAACCAGCCAGCTCAGAGAATTTTGCAGCATCAAGAAACCATTTTTTCTGTAATTGCTTCTGTGGTCTTGCTTACAGACAGGAGGACATCAAAATGTACACACAAATGATCAGGGATAGTGGAATCTGGCAGAGAGACATTGATAATATTTAACCCTTTTACATTACCAAATCAAGTGTATTTTACAAGTCGATGGCTGGGGTCAGTGACATGCTGGGTAAGATCTAGGCTGTCTCGGAAGATCATGCATTCAGCTGTCATAGAGTCTCATTTGAAAGATCATTAATATGAATATTGAAGTCACCAGCAATGGCGATCCTGTCTTAATTCAATATAACAAGAGAACAACAATTCTGAGAGAGAGCAGGCATTAGATTTGGGTGGACAATAAGTTATAACACAGAGGACAGGATCCATACCACAAATTTTAAATACGTACCTCAGAACATGAAAAGTAGTTAACAGAGAGTAGACTGCACCTAAAATGGTTTTTGAACATAACGGCAAGCCTGCCACTTCTGCCACCAGGTATGCTGAAACTGTCATAGCTAGGGGGACTCAGTTCAGATAATGTCCAAATTCACTTGGCTTTAAGCAGATCCCAGTTAACAACATAAAATCAAGGTCTGCAGAGGCAATAAAATCATTTCAGATAAAAGTCTTATTTGAAAGGGATCTTACATTTCAAAGAGCTAGCTTAAACTGAGTAGCTTGGAGTAGTGAAACAGGGGAGGTAGATTTTAAGAATAGTAGATTATTTCTGTTAGCACCATTAATAAGGGTAGTTCAGTCTGGGGGCTTTCCAGTGTAATGGTCTGAATAGGATGGGTAACATTTACAGAACTGGTGGACGGTGAGGAGGAAGTAGTTTGGGAAGGATCACAGGCATCGTTGTTTGAAAATAATCATACACTTAGGTTTGCCAATAAGTAATAAATATCGAGAACATGAGATGAAGAGTCCTTGAAAGTGAGTCCATTGGTTGTGGTAACATTTCAATGATTGGGCAAGTGTAGCCAAGTGAAGTTATCTCTTTTTGTTCAAGAGCCTGATGGTTGAGGGGTAGTAACTGTTCCTAAACATGGTGGTGCAAGTCCTGAGGCTCTTGTTCCTTCTTCCAGATGGTTGCAATGAGAAGAGAGCATGTCCCGGGTGGTGGGATCCCTGATGAAGATCTCACTTACTCTTGCTAGAATACATTTAAAAAAATCTGAATCCAGATTGTCCTCATTCTCACAAGGCTTGCCATAATGTTTGGTAACTTGGCTTGGTAGCTACTTTACATACAATTCTGCTAAATCATATTGTTTCAGTCTGGATCACTACCAATATTTATGTATTTAATGTTTAAAGTTTGTTGTAATAATGAGAGAATATTTGATGCCAAACTGTATGATGACAGATATGATGGCAGATGGGTAAATGAATCATAGAATAATTGTGCAATACAGCATGGAAAAAGGTTCTTCAACACATTACACCTGCACTGACCATTAACCATTCATTTGCTCTAATCCTATATGAATCCCATTTTACATATTCCTGTCCCCTCCCTTGATTCCATGATTCACCTATGTACTAGAAACAATTTACAGTGCATAACTAACTTGCAAACCTGCACATCTGTGGGATATTGGGGGAAACTGGAGCACCCAGAAGAAACCCATGTGGTCACAGAGAGAAAATACAAATTCCACAAAGACAACACCCGAAGCAAGAATTGAACCCAAGTTTCTGATGCTGTGCGGCAGCAGCTGTACTAGGAGATCTGTCCACAACCTGCTGGTCACAGAGTCTGATTTTAATAAATCTTTTGAGGAGAAGTCGTGGAGCTGTAAGCAGGCAATACCAAAGCTCAGTATCTAGCCAAGAAAGTGATTGCTGTCAATGGTCAATCACTCTCCAGTACAATCCTGTCCTTCCTACAACCAGAACTATACATAGTGTTCCAGCTGTGGTCTAGTTTGTGTAAGCAGTGATCTGATCAGCTGTTTGCTGCCTATTTTATCAAGTTGTGAGCATCCCCTATATCCTCTGCTGGTCTGACAGGGACAGGCTGACAGATCAATTTTGTGTTAAGTATATAAGAACTTTCTGAGGTAATGAGTGTGAACACAATCCAGGTCCACCGTGTCCAAGTAAAAGTGTTGATGTTCTCAGAAACATCAGTCATTCACAATAATCAAGGTGGGACACTGATGATATCTGTATTTCTTGTCCAGGTTCAACTTTGTACAAGCTTAGTTACTGTTTCCTGAGGCTCATGTTTTCTCAAGAGAAGATCTGAGTCCAGTCCCTAGGGTGATGGGTACCAACCAGGTCTCTGCAGAACAAAGGATCTCTGATGACATATTCCTGCTTTTACAGTCTCATGGACAGCTTAAGCAGCCAACCACAGCTTCCTCGCCAACACAGCAAAATGTAGAAGAACTCATATGTCACTGGTGAGAACATAATCTTAGTAGTAGTCTTAACCTGTGTAACAGTGCTTGTATAGACAGACTCAGATTTGTGGAAAATATTCACTTACTGTAACAGCTGTTTTTCCATTACATTGAAGGCAGGCATGAATTCCATCCTGGTAACTGGTATTTGAAGGTATTAAGTTGACTTGAGTAGATTTGCCTGAAGTGGAGTGGTAACTAATTCAATGATGTGAAATAACTTGCTACTGAAATACTACAATGAGTGACCCTATTGTGGTTCTACAGATTTGGGCAACTTGTTGGTCATGCACTACATGAAGATTAATAGTCCACAGTGGCTGTAAATTGCAAAGGTGCGCTTCAATTTCTAAATTTGGCGGGATTATGCTTGGCCTTCAAAGCTGTTATGGTTGAAGAAGAAACGTTGAAGCCTTTTAGGAAAGTGAAGTTCTTGTATTGATGTCTAATTACAAAAATAAAGGTTTCTCATTCAGGAGGTACATAATATTTAATGGTGAACTTGTCTATTTACTATTAACCATAGCCCTTTTCCAAACCTCTTGCAAGCATTGGAACGAGTTGTGATATCACTTTGTTAATTATCAATGAATGCATTCAACGGTAGTTTTGAGCTTTCTGCAAAAGGTGAAAATTATCCTCACGTTTTGATGAAGCTACTGTTTGAAATTGGTTTATTATTGTCTCATTTACCGAAGTACAATGGAGAACTGTTTTGCACCATGTCCATACAGATGTTGTAATGAAATTGTGCACTAAGGTAGTACTAAGGAAAATTATAACAAAATGTAGGATATAAGCATGAAAATTACAGAGAAGGTGCTATGCAGGCAGATAATAAGGTGCAAGGCATATACAGTCCAAAGAAGGATATGCTTGGAAATTAATTGTTGACAGCAAGTGTTGGGTTGTGAGTCACTCTCTCCCACAGAAGGTGAAATAGATTGAAGTGAGATTTTTGAGTAATTGATTTATGGAATTATTGTAGTCAGCATCAAGACACAAAACAGCTACAATTGCCCTCAGTGAACCTTCTATCAAAATGTGTTGGCTAGATTTGTTCAAGATGTTAGATGTTCATGTTCACTCCGTTATTCAAACAATGGTCATGCTTCTTCTTTGGATGGATTTCAGTTACCATTAACTTCAGAGATGGTTTATGGATTTCAAGATGCTGATCTCTGACTGTTATCTAAGATCTCTGATTTCTATACTAATGAGACATTGCCAATCATAGTGCGAGATAACATCTCCTCAGTGTGCACAGCAGAAAGTTCATGATTGTAATCTTGTTTCTCTTGCTTTCAACATATTACCTCTGTGAGAAGGATGGACAAGAGACAAAGTTTAAACTGCAAATCACACGTGAACAGAAATAAGTAATTTAAAATGCTGGATCTAAAGTATTATATTTATGAACTCAAGCTGCTTATAGAAATGTTATTGCCACAAGAATGAAGCATAACTTAAATAAGTTTTATAACAGTGCTTTTGTATATTGTTTCATTTCTCTACTGATGATAATGAAATTGAAACCCATGTATCTTTTTGAGAATGTTATATCATGTCTTGAGGATATAATTTATGCACTTGAAATAAAGGAAGCATGAAAGATAGGTGAGCTGTAGAAAAGATTCTGCAACAACTGAGATTGGCTGAGGATCCAGGAATATTGTGTCCAGGTTCATCAGCAAGACTTGAATGTTTGTGTATCAGGAGTGTGGAAAGGAGATCTTGAAAAATTGGTCCAAATGTGTCATTTGCATTGGGAGTGAGTGTGGTGAAGAATGCTACCCAACTCCACAGAACAAATGCAGCATTGATTCAATTAAAATAACTGCAAAGTTATACAATCTGTAATTTACTGCATAAATACTTCTTCACCTCTTCTTCAGGAAGAATAAGAAGCGCTCAGTGCAATTGAGGCAATGCAAAAAGCACAGAAAAAGATTTCTAGACAAATGTAGATGAGCTCTGTAAGTTATTACTATATGCATGAGAAGTGTGATCTTGATATGTCAACAGATACAGTAGTTTTAGTTGTTCTGTTGGCACTCAGGAGTTGAGGCTTGAGGTAGATCAGGGATGATCACATTGAATGGTAGAGCAAGCTAACTGTTCAGAGGGAACATGAGGAAAATAGGAAATATACAGACCAAGAGGGAGAAATGTAGAACAAATTAAGAAACAGAGAGAGAGGAGTAATACATAGAGGAAGTTAAGAATTTTATAGCGGGAGAAAGAACACATTGAGTAGATTGAGAAGCTTATAAAAAGCTGGGCACATTCTTTTTTGCATATACAAAAATAGAAGGACCTGTTGACAAATTTAGGTACATAGAAAGATTGATTTGTAGAAACATTGGGAGAGTAAAATAAGTGAGATCTCTCAGAATAGGTAGTGAATGAAATTGAGGTAGAGGGAGATGAAACGGTCAACACATGAGCAGCTCTCAAGACATGGAGACGATGTTTTTTTCCCAAAGCAATTGGTATACAGTCTTGTATCCTGTAGCAGTCCATCACTAGATACTTGGTGCTCAATATTAACCTCATTGCCAATTCCCCAGCATCTAATGTGTGACTCATCCTAAGTAATATGATTTAGCCTTATGATTTCAACACAAATTCTACAACTTACTATGCTCACCACTATTTATACATCTTTTACTAATTTAAGAACTTCTGATTTGAGCCAATTTTTTGCATTGGCATTTTCATGTGCCTTTACTAGAGCGTGAAGAATATGGATACAGGTACCTTCATGCTAGCTGTTGAAGCGATTATCCCACTGAAGTCAAATACAGCTTGGTGCTCAGTATTCAAGTACACTTTACTCTTTTAGAATGGTGGAGGGAGTTCAGATCTGTAACTATCTTGGCTACACTCTTTGCTGTGTGTATTGATGTTGAGATACCCACACCCTTACCTTGAGATGAAAAGGTGCATCAGAGAAAGTGATGCTGTAGAATTATGCTACTCCACTGTAAGACTGTTACAGTAATGACCTTGTCTTACTTACTATTTTCTTGGGTGAAAATCCAATGTTCTGGGGACAGAGGTTCTTGCTGGGTGAACTGATACTCCTATTTAGAGGTCTCCTCTACTGGATCCATTCCACATTGTAATTTCATGTGGAATTGACACAGGATAGTGATAGAAAAGGATCAGAAACACCACAGTTTTTGAGCAATTTTACAGGAGGCCGTAAGCTCTTCATGTCTTTGTCAATGCATGTTCAGTCAGCAGGGCGTCGGCAGCCAGCAGTATTTCTGCCAACACTCGAGGGAGGTTTTGCAGGACTATGATCTGAGTAACAGTCCACATCAGTGAACGACATAGCAGAAGGAAACCCAGTCTATCAACGTCCTTTGTAGTTTAGAAAGATGACCACAGATCTTCTTGAAACATATGTGGCATGACAGAGTAGATGCTGAGATTTCACTAGTGGGAGAATCTTTACAAGGAGGCCTTAATTTCAAGATTTAAAACTAAGGTGAATTGAAATTTCTCATAGAGAGCCGTGAATCATTGGAGTTCTCTACCTTTGAGAGTCGCAGATTCTAGACCATCAGAAGTATTTAAAGTGGAAGCAGATACATTTTTGAAAGAGTGGGGTCTGAGGGGAGTTGAGAATAGGGACAGACGAATGGATGAGGTTTGGGTGTAGATCACTCATAACCATACTGAGCGGCAGGGCAAGCTGAAGGGGGTGAGTCGCTGACGGGAATATGTTCTTGTGTACTACTTATAACCATCAGTTGGTTTTTCAGTTTCTGTGTTGTTTGGTAAAGGATGTGTGAAAGATGAATGAAAATGCCTCAGAACTGCCTGGTCTTCATGGGTATTTGCGTTGTGGCATCAAGACATGAAACCCTGCAACTCTTGCCTGCACACATAGACTTGATTTCCAACACTAACTGCAGGCTGTAAATAACTTAACTGTGGGATTTATGACTGTTGGTCCTGCATCTTTCTTCCCATGAATCCAATGTCTGCATGTCTCCAAGTAATACGTGGTCTGAGAAAAGACATGCAAACTGTTTAAATGTCCCTGTAGCGGTGACTTGGAACAGTTCCTTCAAATTTTATTCATGTTCAATCTCAATGCATTAATACCTCTTTAAATCCCATGATACAACATAGTAAAGCAACGTCAGTTTTTATTTGACACCTAGTTACCAGGAAATATATCACTGGAGTCTGTCCTCTCTTCTTCTGCCAGACCCAGCTCTACTACAGTATGTCAGCTCAAGTGTCCAGCCCTTTCATACAAGAGAGATTAGTGGATCATCAGTGGAAATTCAGTTGATGTAAATAGCAATCACAATTGTTCATAATGATTGGACAAATATTCCAGTAATCACACAGGGACTAATGACAGCTATGCATTGTGTGATGATATGTTATTATCAATGTGTGAGGATTAACTTCAGAAATGTAGGCTGTACACTTCATGTTGATGTTAACTGGAGCTAAGAATAGGGTGAGCAGGGTGCGGCAAGGTAATCAGCGGCAGGAATTTCTTTTCTGAATTCCACTGTGGTTTTTCCAGTTCTGACTTGTCAACTGATGCAAATAAGCACAGGTTTCCATACAGAATTGACAGCTCTTACTTATGCATTGGAATGGTTCCACAAATATCATGAAAAGCATGCTTATTTTATTCTCCACTACTGAATTAGAATGACACAGTTATCACCTGAGCAGCATTCATAACGTGTGGGATTGGAGCAGTATTTGCAACAGGGTGCAATTCAACCAAAGCGAGCCAGTCCATGCTAATACAAACAGGGGTGAGTGGATAGCTTCAGACACAAGGTGAGAATAAGAATCCTTACCAAGCTGTTTGTTCAGAGATGCTATCAGAAAAGATTTGCAGATTTGCCCCAGTGGATAGGATACACTGTGATCATTCTATTGATTGAGGAAGTCGATATTCAGACCAGTGGATGGGACATTAGATAGTTACTGATGTGCTGTTTTGCACTGAGTATTCTAGATTTTGAGCAATTTTGCCACATTATAATAACATGTTTGTTTATCTCTGCCAAAGTAGAAAACCCCAGAGTACAAGTTCCTCTCGGGGTCTTGAACAGATGATCTGGGCAGAATTTGCTGGGTGCTGCACCTTCTGAGGTGTTAATTGTTCTGCATATGAAATTTTAAAGTAAATTCCTTTCAGGATTTGTCAATTAGATCCTGAAGAACAATTGACAATGTGTAGAAGAAAGGAGGAAGTGTCTACCCTGATCTCGATAACATTACACTGTAAATGTTCATTTCCATGGATAAACTCATTATATGATTCAAAATTTGACTATAAGACCATCAGATATAGGAGCAGAATTAGGTCATTTGGCCCATTGGGTCTGCTCCGCCATTTCATCATGGCTGATCCATTTTCCCTCTCAGCCCCAATCTCCTGTCTTCTCTCCATATCTCTTCATGCCCTGACCAATCAAGAATCTATCAACCTCTGCCTTAAATATACATAAAGACTTGTCTTCTACATCTGCTTGTAGCAAATAATTCCAAGATTCACCACTCTTTGACAAAATAAATTCTTCCTGATTGTCGTTCTAAACGGATGCCCCACTATTCTGAGGCTGTGTCATCTGGTCTTAGACTCTCCCACCATAGTAACATCCTCTCTACATCCATTCTATCAAGGTCTTTCACCGTTCGATAGGTTTCAATGAGGCCACCTCTTATTCTTCTGAATTCCAGTGAATACAGGCCCAGAGCCATCAAACACTCCTCATATGACAAGGCATTCAATCCTGGAATCATTTTCATGAACCTCCTTTGAACTCTCTCCAACTTCAGCACTACTGCATAACAATGTTGAATGTAATTCATTAACTTTGAAATTTGGGACTTCTTGAGAAAATGATCATACCACTGTTTCTTAAATTAACACTTGCACCAAAATTTTGACATTTGAAATAAAAGTAAGTATTTTTCTAGAGACACACTCTCAAGTTTTGGAGTGGTGATGTTTAACTGAGACAGCGTAAACGGCTAATGTTAGATTCAAATTCATTCTTAAATACCACATATATTGAAATCACTGGGGAGAATGATTCGGAGTTGTATAATGGATATAACAGTCTTACATTAAAACCAAAAAATAAGAATAGTGGCAGTGGACTTAAAGGCATAGAAACATAGAAAACCTACAGCACCATACAGGCCCTTTGGCCCGCAAAGCTGTGTACAAACATGTTCTTACTTTGGAAATTACCTAGGGTTACCATAGCCCTCTATTTTTCTATTTTAGGAGTCTCTTAAAAGACACTATTGTATCCGCCCCCACCATTGTTGCCGGCAGCCCATTCCACGCACCCACTACACTCTGTGTAAAAAAAAATGTACCCCTGACCTCTCCTCTGTCTGACCAGGGTCCTATAGAGCTGCAATATTACCTCTCCGCTCCTAAACTCAAACCCACAATTGATGAAGGCCAATGCACCATATGCCTTCTTAACCAGGGAGTCAATCTGCGTAGCAGCTTTGAATGTTCTATGGACTCGGACACCAAGATCCCTCTGATCCTCCACACTGCCAAGAGTCTTACCATTAATACTATATTGTGCCATCATAATTGACCTATCAAAATGAATCACCTCACACTTATCTGGGCTGAACTCCATCTGCCACTTCTCAGCCCAGTTTTGCATCCTGTCGATGTCCCGCTGTAAACTCTGACAGCCCTCCACACTATCCACAACACCCCGAACCTTTGTGACTTATATCGTCCTGTAATACATGTTTTTATATCAGTACTTTCCTAATTTTCTTGTTGAATCAGTGCTATCTTCCTTTGATATCTTTTGAAACGTATTGAAGTTTAAATATATGGCATGCATATCACTTTTGTGTTGAGGTCCTCAATGGATTTATAATATACTGTATGATGCTAAAACCACCAGAAAGATTCCATCTTTGTAACCAGGGTTTTGCCAGGGACAGGGAAGTTTCTGGGATGAGAGAATGCCAGGAACTGAGCTACACTCAAGATATGGCTGCAGAACGTGATGGGTGTGCTTCAGAGTTTAGGACCGGGGTTGAGGGCCGAGAGAGTCAGTTTGACTTACTTCCAATGTCGGTATGCTAACACTACTGTTTAGTGTGTGCACATGTGTACATCAGGGTCATAGAGGAATTGTTGCTCCCCTAAAAAACTCAAAGAACTGCTGCTATGATGAGGCAAATGAAAGTCCTTGTGGAATTGTCCCTCTTCCGTTCTGACTGGCTGAGAGAAATTTGGTGAGAGGATAGATATTAAGTAAATTGAATGTGCCCAATTGTTTTAGAAGTAGGTGAGTTTGAGAAAGTTTTGTTGATAGTGATCAATTTTGAATAAGCACATTCAGAAGGTGAAATATATCGTATTTAGTTGAACCGCTGTAAGAACTAATTGTGTTTATAACCTGTGGGGTTTAGCACGCAATCTATTGTTGAGCAAGGTCAGTCAGGTTCAATGGACCGTGTATTCAGTCCCATGAGTTTAAAGAGAGCAAGGCTGATACCTCATTGCCAGCTTGAGGCTTTATCTTTCTATTGAATCGGTGGCTGGCTTTTGTCTTTCATTCTCCTTTCAGAAGGAATCTTGTTGCAATTTCTTTCCTGTGATTTTCTTTCAAGGATGTGAGTGGGACGATAGTTTATTGAGAGGCAAACACCATGTGACATTGGATCTATTGACTCATGAGCACTACAAGCACACGTGTGGTTGTCCTTGGTACCCCATTAACCAATGTCCTTTCGAAAAGTAGAGCCAGCACAGAAGTAACTCTTTTATTTAATTCTCAAGATGTGGGTGCCTCTGGCTAAGCTTGCATTTATTGCTCATCTATAGATGCCCTTGAGAAAGCATTCAGTCTTCAACTTAATCTGCTGCAGCTCATGTGGTGAAGGTACTCATGTAATGTCATTAACATTACAAGATGTTGATCCAGTAATGATGAAGAAAATCATTAAATGTCTAGCCGAGGGTAGTGGGCAACGTGGAAGAGAATTTAGTGCTGGTGTGTTCCATGCATCAGCTCCCCAAAGCCTTTCCTGCCGTTGGATCCTGGACTTCTTGACAGAAAGACCACAGTCAGTCCGTGTTGACTGCAACATCACCAGCTCCATCATGCTAAGCACTGCCACCCCCTTCCCCACCCACCTCCCAGTTCCCAGGGTTGCTGATGCATGACTGCACTGCTAGTTTCGGTTCAAATGGTATCATTAAGTTCACTGATGACACAGCAGTGGATGGCCTCATCAACAACGACAATGAGATGGCATACAGAGAGGAGGTGCAGTGGCTTGTGGAATTGCGTCGGCACAATGACATGAGTCTGACCCATTCTAAGCAACCCCTACAGGTGCACCTTTGAGCGTGTCCTAACCAGCTTTATCGCTGTCTGGTAAGGGAGTTGCAAAGCATCTGACCGCAAGTCCGTACAAAGGATTGTGAGGACTATTGAGAGGATCATCAGGGTCTTTCTTTCAACCATCAGAAACATTTATCAGGAGCACTGCATCCGCTGTGCCCTTAGCATTATCAATGATCTCTTCCATCCGTCTAACAATCTCTGATCCCCTACTATCAGGTAGGAGGTACAGTAGCATTAGGATAAAGAGGTTCAAAGGTTCATTTATAATCAAAGTATGCAACTCTGGAATTCTTCAGTTCTCCAGGTAGCCATGAAATCAAGAAAGAAAAGAAAGGCAGCACAATTATCAACGCCCAAATCCCACCACCTTACAAAAATGGAACAGATACATCAATCCCAAATCCCTCCCGCACAAATCTCCTCTGTACCTACTTCCAAGCACCTTAAAACTATGCCCTCTTATGCTAGCCATTTCAGCCCTGGGAAAAAGCCTCTGAATATATTGTACACCTCTATCAGATCAACTCTCATCCTCCGCCACTCCAAGGAGAAAAGGCCAAGTTCACTCAACCTATTCTCATAAGGCATGCTCCCCAATTCAGGAAACATCCTTGTAAATCTCTTCTGCACCCTTTCTATGGTTTCCATGTACTTCCTATAGTGAGACGACCAGAACTGAGCAGAATACTCCAAGTGGGGTCTGAAACCAGGGTCCTATATAGCTGCAACATTACCTCTTGGCTCTGGAACTCAATCCCATGGTTGATGAAGGCCAATGCACTGTATGCCTTCTTAACCACAGAGTCAACCTGCATAGCAGCTTTGAGTGTCCTATGTACTTGGACCCCAAGATCCCTCTGATCCTCCACACTGCCAAGAGTCTTACCATTAATACCATATTCTGCCATTATATTTGACCTACCAAAATGAACCACCTCACACTTATCTCGGTTGAACTCCATCTGCCACTTCTCAGCCCAGTTTTGCATCCTATCAATGTCCAGCTGAAACCTCTGACAGCCCTCCACACTATCCACAATACCCCCAACCTTTGTGTCATCAGCAAATTTACTAACCCATCCCTCCGCTTCCTCATCCAGGTCACTTATAAAAATCATGAGGAGTAGGGATCCCAGAACAGATCTCTGAGGCACACAACTGGCCACTGACCTCTATGCAGAATATGACCCATCTACAACCACCATAGAACCATAGAACCATAGAAACTACAGCACAGAAACAGGCCCTTTGGCCCTTCTTGGCTGTGCCAAACCATTTTCTGCCTACTCCCACTGACCTGCACACGGACCATATTCCTCCATACACCTCCCATCCATGTATCTGTCCAATTTATTCTTAAATGTTAAAAAAAGAACCTGCATTTACCACCTCGTCTGGCAGCTCATTCCATACTCCCACCACTCTCTGTGTGAAGAAGCCCCCCCAATGTTCCCTTTAAACTTTTCCCCCCTCACCCTTAACCCATGTCCTCTGGTTTTTTTCTCCCCTTGCCTCAGCGGAAAAAGCCTGCTTGCATTCACTCTATCTATACCCATCATAATTTTATATACCTCTATCAAATCTCCCCTCATTCTTCTACGTTCCAGGGAATAAAGTCCTAACTTATTCAACCTTTCTCTGTAACTGAGTTTCTCAAGTCCTGGCAACATCCTTGTAAACCTTCTCTGCACACTTTCAACCTTATTTATATCCTTCCTGTAATTTGGTGACCAAAACTGAACACAATACTCCAGATTCGGCCTCACCAATGCCTTATACAACCTCATCATAACATTCCAGCTCTTATTCTCAATACTTTGATTAATAAAGGCCAATGTACCAAAAGCTCTCTTTACGACCCTATCTACCTGTGACGACACTTTTAGGGAATTTTGTATCTGTATTCCAAGATCCCTCTGTTCCACTGCACTCCTCAGTGCCTTACCATTAACCCTGTATGTTCTACGTTGGTTTGTCCTTCCAACGTGCAATACCTCACACTTGTCAGTATTAAACTCCATCTGCCATTTTTCAGCCCATTTTTCCAGCTGGTCCAAGTCCCTCTGCAGGCTCTGAAAACCTTCCTCACTGTCTACTACACCTCCAATCTTTGTATCCTCAGCAAACTTACTGATCCAATTTACCACATTATCATCCAGATCATTGATATAGATGACAAATAACAATGGATCCAGCACTGATCCCTGTGGCACACCACTAGTCACAGGCCTCCACTCAGAGAAGCAATTCTCTACCACCACTCTCTGGCTTCTTCCATCGAGCCAATGTCTAATCCAATTTACTACCTCTCCATGTATACCTAGTGACTGAATTTTCCTAACTAACCTCCCATGCGAGACCTTGTCAAGGGCCTTACTGAAGTCCATGTAGACAATATCCACTGCCTTCCCTTCATCCACTTTCCTGGTAACCTCCTCGAAAAACTCCAACAGATTGGTCAAACATGACCTACCACGCACAAAGCCATGTTGACTCTCCCTAATAAGCCCCTGTCTATCCAAATGCTTGTAAATTCTGTCTCTTAGTACTCCCTCCAATAACTTACCTACTACTGACGTTAAACTCACCGGCCTATAATTTCCCGGATTACTTTTCGATCTCTTTTTAAACAACGGAACAACATGAGCCACTCTCCAATCCTCCGGCACTTCACCCGTAGACAGTGACATTTTAAATATTTCTGCCAGGGCCCCCGCAATTTCAACACTAGTCTCCTTCAAGGTCCGAGGGAACACTCTGTCAGGTCCAGGGGATTTATCCACTTTAATTTTCCTCAAGATAGCAAGCACCTCCTCCTTTTCAATCTGTACAGTTTCCATGGTCTCACTACTTGATTCCCTCAATTCCATAGATTTCATGCCAGTTTCCTTAGTAAATACAGACGCAAAAAACCTATTTAAGATCTCCCCCATTTCCTTTGGTTCCACAGAAAGCCGACCACTCTGATCTTCAAGAGGACCCTTTTCATTCTGTAGGCAAGCCAGATCTGGATCCACAAAGCAATGTCCCCTTGGATCCCATGCCTCCTTACTTTCTCAGTAAGCCTTGCTTGGGGTAACTTATCAGATGCCTTGCTGAAATCCATATACACTACATCTACAGCTCTACCTTCATCAATGTGTTTAGTCACATCCTCAAAAAATTCAATCAAGCTCGTAAGGCATAATCTGCCTTTGACAAAGCCATGCTGGCTAATCCTAATCATATTATGCCTTTCCAAATATTCATAAATCCTGCCTCTCAGGATCTTCTCCATCAATTTACCAACTTACCGACTGAAGTAAGACTCACTGGTCTATAGTTTCCTGGGCTATCTTTACTCCCTTTCTTGAATAAGGGAACAACACCCACAACCTTCCAATCCTCCGGAATCTCTCCCGTCCTGATTGATGATGCAAAGATGATCATCAGAGGCTCAACAATCTCCTCCCTCGCTTCCCACTGTAGCCTAGGGTACATCTCGTCTTGTCCCGGTGACTTATCCAACTTGGTGCTTTCCAAAAGCTCCAGCACATTCTCTTCCTTAATGTCTACATGCTCAAGCTTTTCAGTGTGCTGCAAGTCATCCCTCCAATCACCAAGATCCTTTTCTGTAGTGAATACTGAAGCAAAATATTCATTAAGTACCTCTGCTGTCTCCTCCGGTTCTATACACACCTTTCCATTGTCACACTTGATTGGTCCTATTCTCTCGTGTCTTATCCTCTTGCTCTTCACATACTTGTAGAATACCTTGGGATTTTCCTTAATCCTGTCCACCAAGGCCTTCTCACGGTCTCTTCTCACTCTCCTAATTTCAAGCTTAAGCTCCTTCCTGCTAGCCTTATCTGCAAACAGTGGGAGCTTTAATCAGTGAAATGAAGATCAGCATCAGCTTGCACCCTGTCCTGCAGTCTGTCCACTATGAAGTTCCCATATGCTGTCTCTGTGTCCCGGAATCCTCTCAGAGACTGCAGAGCGCTGGAGCACCCAATCAACTTCCAACTCTCCGCACTCACCATAATGTTTCAATCTCTCTCGTTGCTGTAATCAGCGAACAATGGAAATTATAAGTGATGAAATGGAGTCAAACATTGGCTTGCGCATCATCCTGCAGCCTTCTTGCCATGAGATTTGTGCACGCTGCCTCTGCCTCCCAGAGTCCTCAGAAACTTCAGAGTGCTGAAGCACCCTAACGCCTCCAAATGGCAAATCACAATGTCCAACAGTTCCAGAATCACGTCCAAGATGAGAAACAAACATAAAAGACATAAAAGAAGTGAAAAAAATGGTTTCATGGTCTATCCAGAAGATGTCGACCAAAGAAGCATTGTACGCTGGTGCCATTTTGACCAGAAGTCACCAAAGATGGCTAGAATGGGGAACAGTTTCTTCTCCCAGACCTTGAGACTACAGAACTTCCTGCAGCCACCCAGGTCTCATCATGTATTAAGTGCCAGTGGTGTTATACTGTTTATTTTTTTTACTTGTTTTGTGTGTGTGAGTTATGTTTACTGTGTTGTGTGCATTGGTTTGGAGGAACATTATTTCACGATGACATAGATGTCCAGGAGTGATGATAGAGGTGTAACGTTCCGTTATTTTGGCTCGTGTATGTCTAGGGGAAATCCCGCCCAGCACCTGCTTCAGCAGTCCCCTCAGGGTCAATCGTCGCCCGAATCAATCACAAACATCAATCATCAGCCAGCACACCCAGTAAATTTTAACACATACACTTTATAGGTATTACTAATTCTAGGGCATTAATATACATTTGATACAGAGAGGAAAGTAATGAAAAAAAAGGCGCCAACACTTATCAAAGTCCAAGTTCTTCGCGCGCTACCGTTGGAGCTCAAGTTCGACGTCAGACGACCACCCGAATTCCGTCGACCCACGGCTCGGGACCACCCGAAGTGATCGACCGGAGCCTCTCCGCACGTCCGCCGTCCTCCTCGTCTCTCCTCCCGACTCCCCGCCAAAACTCAGTCCACAGTCATATCATACAGCATGGCATCCGAAAACAAAACGATACATAACCACCCATTGGCTAGTAGCACCCTCTTATCACCCTCTAAACCACAATAAGCTGCTAGCGCAAACTCTCTGCAGCGTTAAAACACAACAAAGCCGCATTCCACAGATTAACATAACAAAAATCGCCATTTTAAATGTAACAAAAGAAAGACCCCGTACACTCTCCCCCCACCTAAAAAAAGTCATGCCCTCATGACGTTAACAGAATTCACTAGTACTCCTTGTAAAACACAAAACCCAACCCAGGTGCATAACGCAGTGACATAACTTTGCAGGGCAGTAGAGATCACACCCTGCTCTCCCGGCGCTATATAAGTGAGTCTTTCCGGGGGATGCCTACTCCTCTGAGGCCTCTGGACTTCCTCTGCCGTCTCTCCCTGTTCAGACACCCCAGTTGACCCCTCGAGCCTATCTGACGGACCTTCCCCTTCACCGGGATCCCTCTGCCCCGGTGAGCCCTCTGGCTCAGGCTCTGCCTCCACCCTCTCCTCCCCCAATGCCGGCTGTAATACAGGCGGCTCTGCAACACCCTCCCTCGGTTCCCCTGACTCAGTGATGGAAGGGCCAAGAGTCTCTTCTCCTGGCACCGGGGAATCAGCGAACGGAAGCAGGTACCACACGTCCGAATCATCATCTTCCGATGACGTATCCCTTCTCGAGGTGGGGACCGGCCCCGTTTTCTTCGCAGCGGCCTCTTCCCGCGCCCCGCGCCCTCGCAGAGTCCTCGTACTAGAAGTAAACTCCCATTCGGACTCTGGGTCCATCTTCACCTCTCGACCCAGAGGCAACAGGTGGTTCCGATGGAGTACCTTGACAGGCCCCTGCCCGCCCTCAGGTCTCACCCGGTAAACCGGGAGATTCGGCATCTGACTCTCCACCACATATGGGGTGGCTGCCCAACGGTCCGCCAACTTGTGCTTACCCTGTAGTCCTAAATTCCGGATAAGGACTCGGTCTCCCGGCAATAGCTGGACGAACTTTACCTTCTGATCATACCTCCTTTTATTCCGCTGGTTCTGCTTGGTGGCTGCCGCCTCAGCCAACTCGTACGCCCTTTTCAACTCTCTCCTCATATCGGACACGTACTTCAGACATGGCTTCGAAGGTATTTCCCCCGCTTCAGTCCCAAAACACAGATCAATGGGCAACCTCGCTTCCCGTCCGAACATCAGATAGTAGGGCGAGTACCCCGTAGCATCATTGCGAGTACAATTGTAACAATGAACCAAATGGGCGATGTGCTGACTCCACTTACTCTTCCGTCCAATCTCCAAGGTGCCGAGCATGTCCAGCAGGGTCCGGTTAAACCTCTCGGGCTGAGGATCACCCTGCGGGTGATAGGGGGTGGTTCTGGACTTTTCAACCCCAAGCATATCCAGCAATTCATGGATAAGCCTGCTCTCGAAGTCCCGTCCCTGATCACTGTGGATCCGCCGGGGAAGGCCATAATGAACAAAGTACTTCTCCCATAACACCTTCGCCACTGTAGTCGCTTTCTGATCCTTAGTAGGAAAAGCCTGCGCATATCTAGTGTAGTGATCCGTGAGGACCAAAACATTCGCGGGATTGCTGGTGTCCGGCTCAATAGACAGGAAATCCATACACACCAGGTCCATGGGTCCTGCACTCTGCAAGTGGGATAACGGAGCCGCCTGCGCAGGCAAGGTCTTCCTCCTGACGCAACGGCTACAGGTCTTACAGTATTCTTCCACCTCCCCCCTCATCCGGGGCCAGTAAAACCGGTCCTTGACTAATCCATAGGTCTTCTCTACCCCTAAGTGCCCGGAATCATCATGTAGAGAAATCCAAGGGGTCCTCGGGGGCCCGTATCCGGAGGAGAGAGGCGGCGAGTAGTGGGTGCTATAACTGTGGGAGAGAGGGGCATTTCCGCCGGGAATGTGAGTGGCCGGGGGCGTGCTACCACTGTGGGGAAGCTGGCCACTTACGGAAGGATTGTGAGAGACGAGATGCGCCGAGGCGGGAGGACCCCCGGGCCACCAAGAAGGGAGAGGTGTCGGGAAACTTAAGAGAGGCTCAGTGAGGGAACGGACTGGAGTCTCGGGAGGAACACGTCCCCAGAAAACCCCTATGGAACCCCGGAACGAACAAGCCCAAATTCCTGATGGGCTGGTGGGACCCCGTTCCAGCGTGTCCCTACGGATAGAGGGAATCTTTGCGAAAGCCATCCTTGACACCGGGTCGCAGGTTACCTTACTGTACCGGTCGTTCTACCACAAATATCTGAAGCATTTGGCAGTAACTCCGTTTAACGCATTGGAGATTTGGGGCATAAGTGATGGTGATTACCCGTACGATGGATACTTGTCAGTGAGATTGGAATTTTCAGAGGGAGATGTGGGAGTATGGGAAGCCTTTGAGACGCTGGTGTTGGTTTGTCCGGACCCGGTGGAGACCGGTGGTGCTGCCCTGTTGGTGGGGACTAACTCCCCTCTGGTGCGACGGCTCTTGGGAGCCTGTAAGAAGAAGGGGGGGGAGAACTTTTTGGAGACCCTCTCGGTACACCCCGTGTTCCGAGGAGTGTACGAAGGAGTGAGTGACCCCCAGGGGCTGGACCCGGAGTGCAAACGAGGGACGGTGTGGTGCACTCAGGCGAGGCCTAAGGTGATACAGCCAGGGGAGGCGGCATTAGTGATGGGAACCCCCAGATTCCCCGGATTGCCGCCGGGAGAGGCCCTGCTAGTAGACGCCCCCGACGACCTGGAAAGGGAGTCCTGGTTCCCGGCTGGGGCGCTGGTGAGACCTGAATTGCAGAGGCCCTCAGCTGTACAGGCACGGCGGATGGGGGTGATGATACGGAACATAACGGAGAGGGAGATCACCGTTAAGCGCGGGATGCCCCTCGCGCACTTGTTCCCGGTGACGGTGATGTCCAGCGCCCCCGTGAAGCCCACTGGAAGAGAACTATTGGGAGACGGGGGGCGGCTGACCGAGGAGGCCTTTAATTTTGAAAACTCCCCTGTACCGCCGGCGTATAAGAGCAGGCTGGTGGAGAAGATGCTGAAGTTAGGGGATGTCTTTTCTCAGGGCGAGTTTGATGTAGGGTTTTCCAAGAGCACTCGGCACACCATTCGGGTAACAAATGACACCCCGTTTAGGGAGAGGTCGCGGCGGTTGGCCCCAGCAGATGTGGAGGATGTGCGGCAGCACTTGCGGCAGTTGAAAGATGCAGGGATTATTGCGGAGTCCCGAAGCCCATATGCGTCCCCCATAGTGGTGGCAAGGAAGAAAAATGGGAAGGTACGCATGTGCGTGGACTATAGGACCCTGAACCGCCGCACTGTTCCCGACCAATATACGGTCCCGAGGGTGGAAGATGCATTGGCCTGTCTGAGTGGTGCACAGTGGTTCAGTGTATTGGATTTGCGGAGTGGGTATTACCAGATTCCGATGAGCGAGACTGATAAGGAGAAGACAGCCTTTATCTGTCCCCTGGGGTTTTTCCAGTTCGAACGAATGCCCCAAGGTATCTCGGGGGCCCCAGCCACCTTTCAGCGGCTCATGGAGCGGACAGTGGGGGACATGAACCTGCTGGAGGTATTGGTGTACCTGGACGACCTGATAGTGTTTGGATCTACGTTGGAGGAACATGAGGAGCGGCTGCTGAAGGTGCTGAGTCGGCTGAAAGAGGAAGGGTTAAAACTTTCCCTGGATAAATGCCAGTTCTGTAAGACGTCGGTCAGCTATGTCGGGCACATAATCTCGCGAAATGGAGTGGCCACCGATCCGGGTAAGATAGCCGCAGTCACCACCTGGCCGAGACCTCAGACGGTGAGCGCCTTACGCTCGTTTTTGGGGTTTTGCGGATATTACCAGCGATTCGTGAAAGGATATGCGAAAATGAGTCATCCATTGAACCAGCTGCTGTGTGGCTATCCACCTATGGGGAGGAGGAGGAAGGGAGACCGAGGGTCGGAGGTAGGAGGATACTTGAACCCGGGGGAGCCTTTTGGAGTGAGGTGGGTGTGAGGAGGCGTTCCAATCTCTAAAAAGGGCGCTGACACAGGCCCCAGTGTTGGCTTTTGCTGATCCCCGGAAGCCGTATGTTCTACACACTGATGCCAGTCACGACGGTCTGGGGGCTGTTCTGTACCAGGAACAGGGAAACGGATTGAGGCCAGTGGCGTTTGTCAGTCGGAGCTTGTCGCCATCTGAGAGAAACTATCCCACTCACAAGCTGGAGTTCTTGGCATTGAAATGGGCAGTGGTAGACAAGTTGAGTGACTACCTATACGGGGCCCAGTTTGAAGTGAGAACTGATAACAACCCCCTCACTTATATCCTGACCTCGGTGAAGCTGGACGCTACTGGGCACCGGCAGTTAGCAGCCTTGTCTGCCTATGAGTTCAGCCTGAAGTACCGCCCGGGGAGTCGGAACATCGATGCAGATGCCCTGTCTCGTCGGGCGCACGACGAGTCGGGCACGGCCGAGGAGTGGAAGAGTGTCCCTGCCCAGGGAGTAAAGGCCATGTGTCAAGTTGGGAGCGACGGGGAAGTAGGAGCACAGATGGGAACGGATCGGGCAGTAGATCAACTGGGGGCTGACGGTGACGCGCTGCCCACTGTTTACTGTAATGTGACTGCTCTGAGGAACCGGCAGCTGCCGGAGTTGAGTCACCAGGAAGTACAGGCGGCTCAGCGTGATGACCCAAGCCTTGGCAGTATCTGGTACGCGGTTAGCCAGGGTGATATGGGGCAGGTGGAGAAGGCGAAACATGCCTCCGTTCCTCTACTACTGAAGGAGTGGCCCCGGTTGAAGCTGAAGAACCACGTCCTGTACCGAGTCACTTCGCCTCCGGACCACCCCCGGCGCTGGCAGCTGGTCATGCCCGAGAAGTATCGAAAGGCTGTGCTTCAGAGGTATTAATACCACCGGACTAAAGATGCCCAGACTCCATCCTTGATGAAGATGGCAGAGTTTGTCATCAAAACATCGGTTAAAATCAATACCTGTATCCGGCTGGAAGCCCGAGAAGAGTTTATTCATCATATATGCCAGGAAAGCACTCGATCTTATAAGATGATGAGTTCTTAAAGTGAGTCCATAGGTTGTGGGAACAATCCAGTGTTAGGGTGCATGAAATTGAGTGCTTGTTTCAAGAGCCTGATGGTTGAGGAGTGATAATTGTTCCCAGACCTGGTGGTGTGGATCCTGAGGCGCCTGTACCTGCTTCCTGATGGCAGCAGTGAGGATAGATCATGGCCCGGGTGGTGGGGCCTCTGATGATGGATGCTGCTTTCCTCCACATTACATGTGCTTAATGGTGGGGAGGGCTTTACCTATGATGAACTAGCCTGTGTCTACTACCTTTTGTAGGACTTTTCATTCAAGGGCGTTGGTGTTTCCAAAGCAGGTCATACAAATCCTTACAAACTTCGAAGGAAGTGGAGATGCTGCCATGCTTTCTTTATTCCGGTGCTTACGTACTGGACCCAGGACAGATCCTCTGAAATGACAACACCAAGTAATTTAAAGTTGCTGATCCTCTCCACCTCTGAGTTCCCAACTGCAGACTGGCTCTTGGACCTCCAGTTTCCTCGTCTTGAATTCAATACCAACTCCTTGTTCTTGTTGACATTGAGTGAGAGGAACCATCAGCAAGATTTTCAATCTCCCTCCTATATGCTGTTTCATCAAAACACTTCATCACAGTGGATGTAAGTGCTTTGGACAATAGTGATTGAGGCAGGTTACCAGGTTCTTCTTAGGCACCGGTACAATTGAAGCCTGCTTGAAGCAGGTGGGTATCTCAGTCTGACAAAGCAAGGGGTTAAAAATCTCAGTGAACACTTCAGGCAATTGATCAGCACAGATCTTTAGTACAGGATTCCCCCGCCATCCAAAGGTAGAGAGTTCCTATGAAATGGTTCATAAGCTGAAATGTCGTAAAGCAAAGAAGCAATTACCATATATGGGAAAAATTTGTGAGCGCTCGCAGACCCAAAAATAACCTACCAAATCATGCCAAATAACACATAAAACCTAAAATAACAGTAACATATAGTAAAAGCAGGAATGATATGATAAATACACAGCCTATATAAAGTAGAAATATTTTTCCATAATCATTACTGAACTGTTCTCCGTAGCGAAAATCTCACGCAAGCGCCGTCAGCAGAAAATCTCACACAAGCGCTGTTGGCAAAAACATGGCGCAAGTGCTCTCCAGTAACCTTTAAGCTATGAAGCTGCCAAATCATACCAAACAACACATAAAAATACACAGCCGATATAAAGTAGAAATAATGTATGTACAGTGTAGTATCACTCACTGGAATTGGTTCAGCGCCGAACACACTGATGATGGTGTGTTAGACTGAGTCGTCGCAGGTTGGGGGGTGCAGTGGCCCCACCCTCCAGGCCGCCGACAGATACCAAACCGCGAAGCATGCAGGAGTCCAGCGGTAGCCAGGAGGCACACAGCACATCTTTAAGAAAAAAGCCAAAAATAAACATGCTAATTAATTACGTGTTGGGCAGCACCTAATTAACTACCATGTTTATTTCGGCTTTTTCTTAAAGATGTGCTCTATGCCTCCCGACTTCCGCTGCATTCTCTGCGAATCGCGGGGTGGTGGGACATTGGAGTGTCACTTCGTCGTCTGTTTCCATCAGAGCAGGCAGCTCATCTTCTCCTATGACTACCTGTCTCGATGTCGAAGATCGAGGCTCGTCGTCTGCTGTGGCTGATGCAGAAGGCTTGCTTGACTGCTGAGCCTCGCGCATTTTTCTATCATACAGTTCTTTATAAGGACTCAAACCATCCTGCAAATATCCCCTAAACCTAAGTACCGTTTCAAAATTAAAGTTGTACTTTGTCATTGCAGCGAAAATCTCACACAGTCACTTTCGGTCCATTCGCTACTGCATTCGGTTTCGATTGTTATCCTTTCCTCTTCCAGTTGCATCAGCTCTTCATCTATCAGTACTTGATCATAGGATGCCAAAACTTCTTCAACACCATCTTCGTCAGCTTCCACAAGCCAAACTCACTTAGTCCTTACTTCGTTCACCACGATCAAAATGCTTAACTATGTCTAGTTTTACGCTAAGTGTAACACCCTTACGAGCTCTTTTAGGCTTTTCCGATTCCTTAGAACTCATCTTGCTAACAGTTGCTCACAGGCACGTGTTTAAGCAACGCCGGTGAGAATGCAGTTCTGAATCTGGGGAGAGCGGCTGCTTGGGGCGCGTGCTGCCTTTTATCGCGCGCTGATTCTTTCGCGTGCTGATTTTCCCCGCGCGCTGCTTTTTTTTTGTAACAGTGAAAACACCTTCTGAAAGCGAAAACAGGGTACTAATGTAGGTCTTTCGTAACAGTGATGTTTCATAAAGTGAACGTTCGCAAAGCTGGGGACACCTGTACTCGGCCAGGTACCCTGTCTAGGCCTTATGCTTTCTGTGGGTTCATTCTCCTGATGGGTGCTCGCACATGGGCCTCAGATACTGAAATCTCAGGATCATTGGGGGCTGTATGAAATTGTGATGTTTTGATGGTCAAAGTGAACATCGAAGGCTAGAAGGCATTGAGCTTATCATCTGGAGGTGAAGCCCTGTTGTCACCAATGTCGCTTGACCACAACTGTGACACATCCTTTGACCTTGGAGCATCCACCACTGCTCTAATTTTCTTAGGAAATTTTTGTAATTCTTTTGCGTCAAGGGTATGACCATAGTTAGTGATGTTTGGTTGAAAGAATTCACACTTGTTGCATTATTCTCCGAGCCCATAATTTTCAGATCTTTTTAACACACTTTTGAGATTTTGGAATGTTCCTTGTCATCCTTACCAGTAACAAATGGTGCTATCCAAATAATACTGAGAGCCTGAACAGCCTTGCAGCACCTGTTCCATAGCTTACTGCCAGAGCACAGTTGCAGATGCTATACCAAAAATTGGACTATTATAGCGATGGCCCTTTGTATGTGTCTGTGATGAGAATCACTTTGGGTTCTTCTTCCATCTCCATCTGTAGCTAGGCCTCAGCTAAGTCCACTTTGCTGAAATGTTTTCCTCCAGAAAGGTTTGCAGAGGTATCTTCTATCTTGGGCAGAGGGTATTGATCAACTTTCAGTATTGGGCTGATGGCAACCTTAAAATCAGTACTGATTCCGATAGACCCATTTTTCTTGTCTACTGGAGCCACTGGCATTGCTCGTGGACTGCACTCATCCTTGGAAAGAATTCCTTCAGCCTCCATGCAATCTAGCTCACTGGCTACTTTATCACGGATGGCACAAAGAACTGACCGGGCTTTGCAAAACTTGGGCGTGGCACTTGATATGTTTGAGTTTTCCAATGCCATCCTTGAACACTGCTGTGACATCATCCAGTGCCTTTCTTAATTCACTTTCAGTTGACAATGTTACAGGGGATGTGACATGCAAATAGTGGAAACAAGCAAATTGTCTCAGCCGATCACATCCCTACAATGCTGGCCCTCATGTTTTTACCACATACAAGCCCAATGTGGTTTGTTGTTTGTTGTATTTCACTGTTACAAATATCATTCCCACAAGAGTTATCTTTTCTCCAGAATAAGTTCTTACTTGTCTACCTGCAGGCTTCAGTTCAGTTATCTTTGAAATGCTGTTCAAATTCATTTTGCGGAATGACTGAAACAGCCAAACAATTGTCCAATTCCATTTTAATTAATTTGCTGTTCACTTCTGGTGTCAGCCATATTGCTGGCCTATTGTTAGTTTTCATATTATAAATCCCAATGTTGTCCAATCTAGTGTTACCCTCATCATTATCAGATCTTTTTCATCAACTTCACGTAGATTAGGGGTCTTTTTGAAACTGCAACTTGATTTTTTATTTGTTTATTTATTCGTCCACTTGTCCATTTATTTTTTGTCTGCCAAACATGCTCTTTGTCTGTGTGTTACTTTATTGCATCTGCTGCAGGTTTTGCCTTTAAATCTGCATTGGTCTGGTGTATGTGAGCCTCTGCCATAATGGTAACACAATTTGTTCAGCAAGCCTGGTTTCTGTATGGACATTGCAGTTTTGTTCATGCTGACTCTCATCTTGACTGCAAATCAATTGCATCTCTGTCTGCTGTTTCCATTGATACAGTTATTTCAACTGCTCTTTTAAATGTAAGTTGTGCTTCAGTTAAGAGCTGTTACTGATTCTTTTGTGTAAGGTTCTAAACTATATGATCTCTCAGTGCATCATTAAGCCCATCACTGAATTAACAATGCACAGGCAACTTCTTTAAAACTGATACTTGTTTTTCACTGGCTATTCCATTTGCTTTAAAATACTGCTCGATTTGTTCAGTATACAAAATCCAGTTGCTTTTTATGCAATCGTGCATGTCAATCAAACTGATGTAGCCAGCTATTTCTGCTTTATTGCTAATTTATTAATATTATCACCTGGTATCTGTTGTTTATGGGCCTGTGAATACATCTGTTTTCTGTCTATTTTTAACTCTATTGCCTATGTCTTCTTTTCTGAAGAGACATGTGCTGCACTTTTTTGTTACATGACCATTTCTCACTGCACCTCAACAAGTGTCTCAGGTTCATTTAAAACTTCTGTTAACTACTTCATTTTAACTACTGTTAAGTTTCATAACTCCTAAACAGACAAGCTAATCGGAAGCAAAATGAGCCGGGAGATAAATGTGTGTTTTGTTTTTACTTTAGCGAGGTACATACATATGAAATAGTTGCGTGACGATGTATGCCATTTCCATGCAGTACTTTTGCATATAACCTACAAGGAATTATATAAACAACAAAGGCTGTTTAAACAATAAGTTTACAGTAATATCACTGAAATATTAAGTGCACACAGCAGCTTCAGGCACTACTTTTACAGTGTTGGAAAACAATGCAATTGAAGGTTGTATCTCGATTCTATTGACACATCTGCATTAACGTGTTTATTGCTGCACGAATTCCACACAATCGTCACATTTAATTAAATAGTCCTGACTTATAAGACCACCTGATGTTATCTGCAAGGTGTCATTGTGTGTTCTCTCCTTTGCAATCTGTTGGTATTTGCTAGTGTATGCACAACTGCCAAGATTATTTTTGCATTTGGAGAAGCCAGAAATATCAGTTTTACACATCTGGTTATTATTTCAGATACATCCTCCCACCTCTGGATTTGTGTACCAACAAAATATGGCAGGCAGATGGTCTATCTGTAATCAGGCATCATAAGTACAGAAAAGGAGGCTACTCAGCCTACCTTCTTGTGAAGACTGGTCTTCCCTTCAATACTTCCATTATTATCCAGAAGACCACTGTCTATGAAATGTGCTTTTCAGCAATTCTGATTGTGTTAATCATATATCTCTCTGTAATATATTCAGTGGCCACTTTATTAGGTACAGCTGTACACCTGCTCATTTGTGTAAATATCTAATTGGCCAATTGTATGGCAGAAAATGCATAAAAAGCTGGGAGGCGTGGTTAAGAGTTCAGCTGTTCACGCTAAACATTAGAGTGGGGAAGGAATGTGATCTAAGTGACTTTGACCATAGAATGAGTGTTGGTCCCAGACAGGACAGTTTAAGTATCCCAGTTTTCAGACATAATAGTCTCTAGAGTTTACAGAGAATGCTGCAAAAAACACAAAAAAAATCATCCTGAGAGTGGCAGTTTTTTATTTATTGAGGTAACAGCACAGAGTAGGCCCTTCTGGCCCTTAGAGCTATGCTGCACAGCAACCCCCGATTTAACCCTAGTCACTGGAGAGTTTACAGTGATGGTACACCTTTGTTCACAAACTTTATTGCAAACAGTGTTAAAGGGAAAATAAGCAATAAACGCTCGGCCAAATAGGGCTGTTAACTAAAACTCTCAAATGGGAAATGAAGCCTATATTGCAGCTGAAAAGAAAATCTAAACACTAAATGAATGCCGCTAGTCTTCGAAGTTAGTTGACTCAAAAGTCCAATTTCTCAGGGAAGACCGAAAGCAAACAGGCAGCAAAGCATTGCAGTGCCCTGTCCAAGTCTCGACAAGCACTATGACGACAAGAATGGAGTTAAGCACTATCACGATTAAATAATTAGCTGACACGTGCAAATTCACAAGCACAATTGCCATATCTACCTCGCTGCCGTATCCGTGGTTGTGACAGAATCACCACTGCCTTGAACGCTGTAGACCAGGTACTGGTAAATGGGATTCATGTTGATGGGTGCTTCCCAGTCAGCACGAACATTGCGGGCTGAAAATCCTGCTTTTGCACAGCATGACTCTGTGATTCCAATCAGCATTGTCCACTGATGCACTGTAGGGGTTCAGTCATATCAGCACAGTTATCAAACAACTGATTAAATTTTGAAACAATCCAGAAAAACAGTCACATTTCACTTGCTGCCCAATTGCATTATACCCATCAAAGGGAATTGTAGAAGCAGAAAAGGCCCATGATGAAGCAGCTTTCGATGGTGAAAAGTCTGAGGCTCAAAGCATAAAGCAGGGTACTTGCAATAAAACCAGTAAAACTGTGAAGTGGAAGAGTATTCTGTGACACATTACAGTGAATAGAATATCATCAGTAAAAGTAAGTTGAAGTGGCCTTATGTGCTGGACCCAAGTAGTTTATAAGGTGTAAGAAAACTCTATTGTCTATGGTCGGTCTTCATGCTTGGTACTTTGGATGGAGGGATTCACGACTGGCATGCGTTAAATGCCAGTAAGTTCTTGGCCCTCAAGTAGTCACTGACCCCATAACTACTTTTTAAAGACAAACCTAAATAGTCAAATTCCTTGCAGGCAGCACTGAAGGTCAGAATCCAGCCTGGGCTGCTGCAGCTATGAGGCAAACATGAAATATTCCCTGTAACTTTTGGTGCGTAGCGCTGAAAAATTCCTTTTAACCCACCTACGTTTTCAGCCTTGACGCTTCAGCTCATAGAGAACAGCTGCTTCTTGTCATGTATTCCTATCTTTCCACCCAAACCCCACACCACCTTCTCATCACTAATGTGACTGCAGGGGTGAGAGGAAAATCAGTGACTGCCCCCTTTGAAACAGTGTAGTGAGAGATCTGGACAAGAACTTTGATCAGGGTGGGTTTTTGTTCACAGCAAATCTTTGAATCGCCTCTGGCTATGCTAGAGATGTGTAACTTCACTTGGTTGTCAGTATTGTTGTTATTGTTGTGCAGAAATAATGCTAGAAGAATGCGAAGTGGGGAAAAGGTAAGGGAACAAAGTCTAACAGGAAATATTTCAGCATCTGATACAGAACAGTTTGAATAACATGAAGCAGAAGTGCGCTTGTCAGCAATGTAAAGATTAGCTGATTCCCACATATGATGGCCCACAACATTCATGCTTTAAAATATCATTGTAGGCAAAGTGCCTATCAGTTGAACGAGCAGATAAAGTTGCATTTTCGCACTGCAATACGTCTGTGGCCTTATCTGGATTCCTCTTCACATGCAATCTCTGGCAGGTAAATAGAAGAATGCTATATTTTCTATCTTATGACAGCCTCCATCAGAGATAAGTCCCTTTTGAGTTTGGAAAGCAAAGCAAGAATGTTCCAAATAAACCAGCTGTATCGCTTGTGTGAGCAAACAGCCAGTTGTTCTGATGTGTGAGCACAGTGTCGGAAGCACTCTCAGTTCCAGCTCCATGTCATTATCCTATTTTGGTATCAGATCAAACAAAAACTCTGTAGACAGACGATTAGTGTGTTTCCAAGGTAATGTTCCTTCCAAATAACTCTGAGGCACAGAAAGGCTTCCCTTGGTTTTGTTGGTCTCATCATGCTTCGTTGTAGTGCCCATATTGACTCAGTGGTAGCATTAAGGTTTTAAGTCTGGAGTTTGTTGGTTCAAACCTCAATGGAGACACTAAAGCACTTGATGTTGTCTGAAAATCAAAAAAATATTGCAGGTGCTGGAAATCTGATACAAAACAGAAAGTGATGGAAAACTCAATGGTCAGGCTGTGCCTGTGGAAAGAGAAACAGTCAGCATTTTAATCAAAACCTTTTGTCAGAACTAGGAAAGAGAGTTTTCAGTAGGAGGAAAGTGGGGAGGAGATGTATAGAACAAAGGAAATATCTATGATAGGGTGCTTTGAAATGGCACAATTTAGCACATAAACCTTCTTGGCTTGTGTAATGAGTCTTTGATGGGAAGGTGGCAGGTCCAGTATGGCAGATCGACTTATAGGAGTATTGTTTGATTAAGCATTCATTGTTGTTTACATGCAGTAGTTCATTATTTGTTATGTAAAACTACATGAATGGCATACGAGATTACGTTGCCATGTCACTTATGCGCACCTCACTAAAGTAAAAGAAAACAGACACATTGTGCTCAACTCCCATGTTTTTCATTTGATTAGCTTCTGGAGTTATGAAACATAACACTGATGATGAGGAAGTTTTAAAATAAACCTTAGACAACTACTTACCCACATTGTTTTTCTTCGGAAGGGGAAGGAGGAAGAGAGAGAGAGAGAGATCTTCAAGTTTAAAAAAATGGTGCGGCATGTGTTTCTTCGGAAGGGAACAGAGATGCTCAAGTTAAGATTAAGGCAGAAAATTGACAAAATCCGTGGGTTCATAAACAGGAGTATCAGGTAATAATAATCATAAATAAAAAAAGCAGAATTGCTGGCTACATTAGAAATCGACAGGTTTGATTGCATAGTAGATAACTGGATGACGTACACTAAATAGTCATAGTCATACTTTATTAATCCCAGGGGAAATTGGTTTTCGTTACAGTTGCACCATAAATAATAAATAGTAATGGAACCATAAATAGTTAAATAGTAATATGTAAATTATGCCAGTTAATTATGAAATAAGTCCAGGACCAGCCTATTGGCTCAGGGTGTCTGATCCTTCAGGGGAGGAGTGGTAAAGTTTGATGGCCACAGGCAGGAATGACTTCCTATGACGCTCTGTGTTGCATCTCGGTGGAATGAGTCTCTGGCTGAATGTACTCCTGTGCCCACCTAGTGCATTATGTAGTGGATGGGAGACATTGACCAAGATGGCATGCAACTTAGACAGCATCCTCTTTTCAGACACCACCGTGAGAGAGTCCAGTTCCATCCCCACAACATCACTGGCCTTATGAATGAGTTTGTTGATTCTGTTGGTGTCTGCTACCCTCAGCCTGCTGTCCCAGCACACAACGGCAAACATGATAGCACTGGCCACCACAGACTCATAGAACATCCTCAGCATCATCCGGTAGATGTTAAAGGACCTCAGTCTCCTCAGGAAATAGAGATGGCTCTGACCCTTCTTGTAGACAGCCTCAGTGTTCTTTGACCAGTCCAGTTTATTGTCAATTCGCATCCCCAGGTATTTGTAATCCTCCACCATGTCCACACTGACCCCCTGGATGGAAACAGGGGTCACCGGTACCTCAGCTCTCCTCAGGTCTATGACCAGCTCCTTAGTCTTTTTCACATTAAGCTGCAGATAATTCTGCTCACACCATGTGACATAGTTTCCTACTGTAGCCCTGTACTCAGCCTCATCTCTCTTGCTGATGCATCCAACTATGGCAGAGTCATCCGAAAACTCCTGAAGATGACAAAACCCTGTGCAGTAGCTGAAGTCCGAGGTGTAAATGGTGAAGAGAAAGGGAGACAAGACAGTCCCCTGTGGAGGCCCAGTGCTGCTGATCACTCTGTCGGACACACAGTGTTGCAAGCACACGTACTGTGGTCTGCCAGTCAGGTAATCAAGAATCCATGATACCAGGGAAGCATCCACCTGCATCGCTGTCAGCTTCTTCCCCAGCAGAGCAGGGTGGATGGTGTTGAACGCACTGGAGAAGTCAAAAAACATGACCCTCACAGTGCTTGCTGGCTTGTCCAGGTGGGCATAGACACGGTTCAGCAGGTAGACGATGGCATCCTCAACTCCTAGTCGGGGCTGGTAGGCAAACTGGGGGGGATCTAAGTGTGGCCTGACCATAGGCTGGAGCAGCTCCAGAACAAGTCCCTCCAGAGTCTTCATGATCTGAAAGGTCAATGCCACCGGTCTGTAGTCAATGAATTGGGCAGTATTTTGAATCAAATAAAATAGCCAATGAAAAGCAAGTGCCAGTGTTATTGGGTGCAATAGGTGGGAAAGCAGACAATTTGCTTAGAAGTTTAACTGTTCCAAACAAACCAGCTGAAATGAACATTGCTGATATTGTGAAGGTAATGCACTAACATTTAGAACCAAAACCATTGGTGAGTGCAGAACACTTTAGGTTTCATAAGAAAAACCAACAGGAAGGGCAGTCCACTTCGGCATATGTGGCTGAATAAAAGAAATTGTCTTAGCATTGCCAGTTCAGTGATGAGCTTAATGATTGCACTGACAGATCGTTTAGTTTGTGGAATCTTGCACAATAAAAAACATTGTAAAAATGGCTCCTATCTGAAGCACAATGCACATTTAAAAGAGCAGTTGAAATTCCTGTATCAATGAAATCAGCAGCCAGAGTCACAATTGAGTTGCAGTCAGGAATGTAAGTGAGTGCAAACAAAATTGCAACATCTAAACAGAAACTGGCCTGGCCAAACAAGTTGTGTTACTGTTGTAGCAGGAGCTCATATACATCAGGCTAAAGCAGATTTAAAGGTAAAACTTGCAGAAAATGGAACAAAGAGCATGCTGGGCAGACAAAAATAAAAATAGACTGCACAGGGAAGAGAAAAAATATAAAAAGTCAAGTAGTTTAAAAAAATGCACCAATCTGCAAGTTACTGATAAAAAAAATCTGATAATGATGTGAATGACACAGGGCTGTATAGCCTTGAGATTTACAATGTGAAAACTAACAATGGACAAGCAATGTGCTTACACCAGAAGTGAAGAGCAAATTAATTGGACACTGGATCGGCTGTTTCAGTCATTCCAGAAAACGAGCTTGAACAGTGTTTCAAAGATACTGAAATGAAACCAGCAGATATGCAGCTAAGAATTATACTGGAGAAAAGATAACTCAAGTAGGAATGACATTTGTAACAGTGAAATACAACAACCAACAAGCTACATTGGGCTTGTATGTGGTAAAAACAGGAGAGCCAACATTGTGAGGATGTGATTTGTTGAGACAACTACAACTTGAATGGAGATCCATCCACTATTTGCATGCCACGTCCCCTGCAATATAGTCAAATTAGATCAAATTAAGGAAGGCACTTATGATACCACAGCAGTGTTCAAGGATGGCATTGGAGAATTCAAACAAATCAAGGGTAAAATTGTGTTAAATGAAAATTCCACACCCATTTTTTACAAAGCCATCCAGTTCCTAATATCATCCATGATAACGTAGCCCTTGAGCTAGTTCGCATGGAAGCTGAAGGAATTCTTTCAAAGGCTGAGTGGAGTCCATAGGCAATGCCTGTCGTCCCAGTAGTCAAGAAGGTCTGTCAGGATCTGTGGTGATTTTAAGGTCATCATCAACGCAGTACTGAAAGTAGATCAATACCATCTGCCCAGGATAGAGGATATCTTTCTGGAGGAAAACATTTCAGCAAAGTAGACTTAGCTGAGGCCTACCCTACAGTTGGAGATGGATGAAGAGTCCAAAGTGTTTCTTACCATAAACATTCACAAGAGGCATTTTTGCTATTACAGGCTTATTTTGGGGTAGCATCTGCACCTGCACTCTGGCAAAAAACTATGGGCCAGGTGCTGCAAAACTGCGCAGGCACTCAGTGTTACTTGGATGAAACCATTGTTACCAGTGAGGATGACAAGGAACATCGCCAAAATCTCAAGACGGTATTAAAAAGGTTAGAAGATTATGAGCTCAGAGCACAACATGGCATGTCTTTATTCTTTAAACTAAGCATCACTTACTGTGGTCACACTATTGATACACAAGATTTACAGAATTGTGCTGAGAAAATTCAAGTAGTGGTGGATGCCCCAAGGCATAAGAACATGTCAGAGCTGTGGTCACTTTTAGGATTTGTCATTTACTATAACAGGTTCCTCCTCAACATAGCTACTGTGCCCTATGTCTTGAACTCATTACTACATATCGGAAAGAAATTGCAATGAACAAAGCAGCATGAGTTGCATTTCCAAGAGGCAAAGGAAATGGTGATGTCTGACACTGTACTCACACATTATGATCCACATCGTCCAGTGAAGTTTACCTGTAATGCCTCACCTTATGGGATAGGTGCAGTCATGACACATGTTATGAGTGATGGAGTGAATGCCCATAGCCTTTGCATCACATTCCCTTACTGCTTCAGAGGAAAATTTCTCACAAATTCACAAAGGGTCTGGTTTGGGGTGTACTTGTATAGGAGACAGTTTATCCTCATTACTGATCATCAACCATTCACTATTGTCCATTTTGAATCCACAGAAGGGTGTCTCGCTAACAGCAGAGGCATGGATGTAGCGATGGGCTCTGTTTCTTTGAGGACACAATTACAAGATGAATTCAAGAGGACAAGTAATCATGGGAATGCTGAAGAAAATACCCGAAAAATTTACAAAAGAGGACACTCCTCTTAATGTACCCTCCCTAATGCAAATCAAAAGTCCCCCTTTAGGGCAGGAATTATCTAAAGGGAAACCACAAACTACCCATGCTGTCTCAGGTCTACATAGCAACACAAAATGATTGGAATGTGCAGTAGAAATTCCATTTTCCTCAGTTTTACCAATGCCAAGTTGAACTTGTCCTTGACAGGGGTTGCCTTTTGTAGGGATGGACAATTATAATACTATCCAAGCTGAGAGATAAAGTGTTGATCAAAGTTAAACCATTGGCTTGAAACCTTGTCTGGTGGCCTGGGATAGATCTGCAGATCAAGCAGCTTGCTATGCATTGTTCAGGGTGTCAATCTGTCCAGCAGACGCCAAGAGCAGTAACTCTTCATCCCTTGCAATAGCCTGCATTGCTCTGGCAGAGGATTCATCTGGACTTTGCTAGAACATTCACAGATACAAATTTTGTGGTAGAAGTGGATGCAGCCGCAAAGTGACCAGAAGTGTTCCCAATTGCCTCGCCTTCAGCCTCACACACTGTTGGTGTGTTGGGAAGCCTCTTCTCAAGGACTGGTGTTCCAGAACACTTAGTCAGTGATAATGGACCACAGTTTAATGCAGAACAGCTTCAGTCATTCTGAAAATGAATGGAACAAGACATCTGCGCTATACCACCCAGCTGCAAATGGCTTGGCATAAAGGTTTGTCAGGTGTCTAAAGAACCCACTGCAATCGATGTCAGCAGAACACGCTACACTGATACTGAATCCAGAAGCTCACCAATTTCCTCCTTGTGTATTGTAATGCAACACAATCCACAACCAACAACTCAACAGCCATGATGCTCCTGAGTCATCCCTTGTACTCATGCTTGAATCTCCTCAAACCCCATCTCAGAAGGAGTATGCAGGAAAACAATTGAGACAAATTGAGGGCTCCTCAAAAAAGGTGGTTCAATGTTTCACTCTTGGTTAAGCAGTCCTGGTGAGGGGTTATAGAAGTGATCTAAAGAGGGTACCTGGAAAGATTAAGGGCAGAACTAGACCACTCTCCTAATCAGTGGAAATTGTATCTGCTGCCATGTGGAGACAACACATCAATCAACTTCTACCACCATCATGGAGGAGGCTACAGATATCTGAGATTGTTTCACAGTTGAAAGTCTCACCTGCCAAGCAGAGTGACTCCTTCTTGCCAAGAAAGATGTCATCCCACAAGAGTAAGAAATCCTCCACGGTGATTAAATCATTAGGCCTGAATGCGTCAATTTAAAATTTACTATGCTGTGGATGTCTATATTGTGGTTGTATTATATTGTATACTGTATGTATGATGACTAGAGAGCAATAGGTTACCTATTTGTGTTGAGATGCATTCCTTATTGACTTGGAGTTTTCAGCTAAGCAGGAGGAGGGTAGTCATAGTCACAGAGTTATAGAAAAGTACAGTAAAGAAACAAGCATTTCAGCCCAACTAGTACATGCCGAAAGCTTCAAACTGCATAGTCCCATCAACCTGCACCCGGATCATAGACCTCCATATCCCTACCATCCATGTACCTATCCAAACCTCTTTTAAACATTGAAATTGAGCTTGCATCCATCACTTGTGTTGGCAGCTTGTTCCACATTCTCATGACTATCTGAGTGAAGAAGTTTACCCTCATGTTCCCTTTAACCTTTTCACCTTTCACCCTTAGCACATGACCTCTAGTTGTAGTCCAACACAACCTCAGTGGAAAAAGCCTGCTTGCATTTACCCTATCTATACCCCTCATAATTTTGTATACCTCTATCAAATTTCCCCTCAATCTTCTATGTTCCAAGGAATAAAGTCCCAACCTATTCAGTCTTTTCTTTTAGCTCATGTCCTCCAGTTCCAGCAATGCCCTTGTAAATTTTTCTGTACTCTTTCAACCTTTTTTACATCCTTTCTGTTGGTAAATGACCAAAACTGCACATAATACTTCAAATTAGATCCCACCAACATCTTATACAGCTTCAACATAACATCCAATCTCCTGTACTCAATACTTTGATTTACGAAGGCCGATGTGCCAAAAGCCTTCTTTATGACCCTGTCTACCTGTGATGCCACTTTCAATTAATTATGGACCTGTATTCCCAGATCCCTTTGTTCTATAGCACTCCACAGTGCCCTACCATTCACTACTGAAGTGCAACTCCAAACAGATGTCTGCATTAAATTCCATCTACAATTTTTAAGCCCATTTTCCCAGCTAGTTCTGATCCCAGTGCAAGCTCTGATAATCTTCTTCACTATCCACTACACCCCTAGTCTTGGTGTCATCCGCAACCTTGCTGATCCAGTTAAGCACACTATCATCCAGATCGTTGATATAGATGACAAACAATAATGGACCTAGCACTGATCCCCGTGGCACTCCACAAGTCACTGGCCTCCAGTCAGAGAGGCAACCATCTACTACCACTCTCTGGCTTCTCTAGCAAAACCAATATCTAATCCAATTTACTATCTTATTTTGAATGTTAAGTGACTGAACTTTCTTGACCAACTTTCCGTATGGGACCTTGTCAAATGCCTTATTAAAGTCCATGTAACCAACATCCACTGCTTTGCCTTCATCAACTTTCTTGGTAACTTTTTCAAAGAAACTCAATAAAATTGGTCAGACATGACTTTTATACACAACGCCATGTAAACTATCCCTCATCAGTCCAGGTCTATCTAAATACTCATATATCCAGTCCCTTAGAATATCTTCTAATAACTTTCCCACTACTGATGCCAGGCTCGCAGGTCTATAATTTCCTACTTTATTTTAGAGCTTTTCTTAAATAGCAGAACAACATTAGTTACCCTCCAATCCTCTGGGACCTCACTTGCGGCTAAGGGTGATTTAAATATCTCCGCTAGCACCCTTGCAGTTTCTGCACTTGCCTCCCATGGGGTCTGAGGGAACGCCTTGCCAGGCCCTGGGAATTTATCCATCTAATTTGAGGTCCAGTGTTAATGTAAAAGTATGTGAATGGCATACATCATTATTCCACCAAGTCATATGTGCGGAGTTGCCAGAGGAGAGTGGTGTCCCAGGAGAGGCGGGACCATGGCGTCTGCAAATTTTCAGGGAGGGACTCGTGCTGAGTCGCCAGCAGATGAGGGAGGGGATCTTAGGGAACAAACTCTCTTGGTACTGAGTGATGAAGGGAAGGAGTGGATATTACCACATCTCGATGAGTGAGGCCGACAAAGAGAAGATGGCATTTATATGCCCTCTGGATTTTTCCAGTTTGAAAGAATGCCCCAGGTCATATCGGGAGCCCCTGCCACCTTCCAGAGGGTCATGGAGAAGACAGTGGGGGATATGAATTTGCTCGAAGCGTTGGTGTATTTGGATGACTTGATAGTATTTGGATCTACCTTGGAAGAACACGAAACAAAGCTGCTGAAGTTATTAAGCCGACCAAAAGAGGAAGGGTTAAAACTTTCCCTGGACAAATGCCAGTTCTGCAAGACATCTTTTAGCTATGTTGGGCACATAATCTCTCTGTATGGAGCGCTCTGTGCTCGTTCTTGGAGTTCTGTGCTTATTATCAGAGATTCATGAAGGGCTACGCCAAACTGAGTCACCCCTTGCACCAGCTTCTGCGTGGTTACCCTCCCTTGGGGAACAAAGGGAAAAGGGGACAGGAGATTGGAGAATATCTCAACCCATCGGAGCGCTTCAGACAGAGGTGGTATGCAAAATGTGAGGAGGCTTTTAAATCGTTGAAAGAGTTGCTGACCCAGGCTTTTGCGGACCCCCATTGCCCTAGGTACTATACATCGATGCCAGCCGAGAGGGCTTAGGGGCCGTCCTGTATTAGGATCAGAGCACCGGGTTGAGGTTGATAGCATTTGTCAGCTGAAGTTTGTCGCCCTCTGAGAGAAACTATTCCACCCACAAGCTGGAGTTCCTGGTGTTGAAATGGGCGGCGGAGGATCAACTGAGTGACTGTCTCTACGGGGTCAAGTTTGAGATGAGGATGATCAACAACCCGCTCACTTACATTCTGACCTCGGCAAAACTGGATGCCACTGGCCATTGGTGGTTGGCGGCATTGTTGGTATATAATCTCAGCCTGAAGTATCGGCCAGGGAGCCGGAATGTCAATACAGACGCTTTGTCCCGACGGATGCATGAGGAACTGGATGGGGACGAGGAGTGGGAGAGCGTTCCTGCCCCTGGGGTGAAGGCCATGTGTCAGTTTGCTATCACTGTAAAGACCGAGGAAAAGGGGAGGCTGGATCACGCAGTGGACCCATTGGGGGCTTCTGACGATGCCCTACCCCCAGTTTACTGTGACCTGACTGCTCTGAAGACCAGGCAGCAGCCGGAATTAAGTCCTGCAGAAGTGGTAGCTGCTCAGCGAGATGACCCAGGCATTGGCACTGTCTGGTATTCAGTGGAGAAGAGGGATATGGCATGGGCGGAGAAGACGAAACACGCTTAGGTTACTCCATTACTCAGGGAGTGGCCTCGGTTGAAGTTGAGGAACTAAATTCTATACCGGGTAACGTCACCCCTGGACCGACCTCGGTGTTGGCAGTTGGTCCTGCCTGAGAAGTATCGAAAGATTGTGTTGAAGTCACTGCACGATGAGTCTGGACATCTCAGGGTGGAGAAAACCGATGGACTGCTCAAAGACAGCTTTTACTGGCCCAGAATGAAGTCGGAGGTTGAAGAGTACTGCAAGTCGTGCATTCGCTGCATCCGCTGGAAGACACTGCCTGTGCAGGCTGGTCCTCTATCACACTTGCAGTACCAGGCCCCTGGACCTGGTGTGTATGGATTTTCTGTCCATGGAACCTAATGCCAGCAACACGGCGAATGTCTTAGTCATCACGGACCACTACACTAGATATGCTCAGGCTTTTCCTACCAAGGACCAGAGGGCAACTACAATGGCAAAAGTGTTGTGGGTGAAGTATTTTGTGCATTATGGCCTTCCCTGGCAGATACATAGTGACCAGGGACGGGACTTTGAGAGTAAGCTCATCTATGAATTACTGGGCATGCTGGTGGTTGAGAAATCGAGGACCACGCCCTATCATTCGCAGGGTGATCCCCAGCCAGAGAGGTTTAATCAGACCTTGCTAGACATGCTCGGGACTCTAGACATCAGCAAAAAGAGCAGATAGAGTCAGCATATTGGGCATCTGGTTCACTGTTACAACTGTACACACAATGAAGCTACAGGGTACTCGCCCTATTATCTGACGTTTGGGCAGGAGGCGAGGTTGCCCATTGACCTCTGTTTCAGGACTGACGCTGGTGACGTACAGGCAAAGCCTTATCTGAAGTATGTGTCTGATATGAGGAGAGAGCTGAAAAGGGCTTAAGAATTGGCTGGGGTGGAGTCTGCCAAGCAGAATCGGGGAAATAAGAGGAGGTATGACCAGAAAGTGAAGTTCTCCCAGCTCCTGTGGGAGACCGAGTCCTTATAAGGAATTTGGGATTACCTGGAAATCAAAAGTTGACTGACTGCTGGGCGGCCACACCTTATGTGGCCAGATGCCACAGATGCCACACCCTATGTGGAATCAGATGCCAAACCTACTGGTTTTCCGGGTGAAGCCAGAGGACGGGAAGGGGCCTGTCAAGATTCTCCATCAGAACCACCTGTTGCCCCGGGACGAGAGATGCAGGTAGAGCAAGAGCCCGACTTGGAGTCTACGCCTAGTATGAGGACTCTGCGGAGACACAGGGCGAGGGAAGAGCCCACCGTGAAAGAGACTGGGCTGGACCCAGCCCCGGAAAGGAATACTGATTCGGAAGATGATGATTCGGATGAGTGGTACACGCTGCCGTTTGCTAACTTCCCCGTGACAGAAGAAGAGACTCCAGGCCCTTCTCCTGCTGCGTCAGGTGAGGTGAGGGGGGTTATTGGTGCATAACAGGGAGTGCAGCCAGTCTCTGGAGGAGAGGGAGGGAGGCCCGAACCCGAGACAGGGGCTCCGAGTCACAGAGGCGTTTGAGTGACAGATCGCGGGAAGTTTTGCCAGGTAGCCCTAGTGTCCCCACTAGTGTCTGAGCCGGAGGATCTAGAAGAGGGGGTACGGAGTTCTCAGAGGATTAAGAACTCCCATGGAGACGTTGGCCTATGTAGCGCCTGGGGAGCAGGGTGTGATCTTTATTGGTTTGGGGAGTAATGTCACTGTATTCTGCACTTGGATTGGGCTTCGTGTTCTGCAGGAAGGGCTGGAGAATTATCTGAAAGTCATGAGAACATGACTAAGTTCGGTGAGGGGAGAACGCAGGGTTCTCAGTAATATTAACTGTAATGGTAACTGTTAACTGCTAATAATAAAATGGCTTCTCTGTAGTGTTACAGAAAAATGAAATGGCTTCTCTTTCATGTTAACTATGAGATAATGTACTTTGTAGTTGAAATGCTTGGGTTATAATTATAGATAACGGGGAAACTAACGAAGGGAACTCGTTATTCTATCTGTATGTGTGGGAACCTGGGTGAGTGCGCGGGAGATCGGCGAGGAGAGGCGAAGAGGACGACGTGTGGGAAATGCTCTGATAGACCCCCGTGGTTGGTCTCATTCCGAGGGTCATGGAGTTCAGAGGAAATCGAAAGGTAGATTAGTGATATTGCGTGAGCTCCAATGTTGTGCATGAACTGTATAATCCCTATTCTTGGTGCCTGCTTTATTTTATATTTTTGTTTCTCTACTAACCCCATAGTCATAGTAAGATTTATAAAGTGTAATTGTTTAAACGTACATTACGTGCTGCCTGATATTTTATGTTGTGGGTTGTGCCAGGGTGCATTATGCAGTATCTACGCAAACGTGAGACACAGTTTGGCAGGCAGACAGCAATTAGTGAGGATACATATGGCTATTTATATTTGATAGGGCTTATGTTCATTTGAGTTTAGAACTTCACCATCAGCAACCCCAATACCATCTCAAAATATCAGCAAAAACTTGTCCTGGCCCAGTTAGATGGATACCATGTTCACAAAAGCACACCTGCACCTCTACTTCCTCACAAGGCTAAGAATTTTAGCATATCCCCGTGACTCTCAGAGTTTTTAATCGATGCTCCATGGAAAGCATTCATTCCGGTTGTACGACAGCTTGGTATGGAAACAACTCAGCCCATGACCGCAAGAAATTGCAGCGAGTTAGCCCAGACGATCATGAAAACCAGCTTCCCCTCCACTGAGTCTGTCCAAACTTCCTACTACCACAGGAAAGTATTGAGTATTACAAAGGACTCCTCCCAACCTAGTCATTCTCTCTTCTCCCCTTGGGCAGGAGATACAATAGCTTGAGACCATAACCACAGGTTCAAGTTCAGCTTCTATCCCACTATTTCAATTCACTTTAACATCTCTATTGTGAAAGGAAATTGATCTTGCGAGTAAGAAATTCAAACATATATAATTTACAATGATCAGCATCTGTAACTGATAAGCCAATTCTGTATAAAAATAGCAGACTTCTGTTCAGTCTTCAGACCCGTGTGAGTGACAGGGGCCATGCTGTTCTCCTTGTGCACAAGTAAATAAAAAGTCTACTGGAGTCACAAGACTCCGTGTGCTCTGCGCTCAATTATTTTATCTTATTATCAGCAGCAGCAGTTACTTTGACAGTTGGAGGTTCTACAGAGATGGCTAACCTTTGGCTTTGCTAATTGGGAGAAAGGAATTCAGCCCCGTAACTGATTGCCCGAAATCCTAGGCTGCTCATATATTTGAGCAAGGGACTGAGTCTGCTGGTGGTACACAAATTTACCCCTGTGAGGAGACGTCAAGTTACACCACCTTAGTCACCGACAGAGGAGGTCTGCAGCATTAAAAAAGAGATGAGGTATCTGAGTGCTAGTTTGGAGTCTTGCATGAGGTGTTGCTGTGTGTTGGGTGGAAATCCCACATGTGGTGCTGCCGTGGGCCCAGTTTGGATTCCTGTATATGGTGTTGATGTTGGCAGGGTTGGAATCCCATATGAAGCATAGGAAAATTTGGTAAGTGTGTTATTAAAGTAAAGGAATTCCAAAGTGTGTGTGTGTCTGTGTGTGTGTGTGTGTGTCTGAATATTAACATGAAAGTCCTCTGCCCCGGACCTCGAAAGGACTGTGCTAACGTGCCTGTTTGTACATGATGGACCAGAAAGCATTAAATGTATTGAGAGTATATTGTATACAGGAGAAATTCTGCAGATACTGGTAATCTAAAGCAACACACACAAAATGCAGGAGGAACTTTGCAGGTCAGGCAACATCTATGGAAATGAATAAACAGTTGACATTTCAGGCCAAGACACCTCTTCAGGACTGGAAAGGAAAAAGGATAAATTTGTATTCATACTATCAGGTTGGAGGCTACACAGGCAGAATATCAGGTGTTGCTCCTCTATCCTGCAGCTAGCATCATTGTAACACAAGAGGAAGCCATGCGCTGACATGTCGGAATTAAAATGTTTGGCTACCAGGAACTTCTGGTTCTGGTGAAAAGAGTGGAGGTGTTGTGTGTGTGGTGGAATAGACAAGGTGAGTATCTGCAGACAAGTTGTTAGAGAAAGGAGAACGTGTGAAGACCGCAGGGTGACCTGTGATTGTTCAATGTAGAGGTGAAATGTAAAAACAGCTCGATGAGATTCATAAAAAATCAGAGATTGCCATAAAAACTGTGTGTCAGACAGAAGACGAGGATGTTAATGAATATGTAGGAGTGCGCATAAGTATTTTCAAAAGTATCTGGATTAACTACAAGCTGGGACCCCGCCTTAATAAATGTAATACAACCTAGATTAAATATATTGTTATTTGCGTGAGATAAGAGAGTTAAATGAAATTGAGAATGCTTTACAATATTGCAAAAATAATTACAACATCAAGATATTAAGGGGAATGGGAACAATAATTGTGTGAGAGTTCCACACTGCTCCATAGAGCCTCTGGGCAATATTGTACATTGTTCTAATGGTATTGTGACAGCTCTCCTATACAATATGAATACTATTTTAATTTATAGCTTTGTTTTATATTTAATGAAATTTACAGTGACCACAATTTGGCTGATCATTACCTTTTTCTTCAAATTTCATAGTAAACTTCAACTTTTAACGTTACCTACTTTATACACATATTGGTTATGTGACTAGTAGCTTTTATTTTGAGCAGCATAGTTGTTCAGATAATATTATTCTAAATGTGAAATAAATTCAAAATACAGTTCTTTCATCCTGACAAACATGGAAATGGGCAGTGAACACTGCAGGGTAAACATGGGGATTGTCCACGAGGGATATATTATCGTTTGCAGACAGCCTGGCCACTGGGCTCGAAGATGCCCTCGGGTCAAGGCAACTTTGATAACAGTATCCACCTCCACCACCACCAGCATCATAGATTACAGAGCTTAAATAATCCATTCCCAAACTAAACTTAAGAAATTGTATGATTTTAATTCTGCTTGTTGTAAAATGCCATTTGATGTAAGCCCACATGTAATTTTTCTTTGACGGCTTTTCTTTCCTATCTGGTACTGGGAAGAAAATTAGTGGAAAATTTCAGTGGATATGCAGTGTCTGTACATCATATAACAGCTGAAGTGGCAGAGCTAGCTTCTCTCTTGTTCTGCTCAAGCAGCTGAACCTCTTGGCCGTAACAAAAGCCAGCATCCCTGCAGCCAGTGCACTGAATCTTGTTCTGCCATAGGAGTAGCACATAATGACGGACAATTCAAAAAACTACATGGCTTTTTCACCTCTTGTGAACTCTGATGAAACACAGTGAACTAAATATGAACTTTTTATGCTTCTTAATTCTTACTGCAATTGTTGTTAAAAAATGCAGCTCATACAGAAAATATTGGAAATTCTGGACAATCCTGGCAATTCTCATCCTCAGCATGCTACCTTGGCTGAACAGAGGAGCACTTTTCGTAATAGGCTAAGACAACTGCACTGCTTAAAGAGCGACATGAGGTCATTCTTCATCTTGGCCATTTGTCTCTTTAATGAGTCAACCTATAGCTGGGGAAGTGTTGAGCCCCTCCTGTTAGACTGAGGCAACTTATTTTTTATTCTTTCTTACTGCTCTTCTAATATTTGTGTATCTGTGCACTTGTAATGTCACTGCAGCACTGTAATTTCCTTTGGGATCTATGAAGTATCAATCTATTTATCTGCACTAATGGGTAGGGTGGAACAGACAAGCTGACTCCATTGATGAGGCAGCAACAGCAGATCTTTATGGTCACACAGCACCCCAGTGTAATCAGACCGACAATACTTTCCAAATGATAATGATGAACCAGTACAGTTATTGCATGATGTGTCAGATGTTGAAAGGACTTTATGGACTAGAGCAATCTGTGAAAAACTATTACTGTTGATATTTTTGTTTAGTCAGCATCTGTGTCCTAAAGAACAAACACTAGGGAGCATTCTTCCTCATGAATGCTGTTGAGAATTATACTGAAGTTATCCAACTTTCCACGTTCTCATTAATAGAACATAGATATCTACAAAACTCCTCATCTCCATTCTAAATTTACAGTCCTCTATTCTGAGGCTGTGCCCTCTAGTCTTAAAATGTCTTACCATAGCAAACATCCTCTCCATATCCACTCTATTCAGGCATTTCATCATTTGATAGGTTTCAATGAGCTCGCCCCTCATTCTTCTGAATTCTAGTGAATACAGGCCCAGAGCCACCAAACGCTTTTCATATGACAAGCCATTTAGTCCTGCAATAATTTTTGTGAACCTCCTTTGAGCCCTTAGCACATCCAGTTTCAGCACATCCTTTGTAAGGGGCCCAAAATTGTTCACAATACTTCAACTGAGGCATCACCAATGCTTTATAAATGTCTCTACATTACATCTTTGCTTTTATATTCTAGTCCTCATGAAATGAATGCCAATATTGCATTTGCCTTCCTCACCACTGTTACGTACCCCGTAACTGGGTTGCCAAACCAGCAGAAATGGATCACTCAGTTGGAGTCTGGATTACTATAACTAAGAAAGTTTTATTAAAGAAACAAGCAACACAGTACTCTAATCAAAAGGATAATGAATGCAACAGTTCAGCAATGATAAACATACATGTACACAGAATTAAGATAACAGGATCGATCTAGCTCTATCGTTGTCTAGGGGTAAATGACCAGTTTCAAAGTGATGCAAAGTTCAGTTCAATTTAGTTCAGTTCAGTTCGCAGTAATCGCTGCCGTGGCAATGGACAGTGGGGGGAAGGAGAGAGAGAGCAAAACAAATGAATATTCAAAACGGCTTCCACACAGACCTTCGCAGTCAGCTTTCGGGCGAGTCCTTTGTGATGTCATCTGAGGTCACCGACCGTGACCCCTCCGTTTCCCGATAGGATCGTTTCTCTGCGGTGAACCTGGCACCCAGGCAAGGGTGGACACACACCAGGTTCCCGCCGATCGTGCCTTTCCACCCTGCGCGTCTATGGCTTGTCCCGCGACCAGCCGTCCAAAACTTCCCACCTACTTGTGAGAGACGCACCGCTTCCAGGGTCTCGTTACCTCGAGGTGTCATGTGTGTCCTGCCTTAGCGAACCTGTCCCTTTTTATTTCCCTGCTGGGGTATCGCCTGTCCATCACTTCAAACAGTTCAGGGTTCAATGGGTGAGCCGATCTTGACAGCTCTCCTTCCGTTAGACTCTCCCGTCCCTTCATTAACATCTCCAAATGCTGCGCCATTGTTTTCCTTATCTCTCTCTCTCCTGAAGACAGGTGGCAGACCAACTGCTGATCCCACTGGTGCCAGCACAGGACAGCTAACATCTTAATCTATGTGTATTCTCGTCACACCACAAGCTCAACATTAATCTTAAGAGAACCCTGGACAAGGACGCTCATGTCTTATTCTGCCTCAGTTTTTCGTATTTTCTCTCCATTTAGAAAATAGTCAACCCTTTCAATTCTTCTACCTAAGTGCATGACCATACACTTCCCTAAACTGGATTCCATCTGCCATTTCTTTGTCCATTCATCTATGTTCATAGTTCTAATAGTTCTGAGTCGGATGATCAGCCATGATCATAATAAATGGCGGTGCAGACTCGAAGGGCCGAATGGCCTACTCCTGCACCTATTTTCTATGTTTCTATATCATTTCCAGACTTTGCAACAAAGCCGTCCATTATATCATCCAAATTATTGACATGTAATGTAAAAAGAACTGGTCCCGACACAGACCCCTGTGGAACACCACTAGTCACTGGCAGCCAACCAAAAAAGGCTCACTTTATCCCCACTCTTTACCTCCTGCCAATCAACCACTGCTTTATCCATGCTGGAATCTTTCCTGTAATACCATGGGCTCGTAGCTTTTTAAGAAGCCTCATGTGTGGCACCATGTCAATGGCCTTCTGAGAATTCAAGTACGTGACATCAACTGATTCTCTTTTGTCTATCCTACTTGTAATTTCTTCAAAGAATTATAACAGATGAGAAAACCACGCTGACTTCAGCCTATTTTATTGTGTGCCTCCAAATACCCTGAGATCTCATCCTTAATAATCAACTCCAACATCTTCCCAACCACTGAGGCCAGACTAACTGGCCTATAGTTTCTTTCTTCTGCCTCTCTCCCTTCTTGAAGAGTGCAGTGACATTTGCAATTTTCCCGTCTTGTGGAACCATTTCAGAATCGAGATGTGTACTTACCCCCTGCTCTACTCATTTTACACCTATGACATTATGACTAAGTACAGTTCCAACACCAGTTTGCTGTCAACACCACTGTTGTGGGTTGTATCAAGGGGGGTGATGAATCAATATACAGGAGGGAGATTGAAAACTTGTCTGAGTGATGTAATAACAACAACCTCCCACTCAATGTCAATAACTGTCGTAGACCTCAGAAGAAAACCAGAGGTCCATGAGCCAGGAATCATCAGAGGATCAGAGGTGAAAAAGGTCAGTAACTTTAAATTCCTGGGTGTCTCTATTTCAGAGGACTTGTCCTGGACCCATCATATAAATAAATTTGCAAAGAAAGCAAGACAGCACCTCTACTTCCTTGGGAGGTTTGGCATGTCATGAAAAACCTATAGATGTGTGCTGGAAAGTGTGCTGACTGGCTGCATTACGGTCTGGTATGGGAACGTCAATGCCTTTGAGCAGAAAATCCTACAAAAAGGAATGGATTCAGCCCAGTACATCACAGGTAAAACCCTCCCAGTTGCCGAGCACATCAACTTGAAACGTTGCCATAGGAAAGCAGCATCCATCATCAAGGATCCTCACCACACAGGCCATGCACTTTTCTCCTTGCTGCAATCAGGTAGAAGGTACAAAAGCTGCCGGACTTGCACCACCAGGTTCAAGAGTAGTTACTACCCCTCAACCACCAGTCCCTTGAACTACACTCATTTAGACACTCCGTTATATTGTTATTTCTTGCTTATTATTAATTGCCATTTATTTATATCTGCATTTGCACAGTTTGTCTACAGTTCACAGTTCCTCATGTTTACAGTTACTGTGCTAAGTATGCCTGCAGAAAAAGAATCTCAGGGTTTTATGTGGTGATGTGTATGTACTCTGATAATAAATTTTACTTCGAACTTACTTCAGATTTTGAGTTCAAGATATTATTAAGTTAATCTGGGCTAGAAAACAGAAAATATTGCACAGCAACATTTTCACATTCAGTTTGTTGTCACTGAGAAAATCACATTCCTCAAACTTTGGTAGTTGTTGGTACAAATTAAGTATCAGCCTTCACTCAGTCCTTCATGCTCTCAACTTTGTGAGAGGGACAGAGTTTGTTCTGGAACCTTATTCTGCATTCGTGCAGTCATCAAGGACCATATTTCACAACAGCTCACTACTGCAATCACTTGGGACATCTGAGATCAAGGAATTTAAAACCTAAAAACAAATTCCTTTCTTCTCACTCCTTGCCTTTGAAAGTGACTATCTGTGGATGAATGTTCATAGCAATAGACACACTGTAGTGATAAGGGATTGATTAGTTAGGGGAATGGCCAGGAGGTTCTGTGGGCGAGAACAAACTTCCCAATAGAATGTTGCCTCCCAGGAGCCAGGGTCTGGGATAGTTCAGATCACATTCTCAGCATTTTTAAGTAGGATGGTGAACAGCCAGAAGTTGTGGTCTATGTGGGTACCAATGACATGAGTTGGATGAGTGACGAGGTTCTGCATAGGGAGTTCAGGGAGTTAGGTGCTAAGTTAAAGGGCAGGACCTCCAGGGTTGTGATCTCAGGATTGCTTCCTGTGCCACGTGCTGGTGAGGCCAGAACTAGTAAGATTATATGGAGGAATTTAAGGTGGTGTGTTATATGGGAGGCAGGGTTTGAGGGTTGGCACAACATTGTGGGCTGAAGGGCCTGTAATGTGCTGTACTATTCTATGTTCTATATATAGTTTAATATGTGGCTAAGGTGTTGGTGTAGGAAGGAAGGCATAATATTTTTGGATTATTGGACTCTCTTCCCAGGTAGTTGGGACATGTAGAGAAGGGACAGTTTGCACCTGAACTGGAGGGGGACTAATATTCCTGGAGGTGGAATTTTTGGAGTGCCTACAAGATGTCTGTTTAGACCAGCTCATCATTAAACCTACTAGGGGATCAGTTTGCTGATTTGGGTGTTGTGTAAAGAATCAGAATTGATTAGAGAGCGTAAGGTAAAAGTTCCCTTGGGATGGGTGGTCACAATATGATTGAATTCACCTTGAAATTTGAGAAGGAGAAGATAAAGTTAGATGTAACAGTATTACAGTGGAGTAAAGGGAATTACAGAGGCATGAGAGAGGAGTTGGCTGGAATTAATTGGAAAGGAACAGTGGAAGGGATTATGGCAGAGCACCAATGGCTGGAATTTCTGAAAGTAATTCAGAAGTCACGGGATATATACATCCCAAAGAGGAAGAAGTATTCTAAAGGAAGGATGACATAACCATGGCAAACAAAAGAAGTCAAGGCCAACATAAAAGGCAAAGAAAGGGTACATAATAGAGTTAAAATTAGTGGGAAGTTAGAGGATTGAGAAGCGTTTAAAAACCAACAGAAGGCCACAGAAAAGTAATTAAGAAGGTAAAAATGGAAGTAAGCTAGCCAATATTATTGAAGAGAATACCAAAAGTTTCTTCAATACATAAAGTGTAAAAGAGAGGAGGGAGTGGATATCAGACCACTGGAAAACAATGGTAGAGAGGTAGTAATGGGGGACAAGGAAATGGAAGACAAATCGGTCTTCACTGTGGAAGACACTAGCAGTATGGCAAAAGTTCTACATGTCAGGGGGAATAAAGAGTGTGAAGTTACCATTACTAAAGAAGAGGTCTTGGGAAACTGAAAGGTCTGAAGGTAGATAGGTCACCTGGACAAGATGGTGTACACCCCAGGACTCTGAAAGAGGTGGCTAAAGAGGGGGCAAACACATGTTCCCATTTGCACAAGTACATGTATGCACAGGTGTAATGAAAATCTTACCTGCTGCTACATCACAGCACGTTGTATTAGCAACACAATATTGACAATTAAAACATAAATTATACACAATTTTATAAGAAAAACACACAAGCAGAACAAAAAAATTCTAAGTGGTTGAAGAGGTCATAGTGTTGCTACACTGAGGTAGGATTGTGCAGGTTGTTTTAAGAAGCAAATGGATGGAGGTACACAGCTACAGTATTCTTGAACTTGGTGCTGAGGTTTCTGTACCTCCCACTGAATGTACCTCCGTGGCTTCTATACCTCCAATATGAAGATGGCATGGCCTGGAGGTGCGGATCTCTGATGAACAAAACGACTTACTTGCTTGAAATATTGTGGAATATTGGTAGCTCAGGTTGGCTATGAGGAAGTTTGGTTTCTAATTTGGCCAAATTTGGTAAAATGTTTGCAGACATTTCAACTCCAGTCAAGAAGCCATCATCAGTAGGCAGATGAGAGTGTTGTCTCCTCAGAATGCCAGCTTATATACTCCGCTGAGGTCCGAATGGATATTGATTAGATGTCGTGACCTGGGTAGCTGGTTCTTGCTACAGCACGTCATATAAATTCAAAGATCCAAAGTACATTTATTTTCAAAGCATGTATGCAGTATACAACCCTAATATTCATCCTCCCCACAACAGCCAAGAAACAAGGAAACATGGAACCATATAGCTACGGTGCCTATGTACGTGTACATATAACTCTGAATATAGGATTATTTGGTGGAGTTGTCTGGTAATGTGAAGCTGATGCCATAGATGGTTAGTTCACTGGAGTCAACTGCTCTCCTTCATCCAGACAAACCAATCTGTAACATTATGAAACAATTCAGTGGCAACTTGAAGCAGAATCCAGAGCCTGGATCTCTTTGCTCTCCACAGTGTAGCATTCTCCCTTAAGTCCGCTGAACTGTTCAAAGTCAGTTCTTAAAAAGGTGGTATGATTGACCTCACTAATCTTTTGTAAATGGCACTATCCATATCGTGTGTCTGTGGAAATGATGAGAAATGCAATGCTCTCTACGTCACATCTACATCTACATCACTGCACTGATTGCAGTGTGAGTCTCAGCCGTATTGACAAAGCTTGCTTACCTTTTTGTTGACTTTAAAAAAACTGTGAATTTTCTAGGGACCTTTCTTATACTGTAGGGCTTAATAAGATGTAACTTTTGATTACTGCAGTTTGGACTTTAATCAATTTTTTAATGTTATTATAGAATTCAGTTGGCTTTCATGCAAGATCAAAATCTCTTTTGATCTCTGGTGGATCCTCAATGAATGTCCGTCTTTCGCATTCACCTCCATTTTCTCTCAAGGCTTAGTTGTCCTAATTAGAAGTTCATTGATTTAATCAGCCCATTACATCCTGGTCTGCATTTTCTCATCTTCTGGGATCTTTTACTCATGGACTTATCATTCTATACCTTGGAGACAAACAAAAATTAACATGAATTTCAGGGTTACCATCAGAACAAACTTTCCCTTTATTAAAAGCTGGCATCATCAGGGGAGTCACCTGTTCTGGAACCAATGGTCCCCAATCTGAAGTTTTCATTTTACATAGACTATTGCTTGTCTACACTCCCCCCAATATCAACCCTGCATGTGCTGTGTATACACAGTGTGAGGTATTCCTTTTGCAGTGTAATTCTTCAGTGAATATGTGATATATGAGTCATGAGAAGCTCCGATTATAACTTGCATGTACAAAGGCAAATATTTGCCCAGGAGTGTATGGATTTTTTTTCAGCTGATTCAGAGCATGTTTATGAAAGGTCCCTCATGGTAGGTTGATTCAGAAGATAAAGGTACCTGGTATCCAGAGTAAATTGCACCTTTGCGTTCAGAGCTGGTTTGACCACAGTGGACAGTGCGTAGGGGTGGAAGTTTGCTTTTCTGGCTGGAAGTCAGCAACCAGTGGTGTTCTACAAGGATTCTGTTACTTGTGATAATTATCGGCGATTTGGATGAAAATGTAAATGGATGGATTTGGAAATTTGGGACTGTATCAAGGTGACATTATGGTCATGTAAAGGACTATCAGATAATATAACAGGATATATATCAGTTATAGTTATGGGCAGAGAAGTGGTAGATGAGTTTAATTCCAATCAGTATGAAGTGTTGTACTTTGGAAGATCACATGAAAGGAGAAAGCATACACTTACTGGTAGACCCCTTAATAGCACTGAAGCACAGAAAGATCTTGGGGTTTCACTGAATGTGGCTACAAAAGTGGATAAAGCAGTAAAGAAGAGTAAGGCATGCTTATCTTCATTGTCAGGGTGTTGCGTATAAAAGTAAAGAAGTCACGCTGCAGCTTTATAAATTGTAGTCATACCCCACTTGGAGTATTGTGTACAGATCTGATTACTCCATTATAGGAAGGATGTGGGGATTGTGGAAATGGCTCCGAAGAGGTTGACAGGATAGTGCCTGGATGAGAGGGAATTAGATGGCATTATACTGTATATGGACAATTTGCATTGTTTTCCTGGAAATGTTAAGGCTAAGTGGAAATCTGAATGAGGTTTTTAAACTTATAAGAGATAGAGCTAGGGTAGAAGTCCGAAACTCTTCCCGAGTGGTAGAAATTTCAAATATCAGAGGATGTACTTTTAAGATTAAATGGGAGAAATTTAAGGGGATGTGGGGGCAAGTTGTTTACATAGAGAGTGGGAGGTGTCTGGAAGGAGTTGCCAGGGTTAGTAATGAATTCAGCAATTAAGTTGAAGAAGATTTTGGATAAGTAGAGAACATGAAAGGAATGGAAGGATATGGATGATAAACAGGATAAGACTTTTTCCTTGACCTGAATCTTCCTATTCGTGTCTGTTTATTTCACAACACCAAATCCAGAAATGCTTGTTCCCTACTGGGCTCTACCTCAAGCTGCTCTGAAAAGCCATCCCATCCCACAAGTTTGTTTTCCTGTGTTCTGCTCCAGACCGGATAGCACAGCTTTGTGGGCCGAAGGGCCAGTATTGTGCTGCAGGATTTCTGTTACTGATCTACCTGTGTATTGAAGTTCCCCAAGATCACTGTGACATTGCTTTCCTATATGCCTTTTCTGTCTCCTGGGGTATAACGTCCGCTACATCCAGTATACAACTAGGAAGCCTGTGCATAATTGCCAATCAGGGGATTTCAGTCGAGATGCCAGAATGGTGTGTTGCCTCCCTGGTGTCAGGTCACACAGCGGCTAGAGAACATTCTGAGAAAAGAGGGAGAGCACCTGGGAGCTGAGGTCCCTTTAGGTGTTAATGACATAGACAGGAGTATGGATGGGTTCTGCAAAATGATTTTTGGGAGCTAGGTAAAAAGATAAATAGCAGGGTTGTAAGCTCAGGGTTCCTACCATGCAATGTGCTAGTGAAGTGATAAATAGATACATAGAGCCATTAAATATGTCGTAAAGGTGCAAGAAGAAAGACTTTACATTTATGACTCATTCGGCTCGCTTCCTGAGTAGGTGGGTAAGATAAGGGAACATAAACCAATTCTCATAGAGAGATCAGAAGTGGAGAGAGTGAACAATTTCAAGTTCCTGGTGTCATTACCTCTGAGCATCTAACCTGGTTCCAACGTACTGATGCAGCTATAAAGAAAGCAAGACAGCGGCTGTATTTCATTAGGAGTTTGAGGAGATTTGGTTTGTCCCCTAAAACACTCAAAAACTCCTACGTGGAGAGCTTGCTGACAGGCTGTATCACTGTCTGGTACGGGGGGGATGGGGGTGGACAGTGCACAAGATTGAAAGAAGCTACAGAAAGTTGTAAAATTAGTCAGCTCCACCACGAGTGCCAGCCTCCGTATTATCCAGGACATCTTCAAGGAGTGGTACCTCAGAAAGGCAGTGTCCATTATTAAGGGCCATCATCACTCAGGGCATGCCCTCTTCTCATTGTTACCATCAGGAAAGAGGCACACTCAGCAATTCAGGAACAGCTTTGTCCCCTCTGTTATCCAATTCCTAAATGGACATTGAAGCCATGAGCACTACTTCACTTTTTAAAAATTATTTCTGTTTTTAGTACTATTTTTAATTTAACTATTTAGTATACATATATATACTTACTGTAATTGACTTATTTATTTTTCTATTTTATCATGCATTGCATTATACTACTACTGCTAAGTTAACAAATTTCATGATGTATGCTGGTGACATTAAACCATCTGAGATTCTGCCATCAACAGCTGTATCATCATTGGAAAATTTATAGATAGTGTTTGACCTGTGCCTAGCCTCACAGTCATGGGTGTAGACAGAGTAGAGCAGCAGGCTAAACACACATCTTTGAGGTGCACTGATGATGATCGACAGTGAAGAGAAGATGTTACTTCCAATCCACTCCAACTACGGTCTCCCAATGAGGAGGCAAGGATTCATTTGCAGACAGAAGTAAACGGGCCCAGGTTTTGAAGTTTGTTGGTTAGTGCTGAGGGGATGATGCTGTTGAAAGCTGAGGGGTAATCAATAAACAGCAGCCTGATGCAGGTATTGCTGTTGTCTCGGTACTCCAAAGTCGAATAAAGAGCCAATGAGATTGCACCTGCTGTAGAACTATTGTGGCAGTGGTCAAATTGCAGTGGGTCCAGGTCCTTGCTTAGACAGGAGTTAATTCTAGCCATGATCACCCTTTCAAGTCACTTCATCACATTGGATGTGAGTTCAAGTGGGTGATAGTCACTGGGTTACCTCACCCTGCTCTTCTTGGGCACTGGCATGATTGGCACCCTTTCGAAGCAGGTGGGAAACTCCAACTATAGCACTAAGAGATGATAACTCAAACACTAAGAGATGATAAGCTGAGGGGAAAGGTTATTTTTGATATTGTGCCAGAGAAATGTAAATGAAAGACGAGAGAACTTAACAGAGTTCTGACAGAGATTGACTGTCCCATTGGGACTAAAGGTTTAGAAAGTTATTTTATGTCTATTTTTTACAAAACCAAACAATAAGGCAGACTTGAGGGGCTTCAGTTCTTGTGTTGATCAGGCTTCGGATTTTAACCTGTTAGATGCCATTACTTCCATACAGGTTGTTGGGTTTGTTCAGAAGGAGGGGCACCAATGATCTATCATGTTTTCCTCTTGGACTTAAATGGAGAGTGTACCCACCCGAATAAAATAGAGCAACATTTTCTTCCAAAGTCCGACTCAGTGAAAAATTAAAATCTGTTGAAAACTAGCATCCTGTAATAAGTGGTCCCATTCTTTTCAGATTATCCTTGAAGATTCTGGCCAAGCTTAGAAGGAGACAATGGCACCTAATGGCAACTCCTTTGCTTGCATCTTCGGAAACAGCTCTATGTCCATCTTTAATATCTCTACTTTTCCCTTTCAGGGTTCTTTTGAAGACCCTGACCTAGAGTTACATGCTGAATACGGTTCTTTGTGGGAATGGGATCCGCTCTCGGGGTTTCACGACTGGCCATTATTCGGCATGCCAAGGCTACGGCGTAAGAGCTCTGCTCGCCCTCTGAGATTTCGTAGCTCTGGAGTTGGGGGGATCAGAGGTCAGTGTCTGAGCAGGAGATCAGTGTGTCATGGAAGATAGAAGATCTAAGGCTGTGTGCCCAGAGACCCGAGACCTTTGGGCACAGAGCTCGGAAAAAGCAACGCAACGGACTTTTAATGTTGGAAAGCAGTGAGTTGCTTATTATGTCTCCCCTCTCGCTGTGAAATGGAGACATCTCTTTCTCCCTTATTAGGGAGAGAGAGAGTCTGTGGTACATCGAATACCGGGTGAATGAACAGTCTTTGGAGGACCGCAAGTCGACATCTTTGCTGTTGCTTTGCTCATGCTTGAGGGTTCGGTGACGGGTGCTGATGCTTTTCTTTCGGTGGAGGGAGGGCAGCTGGGGCTACTTTGGGGTTCTAACATTTAGCTGTCATACATTTTTTGGGGCATTCCTCTGTTTTTCATGGATGGTTGCAAAGGAAAAGCATTTTAGGATGTATATTCTATACATTTCTCTGACATTAAATGTACCTTTGACCTATGTAGTGTTTGACAGACACAGTTGTCCTTCACTGTCATCAGAAGGGATTCATTCCAGCAACACCCAGCTTTAATGAAAATATTGTTACTTTAAGCAATTTAATGAAGCGGACCAAGAGGAACCATTAGACTCCAGCTGCAGTTTTTATTGACCTTCTGAAGGCTTCTGATTCCATCAGCCATAACTTTATCATTAATGCTTCGGGCCGGATGGGGGTTTGTACCACTTTGTGGACCTCATCACAGACCTAAGTACAGGTGCACACGAGGAATTCTGCAGATGCAGGAAATTCAAGCAACACACATCAAAGTCGCTGGTGAACGCAGCAGGCCAGGCAGCACCTCTAGGAAGAGTTACGCTCTGTCCACCAGAGATCGTTTCGCTGAACACCTACGCTCTGTCTGCCAGAGAAAGCAGGATCTCCCAGTAGCCACACATTTTAATTCCACGTACCATTCCCATTCTGATATGTCTATCCACGGCCTCCTCTACTGTAAAGATGAAGCCACACTCAGGTTGGAGGAACAACACCTTAATTTCCGTCTGGGTAGCATCCAACCTGATGACATGAACATTGACTTCTCAAACTTCCGCTAATGCCCAACCTCCCCCTCGTACCCCATCTGTTATTTATTTATATACACATATTCTTTTTCTCTCTCTCCTTTTTCTCCCTCTGTCCCTCTCACTATACCCCTTGCCCATCCTCTGGGTTCCCCCCTGCCCCCTTTTCTTTCTCCCTAGGCCTCCTGTCCCATGATCCTCTGATATCCCTTTTGCCTATCACCTGTCCAGCTCTTGGCTCCATCCCTCCTCCTCCTGTTTTCTCCTATCATTTTGAATCTCCCCCTCCCCCTCCCACTTTCAAATCTCTTACTAGCTCTTCTTTCAGTTAGTCCTGACGAAGGGTCTCGGCCCGAAACGTCGACTGTACCTCTTCCTAGAGATGCTGCGTGGCC